>NW_020185339.1:21979883-22008708 GCF_003031525.2 Neophocaena asiaeorientalis asiaeorientalis | reverse complement strand
AACTCCCCATTTCCCCCTTCTCCCAGCCCATGGTAACCACTATTCTACTTACTGCTTCTATGAACTTGATTACTTTAGGTACCTCAAATAAGTAAAATTGTACTTTAAAAATTGCACAGAAAGATTGAAAATGACAGTTTTGGAGAAGATTACACCAAGCAAATAAAAAATTAAGTTGGTATAAATAGATGGACGTTAGGCACTCTAATCAGGTTAAGCCCTGAGCAGCACTGCTTTTGAAGGAGTGGGTCATGGAAGAAGCTTCAATGAAGGAGAACAAGAAAAAAATGATCGGCAAAACACCAGTAGAACTAGAAGAATGTAGAGATTCAGAAAGGAAGGAGCCTGCAACAATGTATTAGTCCAGTCAATAAGGAATATTGAGCTCTTTTGGTGATCTTGGCAAAAGCAAATTCAGTTAAATTCGAGCAAATTCCTAACTCCCAAGTTGAAGAGGAATTATGCTTTTGAGAAGTTTGAGGAAAAATAAGAGAGAGGATTACCTAGAGGTGAGGTTAAGGAAAGATGAATATTGCTTTATAGGACTCACATAACCATAGGTTGAGGACAAAGAGATTAAGATGGAGGGGTGGCAACTTCTCTTTTCAGTTACATCTCATTAGTTCCCCCCCGACATAAATCACATTCTCTTTAACCCAAGGCCACTCACTGGTCCCTGAATAGCCTTATACCATCACCTCTCTTTGATATTGGTTACAGTTTCCAGAGCCTGGAATTCCATTCCCTTTATTGCCACTTCTTTGGACTCAGCTCAAATATGCCCTCCTCTGGAAAATCTCTGACCTCTCCTAGGAGAAACAAACCCTCTTTCTATTGTATCCACTGAGTTAGTAAAAACAGTCTTTTCTTCTATAACAAGGTTAAATATGTTATTTATATATGGAATATAGTTACAATGAGTTTTTAAACATCCTATCTACTAATTTTATTATCTGTGTCATTTCTAGATACGTTTCTAGCCATGGATTTTCCCCCTTTATTACGAGTCAGGTTTTCCTGCTTCTTTCCATGCCTGGTGATGTTTTTATTGTATATCAAATGGTGTGAATATGACCATGCTGAGTGCTGGATATTTCTGAATTCCTATAAATATTCTTGAGCTTTGTTCTGAAAGACAGCTAAGTTACTTGAAAACAGGTTGATCCTTTCAAGGCTTGTTTTTGAAGCTTTTTTAGGTCGAACAAGAGCAGTCTTCAGACCAGGCTTAATTTTGCCCCACGGCTGAGGCAATGTCCTTAGTACTCTCCCTGTTGGCCGTTTGAACCATGAGGTTTTCCACTCTGGTTGGTGGGCCCCTCTGGGAGCGTCGAGAACTGTTCGTTCTAATCCTTTTACAGGTTCCTCTTTTCCTGGTCTTTGATAGTTGCCTTACATGCAGGTTCTGATTGGTACTCAGCCAAAGACTTGAGGGGGACCCTCTGCAGATCTCTAGGATTCTCTATCTGTGCAGTTCTCTCTTTTGTAGTGCCCTAGTGGCCTTGGCCTTCCCAGACTCCCAGCTCTGCCCGCTTGACTCAGATAGATGGCTGGCTCCATTTTCCTCCTGTGCTAACACCTAGTACATGGGTCTCACTTGGTATCGTAGGGCTCACCTCATTTGTTTTTCCCTTTTCTTAGGTATCACACTGCCCTGTGATGCCTAATGCGTAATGCCTGAAAACTATTGCTTCAATTATATAATTATGGTTCAATGAGGAAAATAAGGGGAGGTCTAGGGGCTAGTCATTTTCAGATTTAAAAAGATAAATGTCAATAATAAAGTTTTTATGTTATAAATGTATAACTATAAATTTTAAATCTTATGGAGAAAATTCTAACTTTTGATCACAAGGAGTTTTTGCACAGATTTAATGGCTTTTCTTTTCCTACACTGCTTTTATTATTATTAGTGCAGTTTCTTAGATATTAGCATCCATGTAACATATATGAATTATGAGGCCACTCAAAAGAACTATGCGTGGGCAACAGCACTTTTTATTTTTATTGTTTTTTTGAGTAGTGATCAGCTGTGTCATAAGAAAGGCAAATCACATCCACTAATTAATTGATCATATTAATATCTTCTATTATGACACACCTAGCCACCTGTTTACCTTTAGTAGACCTTTAATAGACTGAATGTGAGTTGATTTTCCTGATGAGTGATAGACCAAAACATCTGGTGATTTTTTTTAAAAAAATCCACTGATCTTTTAACTTACTTTATTTCTTCCTAGAAAATGTCCTATTGACATACAAGTTAACTGTTCTTAGTATTTCTTGTACAATGACATCAGAGCTGGCTCTGTAATTAACAGCTTCCCTGTGGTTTTTCTCACGATGGTTCATAGAAAGTCCTAAGGGAAGAAGTTGCTGTGCTTGGGGTAAAAGCAAAGGCTTGGTTTTGAAACAGGAGCTGGATTCTGCCAGATAAGAGAAAAAACATTTCAGGGTAGTAATTCTGTCATCTGTCTAGGAGCTTTTTGGGGGAAGAATATTTGTTTTAATGGTATTACAGCTCAAGCACCTAAGACAGCGCCTAGCGCAGTAGTCACTCAAAAAATGTTGAACCAAAGATAAAATATGCACAGGGACAACTGACAGTGTTGTTACCAAATTCCAACTCTGAGCTGCATATATGTCAAAATAAAGCCACAGAGGGGCATAGGGGCTGGTCACAGGTACTGTGTGTACAAATGTTGGGAGTTGAGGGGTGGGGAGGGGACACGGCTTGAAGGGTGGGCTGGGATCAGTGTGTAAAAGGTCTTATACACTGTAACTAGGATTGAAAGTTTAGCCATCGGAGGTTTTAAACAGAAAAGTGACCCATTTAGATCTATTTTAGAAACACAATTCTGGTAACAGTGAAACAGAGAGAGACAAGGGACAAGAAGACACCATGGCAAGAGACAGATAAGAGTCTGAAGTTGGCTATGGCAATGGGATAAGGGGGAAAATATAAACAGCTTTGAGGAAATTCAGGTGCAAAACAACAGGAATGGTGATGACTGATGATTAAACAAAAAAGGGAGTGCCAGATCTGGAATCGTTTTGGGACGCAGGTGGAAAAACCAGGTAATCAGCTTGTTCTAGGACATACTGAGTGAGCGCATGTAACACATCGAGGTAGTTCAGTTACAATTAGACAAAATCGGTGGCAGTGACAGGCTCCCTACTAACCCATAGCATTTAACACACTGTACGATAAGAATTTATTTATGAACCCGTTTCCTGTCCCACTGGTAACTGGGACAAGTATCATTTTAATCATTTCACATCACCTATGCAAAATAAATACATAAAAAAGTTTGACAACTGACGGTGTGTTGTTACCAAATTCCAACTCTGAGCTGTAGATACGTCAAAATAAAGCCATATGCGGGGGGCTGGGGGGGAGAAATTAGGCATTTAGGATTAACGTATACACAACTATTATATATAAAATAGATAACAAGGACCTACTGTATAGCACAGGGAACTATACTCAACAGTTTGTAATAACCTATATGGGAAAAGAATCTGAAAAAGAATATATATATGTGTACCTAAATACATATATGTATAACCGAATCACTTTGCTGTACACCTGAAACTAACACATTGTAAATCAACTATACTTCAATTAAAAAATTTTTTTTAAAAAGAGATAGCTCTAGATGATACGTTAAAAAGTGTGGATGTATATCTGTTATATGTAGTTTTACTCTGTACTATTATTTTTCTCCCACTCTGTAATGAGTGGGGGAAAAGAGCCATATGCAGAGATATCACAATAACCACCAAAACAGTGACAGTACTCTCAATGTATTGCCAAACAATGAAGGCACTAGGTGTTATATTCAAACGTGATTTAAGAAAAAAGTTAAACTTGTTCTTTAAAGGCCAAATCAACCACAAAACCCAATAAAGACAGGAGAAAAAAATAGTTGTAGAAGAAATCCAAGAATGAAATTGTAACAGTCGTGAATTGCTTTGCCTTACGCTTTAAAATGTATTCTTAAAAATTCTTTAATTAAAAAAATAATTCTAATAAAAAGCTACAGGTGAATAGTAGATATAATTTCTGTGTTCATAGGTATCAATCATTGTATGGGAGGATATGGAATTCAGGATATAGAATTCAGATCCTTGATACTAAATAGAATACAAATGGGAAAAGAACTTGAAATTTTTGCAATGGTAAGAATGTATTCGATAAACTGTATACCTTTCAATCTATAATAGACTGTTATGTATGTTTTAGTTTGATTGTATGCCTCAGGTAAAATCGAACATCTTTATTAAAAGACACCCTACCAGTATCACATTTCTCAAAACAAAACAAAAACCAAAAACCAAATGGCCCCAAATATTGGGATAATTCAGTATAAATATTGTGGGCAAATCCTCTTCTCTTTTAAAAGAAAATACCTACTAAAGTACCTCTGAGCCATTTTAGGTCAAATCTGCAACCTCTCGAGACTGTTCAGTACTCTCTATACGTTAGTTTAAGAAATGCCCCACAGAAATGATAAGTTCCAGTAATGGGATATTTCTGGAATACTGAAGCTATTCAATTCATGAAGAAACCGTACCCCTCTCTGAAGACTTTAATAGCTTCTTTGGCAGGACATTGTGTTATTCAATGTGTTAAAAGAATGCTGTCTTAAAAAATAGTAAGTTCTAAATTATCCCATTACACAATTCCAATCACTGCAGATTCCAAGAGCAGGAGAGACAGAGCAGGCATTTTGCAATGACATTTAGTTCTCATTCTCTTTGAAAAATACCAGGGTAGCACATCTATTGTAATATTGGTTGTAAAGTACTCCCTATCACATTAAATCAAGAGGACTAAAACTCCTCAAGTGTGTAGAAATACCAAATCATCCCTTCTTTTTTCTATCAAGTTTTTAAAATGGTAACTACCATTGGCTTTATTCTGAGAAATAACTTTTGGTTTCTTTCTTTTTTTGGTTTTCTTTCTTTCTTGGTTATTTTCTAACTGAAAATAAATGGTGATGTTTCACAGAAACTTAATTTTTATAAAACGCTGCCTACCACAATTAACGAATGTTTATTCCCCAATATCTTAAAAAAACAGATAAGATTATACACAATAACTATCCCATCATTTAGTGTCAATAGTGGAATTGAGAGAAAATATACAGAAGTTATGTGAACATCTATTAAGATACACTGTAAAAGAAGTCTTGTACCACAAAGCACAGAAAGATCAAACTGAAAATTGTAAGCATTCTTTCTCATAAATAAGTCAAGTGATTTGACATTTATCTACATTTTTAATTAAGTCTATGTTATTTTAGGATATCTTAACCTACTAGATTCACTTTGTTAATTCAATATGGAGTCTCAAAATTATATTCTTTTCCTGCAAATTCTTTTCCTGCAAAACTCCCACTGTTTCTCCAGACAGCTAAGATTATATGTCATCCATAAGTTTCAGCACACAAGAAAAGTAAAAGAAAAATCATGTTAATGTAGAGTGAATCTAACTTTTGAATTTCAGGTGTTAATGATTTAAACCTTTGCGCTTAAGTCCGGAAAAATTAAATCCTTTAAAAGAAGTTCATAATCCTTGCGTAGAACCCTTATCGATGCCTGGATCACATCTGGCAATAATGAAGACAAATTAACACGATTTGGAAGATCTAGCAATATGATAAAGCCAAACCATACAAAATCACTTCTCTGCTCTTAGTCACTGGTGGTCCCAGGAAGGATCAACTTCCTGTCTTGGACTCTGGTGTCTAAATTAAAGGAGGAAAATCTTACTGCAATCTGGGTTCCAGGCTTCTGGCTCACAAACAACAAAGCTCTAAACTCACTAAATAGGAAAACTTTACCCTCAACAAACCCTCTGAGAAGAATCTGCTTTTCTAATACATGGTTTTAATTTAGTTCAAAGAACTGACAATGACATAAATTCACACCTTCAACAGGTTAGTAGATTTTAAAGTTTAATGTACTATATTAACTTCTTCAGTGCTAATAAGGGAAAAAAAATGTTCACCGTCTGAATTATTAAACTTAATGTTTGTTTCATTCAATTACTTCAAACTATGTCACTTAATTTTGGAAATGACTATATTCTTTTTTGTATGTGTATATAGGCCAGTCATGTAATGATATTTTCACCTAAGTACTGCTTAAAACAAGTATTTTAAATAACTGTATATGTTTAAGTAACAGATTTGATACTCAGTTTTTAACAAGTAGAGTTGTGGTAACCAAATTAGGAAAATATTTTAATTCTTCAAGAATGTTGCAGAATAGCTTAAGCGTACCTTTTCTGTAAGAACTGCTCATTCAGGAGAAAGCCAAGCACAGCAAGGAATTCCACCAGCATCCCATTATAACCTGGAACAGAGGATGAACACCACATCTGCTCTAGACATTTTAACTATAGAAATGCGAAATAAACCACTCTTGTTATAATCAAAGTGATGGTGGATGTGAAACTATTTGGAAAAGCACAAAGCATTAGATGACATAAAGCATTATTATAATTAAGGAAACGTGGCGTGAGCAGTGATTACAGCAATGGTGGTTGTACTGCAGTACACTGGACTACAACACATCTTTTCGTTTGTAGAGTAAGAAATAAATTAATGTACCTCAGATCTCTGTAGCTCCCTGGTTTGAGTCTATATTACAACCACCCTGGGAGGTACGAAGAACCATCATGTGCTCATATTTTAACGTGCTGAATGCAATTTTCACCAACGTGAGACGTGATAATATGAAATCATTAAGCCTACAATGTGTTGAAAATAATAAAGATTGTTATCGTATAGATGGGGCTTGGGATCAAAATGACACATTTATTAAATGTAATGTGCAAAATAAAATGAAGCGACCTCTATTCAAAAAACGTACAAGACAGTTATTGTTTAAAATGCTTTAGTACTCATTTTCAATAAAAAGGAATCTGGCATTATAAAAATACATAAAATAGTCATGGATTTATACCATTAATTTACATAAGATATTTTCTGCATAAAGCAAAGTTATAAAATAGTAAAATAGTTTTAAAAGGTATTCTTATATGAAAGTTACTCCCAGTATAAAATTTTTATAACTTTTTGTAATTTTGGTCCATCGGTATAAATAAGACATTTTATCCTTTTAAAATTCATAGCTCCACTTAAAAACATAGGATTCTCTCTCTTTTAAATAAAAGTCCACTTGAGGTAGTATGTTAGAACTCTTCCTTGGTCCCATTCAGTCTATGTGTCCAAGTCAGAAGACTGAAAATTTGAAGTCCTGTGGTTTTCTAAGGTCTGTTTATAGGTACATGCGTGATTTTCTTGCTGAAAATCTGTCCTTTCTTTCCCATCTTCCTCTGACTCACAGTCCAAGTTCGGGGAAGAACGAGCTTTCAAGTGAAAGGTTCTTGGCTGACAATCTGATGACTGTCCAGAGCTTGAAAAGGCATGCAGATGAGGTCTTCTCAGAGGCTTTCCAAACGTTCCTGAAAGAAAGAATCCCCTTGAGCACATGGGGCCTTTTGGAACAATCAACAAAATGCATTTCAAATGAAGGAGCATCTTCCCCCATGAATGTGAATACCCCACGGACGTTCTACAAGTCCACATTATGGGACTCAGGTGTATGGTTGTATATCTGTGCTATGGAGAAAGACCTTACAGAATGGAGCTGAGGGCATGTGTGCCCCTCTTATACACACATCCACTGAATACAAGCAGCCCTTCTTCACCACGTCTCAGGACTTATAGTAACATTCAACACTGAGCAATGAAGTTCCCCAACAGAAGTTCTCCTGAGTCCTAGCTGTATTAATTGAGAGCCCCCAATTCTCCACAAAGCGCATTTGGATAGTAACGTACAAGTCAACTGTTCCTGAGTATAGCACATTTCTCTCAAAACAACCCGTATGTCTTGCCCTTTCTTCCTTAATAGCAAATTATTATTCCATTGACTCAAATTATTGCCTCAGTCATGTAAAAGATATTATTTTCATTTTTTCAAAAAGGAATATGAATAATTATACCATGACAAAACATGAAATTTCTTAAAAGCTGGGTAAAATATTTTAAAATTCTATTTAAAAAAAAAAAAAGTTGTGGTTAATTTTTCCATCTTTCCATGCAGTGAAAAGATGATCTCAGTTCTTCCATCTCATCGTCCCCCTGCACTAGACTAAAAAATCCACAAATGAACCTCAGCGCCTGCCAGCGTCCACCAGCGCTACCGAGGGCTTTAGGGCTCTGACAGCCTCCTTCGCGGGAGGTAGTCCAGCTTGGCTGATCAGCTGTTGCCAGGTAGGACGCCGTCTGCCCTTTGACTGTGAGTTCAGTTATAAGCCACCAGACATCCCAAACCACAGCCATGCTGTGCCCACAACTCCACCCCAAAGGCTGCTGTAGCCCAAAACCACTTTTTCCACATGACTGACAAACTGCACTCCTAAGTCACTTCCAAAACTCTTGTCTTCTAGATGATGCCACACACAGAGTTGCCCAGAAAGTTCCTAAGGCCTAGCGCTGGATTAAATACATAATCAAGTAAAATCCCCACATCTGCCTTTGCTTTTAGAAACAAAGATACTAACTAATACAATGTCACGACAGCATCATTAAAAAGAAAAACAAACAAAAAAACAACACCAAAAACTATTTTTCACCAGTCTGGCATTCAAAGCTCTCATAGCTCTCCTGCAATGCAACTTGGAATGTGGGTCCTGAGTCAAGGTGTCTAATAATTTAATAAACTTACCCATGAAAGATTTACTCAAAGTAACCGATGCTGGCTCTGGACTTGGACTAAAATCTGCCGAAGACTTGTTCAGACATAAGTTGTTCATTCCAGGTCCTTCGTGTTGAGAGTAAGAAGAGCTGAGTAACTTCCTCACGTGGGAAGGCCATCCTGTATCACTGACACTCTGCTCGCAGGATTCTTCTGAAGGATGAGGACACGGGTAGCCCTCCTTCTTCTTTATGTAACTGGGCTCAAAGTGTTCCATTAAAGCTGTTCTTGGGTCAGGACCACAACCTTTTAAATTTGGGGACAATATCCGGAGACAGAGTTAATGCTTCTGGAGGTCTCTACAGGAAACGGAACTCAGATAAGAAAACCACATACCTGTATGATAGGCTTCAAAAGGATCTGAGCCATACACACTCCCCTTCAAATACACAGGGCCTGAGGGTCCCAAAAAGGGACAAAGGAACGGGTCTGTGGCAGCTTCCACGTCGGCTTCACTGCTGTTGTCAATGTGGCATGTCCCTTTAAAAACCACATCTTAGTCACTGAATCAATTTTGTTCAAGTACCATTCAACAGTCTCTCTCCACTTCTGACAGTTTCCATATTTATAGATGAAAGGTTTAGATAGACCATTATACAAAGGAAACACTGTAGAAATTTATGGTAGAGTTTTTTCAAAATTTATTGATGCCTACGGATTAGTAACTGCGTAAATGTGTGATATCTTACTAAAGGAGGACTTGATTAACCATTGAACTGGAGCTAACCTCGTTGCTGGCCCCACCTCGTTTCCAAGAGACACTGATCTGTGTATGGACCCTGCCGCTGAAGCAGCCATGGTCTGAACCACATGATCCCGCCAGCACTGCCTGCTTCCTCCAGAAAGTCACTGATGACCAGGATAAGGCACTGGCATTTAACCAATGACCTCTTAATGGCCAGCTCAAAGATGAGCCCGGCCAAACAAACACAAACGTATCCATGAGTATCTGAGCTAAGTGACCCAGAAATGATATGCTGGTTAGTAGCGGACACAGCAGCTGAAGGACAAGAGACATCATGAGGGTGAGAGATGCCACGATGGACCATGTACCCGGGCAGCAAGAATTGGGCAGTCAGAGGGTGGGTGGTGGTCTCAGCGAGAAGCAAGTGTGCAGAATGTGACTCGGTAACGCCAGTGGCCTCTAGGGCTGCTCAGAGAGGGGACCAATCTCCAGCCCCAGCATCCAGGCGACATGGTACTACTATGCTCCAGTTCTGTCCCTTTAGACTTTTGTAAGCATCTTTTCAGTAAACCCTGCTCCAGCTGAATGAGCTTGGGCCTCTGCTCTTTGCAGCTAAATTCCCGTGTCCCCTGCATCGGCAGGCAGACTCTCAACCACTGCGCCACCAGGGAAGCCCGGGACTACAGTTTTTCTGCTCAAATCTTCTATCTCTATACCCTCTATCACTGCCTTGCCAAGCACTTTGCAATTATTTGTGGAATTTTTTGTCTCACCACTGACTAAACTGTGAAACTGGAAACAAATATTCTTCCCTCCCAACTACGGAGTCCATCGCAGAGCAGATATTCAATCAACGCTTGTGAGAAAAGATGGTAAGATGTTTGAGAATAACGTCACTAGCTGCTAGTTACTGAGCCCTTAATATGTGTCATTTTCCGTTATCATTGTATTTAATGTTCACAACAACTTAATAGGGAAGGATTATAGCTGCCCAAGGTTATGCAGGGAATGTCAGGAGTGGGTCTTGAACCAAGCTGATGCCCTTGTATTACGCTGACTCCTTATTATTCTTCAAGCAATACAGTTCTTAAAGTGAGAGTCAGTATTAGATGTCTCTAACAAAGGATTTTAAATCCTTTGACTTTTTAAGACCACACATGAAACCAGTTAATGTCATTTAAGTAAGAAGAACACCCAGGGCCAAAGAACATTTACAACGCAAAGGAAGTATTACATCGCCTGGTGGAATTAAATTTTATTTAACCTACTTGTCTTCTGCTATTGCTAGAAACAAAGATTTGTCTAGTATTTAAATACTAAACAAAGATTTGTTTAGTATTTGTCTAGTATTTAAGAGAAGGGCATAACTATTTAATTTCAGCTTTGCTAGTGATTTTGGGCCAGGGCCCTCCATATATGGGGGTATCAATTTCTTATGAAAATTAATATTATATTTGAATTTCCATTGGGTTATTTCAAAACAACTACAGCCCACGTTCATTTGAAGCACGTACCATTACTGCTGTGTTGTGGTAAGAAAAATCCGCCTCCTGAAGAAGTGACGAACTGGTGGTGGCTTCCACTTTCTGAGGAGACGTACCCATCCTGTCTGTCAGCTAATGTTCCCTGAGATGACAAATAACTCGGGGTGTCAGCCGGCAAGTTGGTCTCATCTGGGATCAAACAACAGCATTCCATTAACCGAGAATGATCGTAAATGCCACACGGGCTTCCCTGACGCACGGTACGTTCTGTTTGGTTTTCGGTTCAAATCAAATCAGTCGACTCTTGCAAAACCTTGATGTAAGGCAAACCAGGGCTCTGCTGCTCTGGGGCGCCTAAGCTGACTTTCTACTTTATGGCCTGTGGGATATTCCTCCCAAATTTCAAAAACAACAAATGCTGACAAAGGTAAAGGTAATTTTCATGGGAGCGTATCTAAGGTTTTGAATTAAACTTGATTTCTGCCATATTCCCAACTTAATTTTATTCACTGATGTGGGAGTTTTGCACATATAAGTCAAAGCCCCTCTCCCACCAATAACTAGAATCTTCCCTAGATGCCTGTACACACACATGCACACACGACAAAACGAAAAACGACGGCAGGGTGAGAGCCTCACGACTGAAGGGCTCTTCCTGGTCCTCCATCACCAGCTTGTGACGGGGTCAGACTGGTTTACGCTGTGATTTGGATCGTCTCTCATAGCCAACAGGATATTCTGATGAGGTTTTGACAGAAAGCACTCATCTTTAACCATCAGCTTTATTCTGGGCCAGGGTGTTATTTTTAGCTAACCGTAGTTCTGCAGCTTTGAAACAAATGAGTCACCCCTGTGACACGGCCTGAGACTGTGAGACACACACTCAGAAGGAAATCACGGCGGGACCATAAGCACACACACGACTCCTGCACCCTGTGCCAGGCTTCTGCTGACACACCTGTGTTGGTGATGCTGCAATCTTCGTTCCTCCGCCGTGTGTGGTATATGATGACCACCCACACGAGCGACGTGCCCACCACACAGCAAACCACCGCGATGATCACGATACCCACGGTGGCCCATCCATCATCATCCAGTGATGAGGCGGTCATCTGAGGGGAGTCGCAGGTGGGGGTGGGGATAACGCTGAGGCGCACGTGGCCTCTCTCGGTGCCCAGGGTATTAGACATTTCACACGTGTACTTCCCGGCGTCCCTGACGTCAGAGTCCACAATGATTAGCAGCTGCTTGCCTGCTGCAAAAAAGTGCCTTTCAGTGACCACCAAAGGGCCGTCATCCTTGGTCCAGTTCAATCTGGGAGGAGGGCTCCCTCCCGCGATGCACTGCAGGACGGCCGTCTCCCCCTTGGTTACAGTTCGATCTAACAGGGGCCGCAAAAATGATGGCGTCTCTGAAATGACAAGTTACGTTTTTCATCTCCGACATGAAATTAGGGTTCGCACAGCATAAGACCTCGCGCTTAAATTTATTCAAGTGGGAGCTGAAAACTGTATTCTCCCACAACCTCACTCCCATGCTTCTTTAAGACCCTACACATGTATACAGCATCTGGGATTTCATTTTATCATTTGGCTGTCATTTACTTACAACAACAGTTAAGGATAATATTTACTATTTCCTTTCTCTCAGTCTGTCTCACTCTTGGCAAGGCTGCGGAATGGTGGAAGTAGGGCAAAGCAAAACATTTTAGACATTTTTTAGAATTAGAAAATGTATAATAATAATTTCAAGCACAACTGTGTGTTGATGGGTGAAAAAATTCAGAATGTTTACATTTTTAAAGGGAAACTTCCTAGTGCTAGATGTCCCAGCCTATATTAAAATTCTGAAAATAATTTACTTTTACTATTTGGTGTTCATAGGTTACTCTGATTTACTCTTTCAATGATACACAAATGATTGACATGCTCACATTTTAAAAAAGCATCTGTTTAAGTAAATGATAAAAGATGAACTCAGATTTCCACAGTGGTTATGGGAGGCTGAGAAAAAAGTCAGGGCCCTTTCAATCTATTTATACACTTATTTTCTTATATTCTTTATATTGTTAAGACTTCTGGTAGAGATTGCATGACGGAAAGAGCAGAGAAAGGTGACTCCTGCAAAAGGGAAAGCATCAAAGCATTTACTTTTCCCCCTCCTCACATGGGAGGGAGCAGATTCATTTCACTGGCCACAGGCCTGAAGATGTAATACACTCACAACTTCAAAGCTTCTCAGAAGCCATTGTCCCCTCCAGGAAAGGGCAGTGCCCTATGGATCATCTCTCACCCTCTCAACTTCGGACACAACTTCTCACAGATTCTTAGGGCCTTTGGGTGAGCTGGTATATTTAAGACTAATGTATATCACAAAATCTGAAAATATCCACTTACCAAGGACAGTCAGAGTTGCATTTGCAGAAATGCTTCCTGCACTGTTTTGAGCGGTGCAGCTATACACCCCGATGTCCTCTATCTTCACGTCCACGATAAAAAACACGTCATCCTCGGGCATTACATGCATGCGTCTCTCCCTCGCGGCCGGGAAGTCTGTGCCCCCGTCCTTCTGCCAGGCTATCTGTGGGGCCGGGTGTCCCAGGGCAGCGCACTCCAAGCGTGCCATGGCCCCGGCGCGGATGGTGAGGTCCATGGGGGTCTTGGTGAACGAAGGAAGCACTGAAATCAGAGACACAACATGGGCAGTTAGCATTCTGCAGTTTGAGAGGTTCATTTTCATTCCCTTTTTTTTTTTTTTTTTTGATACTTATGAATGTCCCTGACATAGTAAGGCAGGGGTTATTTCCAACTGCAAGATGAGATGGAGTGATTAAGGTACTCCCTCAAGGTTACACAGGTACAGAAATGATGGAGTCAGGATGAAACAGGTCACCTGAGCTTCAGACTGATGGTCTTTCTGCTATTTTCCAGTCGCTTTTTAGTTTCCTCAATAATTACCTGTGAGACTTTAGGCAAATGAGTTTATCTCTTTGTTACCCTGACCACACCATCTTTTTTTTTTTTTTAAGTCCCTCCTGGCTCTAACATTCTATGACTTTAGACATGTGTTTTGTCCCACAATTTTTTGTTCGATCTGTGAGGCCTCAGCAACCATTTATTGAATGAATGCATTAATGAATCATATTTTCTACCATGAAAGATACAAACAATTAAATGCTAAACTGTACAACTGCCTACCTGCCACACAAAGCACAGGATGAGACACTTTTATGAACAGCAGCTAACGCTTACTGCATTTACTGAGCACTTACTCTATTCCAGGCATTCTGCTAAGTTCTTTACACAAATTATTTTATTTAACAATTATCATACCTCTATAAGGTAGGTCCTATTACTCCTAACTGAAAGATGTGGAAAAGGAGGCACAGAGAGGTTAGGTAACTTGCTGAGAGTTCCACAGCTGTAAGCAGGAGTGGCAGGGTTCAAACCCAGATCTCTGAGCTAAGGGTGGTATGCTCTCTATTGGTGGGAATGTAAATTGGTGCAGGCACTATGGAAAACAGTATGGAGGTTTCCTAAAAAACTAAAAATAGAGCTACCATATGACCCAGCAATTCTACTCCTGGGCATATATCTGGAAAAGATGAAAACTCTAATTCAAAAAGATATATGCACCCCCATGTTCATAGCAGCACTATTTACAATAGCCAGGACATGGAAGCAACCTAAGTGCCCATCAACAGATAATTGGTTTAAGAAGATGTGGTACATATATACAATGGAATATTTACTCTGCCATAGAAAAGAATGAAATATTACCATTTGCAGCAACATGGGTGGACCTAGAGAATTTCATACTAAGTGAAGTCAGACAGAGAAAGACAAATATTATCACTTATATCTGGAATCTAAAAAATAAACTAATATATATATAAAAAACAAACAGACTCAGACACAGAAAACAAACTTACGGTTACCAAAGGGGAAAGGGAGAGGGGGAGAGATAAACTAGGAGTATGGGATTAACAGATACAAACTACTTTACATAAAATACATAAGCAACAAGAATTCACTGTATAACACAGGGAACTATATTCAATATCTTATAATAACCTATAATGGAAAATTATCTGAAAAAAATACATATAACTGAATCATTTTGCTGTACAACTGAAACTAACACAGTATTGTAAGTCCACTATACTTCATTTTTTAAAAAAAAGGTGATATCCTTTAACTCTATACTTCATGGCCTCCCACATCAGACCAGTACATTGTGAACTCTCACAGAGCAAAAAGTGTCTGGTTCATCTTGGTTACCCACCATGCTAAGTATGGGGTCTTCAACACAAAAACTGCTTGCTTAACCAAGACTATTAATCTTGTGGAGTGAGAAGGGTTAGGTGGAGAACTGTAAGAGCAGAGGATAGGGTTAGCAGTAAGAAAAAGAGAGGAAATGAGAAATATGTTTCTAAAACATATCTTTAAACGCAAAAGGAAAAGTCAGATCACATACTATTTACTGTGAGCTTGGCTTTGACAGAGTAGGATGAACCAAAGTGATTGGAGATGACACACTGATATCTCCCTTCACTGGTAAATTCCACACTGCGGAGCCGAAGAATGGTGGTGTACTCCATCACCTCCCCACCTCGGGCCCGGAGGTGTGCATAATTTTCCATTTCAGCATCATGCAGTAGTTCATTGTCTTTTTTCCAAGCAAAAGTCATTGGGGAATCACTGCTGCTGGCAGCTGAGCAGATAAAACTCAAATTGGAACCTTTTATTGCCGACTGTGTTTCTGGCTGAACTGTGATCTGGGGTTTAGGAAAATCATCTGTTCAAAATGGAGAGGGGGAAACAAAACAGTTTTAAGCTCGAGTCCAAATGCTACTCAGATCTGAACACCAAGAAACTCAAAACAAACAGTGGCTTAGGTTTTTACCCTCTGTGTATGTTTCACAGATGGACCAGCAGTCCCAGTGTTGAAAATAACAGACTGGGAGAGAGTTTATAAAGTAATTCATTCATTTCAACTAGAGATTGAGCCCTATTTATCCATCATTAACTGGGAGGAGACTGATGTATTGGAATACAGTTTATTGCAGACCTCTTGGCTTTTTTTTTTTTTTTTTTAACATAAATACAAGAAGAAATCGGTTAAGACACTTCCAGGCTCATGGATCATCTTGAAATGCTATTAGGAACCGCATTTTCCCCCCATGTTCTTCATAAATAAGCAGAAAAATTAAGAAATCAAACATCAATAATGATAATCAATACCACTAAAGGCAGCAAATTAACACCCCACTTACCAAAAATAGAACTCATTAAAAAGACCAGTCATTTTTAGGTAGAGCAGGAAAAAACAATCCTGTAGTGAAAGGAAAAGCATTTCTCAAGCTCCCTGTGAGCCCCCGGCTCCAGCCTGGAGTTTAGAGTGGACAGTCCATCAGGTCGCTGTGCCACACTGTCAGAGCTACATTATAATTACAGCTAAGCAACTCTTTCATTCCAAACAGTTATTTTTAGTTCTCTGTTACTTTTTGGAAAAGTTACCTTTTTGAACTTCAGTTTCTCAGAGATGGTCTAAACCCAGAAGGAAGCATCTTAAAGCAACCAAAATGTATTACTTGGGTGCTCTGAAAAAAATTACGTGTGTGTGTCGGTGTGTGTGTTTATGAATGGGGTATGGGGGACCCTCTGACAACTGCAATGCAGGTAATTTCCAATGCCACGCCTGCATGCTGTAATCAAGATAGCTTCTTCTTCTGTGTGATTATTCTAAAATTCTCATCTGGTAAAAAATCTATGGGTACTATATAGATATGGGAAAGAGTGTGTGTGTGTGTGTGTGTGTGTGTGTGTGTGTGTGTGTGTGTGTGTGTGTGTGTGTGTGTGTGTGTGTGTGTGTGTGTGTGTGTGTGTGTGTGTGTCTCAAAGTAATAGAGTTCATATCTCGAAGACTACGGAACAGAGAAATCAAGACCATGGAAAAGGAATAGCTCAGACCCTTACAGCTGAATGCCAAATGCTTACTTAGATCCAAAAGCTACATCAGATGTTTTATTTCCAGAAACTGTTGGCACCATTTAATGCTGCAACCTAAAAAAAAATATGGTTTTCTTGTACTTAGCTAAACAATCCTAGGCAAAGCAGTTTTAGATAAAATTTTAAAGGCCAATGTAGAATTAGGTTCTGCAGTATCTTAACACACATACTAAAATTCAAACAAATTTTGATTTCATGTTCTGTACGCACATTTAGTTTTACAAAGGTCTCCATGGCAGCAAATAGTAAACAGCAGTGTAGTGCAGCAGACGGAAGACGGCACCAGAGAGATGAAAACTTGGGGTTTTGATCCAGATCTGCTGTCTGAAGTTGGGTAAGCAAATTTCTAACGCTGAGATGCTTAGATGCTAAGACAATGGACCTTACGTTTATTTACAATAAACTCAAACTTTCTGTTACTTGTAATGTTTTACCCACTAATAGTAAAATTTTTAGCAGACTATAAATCACTAGCTAATAATTTTCTCTTTCTACTCACCATAAACAGCATATGCACAGGATTTAAGTCAGTCTCTTCACTGAGCTCACAAGAGCCTCTCAACAACCCCCGGAACTGGGGAGAGCAGAGAGCAGCGCTCCCATTTCATAGATGTGAAGACTGAGATTCAGGGAATCACAGTTAAGTAGCAGGGCTGTGACTATCCTTCAGTTCTCCCAAGATCCAACATCATTCTCCTTCTGCCAAACCACTCTGATGCCAATTTTAAAAATTATAGAAAAAAATGTTCTTTCCATCAGTAAAACTGTGATCCTCAGCAAGCTACAGATCCATTCTCATCTCCCTCAGCAGAAATAAGAGCTTTATTAAGGGAACATACATTTATTGAAGTCCATTATTTGGACAAATGGGAGAAAAAAAAAAAAGAAGAATGAATAAAAAAGTCAAAGGCCATAGTTCCACTCACCACACACAAAGCCATCTGGGCTAACAGCAAAAATACTTCTTCCCTTCAGCAACTGAGGATGGGCACAACTGGCATTTATAAAGCTCTGAAAGTTGTTTTCCGCCACCCACTGTGGGAGCCATTTTAGTTGGCAATCGCACAAAAGGCTTGATGTATTTAAGTGCCTGAGGAGAGTAATTACATTCAATTTGTTTTGTACGAAATGCAGATTCCTACAAGTATAAACTAAACTCACGTAAATATTAACAAAGCAATGAATGGGGAAACCAAATACACACATCCCATGGACTAAATATTCTATAGTCCATCTTGAAATGCAGGACATGGAACTCACACTGTTTTTTTGTTGGTGGTGGTGTTCTTACGGACCAGCAGAGACAGAAGTGCTGATACACCAAAAATTACTGCTGAAACCTGGTTACTATGATGAGGCACTGTACTGTATTGGGTCCCACAGACTTCAACCGCCAATTTGTAACAGAAAGAAAAAGGAACTCCTCTTTTCAACAGAGGGAACAAAAAACCAACTCCTCTTGCTTTCTGGTAACAAAAGTTAAGGGATGTGATGAGTGTGCCAGACCCTTTCTATAGATACATAATCCAGGATAATCCACCCCACGTCAGTTTCCCCCTCCATGCTTTATGTGAAACTCTTGGAAGGAAAAGAGAAGCTTACAGTTGCTGAAGTTTCTTCATTTGTGAGAATGCATTGCCTTGTAATGACATGATTGCGTTGTCACTCAGGTCTCTGAAAAAGCAACCAAATCAAATACATTCGAGGGAATTATGGTCACCATGTGCCTTCAGGCAAAGGGTGGGCCCGCGCTGCCCACGCCATTCGCCACAAAAATACTCTCTGTGCTGAGATGCACACATGGGGGTGACTAGAACTCATCAGGGAGCCTGGGCTCAAGAACAAGGATATCTGCATCAGAGGCAGGTTCTGTTACGGTGAGAGAGATTTCCTATCACCACATACAGGATTTTTGACTCTTAAGGGCCTAAGCTGTTCTGCCATGTTATTTTATTACACTCCTTATTATTCAAATTAGTAACCATTAGTAACTTTTAAATGCACAAATAAAATTCCTCGTAATTATGCTTTTAAAAAACCATCACATATAGAATACCTTCTATGATACACAACCATGTTAAGTGATTTACGTTTACATATTATTACATTTAAGCCTCACATCAACCCAAAAGCAGATGGTATAACTACCTTGGCTTGGCGTGAAAGGGGCAGATAAGATTTGAACTCAATTATTTTCAATTTCCAAACCTATGCTCTCAGTCACTAGCCTATTCTGTCACACACAACTCACTCATGGGGAGACAGGTAGGTGTTCAGACAAGAGGTTCTCACTAAAACAAACCAACCAACAAACACTTCAGGCAGGACATTTATAAAATGAGAGAATATTCTGGGCTGGCTTTATTTTTAACTGGTGCTTATGAGCGCTCTGGATTAAAGTCCTCTCCACAGTGATTACTACTCTGTTTTCCTTTAAAAGGGTGGAGAAAAGGGATTTTGAATGAGACAAGTGGCAACAGAAGACAGAATCGAGGTCCCAAACGTGGGCAGAGAAAGAGGCTGAGAGAGTCATGAAGGTTTAGGAAACTGAAGCAGAGGCTAACGCTCCACGGATCCACTAACTCCACTTTCCCAGAAATGAAATGGGTCAGATGACAAACCCTTTTGGCTAGTTTCCCTTTGAAAATAATTTGTTTCAGTAAGCCCAGCAATACTGGCCCGCCTTTCCAGATGACGCTTTGCAGAGTTATCCCCTACAACCTGCCCTGCTACACTGTCGGCGTGGCTGGCGATCCAGAGCTCCCTGCAACCAATGAGTCATTGCGAAGACGGCAAGATGGTGGTGCACAGATTAACAGCTAAACACACAGCACCAGTGACGGTACCAAGCAAACGTGTATCTTACATGATAACTTCTTTTGTCCAGGTTAACAGATAATACAACTTTTGGCTATAAGCATTCCTTAATAGTCAGGGTGGACACACTTTGTGCTGCTTCAGACTCCCACTGAACACATATACGTGCACCCACGGTTATCAGAAGCTGGTTGGCTCTGTGCTCCTGCAGGCTTTGACTCCTATCAAGGCTGTGCTCCTAGTGCCTGAAAATATTCGAGTGCCTAAGTGTCATTTCAGAAATGTGTGCCAGGAGTTACTGGGGGCAGAAGATGTGAAGGCAAGAGCTGCTATGAGAGCAGGGGCTGCCCTGGTTTGAGCCCTGCTTCTGTCAGCTGCTAACTTACAGGTTAGTTGCAAAAGAGAGTGAGAAAAAGAATAAAGGAGGAAAAACTGGTTGTATGCTTTATAATTAAACAACAGTAACAATAAACAAAATTCTCAAAGTAGTGTTAAAACTCGCCTGTCACTCTCCAGGACTGGAGGGATTGTCTTTTTTGAGCGTTAAGATGTGCGTTGCCTTCTTAACTGTTCGATGGAATCAATGAACCCTCAGAGCCACTGCATCTTAACTTAAAAATTAAGATAATAGTAGCTATTAAATAGTTTTCTCGTGAGGATTAAATGAGAAAATATAAATAAGTACCTAGCATAATGCCTGATGTGCAGTACGTGTGTGATAAATGGTAGTTTTTTTAAAAAATTAAATATACCACTGCTTGAGAGAAATAACTAAGAGAAAACCCCAAAGTGATGTATAGCAATGCCCTTAAAGGCAAAAGAAATATGCACTTGTACACTTATACTTTCATACAGATATACAGACAGATAAGTAGGTAGGTAGGTAGACAAAGGACAAAGGATAGATGTGTATATTTTATTGTACTGAGAGGATACCAACAAAATTATGTACTAGTTTGTGTTACCTTTCATGACATATAAGTAGATAACCATTTCAGACTGCCTTTAGGGTAACTAAATTCCTGCTACTCACAGCTGTTCTAATGCATCCAAACCAGTGAAGGCTTTTTTGCTAATGGATCGAATCCGGTTTCCCTGGAGTATCCTTAAAAAAAAAAAAAAATTATAATGGAACAGTTAGTAAAAGCCATTGTGGAGTGCAACTCTCCTGAAAAGAACTGCTTTTTAAATCATTTGTGAATATTCTATTTTCTTCAATTAAACAAGATATCCTTAAAAAAATGTATCCGTGCCCTCTATTTCAGTAATATGGTTCAGCATGGTTGCAAAGCATTCGACAGAGAACCCAGCAGAAATAGGTATTCGAGAAGTTACTCTGATGGTTAAATCAAAGCAGTGATTTTTCAAAGAGGTAGAAACTTTATTGCAAGTAAAATGTCTCAGAACACTAATAAATAGAGCAGGTAATACTGGAGACTTTCTCCTTACCCACCCACCCCATGGGTATCTTTCTCCTTACCCACCCACCCCATGGGTATCTTCATCACCCACAGAAGTTTAGGACTAAATGGAAGCCAATTTGAAGACTGCTTGCTTAAAACACAGAACTTAGCCATCTTCAAGGCCATTTTGTGGCTAAATAGAAACACGTTTTTAGCCTGAATTGCTTGGAACCCACTGCAGTGTTATCATTGGTCACTGGATCGCTTCATTTAAACATTCCTGTGAGGGAAGGGCAATACTGCACGTTTCAAAATGCTGAACTTAGTGCACTAACCTTTACACAGTAGTAATCCCAAGGGTCTAAGCGCTCAAAACAACTTAAAATTCTTATCTGGATACTAAAGTCAGCTGCACTAACCCAAGTGTTGAGTAAAACCACTATACCCAAGGAAGAAAATCTAATCAATACACATCTCGTGTAACAGTAGTCATTTGCGGAGCTGACAAAGGGTAGCAACCAGATTGAGCACCTGTTTTAAAACTTTTTAAAGATGTCAACTTGTGTGTGGAACTGAGCTCAATTAAGACAAAGTGTTTAGGGAGTTCCCTGGCGGTCCAGTGGTCAGGACTCGGCGTGGCCCCGGGGTTCAGTCCCTGGTTGGGGAACTAAGATCCCGAAAGCTGCGCGGTGTAGCCAAAAAAAACCCAAAATGTTTAGGTCAGAAAGCAACGCCAATTATGAAGCAAATCATACTCACAGCCGCCTCAGTTTGTCAAGCCCAGAGAAGGCACCATTCATGTCCTCAATGGTCCAAGAAATTTCATTATTCTTCAGATCCCTGGTTCAAAAAAGGGAGAGTTACGGAAAGTGGTACCAGGTACTTAATAAAAGATACAGGCATTCTTGTTAGACATATGCTTAGAAAGCAAAGATCCCCAACCAGGTGGCATGTGATTTGGAATAATTCCTCATAACTGCCCATATCATCTCTCTCTGCCCCTTTCAAAACAATAGAAAACTGTTTCTCTCCCTAACGTAGATCTTACCTCCTGCCCTCCTCCCTCAGCAGCATTTTATACTTTTGTCCGAGATGAGGAGAGTTGATTCCGGCCCTATTAACTCCTCTATCAAGATGACTAAATTCTGCAAGACTTGAATAGTCTGAAAAATACATTAAACTTTAAAACCTCTGCTCCAACCACACAAGGAGCAGCTCGCCAAAGCACACGGCATTTCTTTCAGTCATGTAATGCTTCATGCTTCAAACAGTGAACACAGCAAAACTTTCTGACAGTGCAAAAATCAAAAGCCCGTTGCACAACGTTAAAATTCACATTTGAAAGATTTTTCAAAGGCCATTTAATCCAACTCTCTCTTCTTCCTCTTGGGACAGAGATCAAGTCTGGATATAACTGGTCTGATAAACAGGCGCGCCTTCCTTTGCTGCACTTTGTATATCTTGTTTGCTCTGGGTAATTTTTAATCTGCATTTTTACGAAGAAAAATTAGTGGATTTGAAATTGTTTTCCTCTTGAGCAGTTACCAACTTCCTGGAGATCCCGAGAAGGCTGACTGTAATCACCAAACCAATCTGATCACTGTCCTTTTTAATCCCTTTAAGAAGCACACATGGATGAAATGGACGATCTTAATCAAACTGATCTGGGAAAGATTAAGACACTACTTCTGAGGCTGTACACATTTCCTTCATAACAAAGGAAATCTGCTTGGAGAAAAGTGGGCACATTTAGGAACCAATTAGGTTCACGGAGGAACAGCAAAATGTGTAACTTACAAAGTCTTTAAACTGGAAAGCCCCCGGAAGGCACAATCAGCGATGTAGCTGACTTTGTTATTCCCGATGTGCAGTGTGTTTAGCAAGCTTAGGCCCAGGAAGCTTGAATCATCCAACCTTGACAAGTGATTGAAAGTTAAGTCCCTGTAAAGGAAAAAGGAACAAAAAAACAAAGGATAGCTTTTATTTTCCAGTTCAATGCAATGATTTGTTTAAAAAAAGAACAGAAACAGGTAATATATATTGCCACAGTTACCCTTATTTTAAAACTCTGCCTTCTTAATAATACTCAGGTAAACATTATTTCTAATCCCAGTAATTAAAAAAAATTCTCTTTATTTGAGAATCACCACCATGGCTTTAGCCCATGTGCCACAGAATTGAAATGGTAGAGCTGGCTTCAACTTATCACAAAACTATGACTAGGTTGCCCGTGCAAAAAGCTGTCACCTTGGAAACTTTGTTATGAAAATTTCACAGATCAGTGGTAAGAAGCTCATGCTCTGGCATGATTCCTGCTCTCAAACCTGAGGAGAATAAAAGGCAACTCACAGCTCACTGAGTTTCTGGCAGAACTCCCAGGCATCAGGGCTGATCCTGTTGATGGCATTTTGGCTGAGATGAAGTTCCTGCAGCATCAGTAGGCCGTAAAGCCAGCCTTTGGTAATCTCTGTTAGGTTGTTATGGTCCAGCTGCCTACATTTATAATAAGAGTCAAAAGCAGGATCCCAAGTTCATTATCTAGACTCTTCAAAGGGGACATATTACAACCTATTACATATTCCTATTGTTATGAGATGTGTAGCTTTTGTTACACAAAGACATCAGCAGAAAATACCATGCTTATTAAATTCTCAGTCACATTACCCGAAACAAAACTTAATATTAAATTATAAGCTTGTAAATGATGAGATTTTAACATAGGATTTCAAATAAAAGCTGCTGAATGCTCACTGAGCATTCCATGATCATACCACCTGAGTAGGAATTGATCACCCGCACTTACAAGATTTCCATGTTGCTCAGCCCCCAGAAAGCTCCATCCATGAGTTTTGTCACTCCATTTCTTTGCATTTTCAGAGACTTCAGAGCACCAAGCCCTTGGAACGTGAGTCCATCGATGTTTTTGATCTTGTTTCGGTTCAGTTCACTACATTGGATGTTACAGTTAGACAGTTAGCTTATATGACAAACTCTGGAAGCAGTAATAAAATGTGACATTACTGCAATATAGTTAAACCAGCCTGTGTTAAATTACGTAGAATGCTTTAAATTTCTAAGCATTTTTATTGAGAAGAATTTTGATTTACTAGCAGTGAGTAAATTTCCTTCTGAAACATGTGATGTATTTTTGGGATCATCAAATTCTGACACCAGATTGCACTTCAATTTCTAAGCTGTTGTCCATTCAGTATGGAAGTAAACACATTAAAATTGGTCTTTAAAGTATCCAGAATGAGAGTACTGAATATTACATTAAAACACGAGGTCTACTCAGAAGGAGGGCCGTCAAGTTTATCCTGTCCAACTGCTTACAAAAGTTGATTCCTCTCTGTCACAATTTGTACTGTGTTTAATGCTTCCTCTTTAAGGCAGTCATTCTCAACCTTGGTTGCACCCTGGAATCACCTGGGGAGTTTTAAAAAATTACTGAAGCCTGGATCTTACCCCAGAGGTTCTAATGTAATTGGTCTAGGGTGTGGCCTGGGCACTGGGATTTTTAAAAGCTCCCCAAGTATCTGCAATGTGCAGCCAAGGCTGAAAACCACTGTACTGTAGGAGCCTGTTCACAGATTATTCCACCGTTATTAATGAGACAGCGCTTTACAGCTCCTTAAGCTACGAGGGGCCCTGCAGTCATTGGTACTGTTCTCACGATCCACAGCTGTGGAGAGTCACCATGATGTCTTCAGTGCCATCATGATGGCTTTGTATGGAGGTTGTTCAATGATTGCGCTGCTCACTCTTTCAGGAACAATCCAACTTGCCTTGTCAGGCAGAAGCCTGTACCGGGTGACTTTTTTTTTTTTTTTTTTTCCGGTACGCGGGCCTCTCACTGTTGTGGCCTCTCCCGTTGCGGAGCGCAGGCTCCGGACGCGCAGGTCCAGTGGCCATGGCTCACGGGCCCAGCCACTCCGCGGCACGTGGGATCTCCCCGGACCGGGGCACGAACCCGCGTCCCCTGCATCGGCAGGCGGACTCTCAACCACTGCGCCACCAGGGAAGCCCCCGGGTGACTTTTAAGGCTCTTTCTGATTCAGTGGTTCTACAACTCCAGCTCTCAGAGGAAAGGTGGCTACATCCTTGCTTCTAAACTCCTTCTGCCACATTGTGGATTTTAGGGGGTAGGTGCCAAGGGTTTAGAGGAGGTGAGGAAACAGAATCTAAGAGGACATTTTACTTACAGGTGTTGCAGTTGAGGCAGTCTAAACATCTTGGGTGGGAGAGCTGAGATTCGGTTCCTGTTCAGCTTCAGCACCAGGAGTGTGTTGGCCAGACTGTCAAAATACCCAGGTTCCATGGATGTCACTCGGTTGCTGTTGATATACCTGTTGAAAGTCTGAAGATGAGCTTCTCTTTCTGGTCCTTTGGGAAGTTAAAGTGCATGTATTCTCTGTATATGAAAGACTCTCCAGAGAACCTACCCATCATTTGTAACAATGGACACTTAAAATAATTAACTCTTTACGCCCTTGCAGGCCAATATCGACTATGATTCACACATCTCTCTGGGGGAAAAAGTGACTAAAATATTTGAAGATAACAAACATTACCCAATTTTTGTGAAATTCATTTATTAATGAAATACACCGGGGGTTTAATTTTGATTATTTTTTTTTACAGAATCACTTGGTTTTTCTATAACAGTCAAAGGATGTCTCAATTTTTGTAATCCAATAGTGTAAGAATAAAATGAAGACTGTGGTTATTCGGGCTTACAGAAAATTACCAGTCAGTAAGAAAGTGACATTTTTGATCCATCAGCAGTAAGAAATGGTCAGCATTCTGGTTCCTATCTTAAAGTTGTTTCCTTTTTTAATATAGCACAATGTTTTCATCACGGGTGAAAACTGTTAAAAACAACTTGACTTACAGATATTTGAGTTGTAGGGGTGGAAGTGCAGTTTTAAGCTCTGAAATATTATTGCCACTCAGGTCCAAAGTTTCGAGGGATTGAAACCGTCTCAGATGTTCAGGTAATATTTCCACAATCTTGTTTCCAGCTCTGGATTTAAAGAATAGCACAGATAACAGGGTTAATGGTACAACAATCTGAAAGGTGAAAAATAGGTTCTATTTCTAACTCGTTCTTCAGAAATTTGGAAAACTGTTCTACACAGCACGTTAAAAAGTTAAACAGCAACTCTTTAGTCACTTTAATGTTGCATTAGATAGTAAATCATAATTCTAGAATTATGAAAAGCTTTCCGATATAAATCTGGGTGCGTTTAACAGCTGTGGTTATCTAAATGCGATGCACTTAAACTGATTTTTCTTTCTCTTATTTTGTTAACAGTCTTTCTTCCTTATCATTTCATGAAATGGGATATGAAATGACTAGCACCAAGTTGGCATATTCCAGGCACTGGTGTGTTAGTTCCCTATTCTTTCTTCTTGAGTCCTAATTCATTTCTCATTCTTCCCTTGGAAAGCACACACGCTACAGGTGCCAATGAACTTAAGATACTCATCAGATTGGGCTTTTTAAAAGCCATCCTAGAGAAATCTCTTTTTCTTTGGAAATAGCAAGTTTCAATGCATTGCCATTGTCTTCAAACCCAGTGGATATGCTCCAAGGCTTTGAATATTATAAAAATAAGAGCACACCAGTCTAAATAATCTCTGGGAGCAATTAGATTTTTTAAAAGTTTGACATTAACCATCTTAAACACCAGACCATGATGTCCAACATTGTAGTCACATGTGGCTCTTTACATTTAAATTAAACATGTTAAAGTTCAGTTCCTTAGTCACAGTAGCCACATGTCAGATCCTGAACAGGTGCCTGGTATCTGTCAAATGGGCCAGTACACATACAGAACATCTGCACTATTGTGGAAAGCTCTGCTGGTGGGCACTAGACCACAAATGAGGAAAGATAAACAAAATAAAACAAAAAGAGGCCAAGTCAAAGCTTTTAGAAGGTCATCAATACAACAGTTTCCAAGGGGGAGATTCAGCATTAGACAACAACCTTGCTAGAAGACAGGAACCAAACTGATGTGCAAGCCGTCTTAACTGTCATATTAGACCAGGTAGCTTGGACTTTTTAGACATTAGGCAGGGGAAAAATGACGCGTCGAGGGAGAAGGGCTGGGATGATGGCAGAGTCCACCTACAAAGAAGGGTCTTCGCGTTACAGCTCAAGGAACAATGAAACGATCGAGGGCTCTAAGTAGAACTCTGTATGTCATATAAGTCACGTGCTGCCATTTTTAGGTAAACCCTCACTTAAGGGGAAAACTTAGAGATTTCATATGTGTATCTTTCTTACCAATAACTGCATTTGTATAGTGTTTTGAGTTCATTAAGTTCTGTTGCATTATTGTAACTCTCAGGCCTCTCACCATCACAGAAGGTTCCTGAGTTAGGAGCACCTCTTACGTGTTTTCACAAGATCCTCTGCTGTGTGTGACACAGCACTTTTTGCGCTGTTGGTCTTTTCTGCCATACTGTGAGCTCCTTTAAAGCAGGGCTGTATATCTATCCCCGTCTTGGAATGTATATGGAATCTAATAACGCTGAGGGCATTGGATGCCAAGCCCTATGCTACGCATTGTTCATATATTATGCCATTTAATCATAATAACATTTCTCTGGTGTTTAAATTAGGAAACTAGAGCTTTTAACCTAACAAGTCCAAGTACTCCCCCCAGGCCACCTCACAGACTAAGTCCCTATTGATCCCAAAGCAATCCCTGAAGGCTGTTTCATAGAACACAGTTTCAAACATTCAAACAACTTAATTTTGGCAATTAAGTTCTTACTTTCTGGAGGTGAAGATGCACCTCCAGAAAGTCTCGCAACTTCCCACTCTTGCAAAAATGCTGAGCTACTGGTTCCAAACTGCTGTGGGAATCCACACCAGCTCACTGAGCCCTCATCATGCCAACACTAAGGATGCCCTGGAAACGGGTCTCCCCCCAGTCTGTGCTTGCACCTCAGGAGGAAAAGAGGGTCACCAAGAGTTTGCACGTGTTTGGCAGCCAACAGAGTAGAAGACCAGCTTCCTGAATGTGTGCAAATGCCAGGTGCTGCTTTCCCCAGTAAGTGGAGAAACCAGGTTGTACATTTTAAATAACAATGAACTAACAAAACTTCTCAAAATATTGTGAAAAATCTTCCCTGTGCTACTTCTAAGGACTGTCGGGGAATCGTCTTTTTTGACCCAAGTCATCCAAAAATCTAACCCCATTTTTAAAGTAATCCTATACAAGGTAACAGGCAGGGGTGATGTATACCCTAACAGCTGAACTCTGTGATAATAGTAAGGTTAAAAAAAGGAGGGGGGGAGGCGCGGTTAGCAGTCCCCTGTACAAGTCACAACTATCAAGCCCCTCAGATTCCCATGAAGTCTTACAGATTCTGTTTAGAGTCAAGTCAGCCATGACCTCTGATTCTGACCATTTCCCACATCTGGATTCCTGAGTGTGTAAACCCCTTGATCTAGCTGTGAGGTACAGCCTAATGCAAGTGAGACAATTAGTCAATTTCTACATCCTGGAGATGGATTCAGTCCAAGAGACAAGCCACAGGGCCTCAGGGTCAGGGTGTGTGGGTTAAAGGAAACCACACTTTAGGGGGCAAAAATGTTCTCTTAAAAACACAACCCAAATGTTTGCATTAAAAGGAAGCCAC
>NW_020185339.1:21961888-21979784 GCF_003031525.2 Neophocaena asiaeorientalis asiaeorientalis | reverse complement strand
TAATCCTGAAACACCCCCCTCTCATCTCCTTCCCTCTCCCTCCAGTCCACAGCCACTGCCGCCCATCAAATTCTGCATCTGGTTTTGGTCCCCAGGTTGTCTGGGGCTAGCTAGTACAGCTATGCTTACATTTAACAACAAGAAGGGACAGCGATAGGTTTTTGCAATAAATGGAGCAAACTGGTTTCTGGTGGGAGGGAGAGGGAGACCCACAGGTGTCTATCATGTTGCTCAAATAAGGCTACAAGTTAGATAACGGGCCATACAATCTTCGGTTTGTGTATTCGTTTGTTTATAAGGTAATTATGAACAAGGTATTAAAACTGCCAATTACTTGAGTGACGAATAAAATTTTCCTTGCAGTTCAAGTCTGCTCCAGCCGAAGCCAGCCATTTCCTGAGCTGCACACCTCCTAAATTGCAGCGTGAAAGTGCTCAGTTATAAATGGAGCCTGTACAGTGCGTCTTTGTCAGCACTGCTTCCTAGCACAAAAATCCCTTACAACTGCCAGGATAATGGTCCCTGTATCACAAAATTTTAACTCTGTTCTAATGGAACTGAATTAAATCCAAACACCAGTTTCATATGAGCTCTCAGACTAACTGGCAAATAACCACCTAATAGGTACGAGTTTAAAATAAAAGAAAAAAAAACTTGCTTTATGTCAAACAAGAAGGGCTTAAAAAAAGACAAGTACCTTAAAAAACTAGATTAAAAAATCTTTTTAATCACCTAAAACCCTCAAAATAAACATACTTCATAATAGAGTGGGTCACAAGGAACCACTTCTAGGAGACAAAGATTCAATTCAACTCCAGCTTCAATTTTTCTCCAAATACGGATAAATGCCAAAATTGATGAACATATTAAAGCACTGCAGTTGATTAATAGTTTTGGCAGGAAATGTGCAAGGCTTCAACAAAAAACAACACAAAACAAACTATCTTTTTCCATTACTTAAGTTAATGTGGAAATGTCATCTTTCCATTGTTCAAAAATCTGTACTCTGAGCATAGGAAGACGTTTCAGCCTTGTGCAAATCCATCTTAACGACCACGAATATTTTGGTCATCTATGTTTGTTGATAGTACAAGGCGTTCCATGGTCAAATCATTGCTGAGGTCAAGTATAACCAGTCCCTTATAGACAAACACAGACTTGGGGGCCTGGTCAGCTGGAATGCAGATGGTTCCCTCAGGGTTCTCAGAGGCTATGGGAATAACAGAAGGCCCAGGTATGTCAGCCTTGGCTTCTCAGGCCCAACAATCATGGTTTCACTTCGTCGCTAATTTCACCTTTCAGCCTTTGCCAAATACCTTTAAGCAGAAGCAAACCCGACTTATGCTATTTGCAGGATGATATTTGCTCTGAGGGTCTTGAAGATCTGACAACGAACAAGACGGATATGGTCCCTGAACTCACAGCACTGAAATTCTAGTGGGGGAGAACAGGCAGGCAAAAGGGAGTGGACACCAGAGGGATAAGTGGAAGAAGAAAGGACAGTCTCCTAAAAAGTGATGGGAGGGGTGTGGGCGTCAGCAAAACTTTCCGTGGCAAGGAGGAGTCTAGAGTTCCAGGCAGAAGCAAGTGAGACCAAGGCAAGGCTTCTTTCCCTTGAGGAAATGAGTGGAAACTGGAGAAAGAGGAAGTTGACGAGTGAGGTGCTGGGAGGAGAAGAGAGTAGGTCAAGTGGGACCCTGTAAACCATGTTAGGCATTTGGCCTTTGTCTCAAGATCAAGTAGAGGGAGGAGGACAGAGGATTTCGAACGGCGGGGTGACAATATTCGATGTACATTTTGAAAAGACTTCTCTGGCAGCAGTGGGGACAAAGACTGGGTGGGGGACAGGCAAGAGGAAGTACAGAGGACAGAGGAGGGATGGAGGGGCAATGGCGACGGTCTGCCTGGACACCCGTTTTGGGGGTGAAGCACCGTTCTTCCTCTGGTTTCCAGGGCACAGGCCGTGCTTTCCCCCTCCCCTGACATACAGGCTCAGGTTTCCAGCTTTGCAGCCTCTGGACACTGGGACCCAGTTCAGCACTACTGGAGTTCCCATCCACACTACTCACTACCCCTGTGTTCTGTCTGCTTGTACGAGAGGCCCTCTAAAGCAGGGGGTCCCCTTTTGCTCAGGTGTGAGATGCTACTGACCAGAATAGCCCAGTTCTGGCATTTTCAGGTCTGTAATCACTAGGAACATGGACAAATGTGTTATTCTTATATATAAGAAATGTGTGCATTTGTTCTGATACTCGGAACACCCGCAATTAATGTAAACCCGGACTAGATTAATAACAGTAAAATATAATCTATGAGGTTATTGACCGCTTGGTACGATGATGATTGGTTCTTTTTGACTCACGGTGATCTCCAGAAAGCATGAGAGTCTCAAAAGAACTTTATGCACACCTAAGTGGATATAAATGGTATGAGTTTATTTCTGGAGTCAGAGAAGAGAGTCCCAGAGTGGAATATTCTTTGTGAGGAACCAGAATATCAGGTTTTGTCACACTGGAATTCCTGAAACCAATTAAAGTGTAGCTTCTTGGTGAATAAGAAATATCTGTCAATAGTTTCAGGTGTCTCCTACCTACTGCACAACATAAAGGCAGCTGAAGGCTTTGCAGCTCGATGTGTAAAGACGTGCAAACTTGGCTATTTAGAGAAGGTATGCATGTGTGGCATTTTCCTTTTAGAGAGGGCATGTGCAGTGAAATTTAATCTGAAACCATTTTTTTTAACATGTTGCAATGCCCCCCTTTCTTAGAATGCATTACTCCGACCACATCCCTGAAATCCAATTCAGTTACTGCAGCCAAAAAATTGCTGAATCCATGGTCACTCCACACAACCATAGAGCAAGTACATTAACTCTATTGACTGGGACAGTTGGCCTGGCCCCAAGGAAATACTGATTGCTATATGTAACTTGTAAGCAACTGGTTTAACACCACTTATAAAGGTATTACAAGCTGTTAAAGAAAACACGACATTTTGCAAACACATTAAAGATCACTTATATTTCCAACAATAACTCCTCTCCCCTCCCTACCCCCCTCCCCACCAAAAAAAAGCTTCCTTGAAAACTACCTTGGCTGGAATAACTAACACCCCATAATATTAGGCTTCTTTTAGCGGAGAGACTTAGCAAGCAAAGAACCTCTCCCATGCAGATAAAAATAAACTGTCTCTGCTCATCTTTTTTTTTTTTTTCTAAAAAGATAATTAAGAAGTTTCATTAAAAGAACACATGTTTAGACTGGTCCACTGCTCCTGTGGCATCTAAGGATAAAAGCCAACTGAGGAAGCTTTTGCAAGAGAAAGATTCTTGATGAAGAAGCAGTGATATTAAGCAGCAAAGGAGCCACCGTAGGAGCAAAGAATCCATTCTTTCAGCTAAATGTCAGGTCAACATAAAATATAATTATCGGGCTTCCCTGGTGGCGCAGTGGTTGAGAGTCCGCCTGCCGATGCAGGGGACACGGGTTCGTGCCCCGTTCTGGGAAGATCCCACATGCCACGTAGCAGCTAGGCCTGTGAGCCATGGCCGCTGAGCCTGCAAGTCTGGAGCCTGTGCTCCGCAATGGGAGAGGCCACAACAGTGAGAGGCCCGTGTACCCCAAAAAAAAAAAAAAAAAAAAAAAAAAAATTATCTTTTGGACTGTGAACATGATAAAGTTGCCCACAATGTTTTAAAACAGAGATCTTCAATAATCAGGGCCCTAGTTATGTGCCAATTATAATACATGTAAGCTTGAAAAAAGAAATATAAGTTGGAAACTCATTTACACCACATAAAAAACCTTTTTTGATTCCCAAATATAAATTCTATTTAGTCTATTTATTCTATTTTATGTAAACAGAAATTTAAGGGCAGGTCCTAGAAGACAACAGAATCCTAAACAAGACACTTACTCAATCATTATTTTATTCTGAAATAATTGAAGTATATACAGTAAAAATTAACTCTACTTTCGTTTAGTAAAATTAAAAAAAATTTCCCTACCTCTCTTTTGAGGCAGGGTCTTCCACAGCCATTTTCACAGGTCAAACCACTGCTATGGTTAAGCTGTGAATTTGAGTCTCCCCATAAGTTTGTGATTTACTTGTGATTGAAGAAAATCTCTGATTCATATTTGGTTCCCAAAACTCAGGATTAAGTGAATGGATTCAAGATTCTGAAGTGACCAAATAGTCTTAATTAGTCCTGAAACTCTAGATCAAGCTTTAGATTGACCCATAAGGATGTACCTCAACTGTGGTTCAAGATGCATACATCCATCAGAAAGTGGTATGACCACCACAGCTGCCAGCCAGAAAAAGTAAACATAAAACTGGGATTCCATACATCAATCAACCTGTCAAAAGTAGGATCGCTTTGAAGCAGCAGTTCATACCACAGCTCCCCAGCAAGTAGATTTTGATTCTGTTCCCAGTTGTAGGTCTTGATCTACCATACTTTGTAAACCTTGATTTTCTCACTGTCAATGGGAGGAAATGGAAGGAAATGTCCTCTTCCAGCTCTAAGGAGTTGTGGATTTGGATGACAATTCAGCAAATGACCAGATTTGCTACAGAGGCTTCACATAATCATCTTATAAAACTGTAGCCTCTTACAGATCCTGGCCTCACTTTTGGGGGATTTCTTTCCTAGGGGAGTCCCAATGCCTGGCTGCCCAGTCTTCCTTGGTTTACGACCTCATTTTCCTGGGGCATATCCTCCATGAGCTTTCTAAGAAACCATCTGTAGAGGTACTTTTTTTTTCATACTTGGAAATGTCTTCATGGGATTGACAGTTGGGCGTGTACCGAGCTGAGATTAGAAACCATGTTCCTTAGGGTTTTGAAGACTGTTTTACCCTATCACAACACTCAAGGATGTAAGTTTGAGGAGCCAGAGGCCATTCTGCTTCTCAACTCCAGTGTTTCTTAAATTGCAACAGGCACCAGAACTGGGAGTGGGGGGCTTCTTGGAGCACAGATTGTTGAGCCCCACACTCGGGGTTTCCGTTTCGGTAGGCCTGGGTGTGACCTGAGAATCTGCATTTCTACCAAGTTCCCAGATGCTGCTGATGCTGTGAGGCTCACACTGGCGAGGGGAGAACCACTATTTATCCTTACAGGTGACCTGCTTTGTATTTGATCTTTCCTCCTCTCAGAGCTTCTCTTTAACCCTGATGTTCTAAAAGAGCACAGTAATGTCCCTCAGTGTAGGTTTTTTTTTTTTTTTCCATTTGCTGGCACTCAGTAGGGTCTTTCAACCTAGAGATGTGTGTTCCGTGGTCTGGGAAATTTTTTTGCCTCTTTGATAATTTCCTCTTTTCTATTTCCACAGATGTCTCTTCATGGAATTCCAATTAGATTTGCAAGTTGATCCTCTAATTTTCTTATTTTTCCTCTCCAGTTTTCCATCTTTTTATCTTTTGGTTCTTTCTGAGAGCTTTTCAACTGTCTTCCAACACTTCTATTACCTTTTTAAAATGTCTGTTATATAAATATATATATATATTTTTTTGTTATGGTTGTTTTGGCTGTGTTGGGTCTTCGTTGCTGCGCGCGGGCTATTCTCTAGTTGCAGCGAGCGGGGGCTGGGCTACTCTTCGTTGTGGTGCACGGGCTTCTCATTGCAGTCGCTTCTCTTGCTGTGAAGCACGGGCTCTAGGCGTGCGGGCTCAGTAGTTGTAGTGCACGGGCTTAGTTGCTCCGCGGCATGTGGGATCTTCCCGGACCAGGGCTCGAACCCCTGTCCCTTGCACCATCAGGCGGATTCTTAACCACTGCGCCACCAGGGAAGTCCCTGTTATTATATTTTTAACTTTTAAGGGTCCATTTCTTAAATATTCCTTTTATTATTATTATTTACTACTCTTTTCTTATTTTGTGGATATAACATCTCTCTTCTCTCTGGAGATACTAAGTTGTTTCGAAGTTCCCTTCTCCTTCCATTGTCTCTGGTTCCCTCTTCCTATGTATTTTGGACTCTGACTTTATTCTTACAAACCCTTTCAAGAGACAGTGATCACTGGCTATCCACTCATATTTAGTAAAAAGCGGCCCTGGAAAGCTTGCTGAGGGCTGTGAGGCAAGGACTTGCTGACTGGTGAGTCTCACCACAGGTGGTCTGTTTCATGATGGATCCACATGCATCTGTCTAATTGCTCAGATCCTCCAACCTCCAGGCTGGTGGGGATAAGCTTGACTGCTAGTATCTGGGAAGGTGAACAGGAACATAAGCTGAGGGGAGGACTGTCATCCTCATATTCAGATCAGACTTAATTTCCCTGACTGCAGAAGATGCTCCCCTCAATCCCCACCCCTTGCCCAAGCTGGGCCTGTGCCCCAAATTCCAGAGACCTCGTTTCAACTCTCTAGAGAGTAAACTTCTAGTTTTCTGCCTCCATCAAGGGAGGGTTGGTCACTGGGCCTTAAGTTTTGGAGGGGGAACCTGGAGGTCTGCCTCTTATAAAAGAGTTTTCACCAATCCCCCATTTTCAGTCCTACTCTGCATCCCTATCTTTACCGACTTTGAATTCCTGAAGCATCCCGAGCTTCTGCAGCAAAAAAGCGTTTGCTTCTTTTGGGATTCACTCCACTCTCTCTAAATCATTTACAACTTGGGTGCAGGATTGAAAGATTTTAATGAAATCTTTCATTTGGACTGTCTCCCCTCCTGTTTTCTCTCTGTTCCTGTCTGTGTACACTTTAGTCCTTTCTTTTCATTTTAAGGGGGTTCTGGGATGGAGCAGAGGGAAACAAATGTGCTCAGTCCACCGTGCCTTACAGGACGTCTTTAATGGGAATCTGATCAGTGAATAAGACCAATTCTTCTCTAAAAACCTTCCCTCACAAGTTATTGTAATTTTTTAAATTGAAATATCATTCAACTTAGTCTAACAAAAAATTAGCCTATGTAAATTTTACCTTAAGATGACACTATGAACCAGAAAACATGGCATCATTATTCTGAACCTCAGATTAATAAACAGTTCTCATACGGGGGATTAATCCTGTATGAACACATCAGGCTAAATTAATGTCATTTTATTTTTCTGATATGGTCCACAGACCAATGGGCTAGGAACATCACAAACACAGAATGTCTTGATCTCACCAAGTACTTAACTTGTCCTTGTGAATAAGACACAGAACATGCGGTGGTGATGATCACACAGACAAGTGAGTTTGCATCCCTAGTCTTTATTCAGAGACTGGCATGGACCTTTAGGGAAGATGCTAAGTGGTCTGCTACTGAGGCTACCTGTGGCCTTGTGCTGTCAACGTTTGTACGAATATGAACAGAGATGTGAATAATCAAGTGCAACTCATCCATTAGATGATATGACCCCAAACCTCTCAATACACTAAAATGATGGTCTAGAAGCAACTAGAGAAATTAAGCTGGGGAAAGGCAGTGTTTTGAATTTTTAATCAATCATTTAAAAAAGGCCTATTTGGAAGCAATTCTTGCGAGAATGACAATAGACTCGGCTGACCGCAACTTGGTATGTGCCAATAATACAACATGGTCCTTAAAAAGCTAACATGATGTTATGCTTCATTAACATCCCATATTCTGGTCAAGAGACACAGTCCGCCAGGTTCTGCATTAGACCCCATCTCAATATCTTGCTCTGGGCACTGGAGTTTAGTGTCATGCTAAAGGACAAGTGTGACAGGAGGACTTTCAGAGTCTAGACCTGCATTGCCCAGCATAATAGCCACCGGCCACATGTGGCTCTTTAAATTTAAATGAAATTTAAAAGTTAATTCCTCCATCACACCAGCCACATTTCACGTGTTCAATCCCCATGTGTCCAGCGGCTACCTCAGCGGACTGCACACATTTCCATTATCGCAGAAAGCTCTACTGGACCGCACTGGTCTAGACCCCACATCGTATAGAAAATGGGAACTGGAACTTGAGCCAGGAGAAGAGAAAGCTTTAAGAAGACCTTACAGGTTAAGACTTGTCAGTATTATGTTACGTTGCGGAAAATAGACTGAAGTTGTTCTCCCCGGTGCACAGACCTAGGACAATAGGCAGAAACTACAGAAAGGCAGAGCCCAGCTTAACAAATAAAGAGTCCCAGCAATTAGAACTATTCCAAATGGAACAGCTCCTCACCCAGGAGTGAGCTTTTGTCCCCGGAAGGGCTCAAGGGGAGGTTGCATAACCTCTCTTCCAGAGAGCTCTCTTCAGTGAGAAATGCCTCTTCCAACTCAAAGTTACAAGGATTGCATGCAGACACTCAAAACTAACATGACGTGGGCTCTGACCAGTTATATAATATAGTAAACCATTTCTAATTCCCTTCACCCTTTTCTTGATACTTGTATGAGGACAGAGGTGAGGAAGTGAAAGCAAGACTGACAGGACGAGGAGAATAAGAGGAAAGAGGGATTTATACGATGAACTGATGAGTGTCCTGACTCTGTAAACATGCCTTCATCTTTAAAGAGTACTGCCCTCTATTCCCAGGCCAATACCTTATGCAGGATGACATGGCCATTGGTGATGAAGTACAAAAGCATCTTATTTTTTTCCAAAAAAATTATGCTCGTTTTGATTCTAACTCCGTACGTTCGTTTTGTTATAAAAAAGTTAAAATGGCTTGTACATTGTAAAACTGACAGTCCCAGAATGTATACCATGTTTATCCTGTGCTGAACGGTACTTGCAGTGAATATTACCTTAATATTTCATGCTGCCTTCAGCCTCACTCTAGAGACTGCTCTATCTACCAGCTAAAGCTTTCTGGAGAGGAAGGGAGACAGCCAGGCCGGTGACTTTAAGTGCTAGAAAGGACGTGCTAATATTTATAACTGTCTTTTCTTTCATGTTTTGAATTTAGTACTTAAGCAACTTGCAGCCAGACAGAGAAGGGGAGGTGCTGGTTAGAGCCCTGTTTCATTGTTCTGGTCTCTCTAACCAACAACTAGATCCCATACCTCTAGGCTGTGGAGGACAGCACAGACAGTAAAAGGAGAGAAGGAGGAAAAGTAACTAGGCCAGGACAGAGACACATGTTGAATCTTGCCTCCCAGTCATGGAAAACAATGGCTATAACGTTATTGTTTTGTCCGGTCTTGGAAGCACAAGCCTCACAAGCAGAGAGGTCTCCAGCAGGAGCTGTATTTGATACTTCAAAGCAGCCAACAAAAGGCTAACGTGAAGTTGAGGGAAAGGATGAGAAAATGCTGTAGGTTCAGGATAAACACTGGTAAAACAGGAGTTCTTGTGGCAAGTTATACTGGAAGGTCAAGTTCAAGGGACTGTGGGTCAATTTTATGGGCTCCAAGAGCCATCATTGAAGAAAGGTGCCCAATTGGGTCACCAAGTCAAATCTAAGAATGTTGCCACCTTGGAACAAAGTTTTATTAATGAAAATAATTTTAAGTGTGTACAGAGAGGCAGGAACAAAATGGTTAACTGACTAGTCTCTTTTGCAATTAACTATGTATTAATTTGGACTGGGAAACTGACTCAGTCATTCATTTAGCCAAACATGGACTGAGTGGCCACCATATGCCAGGCGCTGAGTTACCCGACAGAGTTACAACGGGGACAAAAACAGACGTGATCTCAGCTTTTATAAAGTTTCATTCTGGTGGTGGGAGTGGACATTAAAGAATCACAAATATACAACTGAAAATGGGATTGCGTTTATGACAACAACATAGACATTGTAAATAAATGAGATATGAAAATGTGTAAGTCTAGCTTAGCAAAAGCTGGGGGAGGGTGAGTATTTCTAGGCAAAGGGACTTGAGGCAGGAACAAGCTGGCACATTCCTAGAAACGAGGAATGTTAGAAGGCTAACAGGAAAAGAGGACTAGGTCACGCAGAGAATTGTCTACCTTGAGAAGGATTTTTGCTCCTGATCTAAGAGCAATGGGAAATTCTTGAAGGGTTTAAAGAGCCATGACACGATCACAAATTTATGTTTCAAATACAGCCACTGTAACTTGAGAATACAAAAACCTAGCAGATGTGTCCTTTGGGGACCAGTTTATGATTAAATGTGAAGGTAAACTTAGAGAGTATTACACATACGGCTCTGTGTACAGTGAGCTCTCTTATGTGCAAATCACATACACACATTTTAAAATCCAGTAAAAGATTACAACTTATCATATTAAGGTGTTTACGTGTTTGTTCTGTAAGACATGGGCTTCATGAGCTTAGTGCTATTAAACACAGTAATGTCTGGCTTGCTTGTCCTGGTGAAGGTGGTGGCCCTCGAATGCAATGTCCTTCACATATGAAGACACTAGTCCATTATCCTCATCTGTAGGGCACACAGTTGGGGATGTATTTTTCAGTTAAGGTGGTCAAATTCCTTGGGCTCGTCTACACCCACATGTGGGTAAAGATGAGATACAGTTTGTGTCCACTTCATCAGAACCCTGATTCCCCAGAAACTGAAGTTCTCATTTTGAGTGAAGTGTCTCCCTAATTCCCTTAATTGACATGATACACTGGTGACTGCTTTTCAAATACTGATTTATATAGGCTTTGGTTTAAAAAAAAAACCTTTGTTTTTACCTTTGAGCTTTACCTCACGGTTATAAAATTACTTAGCTATACCATCACTGAGAACATATAAAAATGCTTGCCTTTCCCACATGCAGCTTTATTTCTGAGCTGTGAGCTATTAAAATAACAATGTATTTTCGAAGTTATAAGCAGAATTTGGTGAATCATTTAAATAAATTCTGTGCCAAGCTACCAGGCAATAGCCTCTTAAGTCTCCCAAACTGATTTTTCATTAGTCTGATTTGGGGACTGCAATGAGAATGCATGCTTCTGGATGGAATTCCCACTTGACATGGTGCCGGGTTCAGTACACAGTTAACAGAACACTGCAGATCTGACTTCTAGTCATTAGTTCAACTCTACTCCTTTCAGCATACAGAAGCCCACGCTCACGTGACTCCCACGCAATGGTCAATTTCCTTTTGTGGGAAAAGGAGGTGTGGCCCTAACATACAGCAAGGCTCAGAGCAGAGAACAGTTCTAAAGGTGGATGGATAACAGGTATTTGGCAAGGCATAACTGTTAATTATCAAAGTCACATTACTGAGTGGTCTATGGCACTTGACTTTGAATATGAGCACTGTTTAATGACTACTTGAGAAAAAGGAGAGAAGCAGATTTGGTGCTTAATTGAAATGTAGCTATTTCATTCCTCTGCTTAAGAAAAAAGTCAATTACTCCCCCAAAACCTGTAAAACACCTAAGCTGATCCCTGTCAGTGTAACCAAGTCTCCTTCCCAGTCTAGACCTCACTCACCCTCTCACTCTACACACATTGAAAGGACAGCCCTCCTCTGCTTCTCTCTATTATCCAGGGCATCTCCTCCTTGGAGTATCTCTTTATTCCTTATTGTCTGTCTGCCCATTATATTTATTCAAAGCCCCTGGGAGGCAGAGGCCGGGTGCTATTTTTCTTTGTTCTCCAGCACTCAGCACATAGTAGGTGGTATTCTGGGGGCACTTTAAACAGCTCCAAATCCACCTTATAGTTATATAAACCCTCAGGTTAGAAACGGTGTTCATTTATTAATTATAATTGGGTGCTCACTGATTTTTTTGGAACTATTTGAAGAGAGCAAAAGTTTTCCTGATAACTCACCCCAAATGCCAAGTTCTTCCTCCCTCCCTCATCTATTGCTACCAGGATAATGTTTCTAAATCCTGCTCTCCTCCGGTGACCCTCCTGTTCGAGAATCCACTGTGTGCCCCCCCACACCCCACCCCAGTCTCTGTGCCTTCCCCCAGCCCACTGCAACTGTATCAGCAGCAGCTGTGGTCGCTCACGCCATCCGGAGCCCTTTCATGTACAATATGCCATTTGATCCTTCACCGGAACCATATGAGATAGACGGGCAGACATCTTACACTGTTCCTACAGATAAACAAAGCAGAGTTCATTAGCTCTGCCTGAGGTCAGACAGGTCATTAGCGTGAAACAAGACAAAAACCTGGGGGGGGCCCCATTTCCAGCTCAGGTCTCTCTACTTCCGCACAAGGGCCCGAGATCTCTCATCTGCTCAGATATTTAATGAGAACCTCTTATGTGCCAGAGACTGGACTGGGCTCCTGAGGCGACAGAGAGCTCAGTAAGACACGAGTCCAACCCTGGAGTGAGAGGTATGACAAACGCCATGGGAGAACCACAGGTACTGCGCTTGTAGGAATTTCAAAACTGAAGAAAGAAAAAGAAAGGTCACCGCCCTTCTCCAAATTCTACAATGACTACTGTTCATGCTACAGGAATTGCTAAGACTCCCTACTACCCAGGATTGTTCTCCATAGCATATAAATCAGATCAGACCTCTGATGGAAGGCAGGACTCTCACCCCCAAAGCATCTCCCATGCAGGAGGACACATGATGTGATGGTGCCACATCTCAGGCACTCAGGTTGTAAAGCCGGTGGAGGGGGGAAGATCATCTATCATTGATACACCCCTGAAAAACCCTTAAAACAGCAGCAAAGGTATTTTATGCACACGTGTGTTCTCTCTCTCTCTCTCTCAATGATTCCTGTAGGGCCAGTTTTTCCTTTGGTGTTAGGACAGATCGATTTCATGTTTTGTTGTTGTCGTTGTTTTGTAGTTTGAATTTTTAGTTCAGGACCTGATGAAGTAGTTCCCATGCACACTGGGCACAGGGGCTAGGAAATATATCTATCTCTGAAGACTAGTCATTCTCAGTCGTCTGAGTTATACAAACTTCAAAAGGCAAATGGGAAAGGGGGCTTTTATTTCCTGCATACTTTCACTTCACACACACTCCAGGGCATGCGCTCGCTGGGTAGAGTGGTGAGCTAAATCCTTTTGCTACTTAAATTACTTCTCTTGTGTTCTTCCTTTCTTTCTTTTAATTATTAGCATTGCTGTTGCTATAATTTTTTATTTTGTTTATTGCCAAGCATGCACAGCTGAACACAGGTTAAGACACAGGTGGGCATTTTCTCCACTGTAAATGTTTAGCCTCTTCTATAGGCTAAGTCTCTAGGAGGAGATCTGTCTGAATCATGTTAAATGCATGTGGTTGTTCCACAAGTATTCCTTAATTCAATTCATATACTAATTAAGCACCGACTGTATGCCATATAACCTGCATTAAGTACTAGGGAAAACAAGAGTCAGCCCCAGAGGCCTCATAGTCAGGGGAGAAAAACATGAACAGAGTTATCTCATGGCCATGTAGCAGTTGGATATACAAGGCAAGATGGGCCTGGACAGGGCAGGGGAGGCTTACGGAGATGACCCCCACCCCCAGGATGCTCCTCATGACTCCCTCCCTCACCTGCAGACCTTAACTCAAGTGCCACATTCCCAGTGGGCCCCTCCCCTCAGCCCCATTTAAAACTGTAAACTGCTCCCCCTCTTCCACCACACATACTCCTATAACTCCTCTCTCCCTAGCACTTATTCCTTCTGATCACATCTCTCTCTTTTTTTTTGGGGGGGGGGGGAGCTGTGTCAGGTCTTTAGTTGCGGCATGCGGGATTTTTTTTTTTTTTTGCGGTACGCGGGCCTCTCACTGTTGTGGCCTCTCCCGTCGCGGAGCACAGGCTCCGGACGCGCAGGCTCAGCGGCCATGGCTCACGGGCCCAGCCGCTCCGCGGCATGTGGGATCTTCCCGGACCGGGGCACGAACCCGTGTCCCCTGCATCGGCAGGTGGACTCTCAACCACTGCGCCACCAGGGAAGCCCAGTTGCGGCACGCGGGATCTTCACTGCAGTGCACAGGCTTCTCTCTAGTTGTGGTGCACGGGCTCCAGAGCACGTGGGCTCTGTAGTTTGCGGCACGCGGGCTCCTACAGTTGAGGCGCACGGGCTTAGCTGCCCCACAGCATGTGGGATCTTAGTTCCCCGACCAGGGATCAAACCTGCGTCTCCTGCATTGGAAGGCGGATTCTTAACCACTGGACCACTGGAGAAGTCCCATCTCTTATTTATTTTACTCTCCGTCTTTTTCCTTCCATGAGAAGATCAGCTCCACGAAGGCAGGGATTCTGTCTGTTTTGTTCACTGTTGAACTTTGGCCTTAGAATAGCACCGAACACATAGCAGGATTTGGTAAGTCTTCAAAAAGCAGCATTCCTGACCATCCTAAAGGGCAGCCGACCGAGCTCTCCATCCCTTCGCCCTCCTTTCTTTTCCTTCACAGCCATTATCAAGAACTGAAGTCACCTTTTCTTTTAAAGTTTGTTTACTTATTTTTCTCTCACCCCTCACACGGACAGAAGCTTCACAGTAAGAGGGAGTTTTTTGTCTGCTTTGTTCATTGTGGTGTCCCCAGCACTCTAAACAGAACCTGGCACTGTTTGTTTCTTTGATAAATTTTCGTTGAATGAATGACCGTCATCCCCATGCCTGTGGCTCATGTCCACTGACCACTCAGCTTACGCCAGGCAGGTTTCACTGCATTCTCTCTCCCAATCCTCACAACAACCTGATGAGGTGTGTGCTTTTATTATTCTTGTTTTATAGAGTAGGAAGCACAGACAGACTGTACCTTGCCCAAGGGCACAAAATACCAAAGAGAAGAGCCAGCTATTAATGGCAAGGCATCCAACTTGAGCTTTGCTTTTAATCACTGTTCTACTGACTCGACAGAAGCCGCACTATGGGACAAGAGGCCACCATCGCATCAGGTCTACTGTGGTGGATTCCTCATTATCTGGCCCCTCTAAGCCCCCTCCTGCCACTGCCAGGCCATTCTCCACACTAGAGCCAGAATGACATTTTCCAATAGCAAAACTAACCACCTCACTCTGCTTTAAATCACTTCAATGGCAGTGGCGCATACCTGTTGGGGTCCCACCGGCAAAAGTGATCAGTATTTGTAATAACCTCTCTAGAAGGATGACACTGTCATCTCTGAAAAAATGACAGGTTATGAAGAAAAGGATGGACTTGGGAGAAATGCTCTACCTTCGAGATAATAATGAAAAAAGGCTTATCTGGTTATGACAACTTGGCCTCTTCAGTAACTCAGAAATATGTATGTAATATCTGATCAGAATCTCAAGTAGATGTGTTAAAATGGATTTACTTGGGCCCCACCCAACCACATTAATTCAGAATCTCTAGGGATGGGGTCAGGAAATCTACATTTTCACCAGTAATCTAGGTCTCCCTTTGAAATTCCTTCATGTAAACCTTTTCGAGTCTAAGATACCAGCCAAAGCACCTGCATATTGGAAGATACCATATAAACGATCAGTGTCAAGACAAGACCCCAACTAGCTCTATTTTATGACTAATAAGGCCTCTTGTTCAACAGTAACGTTACATAACTTATGGATTCAAACCTGCCCTAACTCAGGTTACAGGTTTCAAAAATGTCCAAAGTTGGGCAGCTCGTGCAACATACAAGAAGCCAGAACTATCACATCCGGTAAAATCAACTCGCTTATGCCAGGTCAACGGTTTTAGTATAAGATATGCTCATTCCAAAGATTATTCCACTTCTTCCCTTAAAATATACCATCCTGCCAAGTGTGGCTAGGAAATTAAGAAAAATAAACACAAAATACAAACCATGTTTTGCCCACAGCATGCCAGTTGACTTCTGAGCTACTGCTGTGTGGGATTCAAAGGAAAGCAAGTCTATTCAGGTCTTTTACCTCCTGAAAATTCCCATGGTCAGAGATGAGCTTTGTTAGTGGGGAAGTTGAATGCTCATCCAACCTTCATTCCAAGATGCTGGCATTCTACCAGGCTTCCCTGACATTATCAGAACTGGTCCCTAAGTGAATTCATCTCTGGCCATGGGTGACAACTGACCCAATATTAGTTGTTGGCTCCTGCAGCTGAGAGAAGAGGAAGGTCTTACCAGGTACAGTCTTCCCTGCATCCAGGCCGTCCAGCTGGCAGAGGCCCTCACCGCACAGAGCAGCAACGGTATAAGAAAGAAATCTTGACAGAAGTCAGATAGTCTTGGGAACTACTTGGAAAGATATGGGATTTAATTGTGGTGCTATAGCAAATTTCTAATCTGAGCCATGTTATGTGGTTTAACATTTTTTTTTTTTTGAAATTTCAGAAATGTATTTAAGTACTGACTTTTGGCTCTGGTTATTTTCAAGTGCTTCTATATAAACAAAAACAGTCTACCCTACGGAAATTAACAGTGCTTTAGAAACAATGACTATGTATTACGAAATCCAAAGAAGCCTACAGAAGAAACAAAACATTTACAGAAAAGAACAGCCAGAGAAGTAAAATTTTCAAGATATTTTACAGATATAAAAACAATGTTTACTATGCACATGGAATTAGCAGGCCCGTGACATAAATTACTCTTTGGAGAGTCTATGTGATCTAGGCAATAAATAGGATCTATCATTATATAAGAGGAACAAAGCAATCCCTGGTTAGACGTACTACGACAAATTAAGGGGAAGAAAGTGAGATTATTCGAGTTCAGTAAAGTTTATTCAGCACTCACTAAAGTGAAACACAAACAAAAATATGGAGAAGAGTTCAGATGTTGAAGGTTTCTAGTTTTCTAATTACAAACTACGTAAAAATCACTAGGTTATTTACTTCTCATCAAACTTTCTAATTTCCTTACAAGTTCTTACGCTTTCACCTCTATACCATGCCAAAGAGAAGATTGTTTTCCTCATCCCACCCAGATTCCCAAACTCTACCGCAGACCCTCTCAGCCATGAATCATGCAGTGACCCTCAAGACCCCCTGAACATGCTGACAGTATCTGCCAATACACAGGACAAGGACAGCAGGGCAAGGAAGTGGCATTCCCTGGGATTTAAATAGGCCCCAGTGGTCAAATGAGAATAGCTAAAGATGTCAAGGATACCAAAAGCAGTATTCCATTCAGACTCCAAAATTTTAAGCAATTGGAAAAGCCAAAACAGGTATTAATGCTAGCATAAAAACCTTTTTTAAATTCAGTGTTTATTTGTCAAATACCAACTGCTTTTTCTTTTATTCCTTTCTGTTTCTGATCTTTGGAAAAACCCCATCAGTATCAAATGTCACTTAGTTCTCATTCAAACAGAGGAAAGCAGACACAGCGGCTGTACCCATGACTTAGCTGACCTGGGCCCTCAGTAAAAACAAACCTCTATAAATCACCAGATGTAAGCAATCGGGTAGTGATCACTGTAATTAATTGAACAGATTTCCTGAAATTTACTGTACAATTTCAACCCTCCTAACACCTTTCCCAGATACAACTAACAACGGTGCTTTTTTTCTTAAGCTGTTTGACAGAGGAAAACATTTTAAACTTCAGTGGCTTAAATATATTTTTTAATTACTCAAGATTAAGGTGGTAGACTATTTAATTTTAGAAATCAAACCACGCTCATTCTAAATGCTGTCTTAGGCCCAAAGTTAACATTATTCCAAAACATCTCCACTGCATGAATATAAACACGAGATCTGCCTTAATAATACACAAAATTTAAGACAATTTTACTCTTATCTGAAAACTCAGAACTGCAAAATAACATGCAATGATATTTCTAACTTCAATGACCTATTAATTTTAACTGTATCAAGTCGATATTTTGATTTGATGTTTCTGGACCTTGATTTCCACTGCAGGTGCCCCACTTAAAAGAGGATAAAAGATACCTCAGTGCTTCATTACCGACTCCATTTCTCCTCCCAAAATAACTCCGATCGTTCTCCACTAGGAACTATGTAATACCGAATCCACAGATCCCATGCAGACCATTGAGTGATAACCAGAATTTAAGTCCTAGTCACCATAATTAAATACATGTCCCTATGGGGTGAAGGCGGCTTCTCTGAGTCTTGAAGGCCACAGCAGCAATAACAGCATCGTGTTAAGTGTTCTTGTTACAATGATACTTAAAATTTAGGAGCGCGCGCGCACGCA
>NW_020185339.1:21947536-21961779 GCF_003031525.2 Neophocaena asiaeorientalis asiaeorientalis | reverse complement strand
ATTCAAAACCCTCCTAACGTTCACTTACAAGGAGAGAAGTGTAATATTTGCTGAGACTGGCCCTAGATTTGGAATGGTCTCCAGTTCATTGTTGTTCAGTTTCCTATAAATGCCAAAAGAGAGAGAGAGAGAAGCAGATTATGCAATCTGTAATCCACAGAGGTGAAAACTTTATAACATTATTTAAAGATCCCTCCCAAGTTAAAAGTTTTAAATAATTCCCTGTAACCCAAACGTTCTTTACAATTAAATACTGTGATAGGTGGTACATTTGATTCCAACCGCAAGCAGAAAGTAGCTGAACTCACACTTCTCGAAGGCTGTGAAGGTGGCTCGTGGAACTTGCCTTGATGAAAGACAATCTGTTGTGACTTAAGTCCCTATGAAAACACAAAAATAAAATTATAAGTAGTTTCCAAAAATCACTAATAATGCTTCATGATGGGCAAGACAGAGTGGATTTATGAACTCCTCTCAACACTAGCGACAGCATAAGAAATAATCGGTCCATCCTGTCCATAAACGAGAGGGCAAACTCCAAAATACAAACTCTGAGGACAAAGTTACTTCAGGAGGCTGGCAGATTCAAATGCTCCAAGCCCGCAAATGTTTTAGGAGATGGGTTTTGGTCCAGGGTGAACAGATCCTTTGTGAACTGGTTGTTTTGCTTCACCCTCCCCATCCACTACCAACTCCTCACTTCCACCTCGATATGATGAAGTCATAGCTTATGAAAAGTGTCTAATTAGTCAGGCTGCTGAAACTAAAACCTCTAAAGAAACCTTATTATCACAAAACTAAGCATCAGAGTCCTTGTTACAGTCAAAGTAGAAATTCCTTTTCACACATATTTGTTTCCCTGGGTTAAGGCACCAAATTGTTTAAAGTACTGCTGTGTGTGTGTGTGTGTGTGTGTGTGTGTGTGTGTTGAGCAGGTAGGAAACAACCCAAACTCTCTGCTTTCCTGAATTCTCCAAATCTCAGTATCTCAATATAATGTATAATTTAAACCACATCAACCACCTAACAAAGCTTAGTAGACTGTTCAGAAATCTGTGATCAGATTTCTTTTCAATTATTAAAATAAACCTGCCTCTAACTCAGAGACTCAATATAACTTAGTAACCATTTCCATAGGACATCAACCAAACCGCCTACGTATGCAGTATTCTAGGCTAGGACGTCAGCTCAGCATTGAGGATGCAAATGTGAAACAAAATCCGGCAAATACTTGGTTATATTGGTCAATACACTAAGTGCCTTCAAGCTGGTCTAAGGAAAATGAAATGGCTGAACAGCTACTGAAAACCAGGCTGCCACACAGGATGGCTGAAAGCTCTCCCGCTGAAAGAGGCATACCCACCCTTCCTAGATCAATTCCTTCAGTGCTTAAAAGTGAAGAGTTTTTAATAACCGAAGTCGGAGATAACCAGACTTGATTGGAGAAAAGCAGGAACCATTTGCTATATATCAATACCTAAGTATGCCTCCCGCAACAAAAAAAAAGGCAGAGAAATCACATCCAGAGAAGCGCAGTGTTACTTTGTGCACATCCATTAGGGTAACAATTAGAAATCAGAGATCCTTTCAGTCTTTGAATTTTTGTTTTGACAATAAACCTGGATTTCTATTTCACCTAAAAGGAGAAAAAAAATTTTTGCAAAAGGTTTTATTTGAAACATGTTTGCCTAAAGACCTACCAGACAGTAACAGACATGAGCAGATTTGTTCCGGTAGAGTTATAACATGAAAAAAAATCTGGCACAGTCTTTAAACTATAAAAATCCTGCAATTACAACCACTGCTGTGCATGCTCCCCACGCTGGAACCAGACACTTTCCCTCACGGCCCAGCTCGCATCCATCTGGAGTTCATCAAGGAAACCATGGGCCCCACGGCTCACGTTAGGATTCAGACAAAACCTGTGTGCTTTTAGCACCCCAGACAGTCACAGATTTCCCACAGGCTTTAAAAAACAACCGTGGAAAAGAGGTCTTCACCTGGGAGGTAGCCTGAATCAACAGAAAGGCTCATTTGGACCCACTCAACTAAAGAACGTTGCACTAAGCCTACAACTGCATCCCCTATTGTTTCAAGTGTTCAGTGGAAAGGGGGCACCCATCTGGCATTTCCAGCTCACACAGGTGATTTTCTTTTTGATTAGAAAAAACAAAAATTCCACTTTTCATTTCATTTTAAGGATTATTTCTCAGGGCAATCCCGTGAGGAAAAAAATAAAAAGATGGCGTGCTTTAACTTTTTTTTTTTTTCCTGACCAGTAACAGGATGAAATCTCCAACAAAAGACCTGTAAAATGAGAAACTGTGCCTTCAGAGAACAGGGCACATGCTGGGGACCCCTCACTTCTGATCCAGAAGCAGGAGCTGGCAACCTTAAATATTTCAGTTATTGTGACACACTTCCATTCCAGTGCTGTGTGTACTATTAAAACCACATTATATGGGGAAGAAAAAAAAAAAATCATCCCTGAAGTGACTTTTACTGCTAAATACTTAAAGCCATGAAACTTTTAATGCACCTAAATTTAGATTTAATACAGTTTATGTTTCAGAAATGATTAAAGGATGCCATATTTTCCTAAATCTCCTTGTATTGCTTTTTATGGCTAGACCATTAAAAACAAATTCAACTTGTACAATGTCGATGTTTTCTTAAACCCCATTACATTCAATAAGGAAGGCAGATTCTTTGTTTTTTTAGATTTCCAGTAATGACCACCTTCCCCAGAAACCTTTCCTAAAAAACTTTTTGTAATGAGGTTAATAAATGGGAAAGGTGGCGAGGTAGGGAGGTGTGAACTATTTACCCAAAACTCAGCCGGCCAAACACTTGCAAACCAAACTCTACACAATAGAGAGAAGTCTCTTTTCCTGCATATTAGCAAGCGAATAAATATATATGGAAAATAATTAATATACAACATTTGGTTCCAGCTCTCATTTTCTTCCTTTTAGCATTTGGAAATCTGACTTCCAAGTCAAATTTTAAAATGCAAATCCAGCACAGCTTCTTAATCAATCCCACTGGGGCCTAAAGAGCTGCTAATTCAGCAGAAATCTGGAAGGCTGAAAAACAAAAAGCCAAGCTGTAGCTGTTTTAAGACACTGATCCAAAGTGACTCATAAATCAGCCTGCTATGTTCAAGTTTTAGTCTGGAAAATATAGAAAAAAGGCTGTGAAAATCATAAGGACTAATACCCCTAACCCGAGCCCCAATTTTGGTACGAACCAGAGGATTTATAACAGGCAGACACTAAAGAAGCCACACCAGCAGAAAGTACCTTTCAGACTTTTTTTTGCCTGAGCCCAGCTAACTCAAAGCTTTCTATGTGAGAAGACAAATAGTTCTGAAATTCCACTGAGATTTTAATAATACTTGAAACTCTTCTTGATAATTGGGCAACTTTTCCCTCTTTTGGCTAAGTAAACATATTCTAATAGCACTCCTCTTTGGGCTCCCAACTCGTTGTAAGCACACTCTAGATGTAAACTCAAGTCTGCTTTTAAAGGCAGTTGTAAGGAACGCTGAAAATACTGACTGTTTTAAGAGCCACTTTCATTAAAGGATTAAAAGTTCCTTTTTGAAAAGAGAACTAACTACAATATGACGATGTTACAGCTCAAACAATTCAACTTTTCACACATGGGATTCCTATGGCCGTAAATTACAACTGAATAAACTGGAAAAAAATACATACACACGTACATTAAATAGATTAAGTTTTTAACTTACCAATTCAACAAATGAAACAAAAGCTAGACACCAAACTTTTTCTGAAGAGTGCTCTCATGAAGTATTCCTAAGGAGAACTTTTACTTTCTTAATTACCTGAGGAAAAGGAAGTTAAGATATGGGGAAGAACAATATGCATTTTCTACTTATTTCTGAACTCTGGGAACAGTCTCCTTAAAAGCTTTTCAAATTATGTAAAATTTAAGAAGCAGCTATCTTATGCCTCCTGCTCCAAATACCAAGTTAAAGAGAAGTTAAAGCTCAATTCCACGTATTTTTCTGCTCCTTTCAAAGGTGGAGAAAGGAGACCTCTAGAGCTTGAGGCACAAACAAAAGAAACATTTCCAATAAAGAATTTGGACCACATGGTTTGGTGACAACTACAAAGTCACACAAGTACAAGAATGACAGAGCTGTCCAATGAGTGATCACAGCAGGGTTTCTGACAACAGGCAGTAGTGCTTATTTGTACAAGTGGAACTTATTTTCGCATACATTTAAGGAATGTGGACTTGTATTAAGACAATTTACTGCTGGCGGAAATGTAATTAAAGATTGTGCTAACCAAATAAACTGTAATTTGTTTTTAGTGTGCCACCAAATTATCTGCAAAACAAAATCCTAATTAGGTCAGCTACTTTTAAGACAATGTTTGAATAGGTATCAAACCCCTTTTGGTTTAACTCAACTTCTAATCAAGAGCAATCCGGTTTGTTTTTTTTTTAAGATATCCAATTTTTAAAAGAGATATTCACACACAAAAATATCCTGCACCCTGGCATGATCCGATAGGCCACTTAACATTGAGAAACTACTGAATATAAGTTAGATCTGGTGAATGATTTGAGCATTTCTAAACACAGCCCAGGAAGCATTGTGTTCTTTCTCTTTCTCATCCCTCTATTATTCATACGTGTTCACCTCCAGTCATTCAAATGTTCAGTTCCATATGATGTCAATAGAGCCATTCACATCTCATGAATAAGGCAACATGACCTCCACAAGAGGCAATTGAACAGAATTAGCCACAACTAATTGAAAGTCTTCCTGCTTTAGGTTAAAGCCCTTATCTCCTCCTTCAATTGTAATAAAAACTACTAAACAAGACATCCCATGATAAGAGATTACATATCAATCTAAAACTCTCTACTTCTACTTTTTTTTATTAAACTGAGGCATATTAATACAAAGAATATGCTTTTGATGGTCCACAGTTCTCCAAGTAAAGACTTTGATGAGCACAGTGATTTAAAAACACAATTTCTTAAACCACCTGACTAAACTTCCTACCACTATTATTTGGATGTTTGGATAGTCGACTAGAGTTGTTTCCAGAGTTTCAAATTTCCACTGCAATTCTGCTACAGCCAAATCTAAGGATTAAGGATGGTCTGCACTTTTGTTATTTTAACAGGATAGCTACTTTGAAAAAAAAGAAACAGAAGTTTTGACTGTTTACATTTTGCACCAATCTTCCAACTTTAACAAAACGAGAGTGGGAGAGAATAAGATGACATTTGGAACTAAGCTACATTTTCTTCCTCGTTCTGGCAGTTGGCAGTGATTTCAGGTTTTCGGACTTCACATCTAGCATCCCCAAACTTGCATAGCAGCACCCAGCGCTCTCTCCTAAACCTTCTGGACCTGCTGAGATGCTACATAAATCACGCTCTCGGTTCTGAAACAACTCTAGTTCCTTCCCTTCCTTATCCATTGATCACTCTTGCCAACTTCTTACAGTTTGGTCGAAGAGGGGAATTTACTAATGCGAAATTAAGCCCAGGGTAAAGAACAACAAAAGGATGTCTACCACAGCTTGGACAGTGACCTAACTCTGTAGAGGGGGCTTCCCAAACGAAAGGAGCGCGTTCGATTACTAGTTGGGAACGCGAAAAGTGGCATGAACCTGTTAGAAACTATTGAGCCGCGGGATCATCCTCTCAAAGTGAGAACTGCGAACTCAGGGCGGCAGCAGGTTGCCAACTCTCCCGCCCCGGCCTGGCAGGGCTCGCATCTGAGCCCCCCTAGGCGAGCTCCAGGCGCAGGACGTCGATTCTGCCCCTGGGAGTTGTCAGCGGCTGCATCCCCTCGCCCACCTGCGGCCGGGTGGGGCGCTCTCAGGGCCCACCTGCGCGGCCCGCCAGGCGCTGGGGGATGGAAGGAGACTGAGGCCCGGTCGGCTCCTTTTCCATCACCGCGGAGGGCCGCTGGAGGCCCGGGCCAAGAGGAGGTGCCCTGGAAAAAGCTGCTGCGCGCCGAGCATCCTGGCCCCTCGCCCGCAGCTCCGAATCTCGAGTGGTTCCCCCTCCGCCCTCAGGAAGAATACTTACAGCCGAGCGACCCAGGGCGGGAGCGGCTCGGGCAGACGCGACAGCCGCTGGCGACTGCAATCCAGGAAGTCCCCGAGGCAGCGGCACGGAACGGGGCACCGGTGCTCTGCGCCGACCCCAGAAGGCGGCCCCAGGGCCCCGCGGCCGCCGCCCTCGGCAGGGCCCGCGCATCCCAGCACCGCGCACAGCAGCAATCCCAGAGCCGCCGCGGGCGCGCGGAACCTCGGCGCGCCCATCGCGGTCCTGCAGTCCCTCGCTCTGACCCGGGATCCGCGCCGGCGCGCGCTCGGGGCCCTGCACCAACTTCCAGTCGGGAGTGGACGTCCGCGCTCGGGGCCGTGCGCGCGCGCCCTCCTCTAACGCTCCCAGGTAAACCCCTTTCTTTTAGTCCTGGCAGTAAAGTTCTTTCATGCCCCGGGGAAGCGAGAGGGAAACCGAAAAGAACGGCCAGCTGCGGCAGAGTTGCAGTGGGAGCAGCGTCCGCGCGCCACGGCCTCTCCTCGCCCGCAAAAGAAACTTTTTCGCCTCCTCCCCGCAGCCGAGCGCCAAGTCCCCGCGCGGCGGAGCCGAGGGGCGGGGCTGCCAAGGCCCGCGCGAGCCCATTGGCCTGCCGGGCGCTTCGCCCCCGTGGCCACGTGACAATAACAAGGCTCCCGCCCCGGGTCGGAGCGCCGAGAAAGCAGAGCTGAGATTGTAGGAAATTCCGAGTTACATTTTCCAGCCTCTCGGTCCAGCAGTCTCCACTACGTCCTGGGAAACATATATCAAATGGAGTTGAAGAGAAAAAGGGAGTGAGCCACGAAGTGAGCAAATATTAGGCCAGCTCTCGGAGTTGGAGGTATTTGGGGGCACTTCAGGGGAGTAAAGTTAGTTCTGTTATTAGGAAACCTTGCATTCCAAATTCTAAAATAAGTATAAATTATCCTACTATTCAGAGAGGAAACAATGGTTTCAATAAAAATACAGTTGTTGGTTTTTTTAACATTAACACTGGTCGCGTTTTTTCCGTATGTCAGCTCCAAAAGTAAAAAGAGTAATAAAATGAAAAAGTCATGGCATTGGAAATGGTATATTGAGTTACAAATAGCGTTAGTGCATTGGATAGAGCTGGGGGGAAATTATGGGAAATGACCTTCTAATATACCGCGATGGCAATCACAGATCGCACGCCATAGGTAAAAATAATAAAAGTAGTCACCATAGTATTTCAAAGCCAAATGAAAACAAGGACCTTGCAGGAAAAATTAATATATGCACCATGGTCCACCTGTGCCTTGAGTGATGACAAATCCTGATTGAGAGTGCTACCAGGCTAGAAGTAGTACTTGCTGGATCCCTCCGCCGGGGGAGGATTCAGGCCTACAGGACTTGCCAGTGAAGTCTGTGCCTTGTCTTACTCTTGCAGGTGATTGAGGCCACAGGAAATGATGGAGACCTCAGAGATCATCTGGGAACACCCTCCTCCTCTGGGTGAGGAGCTACACTTGTTTGTGGCAAAAACTGAAAACTTACTTTTATACTTTCACCTCTGCACATTGTTTCTTGCATGTTGTCTGCCAAAGCATGCTTTGGGCTGCTTAAACTGCTCATTATTGAGGAGTGGAGATCGCTTGGAGAGTTGAGACTTGAACTCCAACTCATGCCCATTGATTTCCACTGTGGCAAATTACCTGTATGAACACACCATTCATGAGGGCGGGAAAAGACTCAACTGTGAAGTTGAGGCACACCACTTTAGATATGATACCCCATCCTCTTCTTTCCAGCTACTGTTAACATCCACCCACTGCCTTTTTTTTTTTTTTGACGAGGTACAATTAGAAAATATTTATAATGAGGGTACTTCAGTTTTGAGTTGTTATTTTGCCTGCTTGGGAGTGTCAAGGCACACCCCAGTCATGGTATGGATTTTCCAGCCCAGTCTCTCTCATCTATTTCATATAAGGAAAATCAGGCTTAGTGCATTGGAGTTTTTAAGAAGAAGAAAGATGCCATTATACACGTGTCATTAGATGTAGGCATGGTGCCACGAGTGTGGTGGCCTGCTCATTGATGTGTCACGCATGTGACAGATGATCAGAAATTGGGAACCATTTGGGGCGGTTGGCTCATTTTATTTCCCCATTCTATACGCTCCTTATATTACTTCATCTTCTTTTGTGAATTGCATTTACATCCATATTCTGATATTTACCACATCTATATTTCTAGCCCAGGTCTTTCTCCTAAACTCTAGACCCATGTATTTCAACCACCTGTAGGTTGTCTCAAATTGAATGTTCAAATGTAACAACATATCTAGAATTAAATTTCACCACCCATGAAACTTACTCCTTTTCCTTCTGAGTTCACTATCTCAAGGAATGATACCTGCCTCCATTCCGATGACTACTGCCCCAGAAGCCTAATTCACATTTCCTCATTCTCACCACCACCTCTACAATCAATCAATTAGCAAGTCCTAATGAAGCTAGCAACTAAGTATATCTCCTATCTCTATAGACATTATGCAAACTCAGCCCCCTATCAGCTTCTTGCTTGGATTACTGACACAGCCTCTTTCCTGTCTGGCATTCCAGTCCTTTCTCCACAGTGCAGTCAAGTGATATCCCAGAAGCTCAAATCTGCTTCTGTGACTTAACTGCCTAATTCCTTTCTCTCGCTCCCATTGTCCTCAAAGTAAAGCTTAAATTCTTTAGAGTGACTTATGCAGCGTTTTTGTGTGCTTGGCCTCTACTTACCTCTTTAACTCATTTTTTTTGCTCATCTCTCTTTTACTCCAGGACCTATCTGCAGTTTTCTTCCCATGCTGTGCTCTTTGCCTTTGGCCTTCCTTCACATGCTGGTCCCTCTGTCCAGATCATTCTCTGCCCCTCTTTTGTCTGATTGGTTGGCCCTTTGACTTAAGCATCCCTCTTTTGGAGAAGGTTTTCCTGAGTCCTGTTTTAGCTATCCCTCGAATGCACTCCCGGCACATCCGGTATTCACTGGAATGTAATTGGCCATTTTCACTCTAGTACTTACTAAATAATGCTTAATGTGTGATAATGACTTTCCATATAGCCATGTATCCTATATATCCTTTACGGGTTTTACCAGTTACGTGATGTTGATTAAGTTACTTAAATTTTCAGTACCTCAGTTTCTTCATCTGTAAGTTGAGGATACAATAAACACTCTCTTATCTGATTTTCATTTATCAGTTTACTGGATTATCTGTTATTCTCTGTTCCCTCTCTAAGATTTATGGACTAATGCCTAAGACTAGCTGAAATCTAGTGGCTACCGGCCTCTCCCCAGTCCTCTCTTTGCAAGTTTGCTCCTACCCACTGGAGTTCCAGTCTTGTTTATATCTATAATTACACAATTAAATATTGCATCTACCAGAAGTAACTTCATTTCTATGATAATGAATTTGAAGCTTTGGAAAGATTCTTTACAGGTAATCACTAACATGCAATGCTGTCAGATTAGATTTGGGTGAGACAATTGTAAAAACTGGGGAGAAATTAGAAATCTAGATTTCTTCACACACCTTGCTTTGCAAGCATCTTTAAGTTCTTGTTCCACTTTAAAGTCATCATAGTTGGGAATCAATTAGCAGAGGATGTTTTATGGGTGTGGCTTGTGCTTACTCAGAAGTTCACATAGTTTTTGAGAGAGCAAACTATGATGATACAGAAAGTCATTGTCGCACATTAAGTATAGCTATTCCTCATCTCAGTATATCCTGAACCATTCAGTCAATAGAAAGACGAACTAGTGCAACATGGAAACTTTAAATCAATGTAATATTTTCACAAACTAAGATTTCCTAAACCCTTCACAAACTACAGGGCAGAACCTCCATGGCGTGTCTCCCTGAGCAGGTGAGGACTGAATGTCTTTGAGGTCTCTCACAGCCCTGTGCAGTTTCTTTTAGTACCTAAACAATAGGGATGAAGACACAGTGCCAGGAAAGATGGTCTGTATTAGAGGGAAAAAAGGAACATACAATTTTGTCTAATCTCCCCAAATTTATCAGTGAATAACTGTGACCCCCAAAACAGCCTTAATGTATCACTGAATTCTCTGTTCCTCTCATGGTGTAGTTATTCTGTAGTTATTCACAATAACTACATACACGCGCGTGCGCACACACACACACACACACACACACACACACACAGGGTGCAGTAGTATCAAATGGCAATTTTCAGCTCTTGTGGCTAATCTTTCATAAACAAGGATTTAGTGTGAGGTGATCAGATTCATTTTGAATGTAGATCTTTTAACGTTTGGATTAAAATGCGATCACGTGTTGAATTTCTCTACTCCTTAGAGGTTTATACAGGTTAACTGGGTAGTTGAAAATTGACTCTCCATTGGAAATGATCTAAATCACACTGGACAGTTTCTCATTTATAACTTTGTCTTGCAGAATGGCAAGGTCCATCCATTTTCAAAACAGCCTCCCACCCTCCATTCTGTGGTTAGTACAACTCAGCCCCAGTGCTCTTTTCAGTTTTCCTGTTTTTTTTCTTTTTTTCTCCCTCTGGCAAGTGTGAGACTTTCTTATCTTGAGTGCTGGCAAGGGCAATGACTCACCGATAAAAAGTAATAGAGGTGCTAAGCTGTCAGTTTTAACATCCAAGGACAAGAATGAAAGCTAAACACTCAGTACTTGCTTTATCATTACAATGAATGACACAGTTTGTGTAAGTGTGAACTGTGAAAAGGGAAAAGAGATAAGGCAAAGGAGGAAGAAAAGCACAAAAATCCCCAGATACTGATGCCAAAAGCAAATGTTGCTGTACTCTGTAACCTAACCATATCTTTCCCATTCATTAAGGCATTTTAGAAGAAATAGAGAGCCTCCTTTTCTCACAAAAAAGTTACCATGCTTCACTTAAAGAGCAGGAGAAGAGAATCTTACTTTGCAAAAACCCTGCAATGAACATGTCTGAACTCTTTAGAAAATATTTAGAAAAATGAAGATAGCCACGCATCTGTTTCTCTCAAGTTGGCCAATTGTGGGAAATTGCTTGAATTGAAAACAATGTTATCTGCGTGTTCACTTAACTATAAATTAAACATATGATAGCTTTTATTTTACTCATTTCTCAAGTCACCCTCTAGGAATAATATGTGCCCTGAGGAAAACTCATATGGTGGACAAAACTGGGTTCCCTGGAAATCACCTCAGTGGAGGCTAGAGCTGCTGGGAGCTGGGAGCCCTGTGGTGGAGGTGGGAAATGGGTGAAGGCTCACAGCAGCTGTGACCCTCAGATTTTTCTCAATGGTGAGTGTCCTTCCCCAGGAACAGAGCATTTCTGTGTGTGGTCTTCAAATTTCTCCACTCCTTTAAGGACCTCAGGATATTTTCTCTTCTTCCTACCCTGTTCCATGTCTTCCTCTAGCCAGCAGCAATACTAAGACTCCCCTGGGAATCTCAACACATAGATAATAGCCCACCCTGTCCGAAATGCAGAAATCCAAACGCTTGAGAATTTGTTACAGGGGCTGCAAGGTGGTCCCAAGTCTGACACTGAGGTCAGAAGCCCTGTAACTTTGGCTGACCGAGCAACTCTATGCTTCATTTTCTTTACCTGTAAAACAGGGTGACGAATGTTACATCAGTACACTATAAAGTTCCTGATAGATTCTAGTGACTATTACTTAACTCTCAAATTGCTGTTTTCTTTTCATTATTTGGGGAGATAAAGTGAGTTAACTACAGAAACATTCTCCTGCTGGGATTATTGACCAAAAGAATGTTGGAATTAAATAAACCCTCAACTATTTGTCCTAAGTAACAGGAGGGAAAGAATTAATGCTAAGATGGAAAACAAACCGAAAACATTTTTTAACTTTCATATAAAACCCTTAATTTGTGTATTAGGACAGCATACTGTACATCCTGAGATATTTTAATAGGAATTTTGTTTTGCCATATCAGAGAGTTACTGTATAACTCAATTTGTTATGATTTGTGCCATGAGGTCAAAAAGAATGATTAGGCATATTTACTAAAAATATTCCCATATCCCTCCTGGGAACTTTTCTGAAGAATATTTTTCTCCCACTTCTTAGATGAACAGTTGGCCTATATACTAAGAATTCATTTGCATTTCCAAACCAGAAGAGGGCTTATAAATGATTTACTTACTGCTTTTATTTATAGTTTCATTCTCTTACACATTGGATATTCACCCAGGCCTGACTATCAAATTATTAAGGTGACTTTATCATGAATATTCTCAAAATCACGTTCCCTGAATTCAAAACTCTGTATCTGTCCCTAAATCTGAGGATCACTATCAAGCTACAGAATTCCCAATATTGTTCTGTGTAAGTATTTTCAAATAGAGAATGAAGAAGGATTTTCAGCTTTGTGGGGTCCCTTTCAACATGACATTGTGCTCCTATTACACTGAGGCAGAACAAATACTTTCCTGCTAAAATCTTAAGTTTTTAGCCCAGAGATTTACACACTTCTATTATGTTTAAACATACATACAAAAGATTTCCAGGGAAATACGGACACAGAGCATGAAGAAGCTTTCAAGGGGACCTTGCTTATCTCCTTGCCCCCAGCACAACCAAGTCTGCAGCAGGCAGCCTCCTCCACTCCCATGGCAGTGATTTCAGACTTGAACAACTTTTTCAGTCTGCGCATTTATCTTTAGAACCCACATAAATGAATTCCTTCTGCTCTTTTGCTGCCATTTGAGCTTTTCTGCTTCTTCTGGGCAAAACAGAAGCTATTACCAGAAATAGTCCTTAGCTTTCCTCTTTGCAGATTAAATAATTCAGTTCTTTTTTTAAATTTTATTTTTTTTTAATTTTATATTGGAATATAGTTGATTAACAATGTTGTGTTAGTTTCAGATGTACAGCAAAGTGATTCAGTTATACATATACATGTATCTATTCTTTTTCAAATTCTTTTCCCATTTAGGTTGTTACATAATATTGAGCAGAGTGCCCTGTGCTATACAGTAGGGTCTTGTAGGTTATTTTAAATATAGCAGTGTGTATATGTCAATCCCAAACTCCCAATCTATCCCTCCCCCCCCCCCCCCCCCACCTGCCCCCCGTATCCATAAGTTCATTCTCTAAGTCTTTGAGCCTGTTTCTCTTTTGTAAATAAGTTCATTTGCATCATTTTTTTTTTAGATTCCCCATATAAGCGATATCATATGAGTGTGGCTTTGTCTGACTTACTTCACTTAGTATGATAATCTCTAGGTCCATACATGGTGCCACAAATGGCATTATTTCATTCTTTTTAATGGCTGAGTAATATTCCACTGTATATGTGTACCACATCTTCTTTATCCATTCATTTGTCGATGGACATTTAGGTTGCTTCTATGTCGTGGCTACTGTAAACAGCGCTACAGTGAACACTGGGATGCACGTATCCTTTAGAACTGTGTTTTTTTCTCAATATATGCCCAGGAGTGGGATTGCTGGATCAGATGATAGCTCTATTTTTAGTTTTTTAAGGAACCTCCATACGGTTCTCCATAGTGGTTGTACCAGTTTACATTCCTACCAGCAGTGCATGAGGGTTCCCTTTTCTCCACACCCTCTCCAGGATTTATTGTTTGTAGACTTTTTGATGATGGCCATTCTGACTGGTGTGAGGTGATACCTCATTGTACTTTTGATTTGCATTTCTCAAATAATTAGCGATGCTGAGCATCTTTTCATGTGCCTCTTGGCCATCTGTATGTCTTCTTTGCAGAAATGTCTATTTAGGTCTCCTAATTGCAGTTTTTAAAAAAATTTTAGAATTTTATTTTATTTACTTATACAGCAGGTTCTTATTAGTTATCCATTTTATACATATTACTGTATATATGTCAATCCCAATCTCCCAGTTCATCCCACCATCCCACCCCTGCCACTTTCCCCGCTTGGTGTCCATGTTTCTTCTCTACATCTGGTCTCAATTTCTGCCCTGCACTGGTTCATGGGTACCATTTTTCTAGGTTCCACATATATGCTTTAATACACGATATTTGTTTTTCTCTTTCTGACTTACTTCACTCTGTATGACAGTCTCTAGATCCATCCACGTCTCTACAAATGACCCAATTTCATTCATTTTTATGGCTGAGTAATATTCCATTGTATATATGTACCACAACTTCTTTATCCATTCGTCTGTT
>NW_020185339.1:21906866-21947069 GCF_003031525.2 Neophocaena asiaeorientalis asiaeorientalis | reverse complement strand
TTCTTCCCTTTCATCACTTTAAGTATATCATGCCACTGCCTTCTGGCTTGTAGACTTTCTGCTGAGAAATCAGCTGTTAACCTTATGGGAGTTCCCTTGTATGTTATTTGTTCTTTTTCCCTTGCTGCTTTCAATAATTTTTCTTTGTCTTTAATTTTTGCCAATTTGATTACTGTGTGTCTCGGCGTGTTTCTCCATGGGTTTATCCTGTATGGGACTCGCTGTGCTTCCTGGACTTGGTTGGCTATTTCCTTTTCCATGTTTGGGAAGTTTTTGTCTATAATTTCTTCAAATATTCTCTCGGGTCCTTTCTCTCTCTCCTCTCTTTCTGGGACCCCTATAATGCTAATGTTGTTGCATTTAATGTTGTCCCAGAGGTCTCTTAGGCTGTCTTCATTTCTTTTCATTCTTTTTTCTTTATTCTGTTCTGCAGCAGTGAATTCCACCATTCTGTCTTCCAGGTCACTTATCCGTTCTTCTGCCTCAGTTATTCTGCTATTGATTACTTCTAATGTAGTTTTCATTTCAGTTATTGTATTGTTCATCTCTGTTTGTTTGTTCTTTAATTCTTCTAGGTCTTTGTTAAACATTTCTTGCATCTTCTCGATCTTTGCCTCCATTCTTTTTCCGAGGTCCTGGATTACGTTCACTATCATTATTCTGAATTGTTTTTCTGGAAGGTTGCCTATCTCCACTTCATTTAGTTGTTTTTCTGGGGCTTTATCTTGTTCCTTCATCTGGTACATAGCCCTCTGCCTTTTCATGTTGTCTATCTTTCTGTGAATGTGGTTTTTGTTCCACAGGCTGCAGGGTTTTTGTTCCACAGGCTACAGGATTGTAGTTCTTCTTGCTTCTGCTGTCTGCCCTCTGGTGGATGAGGCTAACTAAGGGGCTTGTGCAAGTTTCCTGATGGGAGGGACTGGTGGTGGGTAGAGCTGGCTGTTGCTCTGGTGGGCAGAGCTCAGTAAAACTTTAATCCGCTTTTCTGCTGATGGGTGGGGCTGGGTTCTATCCCTGTTGATTGTTTGGCCTTAGGCGACCCAACACTGCAGCCTACTTGGGCTCTTTGGTGGGGCTAATGGCAGACTCTGGGAGGGCTCACACCAAGGAGTACTTCCCAGAACTTGTGCTGCCAGTGTCCTTGTCCTCCCGGTGAGACACAGCCACCCCTCGCCTCTGCAGGAGACCCTCCAACACTAGCAGGTAGGTCTGGTTCAGCCTTCTGTGGGGTCACCACTCCTTCCCCTCGGTCCCGATGCGCACACTAGTTTGTGTGTGCCCTCCAAGAGTGGAGTCTCTGTTTACCCCATCCTGTCGAAGTCCTGTAGCGAAATCTCGTTAGCCTTCAAAGTCTGATTCTGTAGGAATTCCTTCTCCTGTTGCTGGAACTCCAGGGTCAGAAGCCTGGCGTGGGGCTCATAACCTGCACTCCAGTGGGTGGACTTCTGTGGTGTAAGTGTTCTCCAGTTTGTGAGTCACCCACCCAGCAGTCATGGGATTTGATTTTACTGTGATTGCGCCCCTCCTACCGTCTCATTGTGGCTTCTCCTTTGTGTCTGGATGTGGGGTATCTTTTTTGGTGAGTTCCAGCGTCTTCCTGTCGATGATTGTTCAGCAGTTAGTTGTGATTCCGGTGCTCTCGCAAGAGGGAGTGAGAGCACGTCCTTCTACTCTGCCATCTTGAACCAATCTCTTCTGCAGTTCTTCTTAATTCTTTCTCCCACGTACTACTGTTCCTCTAGCACCCTTGTGAGGAACAGAAATGTCTTCCTTCTGTTTATTTGCCTTGTAAGATGGAGTGGAAGTAACAGAAGCTCGCACCTCCACAAATGAGGATATTCAATATTTGTCAAGCTCTCGCCATTCTTATTATTCTCTAAAGATTCAGTATGTATTAACTCAGTTATTTCTTGCATCCACCATGTAAGTTATCATCCCTGTGTTAGCAGATAAGGAAATTGAGGTATGGATATGCTAAGGAATTTGTCTGTGGTAGAGCTGGGATTCGAACCCAGGCAGTTTGACTCCACAGTGTACTCTCTTAACCACTGTGCTCACTGCTTTCCAGTAGTGTCAGAAGGAGCAAGGGTTTCCAGGGTCTTCCTTAGTGCTCAAGAGAAGGGGGATCCAGTCAGCAGACTGGGATCAGTAAGGGAAGCAAGGGAACCTGCCTGGTAATTCTTGAAGATGATCGATTGCAGTCACTCCCTCTCCTTTCCTTCCGTCCTTCTTCCCTCCTGTCTTCATTGATCCACGTTTGGGAGAACATACTTGTCTTATGCAGATGTATGAATTAGTCACTTTAGGTTCTGCTTTATAAAAGTTGGTGTCCCTGCCCGGGTGTCAGAGTGGTGCTTGAAATCTCACCATTAGAGATTAACTATCTATGCTCAGGCATGACTGTCTCCCTAAAGTTCTCTTCTGTAATGTCAGTACACCCCCACTTCCAGGAATGTTGCATAAGGTGGTGTTGGCATTTAGGGTAGGTGTTCTGTGAAACTAAATATGGCTTGCAGAAGAACGTTGGTGGTTGATAGTCAGAAGAGACAAAAAGATGTAGAAAGGGAAACAGGCTTTGCTTTCTTTACAATTTTGTCTAGGGTTGTACCTAACTAGGGGAACCATGAATGGGATATGTGTGATCCAAGAAGGCCAGAGAAATGAAATATTAGTACTAGAGATTATATTCCAATTGTTGAGACACTTTGCATGTGATAGCAGAGTTCTCTTTTAGTTTTTGGTTTATTAGCTAATGCTAATTTTTATGCTTTTTTAACTCTCGTATAGGATATGGAGAAATTTTTTCTAAAGTGTCCAAGATTGGCTAGTTTTGAATTCTAGTTTCCCAAACAGCTTTTTGAAAAAGGCTACCCTTCAAATCCATTGCTCCGGGAGCAACTCAAAGGCTTCCCTTCTTTAGGGGACTTTGCCCAGGTCCCTTCAGTGATGTTTGAATTAGAGTCTTTCTCTCATTCAAAGACCCAACTCAAGTTATAAGATAGTAGCTTTCATTATCTTCAGTTATACTTATTAAGCCATCCGTCACCATGACAAATAATTTTATTATGAATAATGTAATAGACATCATGAAAATGAACTTGCTGTAATTCCGATAAAAATCTATATTTTCTAATATTATAAGAGAAAATGCTAGAGATACAAGCTACCCTGTGTTAAAAGTTGGGAATTAATTTTTAATGGATTAGGAGCTCTCGTCTATGATTTTATGAGACTCTACACAAAAATAATTAATTTAGAAGTGTATTGATTTTTTCATATATTTCTTAAATATGTTATTAAAAATAAAGTTTAGCTGAACAGTTTGTCCTAGAACATTAAATTATTTAATGTAGTGGTAAAATTTTTAAAAGCCAAGGAGTATCTTAAAAACAGAAATTTGTACAAAACCTTTATTTCACCTAATGAAAGTACACCTAGGAAGTTAATGGAAACATGGATAATTATAATTACATTAAATGCTGGCGGATCTGCTCCAAAAGGATTCTATAGCATTAGAAGTTGATAATTATTTTCCTGAAGTTCGTGATTACTCACTGAAATTCATATGCTTGGGAAGAGAACAATAAAATGTACCGTATTTTTTCCTTGTAACTTTGAATCTTTTCCTATAGTGTTAGTGAGAGTAGATGTTAATGTCTCAAGGTGAGGGTAGAATTCTCCATCTTGTTAGTAATTATACTTGACTTCTTGTGATCCAAGATGAGAATGTTAGAAACAAAATTATGTATAATGTGAACATACTGACTGCAGTCACAAAAGCTCTTCCTAAAAGTTTTGCCCTAGGCAAAAACATAATTTTTTTTTTAAATCGGCTTTTATAAAATCACTCAAATGTAGCCTGCTTGACTCTATTAGAAATAACTGGAATAGCCTAAGACAATCCATATTTGGGAACTCAGATGTGTTTTATATGTGACTAGATCTGAAATTAAGAGCAATCATCTTCTTGAAACTCTGATATTTAAAAGAATAGAAGGAGGTTTAGTTCATAGAATCTTTAAACTATCTATCATCTTTTATTATCCTTAGCTCTAAAACTTTATATTGAATATGATTCCTCTGTCTACCCTTTAGAAGGCATAGGATACAATGAAACAATTAATAGATACTAGTATTTCTCCAAGGGTGGTCCGTATAACTCTAGCATCAGTTACAGGGGAGGCTTACCCACATAAAGACTATTTGGCCCTTTTCCCAACTTACTGAATCAGAAATTCTACAGATAGGTTCTGAGGATCTGCATTTTAACACACCCTCCACAGTTTGAGAATCTGCAACGTGCTCCTCTGGAATTGTTGGGGACTAATTGTCCTGTATTACCACGTAGCATTTCTTATGGTTTCTTTCCGTGGGTGATGAAACCCTTACCATGAGTGCCTGAAACTCCTCTCTCTTCCCACCCTGCTCTGTCAAATGTAGACGAATCATAAAGAGCAAAGAAAAAGACACTATGATTCTATCGTGAGTGATTGAGGTTGCCTGGGACCAGTATGGAAATTTGGAAAAAAAGAGGGATACTTGCCCATATGTTTACACGGATGAGGAGAATACATTTTGTGGTGCCAAGCAATAGATACTTAGATGATAGAGAACAATATATGCTGCTGTACGAAGAAATGTGTACAGTTAGCCAGGACTGAAATATCAGATATCCCAACAGGCCACACTATTCAGTTGTCTAAGACAAAAGAAGTGCTTAAATAAAAGTTATGGAAGATCCAGAGATCAGGAAATTCCTGAGTATATTTCTATTACAACACTCATCAGAGGATGTGTGACTCTGTGTGTGTGTGTGTGTGTGTGTGTGTGTGTGTGTGTGTGTGTGTACTGGCTTCTTCCCCATGATGGGAGCTCGTTGAACCTTTGAGGCTCTAGACAGACTGACAGTGATCCGTGAACAGCCATCTCAGCTGGTAGCACTGCCTGTCCCGCAGCCACGGACTCCTCAACTCTTCTTTCTCTGACAGCTTACAACCTACCTCCCTCATCAGCAAGTCCTGTCAGCTGTGTTTTCAGAATGTGTGCTGATTCTCACTAGTCTCAGCACCTCCAGTCCCACTCGCCTGTTCCAGCCATAATCCTCTCTCCCCCGGATTCATGGAAGAGCCTATTACCCAATCTCTGATGCCTCTCTTGCATCCCCATAATCAGTTCTTCACCAAGCAGCCCAAATCTTCTTTTTAAAGATAAACCAGGGGCTTCCCTGGTGGCGCAGTGGTTGAGAGTCCGCCTGCCGATGCAGGGGACACGGGTTCGTGCTCCGGTCCGGGAAGATCCCACATGCCGCGGAGCGGCTGGGCCCGTGAGCCATGGCCGCTGGGCCTGCGTGTCCGGAGCCTGTGCTCCGCAACGGGAGAGGCCACAACAGTGAGAGGCCCGCGTACCGCAAAAAAAAAAAAAAGGATAAACCAGATCCCTCTCCTCTCTTGCTCAAAATCTTCCCGTGGTTTTTCTCACACTTGGAATAAAATCCAAAGTTTTCCCCCTGGTCCACGAGGCCCCACAGGATCTGCTTCTTCCCCAACCTCATCTCCCACCACTCCGCTGATACTGAACCACTCTCCCTCTGGCAACACCACCCTTGCTCCCTTTCCTTTTATTTCTGGAACATACCAAGGTTTTTCTCACTTGAGGACGGTGTCTGCTGCTGTTCACTGGACCTAGAATGTGCTTTTCTGTAGCTTGTTCACCCTCTAGCTCGTTCTTGCCTCACTAAGGTCTCTGCTCAAATTTCACCTGCCAGAGAAACTTTTCTTACTACACCTTCAAAATAGCTTCCTTCCCCTCCCTGCCCCCGGGCAATCTCTGGTCCTTACCAGACCTATTTTTCGTGTTTGTAGTATCACTTTCTGAAATTACATTGTACATATATTCTATATGTATATATATATTACTGCTTACATCCTCCACCAGAAGGCAAGCCCTCTGGCTCTCAGCTTGGTTCTGTTGACCACTGAAACTCCATGTTAGAGCAGAGTCTGGCATGGCTTAATAATCAGTCAGACTTCATTGAAGGTCTGCATCCCCAAAGCTGTCACATAATCTGAGGTGTGTGTACCTGGCTGAATGTCTAAATGAGTGACTGTTAGAAGCTTTGTGTTTCTGGTTGCAAATATTTCCCTGGAGCAGAATGTGCTCCTTGCAGATGAGTGCCCTTACGTGATCCTCCCCTCTGCCTCCTTGATCATATTCTCCCATTGGAACACATTTATTTTCTCCTATTTGGAAGAAGGAAGTCAAGGAGAAGGCTAGTTCTCATTAACTGAAAAGGAATTTGGGGCTTATTTCATCCTGTAGGATAATCTGATGCCGCCCAACAGAAGGATATAGGGTGATATTCAAGTTATCATGAAACAAGTCAATATCAGAGATAAGACAACAGAGACTTTATAATGGGCCTTTCCATTTGTTTCTCTCTTTCTTATTCTATATCAATGAGAACTCAAATAGCCTATAAAAATCCACCTGTTACTGGTATTCTTCCCAGTACAATTTCAGATTCCTCATCAAGATTCTCAGAGGATACCAGTTTAGGTTTTAAACACTAACAGCCTCACTGTCACATTTCTAAACAGAAAGTCTTTATGGGACAAAAAAACCTTTAGAACATGGGTAATTAAAAAGCTGAGGAATCTTGGGCAGTACAGTGGTCTTATGGAAAACTGTATTGCTATTAATACTTTAAGAAGTGTCTTGAGATTATCATCTGCTGTCATGGGGGGAGAAGTATGGCCTTTGAGAATCTTATCCAAAATATTTGGAAAATGACATTAACGGTGAATGCAAATAGAATCATAAGATTGCTTTATGTTGCAATTCTCCCTCATCCTTAGAATCAGTTTGAGGATAATTTCGCATCGGTAGACAACTGCTTCCCACATGTGAATTAAGGTTAAATTATACCAGTGATGTCATTGATGTGGAATAAAAAGTGTTGTGATTTTTAGTGATGGATATTTCACCACAGCTGTGAAAAATGTGTTCCATAAAGACTGGTATAAGTCTCCCAGGAGCCCTGTTAAAACACTACCCATGCAACTCTTTTAGCAACATAATAATGATTAAAAATGGATGCAAAAGTCATTTACCCACAAGGTCAGCATTTTATGTATTTCCTAGTTAATAAGTAAGAAAAAAGGTCCCAATATTATTATACACATGATATATTAGGCTAAAGTCCAGCACATACTTTATTATTAAGCAAGTGTGCAAATTAAAATAAGAGGGTGATCAAATACAGTAAGAGTGACTTTCTGGTTTGAAATAAAAGTATAAGCACACAGTGACTTTGAACTTTAAATATTTGAAGAAAAATAGCCTGGGTCAAAGGTAGAACTAGATTTTTTTTTTTTCTTTAAAACCTCTAAGACTGCCTGCTCTTATTTTGGTTGGATTAAAGCAGATCTTTAGCATTACCGTAACCTGGGTCAGAGCCAGCCTGGGGGGGATGGCTGTGTGCCCAGCAGACCCACTCTGCGGGAACTGCCACGGTGGCCCTCTCCACAGGTGTCCCCCACGGAGCACAGTTCTCTCCTTGTGGGGTCTCAGTGATTCACCACTGAATTTTCATTGAAGAAAGAGAGTTTCTCAAAATGGGAAAAGGAAAACAACACCCAGCAACCAAAAACAGGCAACTGTATTTAGCATAGAGAAAGTGAATTATTCCTTTTATGTGCTGTCCTTCACCTGTATGTCCAGATCGGATGTGATGTGACTCAGAGCAGATTGCAGCCTTTGCCCAAGACGTCTCTCTGTCTGGGTCCTACTTGGCCACATTTTCAGAAGGACTATTTATTTAAGTCATTTCAAAAATAAAGACTCCTGGGTTGGGGTTGTCTGGGGGTGATGGTTATCCAGGCTGGTTGAAGGCTCAAGAGTGAATGTGAATAATGCGTTTACCATCTGTGTTCTGAGCTCATGGATTCACGAGTTCGGAGAATGCACGAATTATTTCTAGATGATTTATCGCAGTATCTCCTGAATCTAGCCAAGTGCCTAGCACCTAGCATATTTTATGTACTCAGAAGAATGTGTGTGTGTTTTGAAATGAATAAAAGGAAAATGAAGAAACTTAAAGTGGGAAAATGAAAATGATGCTAAGTATCAGGTCTAAAAGGTGGTATGTGGCCATTTTCAGGGAACTACCCAGAACTCTGACCCGGAAGAACGAGGCTGTGAGCACAGGACAGATCAGTGTGGGTGTTCAGGACGAAGACATGAACTTTGCACGGTAAGGATATTGGTTGCCTTTCTCAAAGGTCCTCATAGTGTGGGAACAAGGCTGGCCTGGCAGTTTCCGGAAACCGTTCATGACAGTACACACACCCCAGCAGACACATCTCCTCTTCTGGTAGGTCCCATCCAGGAATACTTGCCTCCCTGAACAGTGCCTTCTGTCCTTGTGGCATCCCCTCCTCCTGCTTTCCCCACCAGAGAGTACATAAATCTTAAGAGCACCATGGATTGGCCTCTAGGCCTGAAAGACGTAGAATGGTTTCCAAAGACATTTAATTTGCAATCAGGAAGTAGCTCAGACATCCAGCTATTTTGGCTTAATTAAGAAAAAAGATCTTTGACAGCTACAAGTGGAAAGTTCTTGGGACGGGACAACCTTTAATAGCCCCAGACTTGGCAACTTTCAAAAGAAATGCTGCCAGTTCTGATTTTAAAACGAACGCTATATTTCTGCAACATTTAAACAATTGGTTGATTGAGTGAAACTGTCTCCCCAATGTAATTTGACAACATGTAGATGAACAGACGTTTGATTAATTCATCTTCCAATCACTTGTCAAGATGTTGCAAAAGTGGGCTGATTTCTGTTTCACGCAGCTGAGATTTATGATATCATTAAAGAACTAAGGTTCAGTGACTTTAAATTATGCTTGAATTATGACTTAATGTCTTACATTAATAACGGTGGGATATGAAGATTTTCTTTAAAACTTAGTGTGACTTTTTTGGCTTTTAGTGACATTTATCAAGGATAAGTAGGTGCTGAGTGCTCAAATGCACTTTAACCATGCTTTTATCTTATGCTTAGAAAACTACAATAGCCTCTTTGTTTTGCATTTTATGATGCTAATCTCTTTCCTCCAGTCTATCCTATACTGTTAAGGAGATGTTCTTAAATATTATTTAATAGTATAATTTTCCTCTTCAAAAACTTCAACACTATATATATGTACAAATCTCATTATAACCAATCTAAGTGAACATATGGAAAATAATAAAAGTATCGACAGATACACATGAAGGTAGTGAATATGGAATGTTTGGTTGCATTTTAGAGATTCTTGTTCCTTATCTGTGTTTTCTTATTTTCTGCAATGAGTATATCTTGCCTATGTAAAAATTTTTTTAATTCCCTTTCATATTTTTAAAGTTTCAATAATTCTCATTTCCTTGATTAAAAAAAGAAACAGGAAAGGGACAAAAAGTGAAAAGCATATAGGAAGAATATAGAAATAATCCAGATGTATTAGTAATCACTATCAATATAAGTAAACTAAACTCTCCAGTTGAAAAACAAATGTCATTCTCCAAAGAAGACATACAGATGGCCAAGATGCACATGAAAAGCTGCTCAACATCATTAATCATTAGAGAAATGCAAATCAAAACTACAATGAGGTACCACCTCACACCGGTCAGAATGGCCATCATCAAAAAATCTACAAACAATAAATGCTGGAGAGGGTGTGGAGAAAAGGGACTCCTCCCACACAGTTGGTGGGAATGTAAACTGGTATAACCATTATGGAGAACAGTATGGAGGTTCCTTAGAAAACTAAATATAAAACTACCATATGATCCAGCAATCCCACTACTGGGTATATATCTGGAGAAAAGCAATTTGAAAAGATACATGCATCCCATTGTTCATAGCAGCACTATTTACAATAGCCAAGACATGGAAGCAACCTAAATGTCCATCAACAGAGGAGTAGATAAAGAAGATGTGGTACATATATACAATGGAATATTACTCAGCCATAAAATAAAACAAAATAATGCCATCTGCAGCAACATGGATGAACCTACAGATTGTCATAGTGAGTGAAGTAAGTCAGGCAGAGAAAGACAAATATCATAAGCTATCGCTTTTATGTAGAATCTTAAAAAAATGGTACAAATGAACTTATTTACAAAGCAGAAATAGAGTCACAGATGTAGAAAACAAACTTACAGTTACTGGGGGGAAAAAGGGGGAGAGGGATAAATAGGGAGATTTGGCTTGACATATACACACTTCTATATATGAAATAGATAACTAACAAGGACTGACTGTGTAGCACAGGCAACTCTACTCAATACTCTGTAATAACCTATATGGGAAAAGAATCTAAAAAAGAGTGGATATATGTATATGTATATGTATAACTGATTCACTTTGCTGTATACCTGAAACTAACACAACATTGTAAATCAACTATACTCCAAGAAAAATTTTTTTTAAAAATCAAAAAAATGTCAGATTGAATTTTTTTTTAATAAATTTATTTATGGCTGCGTCGGGTATCTGTTGCTGTGCGCAGGCTTCCTGTAGTTGCTGAGAGCAGGGGCTGCTGTTTGTTGCGGTGTGTGGCTTCTTATTGCGGTGGCTTCTCTTGTTGTAGAGCACGGGCTCTACGGGCTCTAGGCATGCAGGCTTCAGTAGTTGTGGCACATGGGCTCAGTAGTTGTGGCGCACAGGCTTAGTTGCTCCGCGGCATGTGGGATCTTCCTGGACCAGGGCTTGAACCCACATCTCCCACACTGGCAGGCGGATTCCCAACCACTGCGCCACCAGGAAAGCCCCAGGTTGAATTTTAAAACAAAAAAATTCCAGCTATATTCTTCTCATAGGATATATACTTAAAACTTTTGGATAAAATTTTAAAGTCAAAGGACAGAAAAAGTTTATCACTCAGAGGTAAACAAAACAAAGCTGGTATGGTTATTTTATTATCATAAAAAGTAAACCTTAAGTCAAGAGGCATTCCTAGGGATGATGACTTTAAGTAAATCCTAAGATATAATAGTTCTCTTTTATATGCACCTAATAATGTAGTCTCAGATTGTACTAGGGGATCTTATAATACATCTCTCAGTAACTTATAGATCAAGCAAACAAAAACTTCAGCAAGGAAATAGAAGATTTGAAAAGTATGATTAACAAGTTTGATATATTTAACATTATCAGAGAACATTGTACTCTATAACTGAAAAAAAATTTTTTTTCAAGCATACCAGGAACCTTATGGAAACTGACTACATTCTGAAGCATAAAGGTACTCTCAACAAACGTCAAAAGATCGGTATCATATAGCTTATATTTCTTAAACACAATCCAGTGAACTTAGAAATTGATAACAAGTTTGAATCTAAGTTTCAAACTCTTAAAACACATAAAACACTTAAAAACACAATTTCAAAGAACTCACAGATTTAAAAAAACTAATTAAAATTATAAGTAGAAGTAAATGGTAACAGAAATATTATATAGTAAAACTTTTGGTAGAAACTAAAGTAAACTTTGGAATGAATTTTATCTCCTTAAATACTTTCATCAGAAGTAGGCTCAAAATTAATGAGCTAGATTGTTTATCCAATAATACAAGGTTGGTTTAATAGTAGAAATTATTTAATATAATTTACTATATTAACAGATTAAAGGAGAAAAAGTAATTATATTAATAAAACCAGTTAAAAAAATAAATAAAACCAGTTAAAAACAAGTTTGACAGAATTCAGCATTCATTCATGATAAAATGCCTTAGCAAGCTTGGAATAAAATTGAACTTTCTTAACCTGAAAAAGGTCTTATACAAAAATGTACAGTAAGTGTCATACTCAACGTGAAGTGTAAGAAGCATTCTTTTTATAACCCAGAACAAGCCAAAGATGCCTACTGTCATTGCTTCTAACCAATATGAAATCAATGAGAGAGTTTTGCGAGTTTATTTGATACTGAAATAAAAACACAAACTCAATTCTATATCCTTGTACCTACAACAATCATGAAATGTAATTAAAATAAAACAGAAAAATACCTTTTTTCTAGTATCCCCCAAATCAACAACAATTGCTAATCACCACCACCAAAAAAACCTGTCAAAATATGCATGCCTTTTATGGAGAAAATTATAACATTTTGTTGTATGATATTAATAAGACCTAAACAGATACATGTATACTATGTTCTCAGGCCTTACATTATGAAAAAGTGAATTCTCTCAAATTTTACCTAAAAATTTGAAGTAATTCTAACTTGGTTTTTCATGGACTTGAATAAAGTAATTCTGAAATGTATATGGAAGAGCAGAGATGATCAGTGTGGCGTTACTTGCTCAACCAGATGTTGGGACAGTATATGTTGTCATAGAAAAAGACAATTAGACCAATAGGAACAAATAAAGAAACTGGACAGATCCTTTTCTATTTGGAATTTGAATTTTAGAAGAACAGGCAGTGTAAATCAATAGGAAAAGGAAGAGCAATGTAATAAGTGATGCTGGGAACAGTGATAATCCCTGTGGAAAAAATAAAATTGGAGCCCTATCTCATCTCACACACAAAAATTTTAATTCCAGGTGGATTAAATGAAATGCAATATTTAAAACAAATACTTTGAGAAGACAATATAACAGAGTATCTTTATATTCTGGTGTTTGGATATGGAAGTGTCTCTTAAGATATTTAATGTTAATTTAAATTAAGTACTTCTTTCTAGCAAAAGATAACCATAAATAAAGAAGAGTAAAAGATAAGCCAAGGGCTGTGACAAAATATTTCCAACATACGTCACTAAAAAATTATTACTAACTAGTATGTATAAAGAACTCATATGGCTCAAAAAGGCAGAGGGAAAACTCAACAAAAACTAATAGAAAAGTTGGCAAAAGTGATGACTAAACATTTCACAGATGAGGAAACAGGAAAAGCTTATAAGCATATGAAAAGATGATAAACATCATTAGTAATTAAATCAAATTCAATTTGGTATATTTACATGTTAAACCATAATGAGGTATTTCTCTTTTTTTTTCAGTTTGCTAGTATTTTGTTGGTAATTTTTTAAAAGTTTTATTTAATTTATTTTTTTTATACAGCAGGTTCTTATTAGTCATCAATTTTATACATATCAGTGTATACATGTCAATCCCAATCGCCCAGTTCAGCACACCACCATCCCCACTGCCCCACGGCTTTCCCTGCTTGGCGTCCATACGTTTGTTCTCTACATCTGTGTCTCAATTTCTGCCCTGCAAACCAGTTCATCTGTACCACTTTACTGGTTTCCACAAAAATGCGTTAATATACGATATTTGTTTTTCTCTTTCTGACTTACTTCACTCCGTATGACAGTCTCTAGATCCATCCACTTCTCAACAAATGAACCAATTTCGTTCCTTTTTATGGCTGAGTAATATTCCATTGTATATATGTACCACATCTTCTTTATCCATTTGTCTGTCGATGGGCATTTAGGTTGCTTCCATGACCTGGCTATTGTAAATAGTGCTGCAATGAACATTGGGGTGCGTGTGTCTTTTTGAATTATGGTTTTCTCTGGGTATATGCCCAGTAGTGGGATTGCTGGGTCATATGGTAATTCTATTTTTAGTGTTTTAAGGAACCTCCATACTGCTCTCCATAGTGGCTGTATCAATTTACATTCCCACCAACAGTGCAAGAGGGTTCCCTTTTCTCCACACCCCGTCCGGCATTTGTTGTTTGTAGATTTTCTGATGATGCCCATTCTAACCAGTGTGAGGTGATACCTCATCACAATGAGGTATTTCATATGCACCAAACTGGCAAAGATTTTAAAAGTCAGAAAATACCAAGTATTTACAAGGATATAGAATACAGGTTGGCAAACTTTTTCTGCAAAGGGTGGAAGGTAAATATTTCAGACTTTGCAGGCGAGGAGTTCTCTTGTAAGGACTCAACTTTGCCATTGTATCACAAAAGCAATTGTAGACAATATGTAACCAATTGGTGGCTGTTTCCAATAAACTTTATTTACAAATTAAAAAAAAACCCAAAACCCAGCAGGCTTGCTTTGCCTTATGGGCTGTAGATTGCTGATCCTTGATGTAAAGGAAAGAGAAATCACATGGGAGTGTAAATTTGTGTAAACCTTTTGTAATTATCTACCAGAAGAATGCACAGTCCACTCCTACATACATTACCGTAGAGGAACTCCAGCATGTATACACCAGTGGCCTGTGCAAAAATGTTCATAACAGGATGTTCATGACAGCAAAATGCTAGAATCATCTCAAATGTGTATCACCGATAACACGGAGATGAATTTTTTAATATTCGTATAAAGAAATACTATATAACAGAGAATATGGATGAACCGTGGCTAAAGGCGGTAACATGGTTGCATGTCAAAAACATAGTGCTGAGATAAAAGGTCACTGAGGAGTAAAAGAGGCAACACTAAAAATATACATATTTTTAGAATGTCATGCTAGGTGGCAAAACTAAACTGAGAAGCCATAGAATGATTAATATAGAATGCAGGACTATGTTCCCTTCTTGTGGGCAGGACAGAATGTAATCTGGGAAGGTCACACGGGTTTCTAAGGTACTGGTGCTGTTCTCCTCCTTAATGCAGTTGGTAGATCCTTGGGGGTGTCTTTCATTTTATTCTTTAAATACTAAATATATATTTTATGTTCCTTTATGTGATATTTTCTGATAATATATCAATTCAACAACAGCGTATGATCAAGGCAATTAGATTTTTTAATTTATTTTTTATTGAGGTAACATTGCTTTATAATGTTATATAAGTTTCATGTGTATAACATTGTATTTCTACTTCTATATACTCTATAGTGGGCTTATCCCTCCAAATTTAGTTTCCATACATTATCATAAAGTTGATCCTTTTTGACCCATTTCACCTTCCCCTCTGCCTCTTCCCCACTGGTAACCACTACTCTGTTCTTTGTATCTACATGTTTGTTTTTGTTTGGTTTGTTCATTTATTTTGGTTTTTTGTTTGTTTTTTATATTCCACATATGAGTGAAATCATACAATATTTGTCTTTCTCCATCTGACTTATTTCACTTAGCATGATAACCTCAAGGTCCATCTATGTTGTCAAAAGTGGCAGAATTCCATCTTTTTTATGGCTGAGTAGTATTCCATTGTGTTTATATTCCACCTCTTCTTTATCCATTCTTCCATGAACTGGCACTTAGGCACTTAGGTTGTTTCCATATCTGTTGTGAATAAATGCCTCAATGAACAGAGGAATGAATATATCTTTTGGTATTAGTGTTTTTGTATTCTTTGGATAAATACCCAGAAGTGGGATAGCTGGATAATATGGTAGTTCTATTCTTAATTTTTTGAGGAATCTCTGTACTATTTTCCATAGTGGCTGCACTAATTTATATTCGCACATCCTGGCCAACACATTATTTCTTGCCTTTTTGATAATAGCCATTCTAATAGGTGTAGGTGGTATCTTATTGTGGTTTTGATTTGCATTTCCCTACTAATTAGTGATGTTGGACATCTTTTCATGTGCCTGTTGGTCTCTATGTTTTCTTTGGAAAAATATCTATTCAGCTCCACTGCCCATTTTTATATCAGGTTGTTTGTTTTTCTGTTGTTGAGTTGTATCAAGTTAACTAATGTTTTAGAACCATTACTCTGGTACAGGTATTCAGTACTAACCAGAGGGATGTAAAGAAGTATTAGGCAGACTAGTTAAGAGATTGTTAGAGTACTCCATGCATAAGGAGCCTTGGTCATGTAATTTGAGAGAAAGAAGTAAATTCAAGAAACTTTTAAGATACAGATGTAAAGATCTTGGGTAGAGGTGGGAAGCTTGGGAAGCATGGATAAGGCTAGCAAACTTCTTTTGTTGTTGATGTTGTTTACATCTTTTATATTTTCTGAGCGCTTGTTGAAGATGTTAAGAAAATGAGGAAAAAAATTAATGAAGAACTTTTGAGTGATCTAACCAAGTAATTTTGCCCCAGAAGAGCCTACATGAAATGTTTACTGGAACAAACACAAAACATGAAAAACAAAACAAATATTTATTGTAAAAATTCCCAAGAAAAGTTGAACAGCATTTGTTTTGATGTAGTGATGAAAGAATAACTCATAGTAATATTATTTAATGAATAATGACCAAACAGTTGGCACCATATAAATAGTAGCTACTTTGAACAGGAAAAGGTAGGAAGAAATGTGATCAACTTACCTGTGGTGGTTAAGAGTGTGAGTTCAAACCCTGAGTGATCTTTGGCAACGTTTTTAATGTTCTTAAAACTCAGTTTCCAATCTGTAAAATGGGTGTAATGATATCTATTTCAGATAATTTTTGTGGGACTTGACGTAGTGTTTTCATGTGCTTATTACTACATTGCATAGCACATGAGAAAAACTTGGTAAATGACAGACAACAGAAATATAATGATATAAAACATAGGAGACATTGTGTCTTTTAAAGAAATATTTGGTAAGTTTTTTTTCCTAACATTATCTTGACCTGTTTATATCAATAATAATGTTTTTACAAGTGGAACCATCAGCTGCCTGGCTTTGCTGCTTTGCTAGTGTTGCTCTTTTCCTCCAACACTTTGAAAAAACGCGGGATGATACAACTGGATTTATTTTAGCTCATACTTTGATACAGTTACTTTTCTCTCAATGACTTTGGAAAGGGCAAATTCACTGAATAAGTGTAGCTGTGATTTCACAAAACGTATCTCACACTTCTGTGCTTTGGAGTGTATCCTTAGAGAAAAAACATACCCGTCTCACTCCTAGCCATCTGCAAGAGAGAAATGGGTAAAAGCTGGGCTTATGTGCATTGAAATTCTGAGTTCTGAGCTTCTCATTTCTGTGGGAAACTCAGTTATAATAAAAAAAATAGAGTGGGTAAAAGGAAGGAAGGTGAGAACCCTTGCACAGGAAGGACAACGGTCACTGTTTGGAGTGAATGATTTACATTAACTGCCTATACAACTCAAATTGCACTGATAATAGTTGAATTTCCTGCTGTATTTTTTATTGGGTACATTCAACCTTTAATGGCTCAAAACTTTTTTTTTTCTCATTTAATAGTAAGAGCAATAAAGTCATATCTTAACTACATGAAAGGGGATTACTTTAGGATTTTTAAAATATGCATTGCCTTGGGAGAAAAACACACAACCTTCAAGGTGAAATGTGAAATATTGCCTTTCAATTATTAATTATATTTTATGGAGATACTATTTCAATCTTACTTGACTTTTGAATTAGACTGTTTAACGCTTGGGGCCATATACAGCTACTATAAGAAATTAACTTCAGAAATACTTTAAAAGAAAATAAAGAGAAAGAAAATGGAAACTTGGCTTCTTTATGAAAACCTGAAAACTCTTTCTAGTAATCTTCTCAAGTTAATCAAGCAGGTAGTCTGTTAATTGTCATATTTGTAATATTTTAATAGTAAGTTACTAATCACCAAAACAGTGCCTTATTTGGAAGTGGTTTTGGTATATTTTACATAAGAGTAAAAATTAGATTTTCCTAAAGATGTAGCTAGTCTTTGCAACGGGGGAGGTGGGTCGGGGGGAGAAGTAGGTTGGTCACTTCTAAATATAATTTGTTTTCATTCACTTGTTCTTCTTATGTAGGTTTTAATATGTCAAGTTAAGTAAATAATGAAAAAAGAAAAGATCAAATAAATGCACAGGGAATATCAGAGATATTCTTGACCAGGACCTCATTCATCAGAAAAATTTAGTAATAGTATTTCACAACTTCCTTTACAACTAGGACAAATAAGTAGTGACCAAAGCACCGTTTACATAGATTAAAAGCATGGATACATTCAATCATAGCAATTAAAAACATTTTTCAGTTTGGTAAAATCCGAAGTAAATTCTTGTAACTTGTTAAAAAAATAAACGATCTGAACGAATGTTTTGCTTTTGGAGAGTTGTGTAGACAGGAGCCAATCTCAATGTCAGTTTGGTAGTATATGCATCATCATCAAAGGGAAGCAACTGGTTACGGTGCCCACAGCGCTCTCTGATGGGTGACACAAGATACGATAAGCCACGGACTGAATTGGAATCTCTGTTTGCTCAGGCCGTTGGCTGTCTCTCAATGATGAAGGATGGAGCTGTATGACTGGCAGGAAAACCCGAGAGTGTGTTAGTAAATAAAGTGAAAAATGAGGGCTAGCCTCAGTCTTATTAACTCCACAGCAATAAGAACACATGGCAGAGTGTAAACTTTATTCCACAAGATCGAGAAATGATTATAATGGCCAGTAGTCTTCAGTGCTTGTGATACACTAGCCACTTGACTAAGAACTTCACATACCTTATGCCATCTCTTGATTCTCGAGGCTCCTGACAACACTGTGTAGTAATTACTGTTGTTATCGCCATGTTATGAGGAGGAAGCTGAGGCCAAGGAAAGCTAAATAAATTGGATCAAAGTCACAAGCTAAATAAATAAATGAACTAGGTTTTGAACTTAACTCTCTGATTCCAGAGCCCATATTTTAAACGCCTTACTGTGGTTCTGGGGTAAGGTAAGACTAAGTGACTCCCACTGTAGGAGATTCTACTGTGAGACCAGGATTAAGCATTTGATTTGAGGATCTAGTAATAATACCTGTGCCTTCTGCGTGACCAATGATAAATATGAAAGATCTGATGAGATATATTGGTTGTTATCTATCATAAAATGTCTACAAATAATAAATGCTAGAGAGGGTGTGGAGAAAAGGGAACCTATGTACACTGTTGGTAAGAATGTAAATTGATACAGTCACTATGGCAAACAGTATGGAGTTTCTTAAAAAACTAAAAATAGAACTACCGTATGATCCAGCAATCCCATTTCTGGGTATACATCTGGAAAAGAAGAAAGCTCTAATTCGAAAAGATACATGCACTCCAATGTTCATAGCAGCACTATTTACGATAGTCAAGACATAGAAATAACCCAAATGCCCATCAACAGATGACTGGTTTGAGATGTACACACACACACACACACACACACAATGGAATATTACTCAGCTATAAAAACAATGAAACGTTGCCATTTGCAGCAACATGGATGGACCTAGAGATTATCATACCAAGTGAAGTAAGTCAGAGAAAGACAAATATGTTATCACTTATATGTGGAATCTAAAAAATAATACAAATGAATCTGTATGTGCAAAACAGAAACAGACTCATAGACATGGAAAACAAACTTATGGCTACCAAAGGGGAAAGAGAGGGATGGATAAGTTAGGAATCTGAGGTTAGCAGATACAAACTACTATACATAAAATACATAAGCAACAAGGATTTACTGTATAACACAGGAAACTATATTCAGTATCTTGTAATAACCTATAATGGAAAATAATCTGAAAAAGATATATATAACTGAATCACTTTGCTGTACACCTGAAACTAACACAATATTGTAAATCAATTATGTTTCAATAAAAAAGCAATAGATCATCGAAACAAATGCAAAAAAAAAAAAACCCCGCGAATAAGTATTGCCTGTTATAATTTAGGTAAGCTGAAGAAAGCATTCTTTGAAAGTTCCATCTGTTTACTAGACACTTGCTTATGAACATCTGTCAAATTTCCAAGTGCCTATGGAGGGTCAGCAAGGATATAAGAATAAAGATGTCCCCAAAGAGTTCGTTTGGGGGAGGCTGTGAAATAAATGTGGGAAAGTGCACTAGGTTAATTATTGCAGCCATTTAAGATAACTTAAAGTCTATGTAGTATCACAAAGAAAAATGATGAGAATATTAATGGCATAGGCAGGATATAAGTTGCACATACATTATTATTATGGCTGTATTTTAAAAGGCACTCTTAAAAAAACCCAGAAATATACTAAATGCTAATTACTTACTAATTTTTTCTCTAATTATGAGTCTTAAATAATGTAAATTATTGTCATAATAGAAAAGAATGAATAAATAGGAAACCAAAACAGGAAAGTAAGAATGTATTTGAAAGAGACATTCAGGGCTTGGGATCCATGGGGTTTCTTGACCTGTGGCTGTGGCTGATGATGAAGCAGAAGGAGCTGAGGATGATGAATCCTAGCTTTTCTGAAGAGTGAAATGCACTCTTCAAGATAAGAGGAGCAGGTTGAGAGGAAGATAATTGAGTTCAGTTTAGACATTGTAGAGTGTTGCAATTAACCCGAATACCGAATGCAGAAGAAAGAGGAGGAGACGATGTGGGGGGAAGAAAATTTGTTAAGTTTATTATATGCTGACTATCCACCAGACAACTGGTAATTTTATACCAGTGTTTGGAACAGAGGTTAGGAGTAGCGATTATCATAGGAGAGCTGGGGCTTCCCTGGTGGCGCAGTGGTTGAGAGTCCGCCTGCCGATGTAGGGGACACGGGTTCGTGCCCCGGTCCGGGAAGATCCCACATGCCGCGGAGCGGCTGGGCCCGTGAGCCATGGCCGCTGGGCCTGCGTGTCCGGAGCCTGTGCTCCGCAACGGGAGAGGCCACAACAGTGAGAGGCCCGCGTACCGCAAAACAAACAAACAAACAAACAAAACAATATCACAGGGGAGCTACCGATGCATAATGACTGCAATTCTGAGAGTGTATGAAATTGTCCAGGAAAAGATCCCAGAGAGAAAACAGAGCCAAAGAAAGAACCTTGAGAAACTCAGATGGGAGTAACGGAACAGCTGAGACTGTGGGCGTGGAGTCTGTTTCAGAGGCTGGTACTACGTGTCTTCTGTGAGTTACTGAGGGCATCAGGAATGGACTCAGACACTGAAAGTAAAAAGTATTTAGGTGTAAATCTGAGTTAGAGAGGTGATTGAGAAAGGAAATGAGGGGAACTTCCAGGTAACTCCAGGTTTGAGTGGCTGAATGAATGGTGGTGTCACCAACTGATTAATGAATAAAGAGGATTAGCAGATTTAGTGAAAATTCATGGCTCTAGATTTTGAGTCTCAAATGTCTATGGTATATCTGAGAAAAAACAGCCGGTCAGCAGGGAGATCTGATTGGAGCTCATGAGTGAGGTCAGGGCCAGTGTGGAGATGGTGGTTGAAAACCCTGCCAGTGGGTGTTGTATCCCAGAAAGAATAGGTCAGAGAGCATCCAATGCTGCAGAGACAATCAGGACAAAGTATGAGAGGGGGCCGCTGACTTGGCTGTGGGAGGGTCATTGGTACTTTGGTCAGGGTATAGGATCAAAAGTGCTGTTTCACTGGGTTGAGTAGTGAATGTGGAGGACGGAATGACAACAGGGAAGACAGCCCACCCTCTTAAGAATGTTGGTACATATAAGGTGCTGAGTCTTTTAGACTCAGGAAAAGATGCACCGCATGTTTTTAGAATGTAGAAAATGAGCCAGAGAGGAAAGAATGGTTGAAAATACTTCAATATGGAGATGATGGATAAAGTAGGTCCTAGAGAAGGTCTCAGGGGGTCAAGTGGAAGTGGAGTTGCCATGGAAAGAATAGGGATACCTACTGCTCTGAGAAGCCCACCATGAAGTGCTTTGCAAACACACATTAAAGCAATAATTCTTTTTTGTTGTTGTTGTTTGTTTTTTGTGTTTTTTGTGGGTTTTTTTTGCGGTACACGGGCCTCTCACTGTTTTGGCCTCTCCCGTTGCGGAGCACAGGCTCCGACGCGCAGGCTCAGTGGCCATGGCTCACGGGCCCAGCCACTCCACGGCGTGTGGGATCCACCCGGACCGGGGCACGAACCTGCGTCCCCTGCATAGGCAGGGGGACTCTCAACCACTGCGCCACCAGGGAAGCCCTAAAGCAATAATTCTTGCCCTCTCTCTCCATGCCAACCTCAATCTATGTTACAACTAGACTGTCATTGTTCCAGAAAAATAGTTAGCAATCTTCAAATTAATAAGTCCTGACCACTCTTCAGCCTTGAGCTAGCTATTGGAGTTACCCAAGTAAGAGCAGCTCCATTATTAATCAACTCCTGAAATGTGGATCATCTGCCCTTTTGACTTTGAAATCACAATTTATTTCCTCTCCATCCTTTGGCAGTGGAGACTCTTACTTTTGAGATGCCATTAGACCCCCAACATAAATAGTCCATGGAGCTTATATGTTAAGTCAGAGCACTCCAAATTTGGTAAAAATTCATCGAGCTGCTTTTTTGTTTTAGTTCATGAGGGAGAAAATGAGAAAAAATTAAGCATACATTACATATTTTGCATATGTTGCGTCAAACCGTCATTTCCAGAATGAAGGAAAAAGCTAAGATCTGAAGGGATGAAGTAACTTAGTAACTTGTGGTGACAGAACAGGAGCTGCAGGTGAGGCTTCCTGCCTTGAATTCTGGTGCTTCATCCTGTGGCATACAGTTAGAACTTTCCATTATTAAACACAGGGATGCTTTTTCCCACTTTCACTTCTTTTTCTTTAAAAGTACATTCATACTTTACTGTATTTGCCCTCAAACAGTAGGCTCATCCTCTTATTCCTGAAGATGATCTGATCTGGGTCTGTTTGAGAGTTTTGCTACTTACATACGTGACAGGATTGGGCTGTCAAATAAATAAAACGGTGTTTCCTTTGGCCTCAACTGCTGTAATTGGCTTATTTTGTAATTATCCCATTTGCCAAGAGAATTGGTTTGAAGGACTTCTTCAGCTTTCACATTTGCATGGTATGATGTACCATGTCCTGAGTAGTACATGAGTAATAAAAAATAAAAATGGAAACAAGCAAACCTGTCTTAGAACTGGTATGTTATTGGCCCCTGAATTTGGTTGTTTCTAGTTTTATAGATTTAAATGTAAAACATATGAAAAGATTCTTTTGAAATTCAACCTTTAAGCTTTTCTGAGAAGAGGAGGTTCTGCATGTGTCAATTGAATTAAACATGACTTGGGATTCCCAGAGTGGAAATCTGAGCTCTTCAGACAGTGTTAGGTGTTGGACTGAAGGGACAAATAAATCAGAGATTTGGAAAGCTTATAGGTCTTATCAAATCTTATTTACACTCTGGAGGGTGACAGCATGTAAAACAAATTAAGATGTGTCATTATTGGTATCTAAATCCCATGGTAGTTTTTCAGCTCTTCTGTGGCAATAATCCTACTTATTTAGTTTGGGTTGATGCCATCTTATTTCAGAATTGGAAGTTCTTTTGTCTTCCATGGATTTCTGTCTTTCATTTGAATGATATTTTTGATGGTAGAGCCGGAGCACAACTAAACAAAACAAAGCAATCCCCACTGGTGACTATGTTACATTTAAGGGTATTCCTTCAAAGACAAGACATAAATAAAGTGCATCAATTAGGAGTAGGTTGGTCTCACTTTAACAATTATGTGGGCAGGAACAGGCTTAAATTATAGCTCAGCAGTTGGGGAAACCCTTCTTAGTCCAGGAAGCTGAAGTCAGTAACTTGGAAGTGACACTAGTGTGTTAGAAGCGCAGTGTGTGACATGTGTTCCTTATTTGAAGCGGTAATCACTATAGTGCATATACACTTCAGCATTTCAAGGTTTGAAAATTGTCATAGCAATATTTTGTTCATGTCTACATCAGGTGATTTCATTTTTCCTGGGTTTTAAAAGCCTTGCATGAATCTCTTCCTAAATTTATAAAAAACAGAAAAATATAAACAGAAACTAACAGTCCCATATTAAACCTACAGTGTAGAGATAACCACTATAACAATTTGGGTCCTCTTTTCTCCTTGATTAAAGAAAGTTATTAATAATAATAAAATAATAATATTAAAAACAACAATAATTATAACAGGTAACATTTACTGAGGATTATGAACTGATAACTTCATAGTTTATTTTGCATTTATTAAATGAGGAAATTTATATAAAGTACACAGAGTAGTGCTTTATATACATTCTATGGGCTTTATATAATTTTCTTCATTTGATCCTCACAAAGATATTATGGGATAGGTAGGTTAGTGTCCAGCGTACAGGGGACTGAAATACAGAGAGGTTAAGTAACTTGCCCAAGAGCACACAGAGTAAAGTGGTGGGGCGTTTGAATACAGATTCAAACAGTCTAACCCCGGAGTCTGAACATTTAACTGTCACCCTCTGCTGCTTCATATACATGCTCATTTATATTTAATTTAAATCATTCTTTAGAAATAATGTAACATTTTGCTTTTTCTACAGACTTATAATCATAAGGATTTCCTATGTTAATAATTCTTCATAAACATAATTTAGTCACCTAAGACATCATTATGTGACTATCTTATTATATGTAATTGTTCCCTTTAAGTGAGGCATTTAGATTGTTTGTAGATTTTTCATATTATAAACAATGCAATGATGAAGTTATTTTTCCATAGATCTTAGCATTTCTGATCCTTTTCTTGGGATAGATTTCTAGAAGTAGAACTATTGCTCTGAAGACATTTTAAGGTCACGCTTTTCCAAATTATAATGAGTACAAGTCAATTTTGAAAAAAACCCCACATCTACAAGTAAACTCCAAATCTTCTTTGAGAGTTAATTAATGGGAGTGCCTACATTTTAGAAGCTTTTATGACGTGATGAGAGAAGGCAGGGGGCTAAGCAATGGGGAAGCCATTCTCTTAACTCAAGCCTGACCTTTGCTCATTAATAAGCCATGGCCTTATCTCTGTATGCGACCCCTGGAGCTAATCCACCTGCGGATTGCCCATTGATTTTGAATAAGCTGTGTTTTCAGAACAGCTTTTTAAGGGGGATACAGCAAGAAGAGAAATTAGGCCAAAGATCGCAAAGCATGTACAAATGCTTAGTTGTTTTTTATCACAATTCTTTGTAAGACAAATATCAAATCAAATCAAATTCTGTTCTAAAATAGTATTCAGCATGAATATGAGAATTTCAAGATCATTATGAAATAAAAGCAGGGTGAGTCTTCTGCAAACATCTTTATTCCCAAAGCAGAAGCCAGAACCAGTGAAGTGAGTTGATCTCAAGCGGTGGTCGTGTGATTCAGTAGCTGAAATGCGGTAGCTTCCTTTGGTAACCCGCCTGCTCTTCACTATTTTCTTGGTCAGTGCTTCACTTCTGTCTTTAATCCTGGCCTAATCAATCCTATCTCCAAATCTCAATCTTATTTACTCACCACGCTCTTCTCTTCTTGCCCCTGGTAGTTTCTCTTAAATTTTTTTTTTTTAATCTTGCTATCTATCTATCCTACCCTGGACTCCAAAAGAAAACCATGTACTTGGCTTTATCTATGTTTTTATATACATGTATACATTTGCATATACATATGTACACGTGTGTGTGTGTGTATGTATACATACACACACATGAACACGTACACACACACACTTATATTTGGGGATATTTTAATTATATATTGTCTTCATTAACCAATAGGCTTGACCCCTAGGTGAAAATGTAAATCATTATTCAATGTCCCCTCTTTATTCTTTGTCTTTGTTCAGTGTTTTCTTACTGTCCTCTGTCCCAGGGTAGGTTTACCCACCTGGCCCAAACTTGTCATGACTATTTTCTGAAAAATGACAGCTGAGTAATTGAATGAGCAAACTCAAGCTAAACGAAAGGGCATGTTCCTGGCTCTAGTAAACTGACAAATGAAAGCAAGAGGATTAAATACAATATGATTACAATGAGAACACATAAATATGTAATTGCATTTAGGGCTGGCTAGGAGATTAAGTTCTTGCAGTTATACCTTGCCTTAAATAACGTCCAAATGCCCCTTTTCCAATGCTCCCACAGGGAAGGTAGAACTATGTATAATGTTACCTATTATAAAGGATCTATTGGTGCTTCATTCAGAGGCTAAGCTTTAAATTCTTGACTTTCAAGGAACACTGCATAAAGAACTCCCCCTCGGTGAGCCTCTAAACACTAAAGAGCAGCGGCTCCCAAATTTAGCTGCACATTTATATTATAAACAAAAACATATATTATAAACAAAAATCACCTGAGGAGATTTATAAACATGCAATGGGGCCTGAGGATTTATATTTTCCAAAAGTTCTCCAACTGATTTTGTTGCTCAGCTAGGTTTGAGGAGTCCTGTTAAAGTGGTTGCTTGGAGATTAGCTAAGTTGGTTTCTGTGCCTTCAGTGGGTATTCAGTAGGAGGCTAACAGTTATTGAGCGTGAAAGCTGTGCCAATAACCCTGACCTTTTATAGCTGAGGAAATTTGTCTAGGTTTGTGAGTGGCAGAGGCTGAGTTCAAAACAAGACTGAGCACTCATTCTTATGGACCCTCTCAACAAAAGGTTGATTAAGGCACACAGAAAGGTAATGAACAGGTCAAGTTAAAAATTTGCTCTTTAACTCTCACATCTTAATCAAACTCTTTCTTCACCGTTAAATGGAAATAATATCTTTGTAGGATATTTTTTACTTAACTTTATTCTAAAATAATTTTATACTTAGAGAAGATTTGCAAAGCGAGTACAGAGACTCCCTATACACCCTTCACTCAGCTTCCTCTAATGTCAGCAGCTTATGTAATGTAATACCTAACATAAACATTTTATGGAACCATGGTATATTTATCAAAACTAGGAAATTGACGTTTTGGTTTCCCCAGTTTTTCCACTAATGTATTATTTTGTTCCACTGTCCAGTCCACGATACCACATTGCCTTTAGTCATCATTGCTCCTCCACTGTGTGACAGATTCTCGGGCTTTCCTTGTCTTTTGTGACTTTGACACTTTTAAAAACTAGTGGTCAACTCTTTTTAAATTATAAACTGTTTCCTTTTCCCTTCTCTGCTTTACTTTTCTCCATGTGTAAAACTTTCGAATGAACTATACAACTTACTTGTTTGGCTTATTATCTCCCTCCCTCTACTAGAATGCAAGTTTCATAAAAGCAGGGATTTCTCTCATTGTTATATCCAAACACCCAAAAGAGTGACAGGCTCATGGTCGGAACTCAATAAACTTTCACTGAATGGAAGAATTTAAAAAAAACAACCCAAAACAAACAAAAAACAGACAAACAAAAACTGGTGGTCAGGTGTTTTTTAGAATGTCCCTTCATTTTGGGTTTATCTGACTTTTTTTTATGATTAGACCAATGTTACGAATTTGGGGGAAGTATACCACAGATGTGATACAGCCCTTCTCGTTGCATTGCAATAGGGCTTTTATAAGATTTCTGACAGTGGAATCCATATGTTCCCTCCCAGTGGAGACACTTAAGCAAAAGCTAGATGATTGTTTGCAATGCTGAAGGAATCCCTGTATTACACAAGATCTTCAAGACCCCTTTCAACTCTAAAAGTCGAAAACTAATAAGTGAACAAATAAAAAGTCACACATACAAGACGAATATGAGATTTGGGTAGAGCTCAAAGAATAGAAACAACTTTCCAAATAGCAACTCCGCTGTAGAGAGTACTAGGGTTTTCCTACATGGGGGCTGAATTTAGAATATCTCCATTACACTGAGGACTTTTCCCAACATTACAGCCCTGAAGAGGCATCTGTAAGTGAGTGTTTGCTCTGGGTAACTGAAGCCACTGGGTTGCTCTTGTGGTTTTCCTCTGTGTTACAAAAAATTAAATTGATGTGTAGTTAATTAGAAAGCAATCTAATTCGAAAGAAAGCAGTGACCTGACTCTAACTATGACTCTGTGGTTTGGATATGTTAAGTAACCTATTTTGCCTTAATTTCTCTAACTGTGAATTATAATCATTCCTGACATGGATTGACTTATACTGGACTTAGAACATATGTCCAGAAATACAATGCCTACGCTTGGCAAAATGGGATGTAACATGGTTAACCCAGAAGAGTTAATGCTTTATTTCAACATATGCCTAGTAAAGGTGCTTCATTACAGTATGTAGTTTAAAAATGAAGACGTCAAACAAACCAGAGAAGTGGAGGCACAACTGTCACATTGCAAATGTTCTGTTGGAACGCTGACTGCAAATTTTGGAAAGACTGTGGTACCACGGAGGATGCTCTTGGAAATCAGAATGCCTGGTTTAGTGCCAAGGCTGCAGCTACCTTACCACATGTATGACCCCCAACAAATCATTTAATCTCACCATTTGGCTTCTTCTTCTGTTCTATTAGAGAATCAGACGTGATTTTTAAGACTCTAGTTTCTACTTTCTGTAGCTCTTTGATTTTGGGGGAGGGGGACTTCATCCTTCATATCTATAAAGCCATTGATTCTGTATTGCTAATACACTGTTTGTAAATATATTGTGCTGATATGCCTTTGAAAATTCAGGAAACGCTTGGGTATACATTTTTGCAGCTTGGAAAAAAACTTGTCAGTGTCTCACAGTGCTTAATCATTTCTTTGAAAAATGGACACATTTTTGTTTTTGTATTTCTTAACCAGATAAAACCACTGCTTCAATCCCCAAGGAGAGAATAGTTTTGTTATGAGATCTGAATATTTGAAATAGAAAATTACATCATAAATGAATACATATACAATTTAATGAATAAAATGTCTATCTACTCAAGATGTTCCAAGTTATTTTACTGGCGTGAAAACTGTAAAGTGTTTGGAAAAACAGTTTCATTGTGATAAGTATAATCAACACATTTCCTGTACTCTAGTTGCAGACCTGTTCATAAACAACATTAAAAGAAAAATAGAGTGACATAATGTCTGGGAAAGAATTCTCTAATAGAAACAGACTCAAGTTCAGGGGTTGTGGTTTTGCAAGTACACAATTCCTTCTGGGAGGCCCTCTTGACAGATTGGCCCGGGTCAGAAAAGGAGTGTCATTTAGCTTCGCACAAAGGTGGTTCACATCAGTGTGGTCTGGCTCATTCTGTCATCCTTGCTGACCAAAGAGGGAGGAGCAGATTACCCAGACTCCGAACTATACTGCAAATGTCCTAGCTCCTTCCTTCTGGAATTTTTGCCAGCTCTGACTAACCCTTTAAGGTCCAAGATGAGATTACTTTTGAGGGACCTTCATGACACCTTCAGTGAATTATACTGAGAGGCAAATGGAGCTTTGTGATGGGCCTGATGTGTCATGAATAAGCACCTTAATTCAATTAAATTCCAGCCTGGGATCAATCCCGACCTGAAAGTTCATTGTTTTTCAAAGTAACAGGGAATCAAGCTCTATTAATGATTTTCTATAATGGTTTATAATGAACCCTGTTCAAATAAACATGTAGACTGCTTTGGTAAACAGAGTCAGAATATTTACAATCTACATAGAAAAAAGCAAAATCAAACACTTTTTAACAACGTCCCTAAAGCCTGTCAGCACACTGACAATATGGATGCTGTACTTTATACTTTGTTTCGCGGTAAATGTTTAACAGCTGGCTCTCTGGAGAAAAGCTGTGATTTTTGTAGTGTTCTGCCATGTCCGTGGTGTCAGCATTCCCACCGCGGCCAGTTGCAGACTATCAGGGTTCCTGTTCGTGGAACGGAGGCGACAGGTGCACAGTCAGCTCTCAGGAGCTGAGATGAGCAAGCTCTAGCACAGCACTGATTATACCCAGGATGTGAATGAAGAAAGAGGAAGACCAGGTGGCAAACTCAGGACCACAGAGTCATAAACACGCAGAAAAACGCCTGCTTCCTAGGTTCAGTCAGGCAAACCCAGCGATTTCACAGACATGCCTGTCTACTTTGGAACATTAGGGACAACCTTCTGCACAAAAGTAGATTAGGATTGAGATGTCATCCCTTTTTGCTAAGGTTTTTTACTACTGTTTTCAAAATTGGATCCCTAAGAATTGTGGAATTTTGATCCAAAAATGTGTGTGTAAGTAAAGAGCCACTAAAACTACTCTTCTGGCATTTGACGGGAAAAGACTCTAAAGATAAACCTGATGGATGGTGACTTAATAGTCTTATTTATGAGCGTATTCATTTAAGTGTTTTATGATGTTTGCTATAATCAAAACACATATAAGCCTCACACCTCTTTTGAATGCTGGGATTCCTTAAATGTCTGCTTAAAATCTCTCTTCCTCAGGCTAAGGACTTTTTTTTTTCTCCTGTGTGGGAGGGAATGATCATTTAAATGTCAGCTTCACAAATCTTTTGAACACTTTCTCTTTTTCTCCCGTCTCCTTCCCTCTTTTCCTCCCGGCTCCTTCCCTCTTTTCCTCTCTCTCTCCTTTCTGTTCTCCCTCTCTCCTCCCCGACAACCCTCTCCCTAACCTCTTTTCAGGAAGAATGAGGAGAATCAATCCAGAAAATGAATTATAATTGAAATACAAATACAGGAAATTCCAGGCTTAAGCTTCATATGGCAGAGTTAACTTGGCCATCAGTGGGTTGCATTTTATATTTTTCGGACGCACTGACTACCTTAGGATAAGGTAACCAGATGTTCTGCATTAGGGAAGACAGTGTCTTAGGTTTCAGCTTTTTTTTTTTTTTTTCTCTTGACAATGTTTCTGCTCAAAAATTTCTCCCAGGCCCATTCTGCTGAGTGGCTCATTTTGCTTCCAGAAATGCTAAAAGCCTCCCTGACCAAATTTGTCTTTTGGAGTCCTTGAAAGTGGGCATTTGATCTGGGAGGGCTCCAGTAGAGCTCCAGAGCAGCAGAGAACTGAATCGTTCTATAGTAGGATCTCTTCCTGTCATGAATAGAGGACCACTTCTTACCTTCCAGCAGAGGATACAGCCCCATAATAATGGGCCAGGAATGTTTTCTTAGAGGAGGGAAGTAAATAAAGATTCTTTGCTTGAACAGTGACAGGGCAAATAGCGACGGGAGGCCAGAGAAGAGGAAGGCTAGATACAGGAGGAAGAAATTACCTAAAGGAGGGGTAAAGGAAAGAAGAAGAGCAAGGGGCTACCTGGGAACATTTAGCATTTCTGACTGACCCTTCGTTCTCAGAAACCTCTGCCCTGTTCCCCAGTCTTCCTATTCTTCACCCTCCCCCATTTAAAAAACTGATTTGCTTTTGCCGCTCTGTTTAAATTTGCTAATCTATAGGGCATTTATTTCTCTAATTTCCGCAAAGAAGGGAAAAGTCTATCCACCTGACTCGACTCACTCTTTATTTTCTGATGGTGCTCATTGGCTGACTTTACACACCCTTCCTAAGGTAGATTTCTTCACCTAGAACATGATTTGCCTGGCCACGAGCATGCATCCCACAGCTGTGCTAGGAGTCTCTATAGTTGAAATCACAACTAAAATATATGGTGATTTGACAAAATTGTGATGAGGTTCCACCTCACACGGGTCAGAATGGCCATCATTAAAAAGTCTACGAATAACAAATGCTGGAGAGGGTGTGGAGAAGAGGGAACCCTCCTACACTGTTGGTGGGAATGTAAATTGGTGCAGCCACTCTGGAAAACAGTATGAAGGCTCCTCAGAAAACTAAAAATAGAGCTGCCATATGATCCAGCAATCACACTCCTGGGCGTATAACTGGACAAAGCTATAATTCAAAAAGATGCATGCACCCCTATGTTCATAGCAGCACTATTCACAAGTAACCAAGACGTGGAAACCACCTAAATGTCCATCGACAGAGGAATGGATAAGGAAGATGTGGTACATATATACAATGGAATATTACTCAGCCATAAAAAGGAACAAAATAATGCCATTTGCAGCAACATGGATGCAACTAGAGATTATCATACTAAGTAAAGTAAGTCAGAAAAAGACAAATACCATATGATATCACTTATATGTAGACTCTAAAATATGATACAAATGAACCTATCTGCAAAACAGAAATAGACTCACAGACATAGAGTTGTGGTTGCCAAGGGGAAGGGGCAGGGAGAGGGATGGACTGGGAATTTGGGGTTGGTGGATACAAACTATTACATTTTATTTATTTATTTATTTTTAAAGGCATAAAACCAAGTTTTTATTAAGTGTCTTTATGATCTCATGGATTCACATATATTTGATATTGTTTCAAGTCCCTTGAGTTGTGCCAATTGGTGCTCAGGTCACCCCATCTCTGGCCAGTGGAACTGCCTCAAGTTGGCCCCTGGGTCCCTTTGACACGACACTGGTAGTCACAGGTAAATAGTTGCTTCTAGGCCTTTCTTATAAGACAAACCTAGGTTCCAAGCCCAGCTCCACCACTTGCCAGCACTTGACCTCGTAAAGTTACCTAAATTCTGAGCTTCTGTTTGCTCAAGGTCCTACAGTATAGCACAGGAATCCAATCTCCTGGGATAAACCATAATGGAAAAGAATATTAAAAAAAAGAATGTCTAGGGCTTCCCTGGTGGCGCAGTGGTTGAGAGCCTGCCTGCCAATGCAGGGGACACGGGTTCGTGCCCCGGTCCGGGAAGATCCCACATGCCGCGGAGCGGCTGGGCCCGTGAGCCATGGCTGCTGAGCCTGCGCGTCCGGAGCCTGTGCTCCGCAACGGGAGAGGCCACAACAGTGAGAGGACCGTGTACCGCAAAAAAAAAAAAAAAAAGAATGTCTATATGTGTAAAACTGAGTGACTTTGCTGTACAGCAGAGATTGGCACAGCACTGTAAAATCAACTATACTTCTATTATGTATATATAGTAATTAATAATTAGATGCTAGTGATGGAACTCTAGGTTTAAATTTGTGCATCACACAGTTAGGTAAATACGGTAGAGTCAAATCCTGTACTATACTCCTGGAACACATGAGCTCTCCATGAGCTGATCCCCTCTTCCATTTCTCAATTTACCTCCTGTCACTACCTGCCACCCCTCAACATGTGCTCCTAACATCACAGTTTAATCATCAAACATACCGTGTGGCTTCCTATTTTTCTGTTTCTGCAGAAGCTTTTCCTTTTTGCTGGAATGTACTCCCCTCAATGTGTCCCTTTTTTTCACCTCTGCTTGAAATAGATGTGCCTTTTCATAATGAGGAAGACAAAGTATGGTTTTTACTTTAGAACTAGGTAAGAGTATGCTAAATGTTATAAATAAGCAAAAGGACGTAGAAAATATTTGAAAAGGAGTAGTAATGGGGTAGTAGTAGTAAATAGCCTACTAGGTATTAATGGTATTATCAGGTATTAAAATGGAAAATAAATGAATACAATTAAATCAGTTAATTAAAGTAAAATTTTACCAAGGCTTAGGGAAGTAGAGCTAAATAGACATAGAGACATAAAGATCATGGATAAGAAGACTAAATCATGAAAAAAATTTGAATTCTCCCCAAATTAGTAACTAAATACTATTTATATTATAATTTCAAAATTATTTTTCATGCAAATTAACAAACTAAATCTGATATGAAAGAGAAAATATCCAAGAATAGGCATTTTTTAAAGAAGAAAACAAAAGAGGCACTTGCCTTATCTATAGGCAAGATAACATATAAAAAGAATTAATGGTAATTTAAACAGTGTGGGGTTAGACAAATGAATTAGTGGGATACAATAGAATCCCAGAAATGGACTATGGGTAAGTCATAATTTGATATGATAAATGTGGCCTTTCAAATTAATGGGAAAAAGTTGTGGGACAACTGTATATTTTGAAAAAATATGTGTTTCTACTTCCCACAGTTAAAGAATAAAAGTCAAGTGTATTAAAAACTTGCAAGAGGGGCTTCCCTGGTGGCACAGTGGTTGAGAGTCCGCCTGCCGATGCAGGAGACACGGGTTCGTGCCCCGGTCCGGGAATATCCCACATGCCGCAGAGCGGCTGGGCCCGTGAGCCATGGCCGCTGAGCCTGCGCGTCCGGAGCCTGTGCTCCGCAACGGGAGAGGCCGCAACAGTGAGAGGCCTGCGTACCGCAAAAAAAAAAAAAAAAAAAAAAAAAAAAAACTTGCAAGAAAAAAATATGGAGTAATTTTCCCTACCTTGAAGTAAGGAAAGCTTGCATTAGCAAACTGAAAATCAACTTGAAAAATAGACCCTAAACAAAGTTTAAAAAACAAATGAAACACTGGAAAATTACCACATATAACAAAAGATTGGTATCTATATTTCACATTTTAAAAACTTCCAAATTTCAATAAGAAAAAGACCAACTAACAGAAAAATGGGCAAGTATTTAACAGTCAATGTATAAAAAAGGAAGTACAGATAGATAATAAATGCAAAGAGAAATGTTCTACTTCATTAATAATCAAGAAAAATACAAAACAAAAATTAGGTGCTACTTCATAACCACCAGATGGGCAAGCTTTTAAAAGCACGCTTGGACCAGTGTATGGGGAAATAGGCACTAACACACAGCACAGCTGAGAGAGCAATGTGGCTCCCCTCCTGGCCTCCTCAGAGCAGTTCTCTCAGGGTTACTTGAGGTGCTGCCTCCCGGGCTTGAAGTCCTAAAAATTCCCCCCGAATCAAACATAACTCTCAAGAAAAAAAAAAAAAATAAAATGCACATAACCTTTTGAGCCACCAATATGCTTCTCAGTAGACATCAGAGAAATGAGCACAAAGAAGCCTCTGCAAAGATATTCTCTGAACCATTGTTTGAAAGACTGAGAAACTCCTTTGGTTTTATCAGCAGAGGAGTGTCTAAACATAAAGGAATTGTAGAGTAGTATAGACATGCAATTACATGTATGATATAGCAGGTGAGAGAAGTACATTTAAGAGTAAATAATATATAATATTTGTTTAAAATGTGTATATATTCTCTGTGATTTCATGTTTGTATGCAGATGTAGAGAAAAAAAAAGTTTGGAAGGATTTACATCAAACTGGTAACAGTGGCTGTTTTAGGGGATGTGCCTTGGATTGGGAAGGTATGTGGCCAAGGGGATTTCAGCTTCATCAGACTAGAACCTCCCTGCCTCTCTTCCTTTCCTTCTTGCCTTCTCTCTCCCCCCACCTCCTTCTTCTCAAGGAGAATCATTTCATGTATTACTCACTTATTAAAAAGTTTAAAATTTAATCTTTATGCATTTTGTTCCAGTAAATTCAGTTTGTAGTAATGTGTTTTATGGAACCAGAGATATACACGTCTATATGAAAGAATGTTCGTTACAGCATGATTGTTTAAAACACACTGCTATATTTAAAATAACATGCCTTTCCATGAAAAAATAAATTAAAAAAAACCCCACCAAAACCCCCCACAAAGTTGGAATCAAACTAACTGTATAACAATAGAGACACACCAGCTTGTGTGGCTTCTCCTGTTCTCTTATCAAATATCAAACAGTTTCCTATTCAAACAGAGTTCTGTTTTTTCCCTTTCAAGGGGATGCTTTGCTATGTGATAAAGGAATCCAAGCAAAGGGACTACTGAATAATGATGGAAAGTATGTTTTGATTCCATTGAGTATTTTTATTTTAACAGGTATCCAGGGGGTAGTTCCCCTAGAGAAGGAATGTCTAATGGTCAGAATTTCAGACGTGTGGAGATGTTTTGGGGCAAGCCAGACTTCAGGAACTTCTTCATCTACTACTTTATAATGTGTCCTACTTTTCAGATCTGTCTGGAGATCTTAAGTCCTGAGAAATTCCATTCTCAACTTACAGGAACCTGTGTCGTAAGGGAATAGCTGAAGGTATAGGGTATGTCTAGCCCAGAAAAGAGAAATTTGGGGTAGACTGGATAGCTGTCTTGAAATGTGTGACAGGTTGTCATGCAGAAATGGTTGTGTTCTGTGTTGCTTTATATAGTCAGTACTGGGAGTAGTGAGTGAAAATTTTGGAGGAGGCATTTTATAACTTTCATGGGTGAAATTTCCCCCATCATGATAATAATACAGTGAATTACGTGGACAAGAAATGATAGCCCTATTCCTTGAAGTATTAATAGATGGTGGATGAAAACTCACCAGGGATGGTGTAGACTGGATCCCCGAAGCTAGTATTTTCAACTCCAATCTCACCAGTTTGAGCAGAAGACACACTGTTGGAAGCACCCATTGAAATAAGAGCTAGATGGAACCTGACTGCCCCCTCAGGACCTCTGTGGAGAAGCTGAACCGTCACCTTGATTTGATCAAGGGAATTGGCGTTGGAGGAGGCCACTGAGAGGACATGACTACTGGTTGACCCAAGAGCTGGACCTGGGCAATCAGAGACTCCTCAACTTACTCCCCTGTCCTTGGAAGGTATGTTCCACCTACCATTCCCACACCGGGAGGTGCTTTCAAGGATACAGTCTTGAGAAAGTAAGGTGTTGTTGAGACCGTCTGGACTGAATATGTGACTGAATCCCGGTCAGGCCTCCATATGAACTTTAAGATGCTGGTGGACAGATGCAGAGATCTACTCATTTAGTGGCGTTCTAAGACAGGTCTCCTATGTAAGTTCCCTTGCTCATTAAAACTGCCACCTACCGATCTAGAGTGGTCTGCCTTGCCCTCCCTGGGTCTCTCCTTGCCCTCCCTTTGTAGCAGCCAGTTTCAGATTTTGCCTGAGAAGTTCCCGAGTTTTTGAACCAACGGTGGGTTTTGATCATAAGCCTCAGGTTTGTGGAGTTTGCTTCTTGATCATGAGCTTGAGTGGGGCTGATGTCTTGTTCTGTTCTCACTTTGTTTTCCTGATTCTCATTTTCTGAAACAGTGGCTCTGGAACTAGGCAATGATGCATTCATGAAAGTTTGTCTTTACATTTTTATTTTCACAAAATTGTTCCTTTTGGCAAAGCTCTACTTTAGATCTTCCTTGATGTCAGTAGATACATATACTGGCAAGTCAACTTCATAGGGGACCCAGAGAGCGACGAAGAAGAAAGTCCTTTCAGGATGTGTCCTGCCCTGTAGCCCTTGCTGGCAGGAGATGCCAGGAAACAGACATATGCTTTCTCCACTAGGGGGTCTTCCCACGGGACTATGATGGGTGCGTATTCCACGTCCTCTCAGGAGGCTTTTCACTTAAGGAGAACCAGTGCTAACATAAAACTAAGTATTTGGGGGAAGCTTGAACATAAAATAATGCCACATGATTAAGGCCATAACATGTATTTGCTGTTAAGTTCAGAGGGGAATCCTTGCTTTCAAAAACGAATTTTTGGAAATGCGAAGTTGGAGAATCTCTTCTTTTCCTCCCTTCGCTAGTGGTTGTTTGTGGCCAAACGGGTGATTTGGGAACAATCAGTGTGACTCCTAGAGTTCTGAGCCATCGCAGGCCATATATTTCTACTCCGTGGATCTCAGGGGGTCAGTATTCAGAGCTTTAGTCTTGGGGGATTCACGTAGCCATGGTCTCTAGTCTTAGATGATTCTTTCCTGGCTTTTTTTTTCTGTGCCTAAGTTAATCAGGTGGTTGTAATTACTTGGAAAGAGTATGTGTAGACAGTTGTTCATTTTGAGTAATTGATGGTGACTGGGAAAGTGGCCACATGGAGATTTCTCTATTGAGAATCCATGTGAACCCTGAAGGTCTTGAGCATCTGACCTATTACACAGTGGTTGAGATGGGTTTGAACTTAGTCTCTATGATGTGTTTTGCCTCAGGCTCTCAATTCCTGTCATAGTTGAATTTGCAACTTGAATTTTCCAGATAAGTGTTTCAGTTCATAACTTTTCTGTGTTAGCAGAGACCTGATTTTTGTGGTTGGAAATGTTATGCCCTCTCTTATTTATTGGAGGGCCCACTGTTTAATTTGGGGAATCCTCAATGCACCTGCGAGAGAGATGCACAACATTGTACTCATTGGAATAGTTAGTATTTGATACACAAAATAATATGACATATATGTTCATTATAATTTATATCAGTCCCAGGTTATATATGATGTTGGAGATGCTTAGTATTGGTAAAATCTCAAGTAATTTAAGTCTTAAGAATGGGCAATCACAGACAACAGTTATGAAGGGCGAGTTGATGTCCAGGGTAAGTTGATATATGTGAGATGAGAATAGTCCCTTCCTTATTTCTTTCTTTGAGTTTTATAACTGACTTGCTGAAGGTTAAAAACTTGGAAATGAAAAGATTTTTTTGTGCCTTGATTTATCATAAACATCAATTTTCCTCATCTTTATGTTGACAGTAGCTTGTTTCTGTTTTATTTGTCTTTCTTTCTCCTATAATATCATCTCACTTTGCTTGGGCTTTTCTTTCTTTCTTTTTTTTTTTTTTGCAGTGCACGGGCCTGTCACTGTTGTGGCCTCTCCTGTTGCGAAGCACAGGCTCTGGAGGCGCGGGCTCAGTGGCCATGGCACACGGGCCCAGCCGCCCCGCGGCATGTGGGATCTTCCCGGACCGGGGCACGAACCCGTGTCCCCTGTGTCGGCAGGCGGACTCTCAACCACTGCACCACCACGGAAGCCCTGCTTGGGCTTTTATAATATATAGTACTTATGAGTGGATGGTGTGTGGAAAGAACATGAACTTTGGTATTAGGGAGACCAAACTTCAAAGTTTAGCTCTGACAATTGCTGGTTTACTTGTGTGACCTTGGGAAAATTTCTTAACCTCTTCATTTAATAATAACATGTGTATTGTAAGGACCTTATGATAATTAGAGAAAATTCTATGCATGCACTCATGTATACACACACACACACACACACACATATATATATATGTGTGTGAGTGTGTATATACACATATATACACACTCTAGGTGTTTTGAGACCTGGAATCTAAAGTCTGTACACGAAGGTGCTTGTGAATTAATTTTCAGAAATAAAACACTTTGATGTAATAGCAATTTTTTCCTTTTCTAAAAACAAAAAATTCCATTTTTAACCTTAAGTTCCCTGGCTTCCTTTTGTAATTTTCAGGCCAGATCAAGGGCTTGGAAATCAAATCAATGACAAGAAAACACAATGCACAGAGCTACTCTGGAGGGAACCTCAATCACCTTCGCACCCAAATGTTTGCAATTTTTCAGCCTTACTTCATCTGTAAGTGATTCCATTTCGGAGACCAGGAAGGGGGAAGTTAAAGGTCAAGGGAATCCAGTTCTCTGGGGTAGTTTGTAACAATCAGGAGAACACAGAAAGCCGAGGGAAGCCGATGGTCTTCCTGTCCTGGCTACAGGCACCATATGGAAATAGATTTGTTCTACAAAAAGGGTCCGGGAGGGTATAGGGAAGAAGTCAAAGAAAAATAAATTTAGTTCAAAATTGTAATGAGGAAAAGGGAAGCTGAAATGCAAAGCTGACAAATGCCAATAATAATTTGCATCTGCCCCCAACTTGATGTTTTGAACCTTTCAACTATTTAAGCAAGGGTGTTTTTATGCCATTCTTCTAAGGTTCTTTATTTCTTACTAGTGCAAAGACCTCAAAAATGTGAGCATTCAGCCACCAGGGGTAATTTGTGGCAATCCTAGCAGCTTCATCTGCCTGAGTAACCCCACATCAAGGTTACGTTACTGTACTGAGTTCATAGACCACACTGGCAAGAAGGGGAGGGCTCTGGTGTGCTGGGTGTGTACAGATGGCAAAGCCCCAGCAGTCCTGAGTCTGAGTATCACACACACACACACACACACACACACACAATACTTACATGCAATATAGCATATTATCTATATTAGATGTAAACCTGAAATAAAAGTCTTTAAAGTATTGTTCTTTAGTTTTCCAGGGCAAATATTACTCTTCCAAAATATAGCTTCTATAAACAGAAATGAGCCATAATAACCAAGAGCAATATGTTTCATTCATTCACTCAACGATTTTTGAATGCCTACTATATGCCAGACACTGTACTAGGGAAGTAACAGTGAAAAAGCAGTGACTTCACAGAGCTGATACTTTAGCAGAGGAAGGTGGAAATGATAAGAATGATAATAATGTGAATAACAGTATTAACAAAAATAATAAGAAATTATAACCAATATTTTAGGGCTATACCCAGGACACCTAAGTCAATGTAACAGGGCAAAGATGGAAGGCTTTGCTGAGAAAAATTAGTTTTTAAAAAATTTTTTGTTTTGAAAACTGGCAAATAGCAGGAGAATGTGATCAAATTTGTACTTTGTAAAATCATCCCATGGAGAATGAATTGGGTTTGGGGGTGGGGCCACAGAGGGTGAAGGTAGACCTTTTCCAAGCTCTTTGGGGGGAGTCTTCTAGAAGCTCAGATCCTTTCAAGCAGGTAAAAACACATAAAGGCACTGGGAAATACAGGACTGAATGCACACATGTCAGTCCATACGTGGGCATGTAGGAAGCAGGACGGTTGTGAGGCCTTGCTCAGCCTGGGTCCGGGGGAGACGCTCGTTCATTGTCAGGCAGGTTGGTGGAGGAGGCCCTCCTCACTGGCTGCAGAGTGGACAGGTGTTCAAGTTCCTGAGTGTTGTCTTCCCTGTGGGCAGGGTGCCTCTCCTGACTTCCCCTTTTTTTTTTTTTTTTTTTTTTTTTGTTTCCCGG
>NW_020185339.1:21883528-21906496 GCF_003031525.2 Neophocaena asiaeorientalis asiaeorientalis | reverse complement strand
GCCCACCCTGGCTTGCCCTTTTTTTTTTTTTTTTTTTTTTTTTGCGGTACACGGGTCTCTCACTGTTGTGGCCTCTCCCGTTGCGGAGCACAGGCTCCAGACGCGCAGGCTCAGCGGCCATGGCTCATGGTCCTAGCCGCTCCGCGGCATGTGGGATCTTCCCAGACCGGGGCACGAACCCGTGTCCCCTGCATCGGCAGGCGGACTCTCAACCACTGCACCACCAGGGAAGCCCTTGCCCATGTTTTGACTTGTGATCAGTTTAGACCTTCACGCAGCAAACAGAACTCATCTTCCATAGGAGATTTTGCCTCCTGTTTTGCTGTCTTGTCTCATGACCCCCCACTTCTCTGAGCAGGTCTGCAACACATTTGCACAGTTGTAGAAATTTTCCTTTCTGAACTCAACTTTCTAAATGAAGCTTCAAGATTTATAAGATATTGACAAATTGCAATATAGCTCAGAAAATCTTGAGAGTTATTTAAAATCAAAATCAAAACAAAAAAACCCTTTTTTTAAGTTGCGTTAGAAGTCTAGAAGTTAATGAGTAAAATAATCTCTATCCTTTAAGCTCTTCATTTGGTTGTCTTGAACCTGATGAGACAACATGTGTCCACTGCAGATTAACTGCTGCAATGCAAGTGGGTGATGAATTTCCTTGGGACCAAAGCACACGCATGACCAGACAGCTGTTGCATGACTTCATGCCTAATCCTCTACATGTGTATAGTGAAAAAATAACATAAAGGGAGCAGAAGGCCGCTTCATTCTAGGAATATCCTAATCCTTCAAGTTGAAAGCGATCGTTGAATGAAATAAGTTGCTTCTAGTCTTAAAATGGAACAGAATTCAGATATTCTGAAATTCAACTCTCAATGTTAAGCCAGACTTAGGACTCATCACTGAGAATGTACCAAGTGCTTGAAAGGTTCTTGCTTTGTTGTAGAGCTTTTGATGATCTTTGATACTCAGAATCACAAAGAATTATGCTCTAAGTAATCACAGATGTACTGGGAACGGATGGTTTCTCATGCATACTGATACAGTTATGTTTGGCTGTTTCATTTTTCTTTTGGCACAATATATACCATAGTAATCAAATTCCAAGCTCTAATTTTACTTGCTGTGCTTCCACATTTATTTTATTGATGACTGATACATGATTTATGAACATGTGCACTTTTGTCTGCACATGTGTTCATATTTCCCTTCTTTAAAGTTTTAGTGTTAGTTTCTTTAGTAAAAGAGCTATTTTTAGTGACTTACATTCCACATATTTAGGGTAAAGTTTATTTTCTTTGATAATCATTTATAATTCAAGAGGCAAGTTATAAAGTTTTTATGGAATAACATCTGAAATTATGAGAGTTTTGAAAATTCAGTTCCTGGTGAGAATTTTTATCTGATATAGACTGAATGATTTCATTAAAAGCAAAGCTCTACCTGAATCTGTCTTGTTGTCTTCGTATCTTAATTACTTATTATTCCATGAAAAATCATCAAACTTTATTGTAATATCTGGCCTTCAGTAGTCATCATTTGGTTTTGTATGGTAAATGCAGTATAAAGGTTTTAGGCATAATCTTCACACAGTATATTTAGAGTATGCAATAGATGCCTCTGGAAACATAAGGGCATATTGGTTTTTCTAAAAATATATAAAACCATTTGTAAAATGTACTAGGGACACATTAAAAGCAATGCTGCCGCAAAACATTTTGCCATGTAAAGAATATTCATACTATGAATACAGACCACCTATTATATTTGTTTTGTCTTTCTGGATTCTTCTTCAGAATTTCCATAAAACAGGGCTGTTTTCCTCTATGAAAGGATTAGAGATGAAAGGCTGCTCTCTCCCCGATCCAACTTCTTCAGTAGCATCCTTCCCCATTGCAACATCTGGTAAAGCAGCCTGCAGACAAGAAAGTATCTCCTGCAGGGAATGCAATTTTTGGCCCCCTTTGTAAGGAGGATTTTAAATAAAGCCAGGCCTGGTTATAAGCTACCCATCCATTTTAATATAGCCTTTGCTGATTTCACTTGGGGTGATCTTTACAATCATTTGCAAAGGAATTGTAATCTGCTGTGCTTTCTTCGTGGTTTCTGAGAGTCATTCCTGTGTCTTCTACACTCGTCTCTTAAGATTATTTTCTCTGAGCCAGCCTGTCTAGCCCAGTCCTGAGTATAAATAGCTCCAAGTTTGGATTTCTTGAGCACTAATGCCCTGCTATTGCTGGGTTATGTGAAACCCTTTCTTATGTTGAACACAAGAAGCCCATGATTATTGGTACCACAGATTCTCACATTCTTAATCAGTTCCACCTGGCCAATAAACAGTAAAGCCAGGACAGCTTCTCTTCTGTGTGGGTTTTCTACTTTATGGGTAATAAAACTGTCCTCAGTGTGATTTAGGAATCCCTTTGATGCCTGCTAGTTTACTGTATTGGTATTTCAGGGGTGTTGGCAGTCACTGGTGATACTTCACTACTGGCATCCCAGAACTGTGGCAGTGAGGTAGTTCTGCTAAATAGTGGGGAAACACAGCTGGTAATGCATTTTCTTTTACTTAGATCCATCAAAGGAAAATTTAGAAATGGTCTTGTTGAAACAAGCAAGGTCAAGGGTGGTTAGATTTCTTTCAAACATAGAGAAAGGAAATGAAGAAGGGACAGGGAGAGAGAGGGGAAGAAGAGGAGAAAAGGGACAAAGAAGATGGAATGTAATGTTATGATCCCCATGAAAATTCCAAATTGCTTTCTTGCAATGGTTCTTTCTTAAAATAAAATCATTGCTAGAAATCAAGCTCCTTGTCTGCAAGTTAAAGAAATGAAGCTGGGCTAATTCTTAGCTTTTCTGTATTGAATTAGCTAGGAAGTAAAAGTGCTGTCTGCAGATTTCAGGAAAGAGAGGAGTATTAAGAACATTCTCTCTCAGCCCCTTTCCAGCTCCAAGTTTGAGGGCTTTTTATTTTCAGTGCATGGTTTTGGTAATATGTTAATGTTTCATGGGGGATCGGTTGTGTTTTTTTTTTATTTTTACTTTTTCTGACCAATTCGCTAGGATGTTGGAAGTGGGAAAAACTAAATGGTGTAGGAGGTTAACTCCTATCAGATCAAAAGAGACAAGAAACTGGGGCGTCTGGAAACAGTGAATGCTTTGCAAACTTGGGGAGCTCTCATTGGTTGGCACTATTTATTTTGAACTATTTCTTTTAACCACACTAACCATTAACTGTTAAAAATTGGAACTCCTTTGGACTTTGAAGTCGTTTTGTTACAAAGTGCCCTTCTTAGTATTAGCATTACCTACTCTTGTCTGTAATTATTTGGGTCACTTCTTGAATTAAATAAATGCCATCAGCCTTATCATTACTATCATCATCACATTTTTTTTTTTTTTTTTTGTGGTACGCGGGTCTCTCACTGTTGTGGCCTCTCCCGTTGCGGAGCACAGGCTCCGGACGCGCAGGCTCAGCGGCCATGGCTCACGGGCCCAGCCGCTCCGTGGCATGTGGGATCTTCCCAGACCGGGGCACGAACCCGTGTCCCCTGCATCGGCAGGCGGACTCTCAACCACTGCGCCACCAGGAAAGCCCCATCATAACATTTTAAAGATAAGTAATATTAATTAGCCACAATTTAAAGAGCTTAGGGAAAGTTTTATAATGTACAAGAGAGAACTCTCCTGTGAGTGCCTAGTGCCCAAGAGTTATATTTATCAAATGCATAATTGTTGGCATCATCTATGTATATTTTTAAAGATCCAAAGTTTCTCCTAAAGTACTTTCCCCCCCAGATCAGTTAATGTACATTAATGAATATTTTTAAATATTGGTACAATTTTCTAAAAATCTCACTGTAAAAATTTATTAATCCATATTGCAGGTGGTGAAGTAAGTGGAGACAGTGTAGTGTGTTAACAATGAGCAGAATCTGTGTGTGTGTGTGTGTGTGTGTGTGTGTGTGTGTGTGTGTGTATAATAAGACTTTAACAAACATGTACTGAGCACCTATTATGCATGTGCTAGGTACTGTAATAAATGCCGGAACTATAAAAATGAATGAGGCATAGTCTCTATCCTTGAGAATTATGTGTGTGATGGGGTGATAGATTTTCAAGTAAATAATTATAATAAAAAGTGTTAGTACTAAAACAGAGACTAATTTTGCTTCAGGGAGTTGAGAAAGGCTCCCCGAAGAGGTACCTTTTGAACTGAGTTTTGAGTAATGAACCCAGGTTTGGTAAGAGCAGGGCAGAGAAGAATATTTTGAAAGGAGAAGTCTGAAAAGGCATCAAGGAGTGAAGTACACCATCTGTCTGGGAAGAGCTGGAGTATGGAAAAGAAAGACAAGAATTAAGCAATGAAAGTTCTTTTCTCTGCCTGATTTTTACTTATGAGTTGCTCTGATAAAAAGTTTATGAGGGAGCAGGTTGACACTTGTGATCAATGTTCCACAAATGTAGTTAATTGAAAGTATTATAGAAGAGTGAAAAATACAGCAATGTGAAACCAAGATGATGGAGTCTCTAGCCAGTACTTCCTGACTACATATTAAATTCTTCTAGGATTATTATATCTGCTTATATTAATTCTTTATGCATTTATTAATAATGTACACCTAGTCTTTTAAAAAGTATTTGAAATAATAAAGATTGTGATAGCTTTACATATTTGATCAAAATTAACATAGCGATTTCTTACATTTATATAAAGTCAACACTTCTAGCTGGCTTTAAAGGAGAAAACAATTTAGACATTGAAAAAATTGGATTTCAGTAAATCCTAAGTGTGAAAGGAAACAACTTTGTTTTATCTTAGTTTTTGTCTACGTGGGTTAATATTTATAATACTTTGTGTCATGTGTTTCCCATGGAAAGAGATTTACTCAAATACTAATAAATTAGTGTGTCATCCTAATTGAAACTTAATAAGCAAGAGAAGCTCAGTTACCCTGCTCCCATGCTGCATGCCTACCTCTTTCACACTCGGACAGCCAAAGAGTGACATGTCAAAATATCGTTTGAAATGCTTATATTTTTAAACTTAAAATAACACAGAGTAAGACTTTTGGTTTAGGAAGTGATGTGGGAAGCCACTGAAGAATACCTTCCTGGACTATTAGAAGTCTCTTTTTTCCTGCATAATTATAATTTCCTATGGAAAGTTTAAATATTTTAGCCTGTATCCTATTATAGAAAACTTACTTATTTAAAAAATAGAGTATTATTTAGCCTTTAAAAAGAAGAAGATCTTCTTATATGCTATGACATGGATGAACCTTGAGGACATTATGCTAAGTGAAATAAGACCCTCACGAAAAACCAGTACTGCGTGATTCCACTTATATGAGGGATCTAAGTAGTCAAACTCATGGAAACAGAAAGTAGAACGGTGGTTGCTAGGCACTGGGGGGAGGGTGAAAAGAGTTGTTCAATAGTATAGAGTTTCCGTTTTGCGAGATGAAAAAGTTCGAGAGATCCTGTGCATGTAGTTAACACTACTGTACTGTATACTTGAAAATGGTTAAGATGGTAAATTTTATGTCAATGTGTTGTTTTACTATGATTTTAAAAAAGCAACAAAACAACAAGAGGTATTCATTCTACCATGCAGATTCACATTAAATTTCAAGATGCAGCTATTTAAATCCTTGTAACGTAGTATGGACATATCTTTGAGACTGTCTGGGCACGTACATTTTAAATTTAAGTCCGGTAAAATAATTGAAGATACGATTTGTAGGATTGTATATGATATGAACCTTTGTCTGCTTTAATTAATGTTTTCATTTTACAGTTGAGTATTTTACTACTCGTAGATGTTGTTCCTCCATAGATGTGTTGTTTCATGTAGGCAGGAAACCATTTCCTTCCCCTGAAGTCACACTTCATTGTTGCTCTGTTTACTTCATACACAAGAAAGGCTCATCCTGCCTGCTTTGCATTGCTGCTGAATGGGTGGGAAAAACCTGGAGTGAGGAACTATAATGACCCTCGGAGTCTGAGAAGCTCTGGGTCTATTCCTGAGCAATGGTTCTTACTGCGTGATTTTGGTCAGAGCAAGGAGAAACTTGGGTGGATAGATGGTGACGAGACCATCCCAACACAGATGCCATATTTTTGTTTGTTTGTTTCAATTAGGGCACTGGGCTAGTTACAACCAGAGTTGTAGTTGTGATTGTATTTGCCTGGGTTGTGGGATTTCCTAGCTTCTGGTAGCATCCCTGGGGTACATAGGGGCAATGGCCTGCTTCCAGAGTTATTAGTCAGCCATTTACAAAACTTTAATTTTTACCCAGACTCTCTGGATCACCTCAGATGTATTAATAGTACTAAAGCTGATAGGAAACTCACTTTCCATTTACTGACGTGTCCACTAAGCAGATCATAGGAATTTTCGCAGGAGTCAGTAAGGGCCGGTGTTCTCTCTGCTTCTCTTCTTCCTCGGGTAGTCACCTTAGCACCATTTCACTTATCACCTTTTAACATACTATATAATTTACTTATTTATTATGTTTTTATCTGTGTTCCCTCCACCCCCCATAAGAATGTAAACTCCAGGAAGACAGAGATCGTTTTGTCTCCTTTGTTCACTGATGTATCACGAGCATCTAGAACAGTGCCTGGTCTGAATAGATATTCCCTAAATATTTTTGGAATGAGATGGTCTCAAATTTAAACCTCAAAAGACTGAAACAATGTATCCTCTCCTTTGATTACCATCCACACACCAATGACTTTCAGATCTCTACCTCTTGTCAGAACTCCAGCTCCATCTTTAGGCTCTTGTAACCAATTACAGGGATTTTTTAGAAATGCCCAACAACTGGCTAATACCTTGTGATTCAAATGTAGAGTTGTATACTTCTTAACAGCAAGGCCATGCTATCACATAGACGTGGGTTTGAAGCCTAGTGGTTCTGTAACTGTGGATAAGCTGTTTAAATTCTCTGAAACTCAGTTTCTTCATCTGTAAAAGCGGTACAGTAATATTTACTTATTGGGGTGTCATGAAGTTTAAATGATTTTGTTTTGTACATAGTAAGCTCTCAATTAGTAGTAGCTGCAATGAAAAGGAATAATTATTCTGGTAGTTAGAAGTCCTTTATCACAACACTACTGAAAGTAGCGCTTCACTTTCCAACATTTTAGTATGACCAGTGTTACCCTCTGGAAAATCAGTACAGCATTCACTTTTCTCATGATATTCCCCACTAGCAGTAACAGGTGGGAATTGTCCGGAATAAAAGTTACTCTTTATATGAATCAAGTTTCAGTTGGTCATTTCTTGCAAGCCATTAAGTGAATCACTTGCGAAAATCCCACTAACTATAACGATTTCCACTGGAAGAGATGGTAAAGGTAGAGTGTTTTTTTGTTTTTGTTTCTTCTACCATTGTATATTTCAGGCAAATTCTTAAATGCATTCAAGTTCCTTGAGTAGAATTCGTAGTAAATAACCAATTTCCTGCCAGATTGTTTCGATCATTTTAAATCTCCCTAATTTGTTCTCAGAGTCAGTTCTAAAGGTTTTTACCTTTACGTATGGGACCAGAGTATGAACACTCTGAGTGCTTTGTGAGCTGATACGGAGATTCTAGGCTACAAGTCGCTGACCAGCATTCATCTGTCTTTTAAGGAACTAGTAAGAACTCAAGTAAGAACTCTGGTAAGAACTAGTCAGAGTGTTTGCAGAGTGACTGACTTCCCTGGTCATGTCAGTAGCTGCTACATGATTTTGGGCAAGTCATTTCTCCTTTTTGAATTATATGATATTTAATGTCCTTTTAAGGTCAAAAATGCTATCCTGCAGAGGTAGTGTTTGCTGCCTTTTGAAAACCTCATACTTTCACAAGGATAATCATTAATATGCAGTGACTTTGATCCTAAACAGTCTGATGAAAGACATAATTTGATAAGCTCTTATTTACACATAAGATAAAAGGGTAAATGGTATGTATTAAACTACAATGACATTTAGTAAACTCCCCAAGTTAAGGAGGAGATAGCCTGGGAACCATTTAATAAAAGTTGAGAAAAATTAGGTCATGTGATGTCATTTTCTCCAAATTGTCCCCTTTAGCAGAATCTGATGTATTATGATCCTGGCTTCATTTTGTGCTTTCTCAGTTGTCCACTGGTTCAGGTCCATTCTGCTAATTAGGTATAACAGGCATGTGACTTAGGGCCTGAGAGCTTTTTTAAGGCCCTTTGAAAATATTTGAGTCCTAAAAACAAATGATATGCTCCAAAATCTGAAAAAGGAGACCATAAAACCAACATTGATAAATGTTTAAATGTCTTCAGAACATAATATTAAGTCAACTTCATTAATTGTTGAAATTAGTATTCACAAAATTTTCATGTTTGGAAATGATCTGTAGCTTAGATTACCCTTTTTGTAAGAATTCCTGAATATGCAAGTTGCTTATAATAAAAAGATAACAAATCGTAAATTCACTGAGACGCCTAGCCAAAGAATTTCAGAAGCAAAACTATAAAAATCCTTTCATGATTTTGTACTAACAAAAAATCATATTTATGTGTGCTTTAGTGTATTTTAACATATCGTATATTAAGTATAGTAATAATAATAACACTTATTGAATGTTCATTATGTGCCAGATGCTATTCTAAGCTCTTGCAATTATGTTTGCAACATGGATTTTTTTCTTTCTCTCCCTCTACTGCGTATCTAAACAGTCTCCAGTTCACCATTTTACCTGCATTTTTCCTTAAATTCATCCAATGATTTTTCTCTCCACTGACACCTGCCCTGTCCCCCTAATCCAGTATCCCACTGTCTCTTTACTGAACTACTGCAAAAGTCTCCTTGCATCCCCACCTGTCCCCAAAGTTCAGTCTCCAGTGAAAGCCTGTTTAAAACTGTTGTGTCTCCTATTACTACAATGAAAGAGTATAAAATCCTGAACATAACCTACAAATCTCAACAATTGTGTAACCAGCCTTGTCTCAGGGGCCCCCTCTCTATGCTCAGTCCAGAGGTATTGAACGTGTCACGTAGTCCTCTGCCTCGGGGACCAGGAGAGATGGCATGAGTCTTACTCAGGAGGTGTTGGGGGTAGGGTAGGACCTACATAAAACCAAGGTTACTATCAAGGAGGGATTGAGAATTGGAGAGGGAAAGGAAGAAAGAGACATGCTGCTGCATGCAAGTCCCGGCTAGGTGCTTTACACGCACAGTCTCACTTGATAATACTCAGAATAGCCTGTGAGGTTGACGTGATGACAAGCGCACAGATGAAGACTTTGAGGCTAGGAGAGGCCGAGTTGCCAGGACAGCAGAGCTTGTGAACCGCACAGTTGGGATTTGGAACTTGACTCCAAAGCTAATGTTTTTTCCACCCACTACGCCACCTGCCTTGCTGTTGGATCAGCTTTATAATCCCAGTTGCTTCAAGACACTGAATATCCATCCAATAAATGTTGGGTGAATCGAATGCCAGGGTAAATCATCTCTAGCCTAAGGACTTCTTTGAAGCACACTGCCCCGCTTTGTCCTGGAAGCTGAGATGGTTCTGTGTAGGCTAAATGACCTTTCCCACATAGATCTACATTCACAACTGCATTCTAGACATCTGAGACCATGTCAGTAGTTTACCACCGCAGATCAATCTGACTTTCATATTTCTACATACACAAATTCTTTCAGCATGACTCCTATGAAGCACTGTGTTCTCAAAAGTAAGATTCAGCAATTCCCTGAGCACAGTGGCACAGTATTTTCGTGACTTTTAAAAGTACCTGTGGGCTTCCCTGGTGGCGCAGTGGTTGAGAGTCCGCCTACCGATGCAGGGGACGCGGGTTCGTGCCCCGGTCCGGGAAGATCCCACGTGCCGCGGAGCGGCTGGGCCCGTGAGCCATGGCCGCTGAGCCTGCGTGTCCGGAGCCTGTGCTCCGCAGCGGGAGAGGCCACAACAGTGAGAGGTCCGCGTACCGCAAAAAAAAAAAAAAAAAAAAAAAAAAAAAAAAGTACCTGGGTACATTGTTTGGTTTTTATTAGCACGTACATATAAATATTTTAAAAGGTTCACTCAAGCGAGGCAGGCAACCACTTGGAGGCTTGTCTGGCAGCTGCGTACCACCAGCCGGCAGATATCTCGTGCCAGGAGCTCCTTCTCCTGGCGAAGGGGCACGTGAACCCCCAGATGATCACCACATGTGAGAGGTGGAATGTCAGCCTCCATCGGAGCTCCTCAGAAGCTCATCCATAATTCTAGTTTTCTTTGTTGCTTTCCCTACGCTGGGTTTAAAAAAATCTGTTTAAAGATGTCACAAATACTTACGATATTTTTAGATCAACTCTGAGTAAAATAGAAACCAGCGATGGCTTCAAACTGTCTAGCAATTGTTTCCTGAATCCTTTTTCTAAAAAAAAATTTTTGGCCACACAGAGAGGCATGTGGGATCTTAGTTCCCCAACCAGGGATTGAACCTGTGCCCTCGGCAGTGAAAGCACAGAGTCCTAACCACTGGACTGCCAGGGAATTCCCTGTTTCCTGAATCCTTTAAGCCAACAACTAAGAATATTTATTTGAGAAGCTACTGCTTTTTAATCTCCCTATCGAAAGTTTTCAGTACCTTTGATCATATTTCCTTTCCAATAAGTCAGACTTCAGCAAATATCTTATATCTGATTAAATGTGGGAAGACAGGGGTGTGGGGCTGCTCAGGATAAGCACACAGGTGCTGTGGAGGAAGGCCCCAACTGATCTGCACTTTGCTTTTATTCCTGAACCCTACCTCTCCCCGCCAAGTCAGGTACTGAAAGAACTTCTAGCTCCCTACAGATGATGGCCAAAAACTGGGCGCCTCTGGGATGGGCAAGAATAATTAAGTGGAGGTGGAAGCTCTGTTGCGTAAGTCAGATGACCTTCATGTGCCCAATACTAAAGTGTGTGACATTCCCTGGGTGAGTGCCTGTTGTAGAGGGGAGTCAGGAATTCAGACCTGGATGGAGTCTGTTCCTGCAGTTTTCTAGTGTGTGACCTTGACCAAGTTTTCTAACCTCCTCAGTCTTAGGATTTCCATCCGTCATTAGAGAGCCTAATTCTTTCCGTACTATTGCTGTAGAGAATAAAGCGTGCGTATTAGTTTTTTAGGGCTGCCATAAAAAGTACCACAAACTACGGGGCTTAAAACAGCAGAAATGTATTCTCTCAAGTTCCGGAGACTAGAAATCCAAAATCAAGGTGCTGGCAGGGCCATACTCCCTGTGAACACTTTAGGAAAGAATCTTTCCTTGCCTCTTCTAGCTTCTGGTGGTTACCAGTAATCCTTGGCACTCCTTTGATTACGTAACATAAATCTCTGCCTCTGTCTTCACATGGACTTCTTCCCTTTGCATCTGTGTGTCTCAAATCTTTCTCTCCTTATAAGGACACTGGTCATTGGATTTTGAGCCCAGTAATCCAGTATGACCTCATATTAACTTGAATATATCTGTAAAGGCCCTATTTCCAATTAAAGTCATGATCACACGTTCTGGGGGCAGTGGAAGGACTTCAACATAGTTTTTGGGGGACACAGTCTAACCCACAGCAGTATGTAAAATATTTAGTACTCTGACTATGTATATGCACATTTAATGGCGCATTACATTTTCAATTTTAAATGTGTGAAAAACACAGTCTGCTATTGGAAAGTTTTGGTCCTGTAGAAACCATTTTTGTGAGCTTTCGTTTATTCACATTTTTCTAATATTCCCTGGTTTTGTAGAGTCGTAGATTCCTACTCTTGAGACTCTAAAGATCACTTAGTACGGTTACTCCATTCAGCTCGTTTTGAAACGTTTTCCAGAGCATCTCTGTCATGTTATTGTCTAGCCCCTGCTGATACGGCTCTAGGACGGGAATCTCAGGACCATGCAAGGATTCTGATTATCAGTAAGATCTTCCACATCTGAAGTCCACATCTATATCCTTTAAATTTAGTCACCAGTCCTCTACGAGCAAGTCGAATTCCTCTTCCCTATCTTAGCCTTTCACATAGTCCAAGTCAGGGATCAGATACACCTGATCCCTTATTGTTTTCTACTAATCAACCCAGTGTCTTTGTCTGGGCTTCTCTGATATGATTACCAGCTTCCTCAACATTTTGTTTACGTTCTTACTAATACCCTTCAATTTGTTTATGACAAAGAGAATTATTTTCCTTGTGAGGACAAATAGTGGAGTGGAATCCCTTGCAGGTTTTAGCTCTGAAGCACAGTGATGAAATGGGTGCTGGGTCTAAAACCAAAGAGGGGTAGATCCAAAGCTGAGCCCCTGGGCTGACCAGTGGGCTAGGGAAGGAGACCAGGGGCTTCCCAGTGATTCTAGCAGTTTGTGGTTTGACTTGATTCTCAAATAACACAAACAAATGATACGTACGTACTTTATATAAGTAAATACTCATAGTTGTGAGCATTTTAACTCCTTGGTTAAAGCAAAATGCATTTAGACACGTAGGAACTACATTTCCTCAAATGTTAAATAATAGTACAGCAGAACCTATGTTTTCTCTCTGAATTTCTTATCTGTGCATTTTTTTTTGTTTGCTAATATTGCCTCATAAGAAATAATCTTTCTGATTGTTGTTATTTATTTATTTATTTTTGCTGTACGCGGGCCTCTCACAGCTGCGGCCTCTCCCGTCGCGGAGCACAGGCTCCGAACGCGCAGGCTCAGCGGCCATGGCTCACGGGCCCAGCCGCTCCGCGGCATGCGGGATCTTCCCGGACCGGGGCACGAACCCGTCTCCCCTGCATCAGCAGGTGGACTCCCAACCACTGCGCCACCAGGGAAGCCCTGTTGTTATTTTTTATCCACTTATTTGCAAGTTTCTATCAATGTCCAACAAATGGATGCATGAACTCGTAAGTATCTTTTTCATCTGTTTTGTTATCATAGCATACTTAATGAATGCTTACCGTGTGCAGAGCACTGTGAAATTCATAATCAGGATACAGGGCCTGTGTGTAATCAGGATTTTAACACACACACATACGAACATAAAATACAGTCTACAAGGATATAGTGCATAAAAAAACTAGGACTGCTTATATCTGTCCTACTTAAATATCTTGGCTAATTTGAACATCAAATGATATAATGTATGAAAACAAAATTAGGGAGTGATAGTAGACACGTACTGAGAATCACTGTGTGCCAACCTCTGTTCCACAAACTCCACGTGTTCACTCGTTTAATCTTCACAACCACTTTATGTGGTTCATACTTACATTTTCACCAGTTTACAGAGGAGAAAACTGAAGTACAGGATGGCTAAGTGACTAACTCAGAGTCACATGACTATGGAGGAGCTAGGATTCAAATGCTGGCAGTCGACCTCAGGAATCTATTCTCGTAACCACTATGCTAAATTGCTATTTTAACACATGCATGAACACGTAAAGTGGCCTACAAAATGTGTTACAAAATGATGTGTCTTGCATGGAAATGGAATGATTGGAAACAGGCAAGGTTTAGCTACTTTTTGGAGTTTACATTTACTTGATTATTTTACTCTAAAATCAGTGAATTAGATATTGGACAGCCACATTAGGATAGGTATAAAAATTAGTTTAGTTACTAGGAAATCTTTATTATATCCCAGGAGTTTTGTGCAATATTAAGGAAGTCTTTGTACTTGGTTTGAGCTGTAAAAAATATTATCCTTTTTTTTTGTGCCCTCTTGGAAGAAAGATAAAGAAGCACCTTTTTTTTTATAACAGAAATTATATTTTACTAGTCTGAAAGATTGGTTTTATTCCTTGATTGTTAGAGGGTTTACTTCCCCAATAAAACAAAATATCCATAGTTTGCCTTAAATCCCCTTCTCATTTCTGACAATCCAATATGGACAGTCAGGTGACACATCTACTGTGAATGACTATGAATTTCTAACTTCTGCTTTGTACCAATTTGAAAAGGAAAAGTATTGATAAAACTGGGCATCTCCCAAATTCTTCCAGTGTTTACTTACCTGACCTTGCTCTTTCAGGTCACCAATACTTTGGTGACATTGATAGATGAAGTAGCAGGTGATTCCCAGGGATGGATATCTTGTTCCAAATCTAATTGATTGTGGCACAAAAGCCTTTTATGTTTCTGTCCCATGACCAAGGAAGAGGTAAGGAGATTATACCCTCAGCTCTCACAACATGTGGGAAATCAGTGTTTGAGGAACCGTCCATCGGGGAGGTGGCTAGAGAGATAGGGTTTGAAAGTAGGATTGTTTATTTCTCCCTTTTAACTTCTGTGGGTTTTTTTGACAGCTTTATTGTAATTCACATAACATGCAATTCACCCATTTAAGTGTACGATTTAAAGTCTATGTAAATGATATATATGTGCAACCACCACTGCAGTCAACTTTAGAACAGTTTTTATCACCTCAGAAAGAAATCTGATACTTTTGAGCTATCAACTTTCATCTCCCCCAGCCCTAAGCAACCACTAAGCTACTTTCTGTCTCAATATATTTGACTACTCTGCACATTTCATATTAATGGTCTTTTGTGACTGTCTTCTTTTACAGTAGCATAATGTTTCCAAGGCTCATCCACGTTGTAGCATATGTCAGTACTTTATTTCTTTTTGTGGCCGAATAATGTTCTGTTGTATGGATAGACACAGTGTTTATTCATTCATCAGCTGATAGACATTTGGGTTGTTTCCACCTGTTGAATACTTATGACTAATGCTGGTAACATTGCTGTACAAGTTTTTGTGTGGACATATGGTTTGCATTTGGGTATACACCTAGGGTTGGAATTGCTGGATCATATAATAACTCTATGTTTTTAATTGTTTGAGGAATTATCAGACTGTTTTCCAAAATGGCTACACCATTTTACATTCCCACTAGCATTGTATGAGGGTTCCAATTTCTCCACATCCTCCCAACACTTGTTACTTTCTGAATTTTTGATTATAGCCATTCTAGAGAATGCGAAGTGGTATCTCACTGTGTTTTGTTTTGTTTTTTTTTTCGGTACGCGAGCCTCTCATTGTTGTGGCCTCTCCCGTTGCGGAGCACAGGCTCTGAATGCACAGGCTCAGCGGCCATGGCTCACGGGCCCAGCCGCTCCGTGGCATGTGGGACCTTCCCGGACCGGGGCACGAACCCGTGTCCCCTGCATCGGTAGGCGGACTCTCAACCACTGAGCCATCAGGGAAGCCCCTCTCACTGTGGTTTTGATTTGCATTTCCCTCATGACTAATTACGATGAACGTCTTTTCAGTTGCTTACCTGGTCATTTGCATATTTCTTTGGAAAAATGTTTATTCAGATCTTTTGCCCATTCTTAAATTGGGTAAAAATCCAATGTTATTATTTTATTATTAGTCTTTTATTACTGAGTTGAAGAGTTCTTCGTATATTCTAGGTACAAACCCTTTATCAGATATATACTTGCAGATACTTTCTCCCTTTCTGTGGGTGTCTTTTCACTTTCTCTAGAATGTCTCTTGAAGCACAGCAGTTCTCAATTTTGATGAAGTTCCACTATGTGTTTCTGTTGCTCATGCTTTTGGAGTCATACCTAGAAAATCCTTGTCAAATCCGAGGTCATGAAGAATTACCCCTAGATTTTTTTCTAAGAGATTTATCTTTTTAGCTCTTAGATTTAGGTTTTTGATCAATTTTGAATTAATTCTTATATATGGTGTAAGGTAAGGTTTCAACTTCATTCTTTTGCATGTGGATATCAGTTGTCCAAGAACCATTTTTTTTGGAAACAACTCTTCTTTCCCAGTTGAATGATTTGGCACACTTGTGAAAACTTAGTTGACCCATACATACATGGGTTTATTTCTGGACTCTCAATATTATGTGTTTATCTTTATGCCAGTCCCACACTGTTTCGACTAATGTTGCTTTGTAGTAAGTTTGGAAGTCAGGAAGTTCGTCTTCCAAATTTGTTCTTTTGAAAGATTGTTTTGGTTATTTGGAGTCCTTTACAATTCCATACGCAATTCTGTATTTCAGAATCAGCTTGTGAATTTTTTTTTTCACACACACACACTGTATTTTATTTTTACAAGAGATAAATAGACTGGCACCAAGCATTGTAAATGGATGACCACAACAAAAGCAACAATGATTGCAATTACCAAACACGAAACACACTCATACTATGTTATAATATTGACATTCAGTCCAGTAATCCTCCACTGTAACAGCTCCTTTACTTTGCAGTGAAAATTGATTTGTATATTTTTTGCCTCTGAGTCCTTGTGGGATTTTTTTTTTATGCAAACAGAAAGTCACAAATATTATTATCATCCTCATCAGTTCACTCAGTCCCACGTAATTAATTTTTTTCATCTTGATCTTTTGTTAGCACTTTTATGAGTTCACCAGTTTTCCATTAGAGTTCTGAAAATGCTTATTCATTCAGTTCAGCAGTATAGTCAGTTACCGGAAACCTGTACTTGTCAGAGTCTTTTCCATGAATTCCTTGAAGATGAAACCCTTTTATAGGAACACATTTGCAAAAGCGTCAGAGAACACCCAGAACTGTCTGTAAATGACAAAAGACTTAAAAATGACCACGGTTAAAGATTTGATGAAAGTTCATAATAATGCAATTGACAAGGAAATTTAGTTATTTCTGAGATATCCATTTTAAGGTAATAACTAGAATTATGACTTATAACATTATACCAGACATGTAAGATTTTTAGAAAGTTAATGTCTGAAACATTTATATTAACGTATTTCCATACAAATAACCCAAAGAAAGTTTAGTATTAGTTGTTTTGTTTGTTTGTTTGTTTATACTGCAGGTTCTTATTAATCAGTTTTATACACATCAGTGTATACATGATGTGTATACACATCTTTTTGCTAAAGAACATTAATTAGATAGGAAATTAGTGCAATGCAATATATGCCGTAGAGAAAGAGCACGTGATTATGAGCATGGGGTCTAGAATTAGATTCCTGAGGTTCAAATACATCCTTTGTTCCTTCAGAGCTATGTGTCCATAGGCAAGTTATTTAATAAGTCTGGGATTTAGTTTCCTCATCTACAAAACAGGAATAACACTAGTAGCCATTTCATGGTTTATTATTAGGATTGTCAGTTTATCCTTATAAAACACTCAGAATAGTAACTGACACATAGTACGTGCTCAATGAATGTTAGTGATAACGATTATTATCAATAAAGAATGCTATTATTTCTTCTTCCACTTATGACTGGTAAACCCCACTAATTCTTGGATATCCCATTATCCCCTCCATGAAGTCTTCTCTGATGACCATTTGCTCTTCTTTGGAACTTTCATATTAAAATTCCACCACTTTCCAAGAATATGCTTGTGTATTTTTCTTCTCTGCTCACTTTTGAACTCTCAGATATCAGAACTTATTTAATTTGGGAAGAACGCACAGCATACTACCCAGTATATTAGACACCTGTGATTGGTTAGTAAATAAAAATTGAGGGCATGCCATGATATAACATGGTTTTTGCTCTATTTATTATCTACTCTTGGTTCTAAGTGTGCTACCAAGATGCAGTTCATTGCCAGAATCTATTATTGGCAAGACTGAGGCAACTGAATTGCCCTAAGGAAGATGCTCAGAATCCCAGGAAAACTGAAGATGTGGTTTCGAGTTATACTTACTTTAGGCAGAATGGTAGGAGGCCATGCAAATTATAAAAATCATAACTGCTTTCTCTGCCTCTGATTTCAATCCTTTCTAATAATTTCTATTTCTTGTAAATAGACTCTTCTTTCTAAAACACTGCTTTTAACTTTTTTTCCTGCTCCCAAACCTACAATGTGACCTAATGCCTAATAAAAATGATAATACCTAAACTTCTGAGTGGTTATTTGGTACCAGGTACTGTGCCAAGCACTTCCATGCATTACCTTACATAATAAACACATGCGATATTTATTATAATATTAGCCTATTAGAAAGGAAGTTCAATGAGAATAGAACGCTTGTCTTTTTTAATTTTATTTTATTTTTGGCTGCATTGGGTCTTCGTTGCTGCACATGGGCTTTTCTCTAGTTGCAGTGAGCGGGGGCTACTCTTTGTTGTGGTGCGTGGGCTTCTCATTGCAGTGGCTTCTCTTGTGGAGCACGGGCTCTAGGCACGTGGGCTTCAGTAGTTGTGGCACGTGGGCTCAGTAGTTGTAGCTCGTGGGCTCTAGAGGGCAGGCTCAGTAGTTGTGGCGCAGGGGCTTGGTTGCTCTGCAGGCATGTGGGATCTTCCCAGACCAGGGATCAAACCCGTGTCCCCTGCATTGGCAGGTGGATTCTTAACCACTGCGCCACCAGGGAAGCCCGAAGAATCCTTGTCTTTTGAAGTGAAAGACTAAACTATTTCTAGATTAATGAATGAGTGAACATGTTGAGCGAATGAGTTAGTTATCATTATTCCTGTTTTATAAATATGGAAAATAAGAAACAGAGACATGCACCCAGAAAGTAAAAGGCAGAACCAGGATTTTGACACATGTAGTCTGTCTACCTCTGGCACAGGATAGATAGCTTAAAGATTAATCTCCATGCTTTTCAGCCTAGCATTCAAGGAGCAGCAAATTCTGGGCCACCGTAAGTTTGAGACAGGCTGCTTTCCTCCACTGTGCACTGAACTTGCCATGCTCATTTACAGTAGCACAGTGTTGGCCCTCCCTAGATTGTCCTTGTATTTCTATTTGTGTTGTATGTATTGAGCTTGGCCCTCCAAAGAGATCTTAGCTCTTAGAAGGCAGTGTGTCTTACTATTCTCTCTCATTTCTCATTGGCCTAATTCAAGTAGTTGAGCTTTATATTTAAGAAACATTAAATATTCATTAGCTCAATGAATATTTATTGAGCACCTAGTATATGTGTTTTTAGACATGGAGATGAAACAATACTCATGAAAGACAATGCCCGTATTTTCAAGAAACTTATATTGGAAGGCATAAATAAGTCATGCCAAATATAACAAGATAAATAAGTAATGGACAAATAAGACATGGATGGAGATAAGTACAATGGAAAAAAGTAAAACTGAGGAAAGAGGTGATAAGTGATGGGAGATAGCAATGTGAGCTTGATAATGATGCCGGGGGGAGGGGGAAGAGTGGTGTGGTGAGGGAAGACATCTCTGAGAAGATAGAACTTGAGGTAGGTTGGCGGGACCTGAAAGATGGAGGCAGCTGCGAGACATTCTGGGGCACGGTGATCTGGCCAGAAGCAACGGCAGGCGGAAACACGAGAGTAAGCTTGGCATGTCTGAGGAAGAAGAAGGATGGCCCACATGCTTGGAGACCACTGTGATTGGAAGGATAGACATAGGCAGTGGCCAGATTATGTGGTACCTTGTTGGCCAGAGAAAGAAGTTTTGAATTTATTTAAAGTGCAATAGAACCCCTCAGAAGGATGTTCTCAGAGAGAAGTATCTGCTTTATATTTTAAAAGATCACTCTATTAAAAAAGTAATTAAGTATGGAGCAGCAGGAACTCTCATTCATTGCTGGTGGGAATGCAAAAGAATACAGCCACTTCGGAAGACAGTTTGACAGTTTCTCACAAAACTAAACATACTCTTACTGTACTCTCTAGCCATCCCATTCCTTGGTATTTTTACCCAAAGGAGTTGGAAGCTTATGTCCATACAAAAACCTGCACACAGATGTTTATAGCAGCTTTATTCATAATTGCCAGAACTTGGAAGCAACCAAGATGTCCTTCAGTAGGTAGGATGGATAAATAAACTGTGGTGACGGTGGTTTATAATTCAGCGCCAAAAAGAAATGAGCTATCAAACCATGAAAAGACATGGAGGTGACTTAAATACGTATTGCCAAGTGAAAGAAGTTAATCTGAAAAGGATGCATACTGTATGATTTCAGCCATATGACAATCTGGGATAGGCAAAACTGTGGAGAAGTAAAAAGATCAGTGGTTGCCAGGAGTTAGGAGTGGAGCAAGGGATGAATAGGTGGAGAGGAGAGGATTTGGGGGGCGGTGAGAATACTCTGTGTGATACTAATGGTGGATATGTGTCATTATACATGTGTCCAAACTCAATGACTCTACAACACCAAAAGTGACCCCTAATGTAAACTGTGGCCTTTGGGTGATGATGATATGTTAATGTAGGTTCATCACGTACCACTCTAGTGGGGGCGTCGGTAATGGGGGAGGCTATGCATGTGGAGGTAGGAGGTATATGGGGACCTCTGTACCTTCCTCTCAATTTTGCCATGAACCTAAAACTGCTCTAAAACTATAAAGTCTTAAAATTGTAATTGTAGTGGAAGAAGAGGGGAATAATAGAGAATCGTTAGTGATTTCTTTTTGCACTCCAGAAGAGAGCTGGTATTCCAGGGCAGAAGTGATAGAGATGGAGGGGGGAAAATCCAAAAAAATCAAACAGGATGTACTTAAGAGGAAGAGCCAGTAGAATTTACTGATGAATTGTATGTGAAGGATGGTGAAAAGAGAATTATGGATAATTCTTCGGTTTTTGGCACGAGATCTGGGTAGACAGTGGAGCCATTTGCTGAGGAGAGGATGCCTTGGGACAGAGGGTAAAGAAATTAATAGGTGGATCAAGGTATTAAGGAGACAGATCATAAATATTCATTTAGTTCCTTACATATTCACCACCTTGATGCACAAAGGACTTGAATCCTTACAGTGGGAATACATATTTATAATAATGATAAAGTAGACATAGAAAATAAGGAGGAAGGGAAACATAAGCAGAAGTAGAAAGTCAAGTGCAGGGTAGGAAAGAGATATGCAGTTGATTAGATTATAAATTCTATTAGTCAGTCTCAGATTTGGCTCTGGGGGAAAAGGGAGTCTTGATCAGTTAATTTTCATTATCAGATCAGAGGAAGCATCACCGTGCCTCAGGAGAGGTAAACTTTTTCAGGCTTTAAATTTTAAAAGTCTTCACAGTGAAGGTCAGAGAAGGGTGAACTGAAGAATGCAGTGTGAGAATTTTGATTCAGTTTCAGTCAAGAGCCTTCTTTGGAAAGGACTGAACAGACATAAACTGCCTGAGACTAACGCAGAGAAGTCAAAATTTTGAATAGCACCTACACCTGAGGATTGCCTGGTTTTATGGTTTCTAAGCTCAAATTCTCCAAAGGGCTCTCCTGAATGATACTAACAGTCTTCAGTAGAGAGACTCAGCTTCCCGTCTCCTCATTGGATTTAGCCATTATTTCCCACTGAGGGCTCTGAATCGTCTACACTAACCTGTAGTCCATACTAACTTCCTACTTACTGTGTTGTGGTAAAGGTCTTGGTTTGTTCTGTTCAAGTCCAGAATGACTTGGAATCTAAATTTCAAACTACTTCTACTGCTGTTTTTTTTCTTCTTTTGTATTTTATTTCCAAAAATATAATTCTTCCCATGTATTCTCAGAGACAAGTTCTAAGCAGGTCCATATGCAGTGTCATTTGTTGATAAGAGCATACACTCCTACAGTTCTACACAGACCAGGTTATCTTGACCCTTGGGCAATGTCTCAAGACACACATGTTTATTTAAACATCTGGCTGAACTGGTAATTAACAAAATTGGGTGGGGGCAGGTCTCCGTTTCTCTGAGATGAATCTATACAACCATCTCATCTGTAATCTGTAGTTAAGGATGGAGTTAATAATAATTTGAACATGACAATATCTCCTTAAAATGTACCAAAGATGTAGAAAGATAACTTTACAGCAAATAAATCTGCTCAAAGTTCTAATGAAATTGCTTCTTTACAACAAAATATTCAATCAAATAGCATAAAGGTTTCAAAGTGTTACCTTTGTTTGCATATGTGCTGAAAATGCTTATACTATAAAGAAATCATGATGGGAGAGCTTTATAATATTCATGGAAATATAAAGTAAGGTTTCATATCCCTTAAAATTCCAGATATTAAGTATTTAAAATGGGTGATACAAACATTTTGTATACTTGTCTTGGTCTAACAGAATACTGGGTGGCTTAGCACGAAACATTTATGTCTCAATTAGGAGGCTGAAAAGTCAAAGCTCAAGATGCTGGCAGATTTGGTGTCTGGTAAGGGCCTACTTCCTGGTTCATAGATGGCCATCTTCTGACTGTGTTTTTACATGGCAGAAGGGGTGAGGGACTATCTTGGGTCTCTTTTAGAGGACACTAATCCCATTCATAAGGACTCTGCCCTCATGACCTAGTCATCTCCCAAAGATCCCACCTCCAAATACCATTACATTGGGGATTAGATTTCAACATATGAATTTTAGGGGGACACAAGCATTCAGTTTATAGCAATATTATAATATGCAGAATTGTAAAACGAGTACCAAAAAGAATAAAGACATTAGTTTGCTAAAAAGAGTTAAGTACTTTCAAAGCAAGGTAATTCCATAGAAGCTAGAAGCAGTTTTGTTTTGTTGATTAAGATAATGGGAATAATAAAAATCACAACATACTAATATTATATATTAACACTTATCTTTGATCTCAAAATATATTGGCATATATTGTCTTAATCATCTTTTTTTCTCTGTGATGGCAGTCACATAATCAGTGTTTTAAAATCATAAAATACATATACTTCTGTGTGCTAATGTATTCAATTACACAAATGTTTATTGGGCACCAATGTGCAAGGCCCTGTTAGAAATGGTAAAGATGATTTACAGTTCAGTTGGGAGATCAAACACAACTAACTCTAATAAATAGCACACTTTAATAAATGCTTTAATGACGGACAATGAAATAGAAAGGAATTAGTTTCTATTATGAAAAAGGTCTTGTCAAGCTGAGAGCATTTTGAGGAAGGCAATGAGGTTAACTTTTCATAAATGGAGATGAGGAAGTTAGAAATTTACTGGAAATATATTTTAACATATTTCCACTTCTGTTCTTTACCTACTGTTCTTCCTAATAATTTTCAAATAGTATAAGGCAACATTATTGAACACCACAAAGAAAGATTTTCTGGTTTGACTTTA
>NW_020185339.1:21881426-21883434 GCF_003031525.2 Neophocaena asiaeorientalis asiaeorientalis | reverse complement strand
TATCTCCAGATTTGTTTATCATTACTGTTACTCTCAGTCTAGGCAGTAGGATGAAAAGTCCCCATTCATAAATACACCTGTATTTATCTTCTGGCCTCCTCTCTTCCTCCGTTAAGAAGCATTAGAAAGCTAGCGTTCAGTGTCGGTTGTTCAGAGTGCCTTTTCAATGATTACGCTGGGCAAATTAGTTAACTGAATTGAAAAAAATGAGATAGAGAAAGATTTTCCAGGCAAATATGAACCATGTGCTTAAGATTAAACAAAACAACAAAGCTTCATAAGGGACAGAGAGGAACAATAGATCAGGAATCTGTAGAGACTATAAATATAATTATTTGGAAGATAGGTTGGAAGCAAAGACAAAGACAAAAAATAAAGAGAATGTTGCTCATGCAGGAGAGAAAGGAAGGGGATTGGGGATAGTATTGGATGGAAGAAATAATACAAATCAGAAGAATGTGCCTGAACTAATGGTGATATATGCCATGTTTAATTCTATCCACCTGAGATTCAAAAGGAGAGAAATAAAAGGAACGAGATGCTGACGGGTGCCATGAAAAGCATCCACTTGGAAGACTATGGGGGTGATTAGGGAGCTCTTGAATAGTCATGAAATTTGTGTATTTTTTGGTCTAATGTTTTGATGGAAAGATATCCTAATAATTATTTAAGGGAATTATCAAAACTAGCAAATAAGAGCAAGGACTTTGTCACCAAACAGACTTGGGTTGAAATCTTGACTCCATCTGGTATTAGGTATGTGATCTTGGGGGGATTTACTTAATCTAGGCTTTAGTTTCTTCTTTTTTTTTTTTTTTTTAGTTTCTTCTTTTTTAAGTGGAACCAAAGACCTATATTGTAGTGATGATAGGAAGATGAAATGAAATAATATGTGCAAACTATTTAACATAATGTTACCATAGTACCTTCAAGAAGGGAGTATGTTCGGGACATTTTCAGGTCTCTTTCATTTCTCTGACAATATCTATTGTCTTTATATTCATTTCACTGCATATAGAATTTGGAATCAGTCTTGCCATTTTCCCACTGTTTTAGGAATTCACAGTTGCAGAGAAGGATGAGAGACACCATATTTATTTCCATTGTAGGACACCTGTTTAATCAGAGTGGATTACTTTTGTAATATTTTCTGTCTCTGCATTCCAAAACTTTGCTGATATGTATGTAAGTATGGGTACTTTTATCGGTGGTCCAATCTAGAACATGTGTGACCTTTCAATCTACACATGGAGTTCTTTATTCAACTCAGAAAATAGTTTATTATATTTTTGATTATTGCTTTGGTTTGAATTTTATTGTGATTTTATGTTCCAACGTACTTTTACTCCTTACAGATATTCTGTGAGCAATGAAGTACACAGTCTGATGTGTGTGTATATGTGTGTGCATGCATGCGTGTGTGTATGTGCATGAAATCAGCCCTGTTAATTATATTAACCTCTATGTTCATGTTTATTTCTGACTATTTGAGGCTTGCCTTTTGAAATTTTAATTAGCTGTTTCTAAATTCAATAATTACTTTCTTCTCTAAAAAACAATTTTCCTACTTTAAGACTTGAATTTCTAAGACAAATGTTGATTTCACTATGGTGTATTGGAAGATAAACTTAATGCTTCCGAATTTTGATCTGTTCAAGAACAACTGTCAATATTAACTATAGTGATTTTGCCCATTTCTCCCTGTATTTAGCAATATTTAATGAAACATAATTTAGGGCATACAAATGGATCTCACTTTTCCATGTACATTGTAAATTTACCCTTTATCACGTTAAAATTTCACTCTTCTAAGTTACTTATTTGATTTTTATCTCTTTTTTCTTTCTGTTGTTAATTTATTCTGCATTTGCATAATTTGTATTTGTTCATACTTTTCAGATTTTTATGATACTTCTTTTTAGGTGTGTTTCTTATAAAGAGCTAGTTGGATTTTTGATTCAATTCACAGGTCTTTTTTTTTTTTTTTTTTTTTTGGTTGCCGGGCCCT
>NW_020185339.1:21880043-21881276 GCF_003031525.2 Neophocaena asiaeorientalis asiaeorientalis | reverse complement strand
TTTTTTTTTTAGGTTTTTTTCTTATAAAGAGCTAGTTGGATTTTTGATTCAATTCACAGGTCTTTTTTTTTTTTTTTTTGGCGGTACGCGGGCCTCTCACTGTTGTGGCCTCTCCCGTTGCGGAGCACAGGCTCTGAATGCACAGGCTCAGCAGCCATGGCTCACGGGCCCAGCCGCTCCGCGGCACGTGGGATCTTCCCGGACCGGGGCACGAACCCGTGTCCCCTGCATCGGCCGGCGGACTCTCAACCAGTGTGCCACCAGGGAAGCCCCACAGGTCTTTTAACATAGACTGATTATCCATTTTATGCTTGCAAATTTTTAATTAATACTCTCGTCATACTTCCCTTTGCTCTGTTTTTCTATACTTCCCTCCCTGATGTTCCTTTAAACTTTTTGTCGTAAAAAATAAATTAAAAAAATAAAATTTTTGTCTTTTTTCTGTATGGTCTACTTTCTTTGCTTATACATCCTCCACTTTTTTGGAAAGTAAAATTTTGCAAAGCGGTTTCCTTTAAATTATCCAAAGTTATGTTTAATCTCTGTTCAGCTCATTTTCAACATTGAGTAAAATACTATATTTGAGTGTTCCTGTTTGAGGCATGATATTTAAATTTAATTAACTCTCTCTGATCTTTTCCCTCTACCTCCTTTTTAAGATAAGATAGGATTTTACATGCAAATAATTTTTATAATATTGCAGACTCTTTACATTATACAGTTTTTTCATGAACAGAATTATATTGTTTTTAAAGTCTCAACTCAGGTATCTCCTCCTCCCACTTCCACCCCTACTTAATAAAGTCTCTGATTTCCCTATCTGGACTCAATCACTCCTTCTTCTTTGAATCTACTACATGTGTTCTTTCTGGTCTGCTCCCCATAGGTATCATAATTACTAGTTTAGATGTGTGTCTCCTCAATCAATGGTGAACTTTTTGCTGATCAGAACCATCTCCTTTGTTCTGTATTCACAGGACATAGTATAATGTGTAATGTTTAATAGAAGCTCGGTAATATTTGGTAAACAGATGAAGATGTAAATGAATATGGAATGTCTACATGAAATATGTAGCTTTATTTTTGGAACTCTATATGGATTTTGTTATTTTAAAAATAATAAGAAGGGGTTTTTAATTATTTTTAAAATTAAATTTAATTTTAAAAATAATTTTTAAAATATTATTAATATTTAATTAATAAAAATTAATAATTTTTTAATTTTTCCCTGTG
>NW_020185339.1:21849128-21880030 GCF_003031525.2 Neophocaena asiaeorientalis asiaeorientalis | reverse complement strand
ATTAAAAAATTAAAAATAATTTTTAATTATTATTATTAAAAATATAATAAAGTTTTTAGGTGACCTTTTCTTAGCTTCTAGAAAATCTTCAGTGACTTAGATCCTATATAACAATGAAATGACTGTCATCTTACTAACAACAGTAAAGAGCTACAGCCTGAAAGGTACAGTCCTTGCTCTTAAAGGGTATTCATTCACTAAATATTCAGTAAGTTCAACATGTAGTAAGTGCCTACACCATGCCAGACACTGATACATAATGTACCCTCTCATAAAGGATTCTGAGATGATATTATAAACCTTGAAGATTGCTGTAAGATTGACCAGTTTTAACATGTTGATCAGTTCATTAAGGTCCAGAGGGTAAACTGGACCTTAATGAACTGATCAGTATGTTAAAACTGGTAAAAATATTTAAGTAACTCACACGAATTCTTTAATTCCCTAATCCCCAGCCTTGGGATTTGTCCAGTAAAAAAAGATCATCCACCATTTGGTTGCGAATACATGTTGTCTAAAATCATTTGGTCATGCATCCTAGGTATAAAACTTATTGGTGGGCACTATGGAGGAGTCCTGTAAATTTAAACCACTTTCAGAAGTTTTATATTGTTGGATACAGATCACATAGCCTACTGTCTAGTTAATACTGATTTTACCTAGTAATTTACATGAATTCTTAGTATATATTTATTCTGATTGAAATTGTCCTTTTTCTCCTAGATGGGAGATGAGGTGTGGATGGAAGGAATTTCAGGTGATTCCGATTTGGCTTGAATGTGTTAAGTTCATTTTCTAACTGAGCTCCTAAACAAGTGAGATGATTTCTAAGTAAATCAAGCGTGACAGTGTGTCCTTCACTAACCAGCGCTCCGGCTTCAAACGCAGTGCAGCTGCCGCTGCCGCCCCCATCCCTGGGTGCAAGCCTCCGTCCCTAAAGTTGGTAGGGTTACTGATACCATCTATAATTCCAGACACACCACTCATTGATAATGTCCGATTTTACTCTTAAAAAAACTAAACTCATTGATTTCTAGGATGTATCTGAGTGAGGTCACAAAGTTTCAAACTTACATTTGTCAAAATTAATAGGAAATTTTTATAAGAACAATCTCATTTCAGGTGTGAAACATATATCTGATCATTTTAATTCCAAGTATTAAATTGAAATATCAGCAATAATTTATACATGTGTATACACATACATGTGTGTGTATTATATATATATAATATATGTATTATATATATATATAATATATAAAAAGATAAAAGTAGACTCATTAGCTCACATCTACCTATTACATAACTTATTTGTAATACCTTAGAACACAAAAATGAAACTTTATGATAGAAAAGAAAGAAAAGAAGAAACACAGGGAAAAGCAGTGGACAACGAGTTTTCTCATCCACACCTTCCCAAATCTCCAATTAACTTTAATGGTATCAGTTGACTCCTCTCCCCTCCCCACTCCCCCCCTACCAAATTATAAGGCTTTGAAATTCTACTCTCTTGAAAGAAAGAGGTGATGCCCTTTGCTTACATGCTTCCTTAGCTAGGTGAGACGGGTTTCTCTTTCTCTCTTTTGTTCACATACTGAGTCTTGAAAATACAGGGAGACACTAGAGTTTTCACTGTCATTTGCTTGCTTTAAAAATGTTCTAACTTATACTTTCTCATGTCAAGTTTAAACTTTTCTTTTTTATGCTAAAAATATGTGAGAAAGTTTCAAATGACATGACTGACGGTATATTAAATGTGGAAAGCTCCGTTACTTTTCTTCTTCCTAAGAGACTACTGTAGGGGCTATAAGGAAATATCTTGTCGATAGGAAATAGTTAAAACTGTGCTTTAATATGTTCTTAGCAAGAGCAATTCTTTTGTTCTGAACTCAAAGGATAGGGCCCCAGAGGGAGGGGCCAGTTGGTCTGGTTTTGTTCTCTTGAATCTCTAGTGAAGAGTTTAGCTTAAGAAGACTGCGTACATGTTGAATGAACAGTTTTTTCACAGCTTCATTAAGGAATGATGTGGTTGGATGTAGAAAATAAATAAGCAACAAGGATCTATTTGTACAACACAGGGAAATATAGCCATTGTTTTGTAATAACTTTTAATGACGTATAATCTATAAAAATATTGAATCACTATGCTGTACACATGAAACTAATATAATATTGTAAATCAATTATACTTCAATAAAAAAAGAATGAAGTGGTTCGGCAGGAATGTTAAATAATTTTATAGTGGGTTCCTTACACATTAATGAATTAAGTATGTTTTCCTATAAGAAACTGTTTTCATACCTAGAGATCATATACCGCCCTCTGCATAAAAAGATATCTAAGTTCATAAACTCATATATATAACTTAAGAAACAAGTTTGGAAACTTTAACAAATTACATATACTTTTGCAACTTCTGCTTCCAAACAAAAAGGAGTAACAGGGGCTGGATTTACCCTCCCATGTGAAACAACTAGAAAACAAGATGAAATATGTGAGAAACACCAAGCGTCATACAATGTTGATCCTTGAGAGATGGGAAACTAATGGTGTGAGTGTGATAAGTGCCTCACTCACCACGTTGAGAGAGTTTTCAGACCATAGTACAGGTAGAGGGACCCCAGGCAGAGCTTGGTGGACTCTCTGAGTAGGAGAGATGGAGCCAGGGTATGAGGGGATCAAAAAAAGCAGGAGTTCAGGGTACAGAGTGCCAGAGGAGAGAGGGCTGCATGGAGGAGAGTTTAGAGATCTGAGTTCCATTCGAATATTCAGTGGAGTACTGTTAGGCGCATGTGTGTGAGGGAAATACTTGAGGCTGAGGAAGAACCACTTGAGAGTATCAGAGAAAAGAGTGACTGGCGCTCACATAGGGATATGGATGGTACCTACCAGTCAGGCTGGACAACTTCATAACTCATAGGGCATTGGATAGAGAACTCAGAAGGGGTTTTGGCTCATTACTGAGGAATAATTAACCTTAGACTTAATGCTGTTCTGATACCACCTAGCATACCTTAAAAGTAAAACTTGTATGGATCAAACTGTTTCCAAGTAACTTAACCACATCCCAGAATAAATTTTAATACTTAGAGGAAAACAAAAAGATCTAGTGTCTGACATGGTAAAATACATAATGTCTGACACCAATCAAAGATTACCAGCCATGCAAAGAAGCGGAAAAATGCTACCAATAATGAGGAGAAAAATCAACTGGTTAAAAAATGATGTAGAATTAGCAGGTAATGACATTAATATAGCTATTATCATTGTATTCCATAGGTTTCAAAAGTTTAGTAGAGACCAGTAAGATACAAAATTACCCAAATCGAACTCTTAAAGAAGATAATCAAAATTTCTAAGAGGAAAAAATATTCTGGATAGAATTAACTTGAAGATTAGATATTACAGAGGAAAGGTTAGTGAACTTGAAGGTACAGCAATAGAAACTATCCAAAATGAAACACAGGGATAAGCAAGTACAAAATAATTGAATAGAGCATCATTGAGCTATGGGACAGCTTCAAACAGCTTAATATATGTGTAATTAGAGCCTCTGAAGAGGAAAAGGCAGAACAAATATCTGAAGAAATAATGGCTGAAAAGTTTCCAAATTTGATGAAAGCTATAAATGTATAGATCCATAAAACACAACAAATCCTAAGCACAGAAATATGAAGAAAACTATACTGACACATCAAAATGAAACTGCTCAGCACTAATGATAAAGAGAAAATCCTAAAAGCAGACAAAGGGGAATAAAAAGACATGTTATGTAGAAAGATAAAATGAGAAGGATGGCAGAGGAAAAAACATGTTACGCTGAAAGGAAAAATGATAAGGATAACAGCAGATTTCTCTGACAACAAAGCAAATCAGTGGAGCAACTGAAAGAAAGGTGAAATACACAAATCCACAATTATAAATGAAGGTTTCAGTGTCTTCACTCAACATTTGGTATAGAAAGTCAGCAAGAATATGGAAGACTTGAAAAATACTATCAACCACTTTGACCTAGTTGACAATTGTAGAACACTCCACCAAAAAACAACAGAGTAAGCATTCTTTTTAAGTGCACAGAGAACTTTTACCAAAATAGACCATATTTGGGGCCACAAAACAAGTCTCAATACATTTAGAAAATTATCTGGAAAATCCCCAAATGTATGGAAATGAAATAACAGACGTCTAAATAATTCATGGGTCAAAGAAAATAAAAATTGAAATTAGAAATTATTTTGAATTGAATAGAAATGAAAGTAGAACATATCAAAATTAAATGCTACCACTTAAGAAACTAGAAAAAAAGAGCAAATTTAAGCCCGAAGTAAGCAGAAGAAAGAAAATAATGAAGGTCAGAGTGGGATTCCATTGAAACAGGAAACAGAAAAACAGTAGAGAAAAATACATGAAAACAAAACTGGTTCTTTGAGAAAACCAATAAAATTGATAAGTCTCTAGTCCAAGTGATTAAGGAAAAAAGGCAGAAGACACAAATGACCTATATAAGGAGTAAGAGAGATAAGATGACTACAGAGTCTACAAATATCAGAAGGATAACTTTATAGGAATAAGTTCAGATGAAATGGACAAATTCCTTGTAAGACACAAACTGCCAAAGCTCACTCAAGAAGAAATAAATAACTTGAATAGCCCTATACCCATTAAAGAAATTGAATTTAAATACTTCTCCACAAAGACAATTCCAGGCCTAGATGCCCTAACTAGTGAATTCTACCAAACATTTAAGGATGAAATAATACAGTTTTAAACAAACTTTTCCAGAAAATTTAAGAAAAGAGAGTACTTCCCTTTTCATTTGATGAGGGTATTGTTATGCTGATTCCAAAACCAGACAGAGACATTACAAGGAAAGAAAATTACACATCATTATCCTTTATGAGAATGGAGGCAAAAATTCTAAGAAATTTTTTTAAACAAATAAAATCTAACAATTTATAAAAAGTATAATGCATTGTCACTAAATAGAGTTTATCCAGGAAATGTAGTGTTGGTTTAACATCTGAAAATCAATCGATGTAATTTATTAACTAAAAACCATATAATTATCTCAATAGATGCAGAAAAAGCATTTGAAAAAATCCAACATCCATTTCTTATAAAAATTCACTAAACTAGGTGTAGAAGGGAGTGTCCTCAACTTGCTAAAGGGCATCTAAGAAAAATCTTCAGTTGATATCATAGTGGCAAAAGATTGAATGCTTCCCCCCTAAGATCAGGAACGATACAAACATTTTCACACTTATTTCTTCTATTCAGTTCTGATCTATACGTTCTAGCCAATGCAAAAGGCAAGAAAAGGAAATAAAAGAAAGATAAAGAAGGAGGTAAAAGTGTCTTTATTCACAGATGAATGATTTTCGATGTAGAGTTTGATGGAATCTGCCCAAAGCTTTTAGAATTAATAAATAAGTTTAGTAAGATTGTAGGATACAAAATCAATACGCAAAAATCACTTGTATTTTGATAGAATTGTAACTAAAAATAAAAATCGAAATTAAGTAAACATGCAATTATTATAAGTATAAGCTATGAAATACTTAGGCATAAATCTAACAATAATGTGCAAGATCTGTACACTGAAAACTACATACTAATGATGAAAGACAGGAAAAAAGACACAAATGGAGAGATATGCCGTGTTAATGGGCCAGAAGACTCACTATTCTTAAGATGTTAGTTCTCCTCAATTTGATCTAGAGACACAATGCAAGCCGATCAAAACTCCAACAGACTATTTTTTTTAAAGAAATTGATAAACTGATTCTAAAATTTATATGAAAATGGAAAGGATCTAAATTTGCTCAAACAGTTTTGAAAAAGAAGAACACAATTGGCGGACTTACGCTACCTGATTTCAAAACTTATAAAGCTACAGTAATCAAGATGGTGTGATACTGGTATCAAGGTAGACACAGATCAGTTGAACAGAACAGAGAGTCCAGAAATATACCCACACATACATGGTCAATTAATGTTCAGTAAAGGTCCAAAGCAAGCTGGTGGAGAAAGGAGAATCTTTTTTAACAAATGGACTTGGAGCAATTGGATATGCATATGCCAAAAAATAGACTTTAACACACACTTGGTACCGAATTAAAGACTCAAAATGGATTATAGTTCTAAACATAAAATGTCAAACTATAAAACCTTTAAAAGAAAACATAGTAAGAAAATTTTGTGACTTTGGATTAGGCAAAGATTTCTTAGATATGACACTTAAAGCAAAAGCTATAAAAGAAAACATTGAGAAATTGAACTTCATCAAAATTAAAAACTCCTGGTCTTTGAAAGACAGTTAAGAGGATGAATGAAAAGATAATCCATGGACTGGGATAACATATTTACTAAGCATATTTCTGATAAAGGACTTTGATTCAGAATATGTAAAAGAACCCTCAATATTCAATAGTAAAAAGCTGAACACTCCAATTCAAATGGGCAAATGATGTGAACAGATACTTCACCAAAGAAGATAATACAGATGGCAAATAGGGACATGATAAGATGCTTGATATTGTTAATCATTAGAGAAATGCAAGTTAAAATCACAAGATTACAGTATAGGCTTATTAGAATGGCTAATATTAAAAAGATTGATCATACCAAGTATTGGTCTGGATGTGGTAATAATGTTCTCTGGAAACCAGTTGAGCAGTTTCTTTAAAAGGGAATATATAACTCCCATATGAGTCGCCATTCTACTCCTTAGAAATTTTTATCATAGAAAATAAAGCATATGTCCAAAGATCTACATGAGTATTTTTTTAACAAACCTTATCTGTAATAGGTAAAAACTAGAAACAACCTAAATGTCTGTCACCAGATAAATGGATGAACAAATTGTATTGTATTCATATAATAGAACACTTCTCAGCAATAAAATTGTATGAACAATTGATAAACACAAGAACAGGAGAGAATCATGAAATAATTGCGCTGAGTCAATGAAGCCAGGTAAGAAAGAGTAGATACTGCATTTACTGTACACACTGAACCATATGATTCCACTTATATAAAACTCTAGAATTAAGTTAGTAAGTTAAATACTATTTTTTAACCCACTGTTTAATTTATAATTTTTACTCTAGCTACTGGGAATTTCTATAACTCCTTAGGAAAAAAATTCATAATACTAACCTTGAATCTTAATATTATAAGAGAAAATTATGAGGGATTCAGGATCATTCTTAAACTGACTTGAAAGAGTATTAAATCTTTTGGGAATCTTTGACTGAAATTAAGGAATGTGAAGTTTGAAATAGATTTCTCTTTTTAACTCACAAAGATTGGTTCTACCTCTGGCTTAAATTGGATATATGGCATAAAATATCACGGAAGGTTTATATAGAAAACTGTATGAAATATGAATTCAGAGAGCTGTAATGAATTTAACACATTTTATCTTTTTTTCATTGATGTATAATTGGCAGATAACATTGTAATACATTTAAGGTGAACAGTGTGATGATTTGATATACGCATACAGTTTTAAAGGATTCCCACCATTGAGTTAATTAACACATCTATCACCTCTGATATTTACCTTTTTTTTTTGTTAGTGGTGAGAACACTTACGTTCTCTCTTAGCCAGTTTCAATTATACGATGCAATATAATCAGTTTTAGTCATCATGTGATACATTAGATCCTCAGACCCTATTCATCTTATAACTAAAAGTTTGTACCCTTTTACCAACCTCTGCTCTTTCCTCCCAGCCCCCCCACCCCCACCCCAGCTCCTCCTGGTATCTACCATTCTACTCTCTATTCTGAATTCGACTTTTTTTTTTTGGATTCCACATAAAGTGATACCATGCAGTATTTGTCTTTCTCTGTCTGGCTTATTTCACTTAGCATAATGTCCTCCAGGTTCATTCATGTTCTTGCAAATGGCAGAATTTCCTTCTTTTTACGGCTAAATAATATTCCATTTTGTGTGTGTGTGTGTGTGTGTGTGTGCGCGCGCGTGCGCTTGTATACCACTGTATTGGATAAATCACTTATCTCTGTTTCATTAAGACTGCTTTCTGGATATATATCTTTGTTCGGAACATATTCCCCTGTTTCTTATTTTCCTTGATTCTCTGTGTTGGTCTCCGTGCATTAGGTAAATGCAGGAGGTGAACCTCCTCAATCAACTTGGCCCAGACTTCTGGTTGCTTCTCAAATCTTTGTGTTTATCCAAGCCATTGTCTTTGTATTTCGTGGCTCTCTGCAGTATAAAGTGTGCCAAGACCCATCAGTGTTTCAAAAGGGGCGATCATAGTCAACACCTAACTGCAGGTGGATTAGAAGCTTGACCCGCAGGCAGCAGCTAGGAAAGTGTGCAATCAGACCCTCTCTGGGGAGAAACTGGGATGTGGGCATTTTTGCCTGTTTCTTCTGTGTTGAGCACAGGTGTACAGCTGCAGGAGATGCTCCTGCACCTTTGTAAAAACCGCTGCTTTTTCTGCTGTAATCCTGTGGGACGTGTGAATGTCAGCCCTGTTGGCTTTCAGACCTAGGTGATTAGGAAGCATGCCTCTTAGGTGGCAGCCTGAAAAGTTGGGATGCTAGATATGCGGTCCAAACCTTCACTCCTCAGGGAGAAGCTGGGAGTTAAGGGTTCCCTCCTGATTGTATGGTGCTGTGCTGGGGTGGGGGGAGGTTATGGTGATTCTGTGTCTCAGGCTTCCCTACCCATTTTCATGCAGCTGTTTTCTCAGTTGCTGAATGTGTAGGAGTCACTCAACTGGTTTTTGGATTCTCCTCAAAGGAAACCACTCTGTGTGTAGTTGTCTCTTTGGCATGTCCAGGGGAGGAGGAAAATTCAGGAGCGTCCTATGTCACCATCTTGGTCCAGAATCTATCTTTTTTTTCTGATCTGTTTTTATGAAGGAAACACAATGGATAAAGTGCAACTTCCATAGTTCCACCATCTGTGAGCAAACTCAAGTTGAAAATGTGCTGTGGATGAATGCATCAGTCCTTCAGAATCTATAGAGACTTGTTTAGGTAGGGAGCATGTTCTGACAATGCAAAGTTCTTCTAGGGATGTTTGCAAAGTGAAACTTGATTTTAGCATCAGCCTCTGCACAGTTTCTAAAATATTTTAAACCAGATTTTATGGTATTTTGAACTTCAAATGAAGAGTAACTTCATATATATATACATACATGTGTATATGTATATATATATCAGGGTCAATCCATTCATAAGTCCTGCAACAGATCCCAATATGAGACTTGTTAGAGATCACTGAGGTACCTGGTACCTGAAACCTCAAAGAGGATGTCTTGGCATGCGTTCTACAACGGCATCTGTGTTTTCTAGTGAAATCATTGCTCATATAGATTCTTCTTGAAATGTGAGATCATTAGGAGGAACTCACGGTGGTGTATATCCTCTTCAGAAACTCTTCGTTGTCCCATTGTGAAATTTTTCAAATTTTAAATGTCAATAAATTTGCTATTGGCATACCTTGACTTTATGTATTTATTATTTATTTTAGACTAATAGATGGTACCAAAAAGGGAAGGAGTAAGCCTGAAGGAAGACGTGTAAGCATTGGCAGTTAAGTTAAATACAATGCAAAGTGTTCTTTAAAATAATCTGTAATGTTGGACTGAATTTAGAAAACATTTAGACAGTTAATGCAGCCAGGCTAGTTTTACAAATATACATATACACGTGCTCTGTCCTCTGTTGGATTTGCTGATGCAACAGCCAATGCAAAAGGATGTTCAGTTACAGTATTTAATTCCAAAACCAGTCTCAAGCTAAAAATAAAAGGACAAGTTTGGGAATAATTAAGCTGGTGCCGGCCAAAAAATTTTTAAAGGCTTTCAGTCTGGCTTTGTGGGTCATGTTTTCACAGCAAATATTTCCTGAGTTTATAGTTAAGGAACAAATTATCAGCTGCTCTTTTTGATATGTTGGAAAAATGGGTGATCTAAATTGAATGTGATAATACCATGTTTAATCGGATAGATTTGGTTAAACAATCCTTGTTAAACAAACCAGGCCTTCTTGAGCCAGCCATATCAGTGAGTCAGTCTCACTCACCAATTATTGTTACTATCTATGAGATCCTTTCCTTTAAACCTATTAAAAAAAAAAAGAAAAAAGATGGCTGATAGTCACATAAAGAGAGTTTTCCTCTTTTTTTTTTTTACAAGTTTCAATTTTGTTGAACTAGAGTAGAATGTGTAATTGTGTTTTTAGCCATTCAGCTGAGTAAACTTCCACAGTTGTACAACATGGAGGTCATAGAACACCTCTTCAAAGCTAATTAAATCAACATGATGGTTTCCTACAGCTGCTCGCTTTTTGTCTATGGCTTTCCAGTGTGTAAACCAACTGTGTTTTGGTGGGATAATAAGCCTCTTGCTTTTTCCACCACCCTCTCTCCCCTCTACAGATTTTTTTGTTTTTTTGTTTTTTTTTTTGCCGTACGCGGCCTTCTCACTGCTGTGGCCTCTCCCGTTGCGGAGCACAGGCTCCGGACGCGCAGGCTCAGCGGCCATGGCTCACGGGCCCCGCCACTCCGCGGCATGTGGGATCTTCCCGGACCGGGGCACGAACCCGTGTCCCCTGCATCGGCAGTCGGACTCTCAGCCACTGCGCCACCAGGGAAGCCCCCCTCTACAGATCTTTATGTATTTACCATCAAGCGCAATTTCATATATTCTATATTATCATCCACATTTAACACATTTTGAAGAATGTGGTTTAGTAAGACAACCATTATTTTTCCTGAACACTTTTTTTTAATCCATTTTGCTACAACAACGGCTGAATTCTTATATAGAAAATGGAATAAGCCTTTTCTGCTGAAACTATAAGCCTGAAGAAAGAATATAATTCCTACATTGCTAATATTTTAAAGTGTTTTATATCAGTTATCAATAGGAAAGCTACAAATATTTACTATTGTTATTTTATTTCCATAATAATCCTATGAGGTATTATTATCTTCAATTATCAAAAGAGAAGACTATGGTTAAAAAAAAAAGGTAGAGTGATTTTGGGGTCAGAGAGAGCTGAGATTAACATTCAGTTCTTTTGATTTCCACCTTAGCTTTCTTTGCATTCAAGCAGAATATTAGCTTTGGAAATTAATTGGGGTCTTTCCATTGAGGAAATAGACTACATTCTACTGGCTTTAAATAGTTTCTTTCTATATTTAGTGGCTAACTATTCTGTGAGCAACTCATGGTCAAGTTCTTTTTTCTTTTTTGGTAACAAAGAAGTTGCTTTCCTTAAAACAGCAGCAAAAATAATGAAGTTTGGCTCATGTTGACTCATTTCTTTCGGAAGTAAAAATATTCTTCAGTTATGCACATGTTAACACTTGATTTCTTCACTCTTGTCCTTGAAAGTAGGGCAGTCAGGACACCCCATGTAATTAAAGGCAGAGCAATTTACATGTGATAAATAGAAGATTCGTTCTGACACGTTTTTATTCTTTTAAAGAGGTATTGCACTGCAGCCATGCATATATAACACATCGCATACACATGTGCATACATAGAAATTTGCAAAGATGTATTTGGGGTGGAAGCCCATGCCTCAAGTTTCATGGAAGTGTTTTCCATTTCAGAGCAGAGAAGTCTCACTCTTCTAAACCATCTGGCTCCAATTACTGCAGGTTCTGCTGTCAGCATTTACTTAAAGAGGGAGAGGCTACGCCTTTGTCACCCTAGGGAGGGTCATTATTTAGTGACTGGAATGGTTTAAGTTTTTTTTAATCTACTACGACAAAATGGTAAAACAAAGAAATGCTTCTGAGTTAGAGATGGTTCATTTTCAGAGTTTAATCACATTCACTTAAATATAACTTCATTGTTCATTCCCATCACAGTCTTTATAAATGGAAGCTATCTTACTAGACTGTCAGATCAGCATACAATAGGCATTTTGCTATAGACATGAATACTGGACGATATAACTCTTTAAAAGTTTTGTCCAGATTCTCTGTTTTGTCAGAGTTGGTACGTTTGGTAATTCCATTTCCATCGTTACAAGGAATAGTATGGTCTGATAATTAAAGCCTGTACTCTGGCAACAGACCACCTGGGTTTGAATCCTAGCTCTGCCCCCTCCCACTTATCCACTGTGTGATATTGAACAAGCACTTTACCTATCTGTGCCTGAGAATCCTCATCTATAAAATGGAGATTTTAGAAATACCTTGTGTATGCTTGTGAGGATTAAATAAGTTAATGTATGTTTAATGCTCATATAGCATCCAGTGCATAGCATTAGTTGCTATTTTATTATGAGTATATAAAAATGACTTAAATGTTCTCTTTGAAATATACAGTATTTAATAATATTTCACCAAAGGAAATTTTGACTTATCAATTATCATTGTTAGAGTTACAAAGTATTTTCCATCTATGTATTACAAAACAAGCATGGAATTCATCTTAAGGCAATTCTAGTAACTGGATATATTGAGACCAAGAAGGAAGTAAAGTTGCTTTATAACAAAACCCATTGGGGTTAGATGTAAATTCATTTCAAATTCTTTCAGAAAATTCTATTTCCTCTCTTTTGTTATTCTTCTTACTGTGAAGAGAATATTCCCTCGGGGGGTAGAGAGAAGAACTTTAATCGCCAGCTTCTCCATTTCCTTGCCCCAATTTTATTTGGTCAGATAAAATCTCCTGGGAATCTGTCTGTTTCTTTCTCCCTCCCTCTCTCCCCTTCCTGCCCTGCCTCTCCCATCCTCTTTTCTCCCAACCTCAGCTGCCTATATAAGCTCCCTTTCTTCATTTTCCTTAGTAACTCTTGCTCATTTACTCATTCTTTAAGACTCAGCCCAGTTTTCACCTCCCCCATAAAATCTTTCACTAATCTTCCAGAAAGTGTTGATTTTTCCCTTCTCTGGGTCCTCACTGGACTTTGATCATTGGGACTTATTATGTTGTAATTATTATTTAATATGTTTGTTTACCATGCTTGATGGCGACTTGAGAACACCAACCACGTCTTACTGGCCTTTGTATGTCAGTATCTAGCATAGTGTCCACTATTTATTGTCTAGATGAACTGTGTAGAGCATATGCATCAGGATTTGGGCAGAGTTCCTCCTAGATGTAACTGGTGAAGGTGTCTGCCCAGTAAGTATTATTTGTAGGATACCAAGGAACCCAGTCTACTCAATTTGTCTTTACAAATGGCTTGTTGCTGATATCTGTAATTCCCTGTTAGTGATCACCTAAAGGTCTTGGTACATGTTAACCCGGTTAAGACATTATCTTGTCTAGGATTAGTAAAAAGTAACACAGCAACAAGCCTATTAGCAAGGATTAGCTTATCTGAAAGTGAAGAGATTGGTGGACAGAAATGGTAAATTGTGATGTCGGTAGGGTTTAGTGTGTGGGTTATTAGAGGGGGCGTCGTTCAGTGAGAGTGACCTGGGGCACTGCAAACTTTGTGAGTAGGAGCTGACATGGAAAGGAGTCCAAATGTTGATAGGAATATCCTGAAAGTCAGCTTGTGTTACTATTCGGCTGAGATCTCAGCCTGACTGAGTCATAACATTCAGAAAAGGGGAAGTTCCAGGTGAATTGTTTGCTTGAGCCTAAGTGCAGCTCTCCTCGGCTACAAAGGTGGGAAACCAATCTCCTTGTGCCAGAGATCACTGGGTTCCTTGTGGTTTTGCAGGACAGGGCACTGCCTACCCTCAGCAAAATAAATAAGGTTCAATTAAAAGCAATTCCATAATTCAATCTAGAGCAGATCTTTGCCATGTCGTTTCTTGAATCCTTGTTCAGTAGAGTTGCTCAGATAGTTCATCCATCCACACGCAATTCATCACGTGTGTTTATATTTCAAAAAGTTGCAGAGACGGAAATTATTGGCCTTACAAACCATGTCTGTCTCACTATTAAATCATTCACAGACTGTCAAGCAGTGCTCATTCTGGAGGGGTTGGAAGGTCCCCGAACTGCATGGCCCCCATTTCCTCCACTGGAAAAAAATCTGTTGATATATGAAAAGTAGGTATTTAAATAAGCTATGTGAATGTTCAGAAATGACTCCGGGCATTTTCAGCAACATGAGCAGCTGGGTAGGGTACCTCACACAAAACTTTGGAGCCAGATTTACACAGGGTTTAAAATAGCTCTTGCTAGAGTCTAGCCACATTTGGAAATTCCACAAACAGTTTTAAATGAGTACTCTATTATTCCTGGGCCAGTTTTAATAGCATGAACGGCAGCGTCTTCTGATTTACTCTTTTCCAGAGATACAAACAACAGCGCCAGAACTGCCTGTACCTCTCCAGGATTTGATATATTTACAGCAAGAGTTAATTTTCTTCCAGTGCCATTTTGATTATTCCATTTCTTTTATTTTCATATACATGCAATGGCTCCTCCTTTATATTAAGTCCCATTTTAATTTAGTGGTTCAAGACTGGCTCTCAATACTGTAGACTACCCTCTGAGCCACATCCTGTCTCATCCTCTCCATCCTACCCAAAAGGCAACTACCTCATGCTCCCCTCACCTCACTACCCCTAGATTTAGCTTATTGTGAGCCTTTGTGTCCTACTCTCATATCTAGAAAATCTCTCCTCTTCATCAGCCAGCGTTTCCTTCTTTCCATAAGACTTTTCTCTGGTTCAAGGATCAGAATAACCTGTGGCTCTTCGGTATTTAATTTGTTTATAAAGAATTAAATCAATGAATTGATTGTTTCTTTATCATGATGTTTATGCACTATGGTAAGCATTGTAAATATTATAAAATAATTATAAAAGATAGTTCTTTGCCTTCAATTTTGATAGAATTACAACTTAAAGCACAGTTACAGGAAAGACTAAATACTGTGATATAAACACAGGTAAAATATGATACAACTGAATGGTTGAAGAACAGGACTCTAAATCCTAAGGACATTCAATCTCTCAAGCATTTCTTTCCCTCAGACAATCGGTATTCTTCCTTTAGAGAGCGTGTCCAGGGCCAACCCTAACCAGTTCTAGTTTTCTGAGCTGTTCAATATGGTAGCCATTAGCTACACGCGGCTATGAAGCACTTGACATGTCACAATGTGACTGAGGAATACAAATTTAATTTCATTTAATTCTACTTAATTATAAATTTAGGCTTAAAAACTAATATTCAATTCAACTGCTGGAAAACTTGTATATATATTGGGAACAACTTGGGTTTGTAAGTTTAGTTTCCCAGCTGTACGCTTTTAAAATCTAAATATGGATCAGATATTACCAGTGAAAACTTAGCATCTGGATTAAGATGTGCTATAAGTGTAAAATATACCATGGATTGTGAAGAAAAGAATCTAAAATATCTCATTAATTTATTATATTGATTTCATGCTGAAATAATATTTTGGATGTGTTGGGTTAAATAAAATACATCCTTAAAATTTCTTTTTTTTACTTTTAAAAAGATGAGTACTAGAAAATCTTAAATTACACACGTGAGTTGCAGTATATCTCTTTTGGATGGCACTGCTCTAGATAAATAAGATCTAAACTAAACTCCTACGTGTACCTGGACCTCAGGGCCAACTACTCCAGTGATGTTTATTGGTCATCTAGAACTCTAGTGCATTTTGGCCTTCTGCTGATCCTACCATTATCAATTTGAGGTTGCGTTTAAAAACATAGTCCTGGACTATCGTGTGTCATTGGAGTAAAATGTAGACAGACGGCTGTTCGTTTGGCCCATTACAAATGGATATACCTTATTTTGCGGTATGCGGGCCTCTCACTGTTGTGGCCTCTCCCATTGCGGGGCACGGGCTCCGAACGCACAGGCTCAGCGGCCATGGCTCACGGGCGCAGCCGCTCCGCGGCATTGTGGGATCTTCCCGGACCGGGGCACGAACCCGTGTCCCCTGCATCGGCAGGCGGACTCCCAACCACTGCGCCACCAGGGAAGCCCTAGACTTTCACTTTGATGTTTGTCTCTTTATGTGAATAACCCTACTCCTTCTTGTCCATTCCCTTGTGTATTTGCTACAATGGATTTAGTGTCTATAATCTTGTGTGACAAAATTAGGTCATTTTTGGCTTTAGCTTCTTGTTGCAGTCCTTACATTCTAGGAGAAAGCTGATTTTAGTTTTTGGCTTTGAGCCCTTCTTCCCTGCCCCCTCTCCACTCTATTCCAGGTAAACTGGAGGACAATAGGAGCTCTGGGGAAAACCAGTCAGGTTCCATGTGCAGAAATTCATGCAAAACAGTCAGTATTGTACTCGTGATACTTGGAGTGCATGAGACTCTGGGGCCTTCTCTCTTTTAATTCTTATTTTCTGAAATCTTTTGTACATGGTTTTTAAAAGTCTTGTCAGCTTCACCAACTGACTATTCATCATTCATCAGTTTCAGATCCAGAGTAGCAATGTCCCTAGGCAACTCCTCTCTTCTTTGGGAGATGAAGTCCAAAATATTTGCCTTATTTAACATTCTGCGTAATTTAACCCCAACTAACTCCAGCAGCTAACCACCTAGAGCAACTAACTAGCCCATCCTGGTCTCTGTCTTTCCTGGCTCTCCTAGAATTAATTCTTTAATGTAACATTCTAATGCTGCTCTTCCTGATTTTTAGTTAAATGGAGAAAACAGTATTTAGTGTGCCTGAGAGTTGTGAACCTGTAATAATGATAATAATCGTTGACATTCATATAATCCTTAGCATGTGCTAGGCACTGTTCTAAACAATTTATATCCATCTTCTTTCACTTTCTCTCAATAACCTATGAAATAAGTAGTTATTATCTCATTTCATATTATCTCATTTCATAAGGGATTGAGGTATAGAGAAGTTAAGCACCTTGTCCAAGGCCACACAGTAATAAGTAGCAGAACTAGAATTCATTCGAGCTTTCAGGTCTACATGTATTGAGCTAAATTGTTTTGGATACTTTGTCCCAGACATTTAACATGGATTATCTCATTTAATCTTCACAATGTGTAAGGAAAGTGACCTCAGAGTGTAAAGTAACAAAAAAGATTTTGGAAGTGAAAGATATTCCAGTGGACTGAACATATGGCAATGACTCAAGAAACATTAGTTTTGCTAATTCCCTAGCCCGGAAGTCAAGGCTGCAGGTGAATTCTGGCCCACTAGTGTTGTATAAATAAAGTTTCATTGTATCACAACCACACTCCTTCATTTATGTATTCTCTGTGGCTGCTTTTTTATTGCAATGGCAGGATTGAGTAGTTGTGGAAGAGACTTTATGGCCCCTAGAGCCTAACATATTTTCCATCTGGCTCTTTTTAGAAAAGTTTTCCAACCCCTGTATGCACCACACCTGAAGAGTACATAGATTTTGCAATTAATGTTAAGATTACACAGTAAGAGAAGTGATTGTTTAGTACTGCTTGCCCAAACCATTCTTTCTTTAAAGACTCCCTTTGTGTTCTCTGAGAGGAGATTGGGGGATATAAGGGCTAATCGTTTTTTCACTTCCTGTGGCTCAAATCATCACCACAGCCCTTCATCTTCCACAACGTATTGACTCCTTAAACAGCAGGTGTCATGCTGCTTGACCCAATTGATATGTCCTTGAAAAGCTGATGTCAATCAGAGTTTGGTACATTGAAACACATTTTCTGTTCATTTATATTATAATTTGTGTGATGCTCTGTCCGCTTGAAAGGATCTATACCTCTTTAAAAAACGTGTGCCTGCTAGTTCACGACGCTATCTCCCCACCGCCCCAGTACTCAACACTGATGTTTCTGTCCAGTTGTCACCATTCTACAAAAGGAATTGTATCCAATTGTGGAAGGTATAATTTAAAAAAAATCAAAACAAAACAAAAACTATGTATGATGTTCACAGGATGAGTAATCTTTCTCTGATTAAAATAATTGTACTATTAACATTTAATATTATACATTTTCTTAAATTGAGCTGTGCCTCTTGCAGAAAACAATGAATAGTTATGGGTTACCTATTTTATGCCAAACAGTGTTGGGTAGCAATGGTGATTTTTTTACCATTATTAAAACATGCCAAGCAATGACAATGTTAAGGTCATGAAAACCTATCTTCATCATCATTTAAAAAATAACAGTAAATTACGCAAGTGCTACTATGTGCTGGCCCTCATTCTAAGTGCTTACCACGCATGATCTAATCATCCTAACTCTCCTGTGAATTCAGTTCTGTTATTGTCCTCATTTTACAATGTACACTTTGTAACGTGTCATTTGTAATACATATTTTACATTAATGGAGTAAAAAAGAGTTAATCCACTTTTATATAATAATATATAAAATGGAGGGTTAATTTAGGGGTTTATTTTTAAAGTGAGTTATAATGCTATATACTTAAGTATTGTGATTTTTTTAAAGCTCTAGTGGTATATCAAAAAAACAAAGAGTTACATAAACAAAGTATTACATTTGGACACTAGAAGTCATATTTTTAAGACCAGAATATTGAGACATGTGAGATGAAATCAAAATATTTGTGGGTCATTGATGCATTTATTTATTGAATATTTACTACAGTCCATTTCCTCATGATCTATAAACAGGGAAGTATTCGACAAGCAAGTAAATAAATATATGATTAACGTGAAGATTCTGACAAGGGCTTCCAGCAGCATGAAGAGGGTGGGGATATGAAGAGTAATAGAGAGATCATATAGGTTGGTCAGAGGACATTCTTCTGAGAGAATTTCAGCTTAGAGCTTAAGAATGAAAAAGAGCCAGCCACGTGCAAGAATGTGGGAAGGAGTAGCACAGGCAAGTAGGAGGAATGGCATCTCCAAGAATATGAGGAGAGAACTTGACTTTAAACTCATTGCTTAGTGAGTTTATTTTCCCTCCAGGAAAGTTCTGTGGCCCATCTACCTGCTTACATCTGCCAGCCCCTACTGGCAAAACCACACATGCATTAAAATATTTTCATTGTCAGATTAGTTAGCAGTTATTGTAGTTGCATTTAAAGTAAACTACAATATTGATATTAGCTGGTATAGAAAATGACTTTAAAAAAAATCCCTAACCTTTGGAGAAATGTGAGTACATGGCATACTGTCAGCTGACTCCTGGAGGGCTGACCTTTGGGTCTCCAGGGTGCACCTGCTGTTCTCTTTGCTCTTCAAGTCGACCTTCAGTTCAGTCACTTACCAGCTCTGTGAGTTTAGGCAAGTTAGGTAACCTCTCTGAGTCTTAGTTTATTTATTAGCATAACAGGGGGAAAAACATGTATTTTAATATTACTATGAAATTGATTAAAATATTTGAAAGCATCTAGCACTTATAATGTGACAGATCTTTTATATATGTTCATGATAGCAATGATTCATATTTATTGAGAACTATTATGTATCAGGTGCTCTTCAAGAACTTCCAGTGTTTTTGACTCATTTTATCCTCACAACAATATGGTGTAGGAACAGTTTTACATATTTCCTTGTGTCACATCTGAGGAACTGAAAGCACAGAGAATTAGGCATCTTGCCCAAGATCTCAGAGCCAGTAAATGGAGGAACTAGGTTTCCAACCAGGCCGTCTGGTTTTGGCGCTTGTGCCCTAAAATGTGTTTTCTCGTTTAGAAAGAAATCATTAATAACTGAATCTTGTCGGTTTCTCAGGTAAGCAGCTCAATGCAATGATTACTTTGGGGTGAAGTCTGAAGCTAAAACAACTTGCTTGCTTCACGCAGAACCTATGCGCTCGGTTTATAAGTGACCTCTGTAGCAGATTAAGGCCAGGTTTCAAAAGCAACCCCCCTCTCCACCCCCCCAAAAAAAGAAAAAGAAAAAAGACAGATTAGCCATTAAGATATATAGCTTATTATTAAAAAGTGCCCTGCATGTGTATCACATAAAGGATTTACACAGCAATTTATTGTCAAACGGATAACAGCATGTAAATTTCCAAGAATCAACTTGGTGTCAGTGGAAAATCACACTCCGGAGACGCAGACACTAGACAGTTCCACAGCAGCTGAATCATAAAGACTTTTATAGATCAATAACCCTCAACCTTGCTGCATGAAAAAGCATCTTCATCAACAAAGAGAGTTTCAGGGAGCCGCAAAAGCATAGTAGGATTATTAGAACAGGTGGGCTTTTGCATGCGTGTATGTATGCTATTTTCACAAGGTCATTGTCGCATAGCTACATCAGGATTTAGTTTTGATATTCCAATATTATATAGTAAAATAGTACCATAGCCAAATACATGATAATGTATTCTCCTACTTTTGTGGGGGGGAATAAAATGCTTTTCAAACTATCCTCAATTAAGTAGAGGAGAGATGAGTTACTGGAATGTGTTTAGTTTTGGGCAACAGTCTAAGTTTCTGTTCTGACCCTTATTGTGTCCTTACATCTTGGTTTCTTCATTTGTGAATTTAAAGATTAATAATAACCACTTCAAAAAGTTCTTGATCCCCAAAGTACACGCCTCATTGAAGTACTTTACCTGAGAAAAATACGAATGAGGAGTTTTATTTCATACCAACTAATTCCAAGTAAAGTTGAGATTGCTAATTATCTTTCTTTACTGTATTATCCAACATGAGAGAAACAAATAAATTCATACATCTATCTAGTGAAAACATTTTAAAAATTATTATGTATTTTTGAATGAGTGCCATCTATTAATTGTTAGTTATATGGGACAGTTAGTATTTGAAATAATCTACAAGATTTTAAAAGACATATGAACTGAGGATAATTTTTAGGTTGTTTCCATCTCATTGTTGACTATTGACTGGGAAGCTATTAAAGAAGGAATTTTATTTATCATATAGCAGATGCTTTACATACATTGAATTCAAACAAGTTTTCTGACAGTTACAATGGCATTTTTATCCCCATAATACAGATGAGGTTATTGAGACTCAGAATACTAACTAGCTGAAGTTAACAAAGGCATTAATTAAGTAGCAGAGTAGAGGTTGGAACCTAGGCTTGTGTGGATTCCAAAGTTCTCTTTCCACACTCTTACTGCCTCTGTGTTTTATTGGTTTGAAGTTGATCTTGACATAATCTAATTGCTTAAATAGTAATCAGCTATTCTAAGGATTTCATAATCTGGCATCTATATAACTTGACTATGATGTGGTTGATTTGGTCCAGTATATACACATTCAGATGCTTACTTTTCAGATGGTAAAACCACAAGTGGTTTTTACTGGTTTGACTATTTAATATTGCAAAAAAAAGCCCTTTAGTGCAGTTCATAACTGAATTTACCAAATTCAATTAAAATATTAGACTTGGATGGTATAGGTATGACCAGACTAAATATTTACACTGAAGTAATAGTATTGAGATACTAAATCATATACACTCTATTCAGTAAAATTCAACTGACAAATTTACTAGGAGACATAATAAAGTAAGACATTAAAGGACTGCATTATAATGGCAACGGAGATTATATAGAGTCAATACACATTGAAGTATTTATGGGTAATACAGCATGATGTCTGGGATTTGCTGTAAAATACTCCAACAACAACAACAAACCATAAAAACAAAACAAAACAGTGGGTTGGATGGAAGAAACAAGATTGCTGAAAAATTGTTAAAGTTGACAGTACATGGGGATTTATCTGTTGTATATATGTGAACACTTATACAATAAAGAGTTTAAAAAAGCAATCAACTACTCATAGCTATTAGGTTGAGGCTGAGAAACCAGAAAAGTTTGATTGCTCCAATTGAATATATGTTCAGATTTTCAGCTCTACTTTGTATGGTTAAAAATCTGTGTTTCAAATCGTTAGCATAATCAGGCAGCATCCAGAGTGTATGTTCTCAGCAAGCACTGATCTCATTAAATATTTTTTGATAAGATATAACTTAATGATATAAAGGTATGAATCTCAGAGATATATGATAGTGTATAATCTCAACCAAAAGAGACCTGACTTTGGGATAATATTTAAACTCAAATTTTTATCCCCTGAAGATAGCACTATAATATCACTTTAATACAAATCTTATATGTTTTCACTGAATTTTAATTAAAAATAATACTTCCGGGCTTCCCTGGTGGCGCAGTGGTTGAGAGTCTGCCTGCCGATGCAGGGGACACGGGTTCGTGCCCCAGTCAGGGAAGATCCCACATGCACGGAGCGGCTGGGCCCGTGAGCCATGGCCACTGAGCCTGCGCGTCCGGAGCCTGTGCTCCGCAAACGGGAGAGGCCACAACAGTGAGAGGCCCACATACTGCAAAAAAAAAAAATAATAATAAATATATAAATAAATCCATTCAAATAATATTTAGATCCTAAAGGATGATGGCATATAGCTTCCTTTATGCTACTAGCATGTCATAATTTTTATTTTGTTAATAAACTGTCATCAAAACAATTATCCCTACATTCTGCTAAATCTCATGTAATTAAAGACATCTTATTAAAATGAGATTTGCTATGTAACTTTATTTTACTATATAGCAAGAAACTAAAAATCTTTAGTTTTACGTTTTTAAAGTGTGCAACTGAATGAGAAATTACCTCTTCTTTTTATGCTACAAGAACAGTTTAATTCCTTGTCTTTTTCCATTCATTTTCTAATAGCATGTTTTTCTAAATCAAGTCATTGTAATTATTAAGCATCATTCTTTGACCCTAGGCAAATCGTGAAGTAAGTTTGACTTTGTTTCCCTTTAAGCTTTCCTTCTAGCCACTTGTTTCTTTCTTATGGCATCATTTTCCTCCTAGACCTATAGTCGCATTGGAGCAGCAACTCCTCGCCAGAGTTGAGGCACTTCATCTCTCATTGCTGATCCCGTCTTCACAGCTCATGACCGTTCATGGCTTAAAGGTAAGCATGCCTCAGTAGATCCAGATAAGTACTTTAATCTTCATATTAAATCAAACAGATACCTTAGGCAGCGGTAGGCACAATTTGCGTGCATTTTAAAACTATATCACAAGATTTCAAAGAAATTCCAAGTTTGGAAGTGGGTTGCTTTGGGAGCTGCCCTCCAAAGCCAGGCTGTACGTATTCACTCTTCAGTCTCCTCCTCAACAGCGATGCCTCGCAGAAAAATTTGAGAAGTGCCAGAACATGACCTCTCAAGCACATTTATGTTTCAACTTGATTTGAATAACACGGCAAATGGCATTCTATGAAACCGTGGAAATAGAGATACTTTTGAAAGGGGTGGGGATCTTCTTTTCATATTGCCCCTCTGTAGTTAATTACCTTCATTCATAGAGATTCTGGGGCATTGACGGCATATACGTTTTGTTTAATACAGAGACTTGGCCATTGCCTTTAAGACGTACAAATATTAAAGGAAATTATGAAACGAAAGCAAAAATTTATTGGTGAAACAGTGTCTAGGATCAAGGGATAGTTGGTATAATTTTCCAATTTCCTATGACAATTACGGGAAAGATGTGCTTCAGAACTAGAATTTAAATAACATCTTCACCCTTTACCATTTCCTATATCAAGTACATTAAAAAATGCACCTGGTTCTAAAGTTCACTTTTCTTTTAATTATGTTTAAAGACTAATATCTGAAATGTTAAACATTGTATCAGAAATAGAATAATAATTGGTAAACTTAAATTTTATTGCCCTCTAAGTTGTTTCCTCGTTAATACTAAGAGCTTTTTTGTCCCAAAACTTGGACTTGGAAATTAACACAAAAATGTATGGAAATGTAGGATAAAATATGCTCGGAGCTTTTCAAAATGTCTGCCAGTGGTTAACAATGAGAATCTCTGAGTTTGGGTTTGACTTTAGTCCTTTGTATTATAGTTAATATGAAAAGAAAAAAAAAAAATAGAGGGCGGCAGGAAAGGCTCCTTGCTGGCAAATTGAGTTCCTTGGGGGAAAAAGCAAAAGAGAGAGACCAATTTAGTCAGGGGAAATTATAATACACCAATCACGGTGATTGATCCTGCGTGAGCAGAGGGCGCATGGAAATAATTTAAATGTTGTCCATAAAACTGTTGCTTTCAGGCTTAATGGCATTTTGCTTATCAGGATCACTGCTTTCAGGGGCACTGTAGAGATTCTATCGTTCCAGGAAAGAATAAGAAGTTTGGTGCATTCTTCCTTGGGATTAAAGTTGGAAAATGTAGAGGAAGTGGGAGGCAATTGGTACCACTTCTTGCTTCCTTGTCTACTGCTTCTCTAATAGTGAGAATTTCCCTCAGAAGCTCCTGTATTCAATGCTTAATTCAAATATTCCATATGGGTGAATTCTGGAGAATTTGGAAAAGGTATTTTATTTAGTGCCCCATCTCCACCTTTTATTCTTTTTGTTTAGCTGATTCAGTTTCCATCTGGGATGTAGGAATTCACTGAGGTGGGCTGGCTTTATAAAACTAAAGAAAAGATCATAATTATCATTATGTGGGTTTTACATAGAAATACTCCCTCTATTTTGAAGTATGACTCTTTCTTGGAGTCATTTGAGACATGGTAAGACAGCATACGTGTAATCCTGCATATTTTTCCTCTTACATGTATGGAAGAAAAGTAAAACCATTGCAAAGTAGTGACATTTTCAAGAAAATTCTTTTTATGATCAGTGTCTTGCTTTCATTTAAGGTAGATTTTCTCCCAGTGTTGGTAGTTAGTTTCTGAGGGGAAAAGGTAATGATTTTTTGATGATGGCATTTAGTAGAGGGATTATCTGATCTTCCAAGGTCATTTGGGACCTTTGGGCTATGGCAGGAATTTTTCAGTATTATGCTACACTGATCCTGATGGTGAGGACCGTCAGAAAGCTGTGATTGATTGAAAGGATGGGAAACGTTCCTCTGAGCTGCTAGCAGAATAAGATGTTTATTTTCAGTTGATTTACTTTTTTTTTTTTTACAAAAATGGTAAACTTGGTTATTTGTATAACTTGACTTACTTGCAAGCGCTTATAGAGATCATATATCTAGAGCACATGAACAAATCCTTTCCTTGAGTTTTGCATTTAGTGTTTCAATTCTGGTTTCCCCGCATGTTATCTTTGTGACCTTGGAAAGCTGACATCACTAAACTTTAGTTTTCTCATCTGTAAAATATGAATAATAATACCACTTGCCTCATAGTGTTGTTGTGTTATTTAAATTAGATAATCTATTATCTCAATGCCTAGCACAATAAACATGAGCTATTATTATTCAGGTTCATAATAATATCCTGGGTTTCTTTTCACCTTTTAGGAACAGAGTGAAAATTCATAATTGCTTATGGTGAAAAAGAGAGAGAAAGGTATTCTTCTATCATATAGATTGAGAAGCTTGGGCACAGGGGACTCCAGAATACAGATTACCAATTATGTGCCTTCTGTTTTTAATATTTTGTTCCCATCATGTACATTTCTCCAACCCCAACCTTGCCAAGATCTTCTCTCTTCCTATGTCTGTTTTCCAATCCTCCCTGTTACTTGCTGTTCCTTAAAAACCCAAGCATTTTCCTTCTCTGAGCCTGTGAACATGCTATTCTTTCTGACGGGGATGCTCTTCCTCTCTAATCTCTCTAAAATTCATTGAATTTTAAGCTATTGTTCAAAGCTTCATGCTCTTACTTCCATATATTATTTTCTGGTTCACTAATTGGGTATTCTTTACCCTCCTCTGAGCACTGTGGTACTCTGAACTTCTCTTAAACAGTTTTCCTAACTCTGTGATAGTAGTCATTTATGTACTTGGTTTTATATGCCCACCAAATTGCATATTCTGAGTGATGACGTATATAGGAAGTGGTGGGCCATAGAAAAGGATCCCTCAGATAACCATTTCACTCCTCAGGGATTAAGCGTCTTACAGCAGTTGACTTCCTGTGTTCTATCACGTCTTCCATAGCCATGAGTTCTGTACCTCCCCAAACCCTGACTTTCATGGCCTCTCTTAACAATAGAACTGACCTGAATTCCTCCTGGGGATAATCACTCACCTGGACAAAGATGGGAATGTACTATATGCAGCCTAGAAATCTATGAATCTCCAGCTGCATCCTGGTGCCCACCCTGTCCTCCACCAAATGGCATCAGTGGCTGTGGAACATGTGTCCTCTTCCATGATGCAGACAGTAAATGGATACCACATTCACTTCCTGGGGTCCTGGATAAATAAGAAGAAAGCTAAGTGTGGAAATATTCTCTGGACACTTAAGTCTTAGTAGACACTTAAGGTAGTCCTTGAGATCATATAATATGGTAGGCTTTATCCCATAGCTTAACTGGTACACAAAAAACTGCCTACCAGCAGCCCAAGTGGGAAACCACATCTTTATCCTCACCATACCTCTCCCCTTCGCCAGTGGTGTTCAGTATGCCTCCTTCTATCCACCCCATATCCTTGTCCACACCTGTGCCAGCTTTCTCTCTACACTGAGTCATCTCCACACTGCAATCCATCCTTCTGACAAAGATGGAAATTCTCTAAGATCCAAACGTTATATGGAGCTCCCCCTATGTAAAAACTGCCAACAGCTCCCACTTTATTATAGGATATGTCATATAACCTCCTTCACAATCTGGCTAGATTGTGTTTTCCTATCATCGTCCTCCTAAGATCCTCTCTAAGATCTGGACATCCTAAGATTCCCTTTGTTTTACCACATAGACATACTCATGGCCCCGCCAACACAGTCTCTCTTTTCATATATCTTAGCATTTTCATAGCTTGTTACCTGCCAAGAATGCCTTGCCCTGAATGTCACTCCCTTTTACTTAGTTGTTATTTATTCTTTTAGACTGGGTTCAAATGAAACCTTCCCCCTCATATTTCTGTGTAGCCACAGCATTTGGTATTTATCCATTATGGTGTTTCTCACATTAAATTCTAGCTATTTGCATAATCAACTCTCTCTCACTTGACTGTGAGCTCTTCATTTTTATAATCCCACCTTCCCACATATTTCAACTATCCTTTTTCTGACACCTAGCAGTACCTGTTTTATAATAGGTACTCAGTTTAATAAGAAATAAATGAATAAATGAGAATGACCACAAGTTAACTAAAGTATTGAAATATTTCCAATGATCAGATTTGTTTTAGCATAGAAATACTCCAAATTCTGTTCATGTGAGCCCAGAATGACTGGTTCATCTAATAACATTTGCTATAATAATCAGAATTCCTTGATGGTGGACTCTCCGTGTAATAGGGAAGAACCTTTTGTATTCTATAACAAGTTAATCACTAGAGGGCTGTTGCCTATAAGCTTAACTTATACATAATGGCCCATCTCTGGGATCCCTGCTTCCCAGGTAATGAGCATTAAGCTAAAATACCTTTGGCTCACAGGAAACATCCTGACCAGGCCCACCCGTGAATGACTGCAGGGAGGAAGAAATTAACACATACCCTCTAGAGGCTGATGGGAACCAGGAAGTGTTTGACTTTACTCCCTCCCCTTTTAGTATAAAAGAGGCCTGAATCCTAACTCAGGCAAGATGGTTCTTTGGGACACGAGTCCACCAGCTTCTTGGTTTGCTGGCTTTCCGAATAAAGTCATTATTCCCTGCCCCAACAGCTCGTCTCTCGATTATTGGCCTGTTGTGCGGCAAGCAGTACGAGCTTAGGCTCGGTAACATTAGTATATTTTGGCGGGGGGATGGAGGCAGAAACAACCAAAAGATCCCTGTAGTTTTACTGAAATAAACTGTTTAAATAAGAGCAGATGATTTCTTTCCTCTTTAAACTATGGGACCTGGAGTCCTCAAATTGAAAAACTTAGGTTATATCAACGATCATGTATAAAGCAAAAATTTTAAAGTACAAAGTTCACAGATTAACAAAGCTGATCCATTGACATTTACTAATGCTCTAGCTAGTGAACTAGACTTTGTAGTTGAATTATAATGCCCTCCTTTTTTTACCCAACCCCTTCAGTGTCTCTGCAGTGCTCAGTGATAATGTATGAGCTGTTAAGAAAATGTACACATACTGTCACTTACTTGGTTAGTCTTTGAGTCTCAGGTTTTCATTTTAGATCGCATGCATCTTAAACATGATATGGACCAGGAGTCCCCAACCCCTGGGCCTCGGATGGTAGCCAGCTGCATGGCAGGAGGTGAGCTGCAGGCGAGCGAGCTAAGCTTCATCTGCCGCTCCCCATCGCTCCCCATCTCTCACATTACTGCCTGAACTATCCCCCCTCCCCCCTCCCCCCACCTCAGGAAAAATTGTCTTCCACGAAACCGGTCCCTGATGTCAAAAAGGTTGGGAACCACTGATGTAGACCGTAGTGTCCTGCTTCTATTTTCAAGTGTTAATGGAAAAAACTTCAAAGACCTGGATCCTTTAGTTATAACAAAAAAACAATTAGAAAGTTCTTAGAGTTATTTGTGGTTTATCTGGTTTAACTGAAATTGAGTTGTATTCTTATCTTATTGATTTTTTTTCTCTTTTTTGGGCAAGATTACCCATTCCAGACTAGAACTCCTTGATATCCAATTTTAGTGCCTCATCTTTCTTCTAACTGCAAAAAGGATTAAAAAAGATGCTGGTTGAGCATTTTAAGATTTTTCTGAAGATAGTTTTCTGAATATCCAGTATTAGTTTTTCACTGTTCTGTCTTTGGGCAAAAATGAAGAGATATGAAGAAAACTGCTGAAGAAGAGTTAAATAATCAACATTTTCCGAGCCAAACCGAGTGCATCCCGGTTTGGGGGAGATCAAGTATCAGCAAAACATTTTCTAATTTGTGTCCTTTTAAAAGGGTTCTTTTCAGGACTCTATGAGGAATGTGAGGTTTGGCCTCCTTTTTCACATAGGAATTGCTGAAAGGAGCACTTTATATCTTTTATGACTATATGTTTCAGGAAGAATTTTTAACTTTGTCACAGTGTACGACTAAAGCGGTATTTATTAGCATTTAGCCGTGCGTAGGTGTGCACATCCATAGCCAGACCCGCTACTTCTCCTCTGTCCAGGTGCTCGTACAGTCCATCTGCTTTATGCCCTGCATCTGACCAGCTGCCCGTTCTATGGATTTGCCATTTGAAATGCTTCTAAAACACACCCCTTCATCTTCCTACCTTTTATTCCTCATCCCATGAACTCACTGCTTCACTCCATTCTTCATGGAGCCCTCACTCATCTTGACTCCCCTTCTCCAAAGCTCCCCTCTTTATTATATCAAATGTGCATTGTTTTACCTGGTTTCCCAAATGCTCTTCAATCTGCTCTTATCTTCTACACCCAATCTTATGTTTTTACTGCTCTTTCAACATACTCACAAGTTTCCTATTTCTCAGAGCAGGGAATTAGAGCATATGCTTCGGAATCAGAGCTATTTATTGAACAATGTAGACTGTTGTTTTCAGACTTTCTGTTCCCAGCCTGGGAATCTGCATTTAAGTGGGCTCCTCAGGGGTGATTCTTATGTGTCTTAAACTGGAGAGTCTGCACACTTATCTCTTCTGTCCTCCCTGACCCAGTGTCTCTGTAACTTCTAGAAAACATGCCCCTTCTGCACAGGTTGCAGCCTCTGATACATGTTAACATGTGTTGCTTTCTGATTGTGTTTCTCCACCTAGAGTATGAGTTCCCCAGGACAGAGGTCACATTTATACTTCCTGGTGAGCTAGAAAGATCACCGGGTTAGGAGTCGGGCAAGCTGACTTCTGTCACAAGTTCTAACTGCGAGGAAAAACATGGGCTCCTACAGCCTCAGTTTGCTCATAGGCAAGGGTGAGAACCAGTGGAGATGATGTCTAAATTCACCTATGTTTTAAAAGCCTACAGTGTCATTGTCATAGAAAGGTCAAGAGCTTCACTCTCACATCTGGGTTTAAATCTTAGCTTTGCCATTAGCCTTGTAATTTTAAGTGAAGGATAATTTCTCTGAGTCTGTTTCAGTGGGAGTAATAACATATACCTTTTGAGGTAGCTATGAAGATAACACAGGTAAAGTGCTTAACACGGTAGATCTTATATGAAGGTCTTGGCATATTGCTATTAATCCGTGTTCTCCCTCACTTCTCATAATGCTGGATAAAGACACATTCTTTCTTGAACACTGCTCCAGCATAGCTTTCTATCAGGAGACAGTTTAGTTTAATGATAAAACATGAAATTGGTTGGGTTCAAACTTGGCTCCAGTACTTAATAGCTCAATTACCCTGTGCATGTTACTTTTAACTTTTTTGAAATGGAGATTCTAATATTTTCTTTACTATAAAGTTGTTATGAGGCTTAAACAAGATAACACATGTAAAGGCCCAACCAATGCCTAACCCAAAGTGAGTGGTAGCTATTATTAATCCTTCTGCCTAGGGTTAGCCTGATCCAACTGAAAATGTATTGTCTGGGAGTCAAAGAGACCTAACTTAAGAGCTCTGGAAGAGATCCTGGGTGCATTACATCATCTGCCTGTACTTCAGTTTCCTGTTCCACTCCATGGGGCACCAAAAGGATTAGATAAGGTAACACATGGGAAAATACGCTCAAAAGGCAAGGAGCTATATCAGGAATTACTTATATTTATTGTTATTATTTTCTTTGTACCCATCAAATGAAGGAATTAACCCAAATAATAGCCAATGTTTATTTAAAATTTACCAAGTTACAGGCATTTGATTCTCTAACTTAATCCTCTTAAAATCCACTGGAATAGATATTATTATTCCTCTTTTATAGCATGTGAAAATTGAGGTTCAGAGAAGCCAAGTAACGTGCTCAAGCACTCACACCCAGTAAGTTGCAGAACTGGAACTGGACACCAGGAAGGATGACACCAAAGAGCAAACATTTAACTGTTATCAAAAGACCTCGGGCTTCCCTGGTGGCGCAGTGGTTGAGAGTCCACCTGCTGATGCAGGGGACCAGGGTTCGTGCCCCGGTCTGGGAGGATCCCATGTGCCGCGGAGCGGCTGGGCCCGTGGGCCATGGCTGCTGAGCCTGCGCGTCCAGAGCCTGTGCTCCGCAACGGGAGAGGCCACAACAGTGAGAGGCCTGCGTACCGTAAAAAA
>NW_020185339.1:21819708-21849032 GCF_003031525.2 Neophocaena asiaeorientalis asiaeorientalis | reverse complement strand
AAAAAAAAAAAAAAAAAAAAAAAAAAAAAAGGACCTCTAAGAACCCTTCTGGCCAAGTGATCCTGTTCTCTTGGTTATGACTTTTCCATGAAGAGACTGGATGTGATGTTGGAACAAGGTGGAGGCTCTCAAAGTGAGTGGGAAAACCCCTAGAGTTTAAAATCAGAAGTAGATAGCTGTTACATGCCTGAACGTTGCCTTCATAGGAGGCTCTGGATTCTTCATGGTGGGAGATGGAACCCACCTTGGTCCTGCAGCCTTTCCCTTCATCTTCATGGAATGAAGGAGGCTGAACTATGTAGTTTCCTCACAGAAAAGACTAGCTCCTGTCTCTCCTTAATTTTCTCTATATCTTAGATCACAACCACACTGTGAGGTATTATTACCTCCATTTTGTAGATGAGGAAACTGAGGTTCAGAATGGCCAAGGCTCTGGTCTACAAAGGTAAAACTGTTGGGACTTGAATATACGTCTCTTGTACCAAGTCCAGTACTCTTTTCATTTACCCACTCTTCTAGACATGTTTTTATCTCTAAATCTAGATATGTTTTTCTCTCTAAATGATCTAACTTGAAAAATGTGATTTACATAAATATTGCAGAAATGTCTTCCATTGATACCATGTCTTATATTACGTTCATACCTTATTTGTCCTCACAACAGCTCTTGAGTGAAACTTTCACAGTGAGGAAACTAAGGTCCAAATAGGCTAAATGACTTGCCAAAATTCACACAGCTAATCAGAAATATAACATATTATATTTCTTCATGTTTTGTATACTTTACTACACCACTCATAGTGACTTGCATGATAAGATACTTTAATCACCATTCATTTTATAGAAAAAGTAAGCAAATCAAAGAATATCAAGAACCCAAGTCACCAGAAAATCACACTTGAAGTTGTGTTTTTTTTTCTTTTAAAGTAATTGGAGGACTTCTTTTAAAGCTCTGTTTTAAAATTTAAGAATAATGATGGGGGTTTCAGTTGATTCAAAGGAAGTCAGTCCTTTTTCTTTTGAGAAATGAGAGAATTGTTCTCTTATAATACTCACAGGATAACCCAAAAGAGGCTTTCAGTTTTGATTGGGATCTTAGTTAAGCAAATGAGTAAAGACATCTGAAATTTATATTCTTTCACTAATTAACTAATTCTTTCATTCATTATTCAGTAACTGCATTGTGCCAAGTGCTATGCAACATTTGCTGTACTAATGATTACAAAAGAAAATGTGAGATACATTTATAAACAAACCAGAATCAAAAGTAGAGCTAAGTAGTTTGGCCTCCATGCATAGAGGATTAAACTTTATGTCATTCCTTTACTCTTCCCATGGAAATGACAATGTAGCTTAACATCACTCCAGCTTCATTCCATCTGAGCCAAGAGGGAAAAAAAGGGAGTTCAGTTTGTAGTTGAATTGTCTTTATATCTTCTATTTGGCAGGTTTTCTTTTCTTCTCTCCCAAAGTTGTTCTGTGTGTGTGTGTGTGTGTGTGTGTGCGTGTGTGTGTGTGTGAGACTAATTTTGGGTTTATTTTCATTAAAAAAAATCTGAATTTACCTATATAAGGATAAAGATAAACTTAAATGAAATTGATGTTGTTGCTTTAGATATTTAGAATTTGTTTTTTTAAGAGCATTAGAATTTGATTTATTAAGGGAATAGAAATGGGTATTTGACCCATTGGAATCTAAAATGGGTATTTGACTATATGGAATCTAAAAAAAAAAAATGTCATATGCCAATCCATACATCTGGAAAAAACATACCAATACTAGTGAACACCAAGAGACCCTGACAGTGTATGTGATGGTATTAAGATTGGCCCTATCAGAAGCCAAGATGGTGCCATCAGTCAGGTTCTGCTGGCTTTTGAAGCTCTGCTAGCCTCCTACCATCTCATCAACTCCTCTCCTGATCCTGCCTTTAGAAGCAGGCCACCATCCAGTGACAGAACTAAGCAGGCCACTGTCCAATGCCAGAACTAAGTCCATCATTGCACAATTTAAATGAGAAACAAACAAAAAACCCTAAACAAGTCCTCACTTGTCTGATTTAGGGAAAAGCATCTCTGAGGTTCCCTATGCACAAGTTTGGCTAGAGAGGCTATTCTCCATTTCCACTTCATGTCAGTCATTTTTGCTGCATGTTTGAATGTAGTAGAATTTTGGTTGGCCTGATGTGTTAACAATTTCTGCATACCTACATTGGGGTTTTCTGTAAGAAATTTCACCTGTGGAAATGGAATACTTCTTAGTTCTCACGCAACATTGTCAATTCATGAGCCTTTGACTGCATGGTAATCGTGAAGACTCCTAATAACCCAAAGATGTTTCTTCACGGAGAATCAAGAGAAAAAACGTCCATGACTCCAGAATAACTTTCTTTTTTATGAGAGGAATATTTCTTTTTTGACTATAACCTTAATTAAGCTCTATTAACTCTAATTTAATTTAAGCTATTTAAATACTTCAAATGCTATTAAACTCAAAGAGCACATTTTTTAAAAATGTATTTAGTTCCTGGACATTTTTCCTCCATATCACACAGCCTTAATTACTATCCACTTATTGTTAAGTATATCATAAAATGAAATATACTGTATAAATTGCATTAATCTCTATAAAAGTAAACTTGAAGCAGAGCCATAAACTAACCAAAATCAGAGGTACGATAAAAAGGCAAAGTACATAAAACATCTTCTAACACTTGGACATCCATGGATGGTGAACAGATTTTACTGCATTCTTCTATTATTTCTGTGCAAAAGAGAACGGGCATTTTCATGTATGGAGTATTATGTAATATTTCCATCTATTACGTGATTATTTTTTCTCCATGCCCTATTTTAATGTCTTTTCCTCAAAGTAGAACTTCTCTACATCTATAATAATTTTCATAGATTTGCCAAGGTATTTTTACTGAGAGGAATAAAATAAATTTCATTTTGAGGGAGTACATTTTCCTTTCATAATTACTCTTATAATTATGGCACCCTGGCACATACTAGTAAGTAGGGAAAGAGGACTACTCAGTTATATCCTAATGAACATTTGCAATTATACAATTTTTAAAATCCATAAGAACTTTTAAAAAATGCTTTCTATCAGGCATAATATTGCTTGAATTTTATTTTCAAGAGTGCTGTCCATTAAATCATTGAGTCAAAATTTGCATTATCATAGAACTATAGACGTTAACTTCAGAATATAGAATCACTGATGCTTGGCATTAGAAGCAGTTTTGGATGTCTTCATGTCCAATTCTTCTATGGCCGCACTAACATACGTTTTACTAAACTTTTTCTAATTTTCAGTACACAATTTTTTTAAACATCTTTATTGGAGTATAATTTCTTTACAATAGTGTATTACACCAGTCAGAATGGCCATCATCAAAAAATCTACAAACAATAAGTGCTGGAGAGGGTGTGGAGGAAAGGGAACACTCTTGCACTGTTGGTGGGAATGTAAATTGATACAGCCACTATGGAGAACAGTATGTAGGTTCCTTAAAGAACTAAAAATAGAACTACCATATGACCCAGGAATCCTACTACTGGGCATATACCCTGAGAAAACCATAATTCAAAAAGAATCATGTACCACAATGTTCATTGCAGCTCTATTTACAATAGCCAGGACACGGAAGCAACCTAAGTGTCCATAGACAGAAGAACGGGTAAAGAAGATGTGGCACATGTATACAATAAAATATTGCTCAGCCATAAAAAGAAACGAAATTGAGTTATTTGTAGTGAGGTGGATGGACGAAAATAGACTTGAGGACATGGGGCGGGGGAAGGGTAAGCTGGGACAAAGTGAGAGAGTGGCATGGACATATATACACTACCAAATGTAAAATAGATAGCTAGTAGGAAGCAGCTGCATAGCACAGGGAGATCAGCTTCATACTTTGTGACCACCTAGAGGGGTGGGATAGGGAGGGTGGGAGGGAGATGCAAGACGGAGGAGATTAAAAAAAAAAAAAAAAAGGTTCTGAACAGGACCTAGGGGCAGGACAGGACAGGAATAAAGATGTAGAAAATAGACTTGAGGACATGGGGAGGGGGAAGGGTAAGCTGGGACAAAGTGAGAGAGTGGCATGGACATATATACACTACCAAATGTAAAATAGATAGCTAGTAGGAAGCAGCTGCATAGCACAGGGAGATCAGCTTCATACTTTGTGACCACCTAGAGGGGTGGGATAGGGAGGGTGGGAGGGAGATGCAAGACGGAGGAGATATGGGGGGGTATATGTATACATATAGCTGATTCACTCTGTAATACAGCAGACACTAACACACCATTGTAAAGCAATTGCACTCCAATAAAGTTGTTAAAAAAAAAAGAAAAAAAAAACAATGGCAACAACTAGAGTTTGGTTTATTCAACTTTATATCAAAACATATGAACAGCATAGAAACCTGAGTCATGTACAGAACATTGAAAACAGTTCAGTGCCCCTGCATGCTTGCTCTTTTGTTAAGGCAGAGAGTTTAAACAGAGAGAAGTATGAAGGGCTCTAATCAAGCTATTGGCTCCCAAGCTCCATCGATGCGCCTTCATGAGGTCCTGGCTCCCTGTGATCCTTTCTGTTTTTTTTTCCTGGACTTGATTGTTTCCTTTCCCATATTAGGGAAGTTTTCAACTATAATGTCTTCAAATATTTTCTCAGCCCCTTTCTTTTTCTCTTCTTCTTCTGGGACCCCTATAATTCGAATGTTGGGTTTTTTTTTTTTTACCATGAAAAAAAATTTAATGATTAAAAACATATATAGATTGGAAGAATATTCGACTAGGAGGAGGAATCATAAAGAGAAGTTGAAAAAATTAAAGGACAGCTTTAAACACACCAACTGAAACACCATTTATAATTGGCCAAATTATTCCTTTGGCATTCTTTTAGCCAAATAAAAATAAAACTTACAGATGGATAATTGAGGTTCACTAACATTAGGTAGGATCAAAGTTCAAGCTAAAAATTAACTCTATATTTGGTTGCAGAGAAATGTGAAATTTACCTACGGCAATTTTCTACTGATGCCAAATTAAAAAGCATGAGTTGACATCTTTATAACAAATGGTTTGACAGATATTTTCTTGGCTTTAAAATGTTTTTTTATATATGCATAGAAATGTAATGAGGATAAGAATAGTCTTCTGTATTATCTGAACAGTTCATAAGGCCTTTGTCACTGTTAGTCACCTTAGATGTGAATATCTGCAGGGCCATTAAATTAAAGCTGGCCAGAAAAGTTTACAAAGTGCTACTGTTTCCAACTGATGAGCTCCTCAGTTTTCTGGATTTTCTGGATGATGATTATTTTCAGTTCCTTTTTCTGGCGATATATACAGGAAGTTACAGCAGATATATAAAGGGAAGATCAGAAGCCTGCTGTCCAGGTTCATCACTACTTGTTCTTGGTCCTTTTTAAGTGTAAGTATTTGATAGCCAGTTGTTCTACTACATATTAGTTTTCCACTACTATCAAAAGAAGCCAAACATAATCTAAATGCTGTGCTCCTTCGACGTTGTAAACTGACAGATCAACTACATGGCTGATTCAGTGTATGGCGTTTAAAAATGATGTATCGATTGGTGTAAGTTACAGGCAGGTCAAAGCCGAAGTTAAAACCTGTCCACCACCAGCAGTATTCACCATCTTTGGTAAGCTTTCTACCACACCTCATGCTATTTCCCTCTAGCTCTTCTTTATTGATTTCTTGAGGCCCCACCTCACTGTCTTGTTCTGCCCAGAGCATAGCAAGCCACTGCTGTTTATACACAGAAGATAGCCATTCTGAAGGTACCAGAGAATCTTGTTAAAAAAAAAAAAAAAAAAAAAAAGATCCATTCCAAGAAGGCACAAGTTGAAGGAACATCCACTTTTTAAGGGCTGTGTATACATCCATCTCCACTTGCATCACAAATAAGTGAGATGAACCAATGAGTTGTTTCATGACATTTATACTGAATTCTTTAAAAAGTTCAACATTGTGGTGAGTCATCAGATTGTTTAGAAGCCATTCAAGGCACTTTTTCTTTACAGAGTCCAGTCCATAGGTCCCTGCTGATGTGTAATAGCCACATACGGTTTTCACATTCACTGTTTCCTTCATCGTCTCACCACACTGCTGTATTAAACCATCCAACTGCAGCATACAAGCTGCTGCCAAAATGGCAATAACTGGACTGGGCTTTATTAAGACATCATCTCGTTACAATGACCCAAATGTCACCTGCAGTGCTTCTATATCAATATTCTGGTCTGGAGTCTCCAGTTCAATAATATTCATGCTGGACTCCTTCCATGAACCACCGAACATACTAGAAAAGTAGCCAGATTGACATAAATATATTTAGTGTAAGCTCCACTCCTCTCCTAGAGCACAAATCTTAATGCCACTATTTTCACCATTTAAAAATAATGTTTGATAAATATATTTGGACGTACTCTTCAATATTTTCCTTCGAGGGGTGTTGAGGAGTCGCTGCTGCCCGTCCCCTTCCTGCTCATCCTCGTCTGTCTCAGAATCGGGGTGACAGTAGTGGAAGGCCCCTCTGCTCCGCTTGCGCTTATGGCTGCCCGGACAGTAACAGAAGCCGTGGGCGGCTGCGTCGCCACCACTCTCTGGCCTCCAGGCCGAGCCCCCATCCCCAGAACCGGGCTCCTTCTGGGCTCGGACTCACCCCGGGTGGCACAGCACTCGGCTGCTCAATGAGCCCATGGGTCACGGCTCACCGAGGCTTCAGGGAGCACACCTCAGGGAGCCCAACGAAAACGGTCTCCCACTATGGCCCGGCCACCACTGTCGGCCTCCACGTAGCCCGTGTGCCTACACCGCCACCTTCTCACGGGCAACCCCGACTGTTGCGTTGGACTCTACCGCCTCCATCCTCCGCCACGCCTGCTGCGTCTGGCCGTGCAGCACGTGCGGACCTCAGGACCTTGCCCCCTCTGTGGTGTGTTTATTGTTTTCCCAGAGGTCTCTGAGACTCTCCTCAAGTCTTTTCATTCTTTTTTCTTTATTCTGCCCTGCAGTAGTTATTTCCACTATTTTATCTTCCAGGTCACTTATCTGTTCTTCTGCCTCAGTTATTCTGCTATTGATTCCTTCTAGAGAATTTTTAATTTCATTTATTGTGTTGTTCATCATTGTTTGCTTGCTCTTTAGTTCTTCTAGGTCCTTGTTAAATGTTTCTTGCATTTTCTCCATTCTGTTTCCAAGATTTTGGACCATCTCTACTATCATTACTCTGAATTCTTTTCCAGGTAGGCTGCCTATTTTCTCTTCATTTGTTTGGTCTGGTGGGTTTTTACCTTGTTCCTTCATCTGCTGTGTGTTTTTCTGTCTTCTCATTTTGCTTAACTTATTGTGCTTGGGGTCTCCTTTTCACAGGCTGCAGGTTCGTAGTTCCCGTTGTTTTTGGCATCTGCCCCAGTGGCTAAGGTTGGTTCAGTGGGTTGTGTAGGCTTCCTGGTGGAGGGGACTGGTGCCTGTGTTCTGGTGGATGAGGCTGGACCTTGTTTTTCTGATGGGTAGGACTGTGTCCGGTGGTGTGTTTTGGGGTGTCTGTGACCTTATTATGATTTTAGGCAGTTTTTCAGCTCATGGGTGGGGTTGTCTTCCTGTCTTGGTAGTTGTTTGGCATAGGGTGTTCAGCACTGTAGCTTGCTGGTTGTTCAGTGGAGCTGGGTCTTGGCATTGAGATGGAGGTCTCTGGGCGCACTTTCACCGTTCGATATTATGTGGAGCTCGGAGGTCTCTGGTGGACCAATGTCCCGAAGTCGGCTCTCCCTCCTCAGAGGCACAGGCCTGACATGTGGCTGGAGCACCAAGCCCCTGTCAGCCACATGGCTCAAAAGAAAAAGGAGAAAAAAAGAAAGAAAGGAAGAAAAAAAAATAAAGTTATTAAAATAAAAACTAGAGGGCTTCCCTGGTGGTGCAGTGGTTGAGAGTCCGCCTGCCGATGCAGGGGACACGGGTTCATGCCCTGGTCCGGAAAGATCCCACATGCCACAGAACAACTAGGCCCATGAACCATGGCCGCTGAGCCTGTGCGTCCGGAGCCTGTGCTCCGCAACGCGAGAGGCCACAACAGTGAGAGGCCTGCCTACCGCAAAAAAAAAAAAAAAAACAAAACCTAGAAGAAATTATTAAAATTTAAAAAAATTGAAAAGTAATAAAAAATGAAAAGAAAGAAGAGAGCAACCAAACCAAAAAACAAATCCACCAATGATAGTAAGCACTAAAAACTGTACAAAAACAAACAACAGACAGACAGAACCCTAGGACAAATGGTAAAAGCAAAGCTATACAGACAAAATCACACAAAGAAGCATACACATACACACTCACAAAAAGAGAAAAAGGAAAAAAAATATCTTTTGGGAAGTCTGAGGTCTTTTGCCAGTGTTTAGTAGGTGTTCTGTAGGAGTTGTTCTACATGTAGATGTATTTCTGATGTATTTATGGGGAGGAAGTTGATCTCCACGTCTTTCTTCGCCATCTTGAAGATCTCCCCAGTACACAATTTTTTATGAGACATTGCTTAAATACCACGAGGGATGTGATGTGTATCATCAGAGAGGGCAGCCTCTTCCAAGGCTGAATGATGCTAATAGTTAGGAGACAGCTCTTGAACACCTAATATGTGCAAGACATTCTTCTAGATATTACATGGGGTATAAATTTGAGTCAGACTTTATGTTTGTACATAAAGTACTGACACTCAAGTTGAGGGTATAATATGTTTTCGTGAAAAAATGACACTGTAATAGCAGAACTGTGTTCACTTGCCCATGTAGATTTTAGATGCTCTTACCTCCAGTAGAGAGTTGAGGCAGATATCTGCTTACCAGGGCCTCTGCTTTGAACATTGTCTCTCCAGGGTCCGCTAAGTTGCATCTCCTTAACTTTCCCTTCCTGCCCAACAAGTTTTAATTGATAACACATTTGCATAAACATCTGGGAATTTGATTGGCACTTCCTAGAGGCTCTTTGCCGGATTACATTTTCAGTTCCTGTCTCACAAGTCATGGGCAAGTAATCCCCACCCTCACATCCACTGTAAGATTCCAAAACACTTGGGCACACACAGGTGCTGGCCCAGGCTCAGTGCCCCAGCCCTGCAGAAGCCAGTGGAGCCAGCTATGTATGTCATGGAAAATAGCTGGTCATAGAAACCTGGAGAAGTGGAAAATTCTCCTTTGAAAGGGTCTATCAGGAATTGGAAAGTGAATGCAGGAACTACCACCCTTTTCAAATATGGAGTCACTTTTTTTTTTTTTTTTGCAGTACGCAGCCCTCTCAATGTTGTGGCCTCTCCCGTTGTGGAGCACAGGCTCCGGACGTGCAGGCTCAGCGGCCATGGCTCATGGGCCCAGCCACTCCGCGGCATGTGGGATCTTCCTGGACCGGGGCACGAACCCATGTCCCCTGCATCGGCAGGTGGACTCTCAACCACTGCGCCACCAGGGAAGCCCTGGAGTCACTTTTAACATCTAAAACTCTCATGGCCAGTCATCTGATCCAGTTAACACTCTTAGTCTCTACTGATAAAGTAAATAATAATAATTGCTGCATTCAGAATACTTTAAGTTTCTTTCTTATTGTATTAATTCTAATATTTCAAAAAATAATGGCACTTATGCATGTGAGACATATTATTTACTCAACTGTCAGCAGTGCTTGGTGTATATGTAACTTTATGATATCCTGGCAATAATTCCATGGGTGCTCAGGGATACATGTTTCACAGACTTTGAACCATATAATGATAAAAATATAATTATAGAATCATACTGTGCAAAGCAGATTACACCCATTATCTCTTTTAGTCCTCAAAACTTCTCTAGGGGATCTGCACTGTCAAACTCTATTTTATTGATGGGGAAACCAAGGCTTCCAAGAGAATGAGTAACTGGCCCCGGACATAGAGCTAGAAGTGACAGAACTGAGGTTTGACCCAGGCCTGTCTGCCCTGAGAGCCTGACTCTATGACTTTACCATCAGACACCAGGAAAGGGGTAAGAGAGTCTGAGGTGGTTGAGTGCAAGAACTGTACCCAGAATTGCCACCATGCCCAGCCCTGCCACCTCTGTTGTTGATATATCAGCCATTCTCTGGAGCTAACTAGAACCTGACAGTGAAGTTAAGACACACACAACAAAGGGATCTTGTTTCAGTTTCCTAGAGCAGCCACTGAGTTAATGTTAAAATTTGATTTTTAGTTGATTTCACTCATCCATGCGATTTTGTTTTCTTAGTGCTTTCCAGGTGCATTTCTGCAGCATTATAAACCACCTTGGTCGGCTGAACACATTTCTTGGTTTTACATCCTAACGAAAGCAAGGTAATTGTATAATTTTTCATCTGGGTCCTCCAAATGAGCACAGGGGCAATCAGAAATTTCAGTTATGATAAAATATAGGAAGTGTCAAGGATAATAAAGAGAAGAAGCAAATAAAATACTAAAGGAGTTAAGAGGAAAGAGGCATTATTTTGACCTTCTTAGGTTGGAGAAGGCTTTGTGTAAAAATAAGTTGGCATTTTTCCTGGATGTTGAGTAATAGTGAAGCTTTGGCAACTTGAAGTTGGTGAGGGGATGGGCCTCTAGGTAGGAGGATCATCCCTCTGTCATCTAAATCAGGGCATATTAGAGACTAAAAATGGGGCACTTTTAATAATTGTACCTAAGCAACAGAACAAACTGGGACTGTCCCGAGCAAACAGCATGTGTGGTCACTCAAAGTACAGGGGAAAGGGTAGAAGATTTCTCTGTATTTGATTGGAGCAAGAGAGGGGAGTAGTAAAAAATCAAATTAGAAAAGTGCGTTGGGACTACATTGCGAAGAACCTTGAGTGCCGGGTGATATTTTATAGACAGTCCAGTCATGGAAAGTTTGTGAATAGGTGGATACATGATATAAATGAAACTGTCTTTCAGAAAGATTAATTTGACAGTGGAGAGGAAGATGAATGACAGAGGGCAGACATGGGAAAATTTACTTGATATGTCCATGATTTCTTCTCTATCTCCAAGTCTTCTTAGAGAATTTGCCTTGTCACAGTTTAAGTAAGGATAGCCCCATGTCCCATGGATCCTTGTTTTTCTTGATTACATTTAATAGAACCAGGGGTAAACATATGACTTTCGCTCAGTGACATATTGGCCTCTTAGAAATTTGAAATCAAGACCAGAAACCAACTTTTTAAACTATAGGAATTCATCCTTTTGGGATACCTGAGGTGGGCCCTGAGAAAGAAATGAGTTTAGCAGAGAACTGGTGTGCTGTGTGCAGAGAGAGAGCAATACTGCAACAGTGCAAAGTGGAGCAGATGTGAAAGGCCATGTGCACATGTGAGAGAGAGGCAGAGAGACAGAGAGAAATGGAGACAGACAGACAGAGAGGAAGACTGAGAGAAGGAGAGGAGAGGGGAGGAGAAGGGGAGGAAGGGGAGAGAGAGATAATGACTGATGGCTTTGAGGTCCTGTGATACCTGCTGTACCTCATGCTCCATGATATTCCTCTGTGTTATTGTCATTAACTAAGTTGATCCTAGAACAATGTGGGAGTTAGGGGCACCGACCCTCCAAGGAGTTGAAAATCCACATAATCCACTTGTAATTTATAGTCAGCCCTTCGTATATACTGTTCCTCCATAGAAGCGGTTCCTCCTTATCTGTGGTTCTGCATCCTCATATTCAACCAAGCTTGGATCGTGTAGCACTGTAGTATGTACTACTGAAAAAAATGCGCTAATCTGTAAAAATACTGAATCACTGTGTTGTACACTTTAAACTAATATAACATTATTATAAGTCAGCTATACTTCAACAACAAAAATCCACGTATAAGTGGACCTATGCAGTTCAAACACATGTTGTTCAAGGGTCAATTGTACTTTTATCTTAATCTAACTTGATTAGGTTTATTTTCTTGAAAACAAATGTGTTCTGACTAAGGTAAAGTAGGAAATGTTCCCCAGTAAGACCCACCTATTGATTCTGGATCTGCCTTTTTGAACAACACAAACAAGTCTCCTTCTCATAATAGCCCTTCAAATATTTCAAGACAGGCATTGTTTTTTTATACAGTTTCCTATTCTTGAGGCTAAATATTTCTCTCTTCAGCAAGAGTTGTTCTGTCATCTATTTCTTGTTAAAGATGGGACTCAAAATTGAGTGCCTTCTTTTCACAATCTTCTTTTCTCCTGTGTTTTTTTTCAAGGCAGGAAAATTAAAGCACTCACTGTCCCTGACTCTCTTCCAGTTGTGGGGAGATGGAGAGGACCTGAAGAATATTCTTAGCTAATGATATGTAAGTAGAAGTCTTATTACCAAACCAAAGTTGGGTCCACTCACCTGTGTGCAGTAAAGCCAATCTACTGACATTGGCTTATGTTGAAGAAAAGTGCAGCATTTATTGCAGGGCACCAAGCAAGGAGTCCAGGCAGCTAATGCTCAAAAGGCCTGAATTCCTCAATGGCTTTCAGGGAAAGGATTTTGATACAGGGTGAGGGAGGGGGTTTGTAGGGTGTGTGATCAGCTCCTAGACATTCTTCTGCTTGGTGGTGAGGTAACAGGGAACAGGGTGGTGTTTCAGAAGTCAACATCATCGACCTTCTAGCTCCAACTGGTTTGGGGTCTACTTGCTTTTGGTCAGCATGCAGTTAACTTCCACCTTGTGAGGCTTTCAGTATCTGAAGAACAGCTCAAGGATATGGCTCAGAATATTATCTATAGCCCTTGAGGAGGAACTAAAGTTCCTTGACTTTGTTTAATGGCTAAGCTATTATTATTTTGTCTTGCTTGACTGTTTTCCTTTGTTTTTGCATTTTCTCACTTCTCTGATTAAATTTGTTCTTTGTAACTCGGGGAAGCCCTAGGAGGCTAAAATTTTTCTACAAAAAAGAGGCAAAAGGAGATCACGGGTGGTGGGGGTGGTCCTTTCCTGGGAAGGCCCCATAGAGTCCTGCTCAGTTACAGTCTCTAGGAAGAACATTTTTTCCTGAACGAAAAGGCGAACATCTTCTAGGGAGAGAACGCTTTATCCTTCTCTTGTCTAGGATGAGGAGAAGATACCTGGAAGTGTAGCATCCCTCATATGACTTTGAGGAGGTAGCAAGGATGCTGATGTTGGAGAATAAAAAAGACCTGGTTCCTAGTTACTATCTCTGAGCTGGCATATCCTCCATGGGCTGCCATTACAATACTGCTTGTTGCATGAGACAATAAGAGCCGTTTTGTATAAAGCCATGTAGCACATTTTTCTGTGACTAGCATACAAATAATAACTAATAAACTTTCTTAGGCTTGGACATGATACTTTTGTAAATATGATATAAGATTATACTGGCTTTTAAATCCTCCGTATCATATAAACACTGTAATTCATTCACTTTAGTGAAATTTCTTCTAATTGTCAAATTTGTCTTCTGTGATAAATAGTCATAATTCCTAGCTATAAAGCACAGAAAGAATTTAAATCCATTTTCTTAATCCCGTCTGTTCTGTATACCTGCTTTCCTTTTCTCTTCTATAAGAAAAAAGAGAAATCGACATCTAATAAATTGATAGAAAAATATGGCAGAAGACTTGCAAATTTCTAGGGCTAGTTTATGGAGAAGGATACAGAGAAGAGTAAACCACAATTTGAACACAGGTTTCTTCCAGTAGGAAGAATAAAGCATAGTCTCAAATAAGTAAACATAAAGCAGAATGAGTGGAGTAATTGGATACTTTTAATGTCTATAACTTTTTGCTGCTCTGCAACTCTTGTCCCACGATAACATGGAGCAACTCCAGTAGAGCAGAAATGATTGTGTGTGTTCAGTCTATAGAGCACTTGAGATGGAGCCCCTCCCACCCCTGGTCCCCTGCAGCCTGCAGCCCATGTGTGTCATGGGGAGATGCAGAAATGCCCAGGCCCAGAAGGGGAAGCAAGGAGACCTAATGTCAGGGCAGGACACGGTCAAATGGGCAGTGTTGGGTCGGGAGCCATGGTGGGCCCTCTGGGCATCAGTAGCAGATGCATACAGGCCAGGGGAGTACCAGGAGATGCAGCAGGCAAAGAGGAATTCATCCAATGGTCAAGTGAGGTGACATGGCTCAGTGAGACCAGTGAGGAGCTGAGGACTGCACAGGTGACAGGGACCTCTCACCCCTGCCGCCATGATGTTTTCTAGGAATCTCTTGTTGCTCAGAAGCTACTGGGAGAGAAAGACTAAGATATAGAGGTGTGAGATAACTGTGAAAACATGTACCCCAAATACACCTAGCTAAACTGCAAGAGAATAAGCTTTAAACAAAAATTGACTCTGTTACCCAGATAAGGTATTTTTTTCCATTGCTATTCAAAGACAATAGAGGCTTGTGATTAAATAACATTTCTTTACATCTGACGTATAGTGTGTGAACTTTAAAGTCACTTCAATTACAGGATACTTGATTTAAGAAAGTGGTATGTACAAAGTCATAGGAGAGTTCAAATGAGGATCTCACTCCTAGTCCACGGATTAAAGGGTGACATTCGAACAAAACCATGTGGCATGTGCGTGGTTTTTAATGGGAGAGAAGAAGAAGAGTAAAGATAGGTATTTTAGAGTCAGGACACTGGGGCAGAGGAACACGACCTGCATGGGAAAAACACGTCTACTAGCTGGAGCACATTCGTTGACTGAAGCATAACATTTCAGGAGTGGAAAGGATTTTAGACATGAATACGTTTTTAATCTGATCTTCTCGTTTACAAGTGAGGCGACTGAGGCACGGGGTGGTGAAGGGCTCTGTCACTCTTGCATCAGCGTTCGGGGTCAGTCTTGAAACCTGGTCCCCCAGGCGCAGGTGAGGGCTCTATTCTCTACGACACCCTGCCCAGATTGCCAAGGACCCTAATGTGGGCTATTTCATTAGCTGTAGAAATTCACAGACTGTTTTTGAGGAGAGGATTTTTAAGAAAAGTAATGCAGCTATAGGGTAATAAGGTAGATTAAATGGATGGAATGGATGGATAGATCTGGGGAAGAAGAAAACATGCCAAGGACCCTAATGTGGGCTATTTCATTAGCTGTAGAAATTCACAGACTGTTTTTGAGGAGAGGATTTTTAAGAAAAGTAATGCAGCTATAGGGTAATAAGGTAGATTAAATGGATGGAATAGGATGGATAGATCTAGGGAAGAAGAAAACGGACCTGGAAAGGATTACTGCATTTGTTCGGGGATGAGGTAACAGAGCCAGGGTGTAACGCTGTAATAATTATAATCTGGAGATTGTAACTATCATTGCTCATTAGGTAATTTCCTAAGGGTCTCTGGTTTCCTAGTGCCTAGAATAGTGCCTAGGGACTCCTGAATGAACTATTGAATGAATGAGTCAACAAACGAAAGTTAGTGACTATAGAAATGCAGAAGGAGATTTCCATGAAAGAAATATTTTTTTGAGTCTCAAGACATAAACTGGAGGATTTTGGAGGAGAAATGTTGAGTTGATTTGGACCTATGGAGTTTAATGTGGAGAAGTGACCTGCACAGGGATTTGGCAATCAGGCAATTAGAAAGTGAGCCTGGAGCTCTGAGAAGGGTTAGGGCTGCAGATGTACAGTTCTGGGGAAACAATCAGAAATATGGTGCCAATGATTTCAAGGCTGTACTCAGGGCTCTTTATAGAACGAGCAGAATGAAAACTGGTCCCGTTCTCCTCTCACCAAAGTAGACTGTGCCCTCCAGTGAAAAGTGAAAAATTAGAACTTTCCCTCATAAATGCTAATCAATCTCTGGTGTGTGTGTGTTTAGTACTATTGTAGCATACATTTGAAAGTTGACTGGTCTTTGAATTCAGCAGTTACAGTCAGCTAAATTCTGAACCTGAATAATGCACGGGCGGGGTGCTGTTTACAGGGAGCAAGTGATTTATTTTATTGCTTACATTTCAAATCCTTTAATATGTTTCCCAAGAAGTCGTTATTTGAAAAATTATTGCAAAAATACGACCGGAGAAAAAAAATGAAACCCATGTCGGTCAGCTGATGTGAATTATTAAGTGTATCTGTTTTTCTAGAATACTTTTACTATTAGAAAATTGGTGTCTCCCCTTCCATACTAAATAAGTGTTGAACAAAGATGTTAAATTATTAGTTTGAAGTTGTGCCAGGATTACAGCCTGTGTGTCTCAGTCCTGTTCTTGATGGGGGAAAAAAGGAAGGAAGGAAGGAAGGAGAAAAGGAGTCAAATAGTAGAGTAGTAGCGCAAGAAGAAGGGCTCAGGGAGAGGGTTGTTTTATATGTTTTTTTAAAGACAGGAGTCCTCACACCAGCAACCATATTACAGCGATTGTCACATCCCGGACATTCATTGTATAGAATTAATAGCAACAGTGAATGGACATGTTTTTGACTTCATAGCCCCCAGCCTGTGGATAAGCTGAGAGCCTTTACAGATCCTCCTTTGAGAATCACCACTCCGATGGCATCCATGCTGACCCTGATGTCAAGGGACTCACATTTTTGTTACGGCTCTGTCTGTGGCTAACCATATGTCCCGGGGAAAGTCATTTAGCGTCTGCTTTGGTTTCCTGTCTGAATACCTGACCCTTCCTGCTTTACGGGGTTGTTGCAAAATGAATTAGAGAAGGTATGAGAGAATGCTTTGTATTCTCATAAGAAAGGTCCTCTGTGATTCTAAAGGGTTATTATTAATTCACCCAGAATAAAGACTACAAACTAAGCTGAACGATAAATAGATCTGATGAAAGTGCTCACAGTTTCCTGCTCTGTATAACACAAATCTCGGCTTTGGCTGCTATTAGCACCAAACGATCCCAGCTACTTGTTCCAAAAGTTTAATCCGTAATTGTATGTGATTGTGCATTTGGTAATATTTAAAAGAACGTGCCTAAAGAAGAAAATAATGTTACCTGGGTACACATGGATCCAAGGATAGGATTTTTATAATTAGGAACAGTATTTGACACATCACCACCACAACAAGCACCCAAATAATTGTTTAAACAATGGCACAGCAACCAAGTGCCTCTCGATGCTGGATTGTTGACTTTAAAGATTAATCCCATAAATAGCCAGCCAGAATTTTAGCCTACACAGGACTGAAGTGCCTTGTGGCAAATCTTTAATTTGTGGCTAATGACTGAATCTATCTCATGTCATTTTTAAATCAGGAAATCTGAGAAAATAAGTATAGGAGAGGTTGAAGATCCAAAAGTAAAAGCTATGCAACTTTTAAGCCCTCAGCACTTAAATTTATATTTAACAGTGATTAAGTACTGGGATCATATAAGGGGCTGTAATTTCATCAGGAGACATGTTCATTTCTAACTGAACAAAGCAGATTTAGTGCTTTCCTAAGAAAGGACGAAGATATTGAACTGTTAGCAAGCCACAAATAATTCTAGTTGACTTATGGTGGGCTAAATAGAAACTAATTTTTGAAGAAGTCAATAAAAATAATCTTTACCAAAAAAATAATAATCTTTACTAGATAGTTTCTATAATATCCCTAAGTCTCTAAGTTTGTGATTTATAGATCAGCTATCCAAAGAATGTAAACAAGAACATTTTCTCCCTACGTCTACTCCATTAAGAAGTTAAGATGAAAATAACATTAATCTGACTCCTGTCTTCTGGTTTAACCTCATCTCATGCAGCTGCTCCATAGAAGCCCAGCCATCAGGCCGATTGCAACAAGGTCTCAGAAGCAGCCATGTCTCTGCTTGGGGGGCTGCCTCTCCTTGGAATGTTCTTTTCTTCCTGCATCTGATTAACTCCTGTTCATTCTTAGAAAATCAAATCACTATCCTTCCTTCCGTTAATCCCTCCACAAACCCGTCTCTGCTGCACCACAGTTGAGGCCCCATCCTCACCCTCTCTGTTCTCAGAGCTTTATGCATTTGCCTTTTATATTACCCTGCTTTGACTTTTTTTTTTTTTTTTCCCGATACGCGGGCCTCTCACTGTTGTGGCCTCTCCCGTTGCGGAGCACAGGCTGCGGACGCGCAGGCTCAGCGGCCATGGCTCATGGGCCCAGCCACTTCGCGGCATGTGGGATCTTCCCGGACCGGGGCACGAACCCGTGTCCCCTGCATCGGCTATAGTTTCTATAATATCCCTAAGTCTCTAAGTTTGTGATTTATAGATCAGCTATCCAAAGAATGTAAACAAGAACATTTTCTCCCTACGTCTACTCCATTAAGAAGTTAAGATGAAAATAACATTAATCTGACTCCTGTCTTCTGGTTTAACCTCATCTCATGCAGCTGCTCCATAGAAGCCCAGCCATCAGGCCGATTGCAACAAGGTCTCAGAAGCAGCCATGTCTCTGCTTGGGGGGCTGCCTCTCCTTGGAATGTTCTTTTCTTCCTGCATCTGATTAACTCCTGTTCATTCTTAGAAAATCAAATCACTATCCTTCCTTCCGTTAATCCCTCCACAAACCCGTCTCTGCTGCACCACAGTTGAGGCCCCATCCTCACCCTCTCTGTTCTCAGAGCTTTATGCATTTGCCTTTTATATTACCCTGCTTTGACTTTTTTTTTTTTTTTTCCCGATACGCGGGCCTCTCACTGTTGTGGCCTCTCCCGTTGCGGAGCACAGGCTGCGGACGCGCAGGCTCAGCGGCCATGGCTCATGGGCCCAGCCACTTCGCGGCATGTGGGATCTTCCCGGACCGGGGCACGAACCCGTGTCCCCTGCATCGGCAGGCGTACTCTCAACCACTGCGCCACCAGGGAAGCCCTGCTTTGACTTTTTGAAACTTGTTTAACCTCCCTTTCCCTCTAAAGCCAGATCAGTAAGCCACATTTTCACTTTTTGAGCAGCTTCCTTCTCTGTGTCATATCACACAGAGTTTTCTCCTTCAGCCCCCACTTCATTCTAGGTCCACCCAGTATTGCAGGCTTTGGACCTGTTGCCTCATCTGAGTGTCCCACTTAGTCTTTGCATATGCATTTTGCCTCTGAAGTGGACCTTTCTGCTTCTTTTCATCTTATTATAATTTCCTGGCCTAGGCCGAGCTCTCGATGACCCAAATTCCATCTTGGGTCCATTGGACCAGAATCCTAGTGGGATGCAGGTGGCAGGGTAGGAGGCCGTGATGGCATTTCTTACATTGTTTCATGATAGCTTGTTTTCTTGTCTGTCTCCAATTAACTACCAGTTCCTTGAGGGCAGGACTTATCTTCATCTTGGCATGTAAGGACCTGACACAGTACCTAGTACATAGTAGATGATTAATAAATATTTATAAAGTATATGTGAATGGTAAACTTAGAGCATATTATTCTTACATTTTAAGCCCTACATGAGACAATGTATTCTTCAACCAGGACAAAATAGGTTTGTTTACAATGAGGCCACATGAAAGCACATAGGTTCATTGGTCAGAAGAAAGACCTCCTCCTTCACTTCTTTGCTCTTTGCCTGTGAAACCTACTTTGAAAAATATTTGTCTATAGACTCTGATTTTCATGTTTCCTAGTTACTTATTCGTAAGCTGTCACTGTTTAGAATGGGGACCTCTGATCTGAAAGCTGGCCTCTGGTTCTCCTACCAAAGAGAACTAGGTTCTGGCCCATGAATCTAGATCTCTTGCTGACTTACTGCTGCCTGTGAACTAAGTTCCCAGATGACTCTGTCTATCCTGCTGAGCACTTATGCCCCCAACATCGAGCACAGCATCTGTAATACAGTAGACGCCCAGTATGTGTTTGTTGAAAGACTGAATGATGACCTCCAGGGTTCTTGTCTGCCAACTATCTCCTGGCCCAGATCCTCTGCCACAGATGATGCCCACCCACTGGGAAACCACTGTCCCACTTGGCAGGTATGGTGTCCTGCCCATCCCCAAACACCATTTTTGGACCTTGTGTGCTGTGTCTCGTGCATCTGGCTGTGCCTTCTGAGCCCATTTCTTTAGAGAAGTCATTGCTCTCGGCCTTGATTCCCCTCTCATGCTCTGGGTTTCAAGTCAAAGGCCAGCTATGTCTTTTCCCTCCACCTCCCCAAAGCCCAGAGTGGCCCATTAAAATCTTTTATCTGAGATACTTGTTGTGATGCCCTACAGCTTTTAGCACCCAGTCCCACTTGCCCCCCAAATGTTGGCTGAATTGAATTTGAATTTCCATAGCTGGGGGCCCCCTTCCTTGTCTTCTCATGTACTGCACACAGTGAGACTCAGGTTGGGCGAGGAGAATCTGGCGAGGGCTAGGGTCCGGGCCCCTGAGTGCTGCTCTGCATAAGCTTTGGCGTAGGCCACTCACATAGGGACCTGTGTCCTTAATAAGAGTGTATCCATTTTTACTGAGGTTAAGATTAAAATAATATTAAAGTCAAGCCAGATCTGCTCTTTAATTATCATTCTGGTGTGAGGCAAGTTCTTAGAAGTGGGGCAAAGTCACCTTAGTGATTTTATTCACACTGTGGAGAGCCAGAATCCCAAGAGACCCAGCTTCCTTCCCTCCTTCCTCCCATCCAAGTCATTCCCTGCTGCAGTGTCACGGTGAGATATATTGTGTTGTCTGTTTTGATATAATTTTTAGATCTCTTTTTTCTAAGTTCATTAAAGCCTTTCTTCCTCCCCTGTAAGTGTAGTTGTTAGCCCTGGGGTTCTGGCCAAATTCCAATTTGAGCAATTAATTACATTTCAAGGCTCATCCCTCCCTGCAGTTTCAGGCAGGGAAGGTGCATTCTTTGTCTTCCTCAGCAAGGAACTGCTGAGGGTGAAGCAGCTGTTGCTGCCTCCCCAGAGGAGAGTCGTTTGAGAAGTGGTGAGAAAGCTTCCTGCTTCTTTGAGGGAGCTGCTTGCAAAGTGAGCCGGGACAAAAGGCCTCCCTGTGAACGTGGGGCGTTTTTTACAACAGCGGCCTTCAAGCCATCCATCACTCCTCTTTTGAACCACTGGCTGAGCCCAGAACAAAATGGGAAGTGATTGTGCTTTTTTTTTTTGAAGAGCCATTCCTGAATGTGATGGTCTCCTTTGAAGCCCTGTCAAAGGGATGTTTTTATTTTGTTTTTGTTTTTCTGAAATCCCTTCAGGTTTTGTACCTCCTGCAAGACCTCTCACACCACAGCCTGACATCATGTTCGATACCTAAGTGGCTGCCTTCACAGCTAACAAAAGACAAAGAACGCACAGATGCAGGTTGTTCTAATGGAATAAATCAAAGAAATGAAAGGTGTTTTCCTTTTTAACTTCAAATAGCAAAAGCAATGAATATTCTTTGGAAAGCACAGGTGATAACAACACCAAAACTCTCTCGCCAAGGTTCCCTGTGACATGATCTAACAAGTCAGAAATGCAGTAAGTGTCGCTATATCCTGCAAGTTATTTTGAAATGGTATGGAGAATAACCCTTTCTAGATGCGTACTCTGTGTTTTCCTTGGCCCAGGCAACAGGGTTTGATGGAATGATAATTGGATGTTGATGAAAAACATCAATCATCATTGCATTGTGACTTGAGGTGTATTTGTTTAATGTTAAACTTTAAGTTGTGAAATAAACCATTTGAGTTAGGGAATGGTGTTGCATTTCTAAAACTTCATTCTTTCATTTATTAGGCAAGAGTCAGTCATTCCTTATATTAATATGGCTTATTGAAAATTCCAGGATTACTCACACAGGTTTGAAGCATTTATCCTGTTGAAAGAAATGGTTTTTCAGGCTGTTGTCTCTAAACTATCCTTCCTAAAGCTCTTGGGTTTTGGTGCAGTCCTATGGCTAACATTCTTGTTGCCCAGGCAAGTCGCATTTATTCTACATTTTCCAAAGCAGGTCATCTATGTTGTTCTGGGATCAGCTACCTTTGAATTCCTTTCTCAGTGGCTGATGTCAGTGTCACAGATACGTTCTACCTGAAAACTGCCAGTTGCACTCAGCCTCCTTACATGTTTAGCCACTTCACAGGGGAAACGGAGTCTCCTCCTCGCTGTTTCATTATTTCCCTCCCTGGCTCATTCCCTCATGGGAAGCGTGAACAAATCCTCTCACTTTTGTTTTCACCAATCACAGTTCAGTTAACATTTCATCCCGTAGATCGTTCTCATGTATAAACACACTGCCTGTGTAAGTTGGTCCCTGTTTCCCTACCCTGACCTTCCTCCCTTTCCATCATCCGGGGAAATCCTTGTCTCCATCACTCTCACTCATTGCATTTTCAGGGGCGTTATCTCAGCCTCAAATTGTATGTTTGTTCTTAAATATCTCGCTCACTAGTCTGTAAGCAACAAGAAGACAGTTTCCTCATCTTCATTTGCTCACTGTTTTTTTTTGTGTGTGTGTGTGTGGTTGTTTTTGTTTTTTTCCCCCTATTTCCAGTGCCCAGCAAAATGCCGGAAAATAGACATTTGTTAGATAAACAAAAAATCACTTTCATTACTAAATGAACTTTTTTTACATGCCAACAATCAAGATGTTTAGATTGCATGTAGGAGCACAAATTTAATTCCTCATTTAAAAAAATTTCCTATGTTGCATTAATTAGGAATGTGGCAACAGTGTGTTTTCTTCTAATTTATTTTTTTATTGAAACAGACACACTTCAGTTCTGTAGTGTGGCTATCTAGTTTTTTTGTGAGCGACTTGGAATATAATCACTGTCTCTAACATTTTGATGTTGAAAGGGAATTTATTGAGTCAGGCATCGTAGTAAGTACTTTTGCATATTTGAATCTACTCCGTCTTAACCAGAGCTATGTAAGGTTGTTTTCTTCTCTTTTTAATTAATTAATTAATTTGTTTATTTTTGGCTGTGTTAGGTCTTTGTTGCTGTGCGCAGGCTTTCTCTAGTTGGGGCGAGCACGGACTACTCTTTGTTGCAGTGCCCGGGCTTCTCATTGTGGTGGCTTCTCTTGTTGCGGAGCACGGGCCCTAGGCACGCAGGCTTCAGTAGTTGTGGCATGCAGGCTCAGTAGTTGTGGCTTGAGGGCTCTAGAGCGCAGGCTCAGTAGTTGTAGCGCATGGGCTTAGTTGCTCTGTGGCATGTGGGATCTTCCCGGACCAGGAATTGAACCCATGTCACCTGCATTGGCAGGCAGATTCTTAACCACTGCGCCACCAGGGAAGTCCCAAGGTTGGTTTTTGTATTATCATTTTATGGAAAAAGAAATTACGATCAGGGAGGTTAACTGTCTTGCCAAGGTCACACAGATAATAAAGTTATCAGGAAGATCTGTATAACTATAAAGCCCATGCTTTCCCTGCTATATGAACTGACTTATGAATAAATATTTTGAGACCAAGAGAAGGACTTCCTAATTAAATTCTATTCTGGATTATTTGGAATCAACCTTCTGCTGAAGCCAATAATAAAAGCTGGACGGATGAGTCAATAACAGAACTAAAACTTTTGTTCACCAGATTGATCCTCAGTTTGCATTGATAAAATCAAATGTAGTAGTTTTAGCATTGGTGTAGTTGCAGCCTGTGTTTAACCAGATACCAGAAATGCCAATCTGCTCTAAGTTTAATCATCAGTGAAAACCAAAAGTGAAAACCTGATAATGTGGAAGGTCAAAGGCTGGGACCAAAGCTGGTAGGCAGGTATCTGAGCGACTCTCCTACAACCACAGAGAGTGGAGCAGAGCCCCTGTTAAATACCACACACTGCTGACCCTGAGTACTGGGGGCTGGGAAACTTGTCAAAAACTATGAAGCCCCTCCAGCTGAATTGCATCATTTCTACAAAGGGGTGTGTTTGATAGACCACTAACCATGTGATGGCTCTCATCTCACAATGTTAAAAGTGCTACCTGTCCGTGTTCCCGTGGACAGGGAAGTGCCTTTCTATCTGCATGCAGTCTAAATTTCACGAGTTTAAAAAGCAAAATCATAGATGAAGTCAGCAAGAAAAATTCCTTTTTTTTTTGGCTGGGGCTGTGTGATACATGATATTAAATAATCAAATTGATTGGAGTTTCCATTTTTAGTCAATCATTTCTGCATTATGCACTCACAGGTACAGGCAGAATGGATTTGATTAGAGAAAACAGCTTACAAAGATTCATCTCTTATTTAGGCCTCCCGTATCCAGGAACATTTCTGAATGGCCAAACGAAAACTTCATTTACACACTTATATATAATTTTCTTTCATCTTGGGAATTCGAAGAGCTTTATAATGTTGCTTTTTGAGTTGATTAAACCTCACAACTTCACTAAACACTGTGTTATGATATTATGGATGAACCAGAGGAAGAGGCAAGATTTCAGCTTCTTATGTGCATATTCTTTTTGTTTGAAATTAGTTAATAAGAAGAGTGATGCCACAGATGAAAGTTTCATTTTTTAAATAAAATGTTTATTTTGGAATAATTTTAGATTTACAGAAGAGTTGCAGAGCTAATACTGAATTTCCATATCCTTTGTTCAGATTCTCCTGTAGTTAACACCTTATAGAACTGTGGCACACTTGCCAAAAGTAAGAAATTAGCATTGGTATATTACTATTAACTAACCTACAGAATTTATTGGGATTTCACCAGCTTTTCCTTTAATGTCCTTTTTGCGTTCCTGGCTCTAATCCAGGACACCACGTTGCATTTAGTTGTCACATCTCCTCAGTCTCTTCTGGACTGTGACATTTTCTCCACCTCTCCTTGTTTTCATGACCTTGACAGTTTTGAAGAATACTAGTCCGGCATTTTGAAAAGGATCCCTCACATTTTATTTTCATGGTCAGAATAGCCATGGGGTTATGGACTTTGGGGATGGACACCACAGACGTGACGTGTCCTTCTTATCACATTACGTCAGGGGACCTGTGATATCACTGTGATGACTTATCACTGGTGAGGTTGACCTTGATCACTTGGTTAAGGTAGGATGTCACAGGTTTCACTACTGTAAAATTACCGTTTTACCCCTTTCCCCACTATATTCTTTATAAGGGAGTCAGTAAGTCCTAAATCCAGCCCACACTCAAGACAGGAGGGAAGATCAAACAGTGGGAGGGAGAGTATCTACATATATTCCTTCATAAGGAAGATCTGTCCCTTTTCCCCCATTTATTTATTTATTTACTCAACCATTATTTATATCAGGATAGATTTGTTTATATTTATTTTATTCTTTGGGTTATAATCCAACATCACATTATTTATTGCTCAAATTGTTCTATATTTGACTATTGAGAGCTCTTTCAGATTGGCTCCTATATAAAGGCTTGTCCTTAAATTATTCTTTAAAAATGTGTATTTTTAAATCAGTCATACATTCCACCAGTATTTTGGAGGTTTTTACAATGCGAAAGATACTATGCCAAGAAAATGTTAACCTATATTTATTGAGCTCCTATTATTTGCCCGGTGCTTATAGACATTACCATGTTTAATTTTTAAAGCATTTCTAGAAGGTTCGGTTACTCCCCGTAAGAGATGAGATAACTGAAGTTCACAGACTCTAACCTAGGTTCCCCAAATTAGTAAGTAGCAGAGAATTGCAGAAGTGTTATATCCTTTGTAGATGATAACTAGCATTTCTGACCAGAGTCAGTATTTTCCCAAAGATTTAAGGATATGATAATTACCAGCAAATATAGTGGGAAAGCAAATCTTGACATCAAACAAATCTAGGTCTTTTTAGTTTCCAGGAATTTCCAATCCTCCACCCACCCCTAACACACACACACACACACACACACACACACACACACAGATACACTCACAAATGATTCTTGGTATACGTTCCTAGCACCCAGTTATATTAACCACACATACACAAAAAATAGGTGATGCATATCTGTTTGGTTCAGTAAATTTCTGTTAAACTTGTAGGGATTTTTGTCTTATGCTCTGCTTTTTGTTTGTACCCCTATTTTTAACTGTTTTAGCTGCTGGTTTTCAAATACAGTTTACTGGAAGGTACCACGATTTGTCAGCATCCTCTTCTCTGTTTCTAAGAATAGTCTTTGCTCATGCTAGACATAGAACAGTAATGCATAACTCATGGATTTCTTGAGTGGAAGTAGGTAGTAATCAATTTGCTGTCTTCATTTAACACAGCCATCCCTACTATACACACACACAGACACACACACACACACACACACACACACACGATTGCAGTTGAATCTACTTTTTGGTAACAGCAGATTGCAGAGTTATGGAGGGAAGATCAAACTCTAGAAGTAAGAATTGATGGTTAAAAAGCATTCTGCATAAATGAGGGATGATACATTAATGCTTTCTTTGTTCAGGAATTTGTGAGAAAACAGTGGTTTATGTTAAAGAACTTTCAGTTAGCTGTAAATAAAGAAGAAGCTCTTACAAAACAAAGAAACTGGAGTGTAAAGCCCTTATGGGAAAAAGATGAAACAGCCTTGATGAGGTGTCATTAAAAACATCATTTTTTTTTTAAGGATTGCCAAACTCAAATAGATATATATCACCAGCCATTATGTGCCAGACCTTTTTTGGGACCTTGTAAATAAGATGGAGAATAATCTTTTCTCTTAATAAGGCATGAAAGTATTTAGCGGAATCACAAACATACAGAAAATGGACACACACAATTTTAACCTGATTCTGAATATCTGAATATATGTCTCAGTCAGCATGAGCTCATGGTAATATTCAGTAATTATAATGAAAGTAAGTAAAATAAGAAGAGCACTTTTAATATTTTAATTTCAAAGCACACTAGGGATTCAAGTATCCATTGACATTTCGTCTCCGGAAACTGGGTGGGTATTGGGGTTTCTGTGTGGGGTGGGGACCACATAATGGAGAATTGACACCTAACTACCAACTCTGCTTTCCAGCTGAAAGAGAAATACGCATTGACACACTTGTGGCTGGAGTGAATGTCACCATGGAGAGAAAGTGTAACATTAGCAACTGGCTTATGTGTTAAAAAAATTTTTTTTTAAGGCCCATGGCCCTTCGCTGGTATGTTTTATGGGTTTGTGGGGGATTTTCATCACTTATATACCTTATGTTACCTGAAACTGGATGTTTCAGGTAACATCCATTTACCTGAAAATGGGGAATTCTTCAAGTTGACTCCATGGAAACCCTTTTCATTCTCTAATTTTAGCATTTAAAATTCATTTTTATGCTATTCCTATTCCATTTTTTAAATTGTGTAACACACTATGGTTTTTTATTTTAAATTAAAAAATTAGAAAAAGAGTTTCTGGACTATACTGGTTTGCAATAAATAGGGAAGGTAGACAGGTACATAATAAAATACAATATAACATGGAAAAATTATGCAAACTATTTGTTAGAAGTGTAAAAGAGAAAGACCCTAGAGGATGCCCTTACAAAAAGAAGTATTTGGGATTCCATCCTGTAGATCAAATTTCTATGCTTCCAGAATTCCTATTTAGGTCCTAGGTAGAACCCATAAATGGTTCAGTCATTTACTGATTACTTGGGATAGAACATTTCTTCAGGAGAGAAAACTGACAGAATTATCTGATTTAGTTCAGACTGTAATCTCCTGGATTTCTTCCAGAAACAGAGTTAGATGGCATATTTGCAGACATGCTTATTCTTGCTGCCTTGTTTCCTATTTACCTTTTCTAGGTAGAACCCATAAATGGTTCAGTCATTTACTGATTACTTGGGATAGAACATTTCTTCAGGAGAGAAAACTGACAGAATTATCTGATTTAGTTCAGACTGTAATCTCCTGGATTTCTTCCAGAAACAGAGTTAGATGGCATATTTGCAGACATGCTTATATTCTTGCTGCCTTGTTTCCTATTTACCTTTCTAAGCTAAAAGTATATCCAATTAAGTTATGTTACACCATCGAATCATTGGCATTTAGGTCTTGGATGGTGTGTAGTTTGTTTTAACAACCAGTGTTAGAGACCAGACCATTATACAGGGCCAGCACAGACATGCTTCTCATTGGCCCATCTATTTTAAAGAGAAGCACACTGGATGCTTGAGCGAACTGAATTTCCACTCACTGGTTTGCAGCAAAATCAGCCTGAAAATGGCCGCGGGGGGACCTCACTTCAGATTTTATTAAAGTTCATCAACTGCATATTACGCAGATACATAAAAAATAGATTAGCAATCATAAAAGAATGACATGTTTATTAGCTCGAAGAATAATTGCATAGGACTCAAAAAAATGAAACATCGCTAAAACTTGATAAAGTTGAGGAGAACTCCTCCTTCTATCAAGCACAGCACAAATAGATTTTGGGGAGAATGCCACATTATATCTATTAGCTGAGCTATTATCATATAAGGTTTTGTCTCATTTAAGGAAATGAGAGTCAAAATTAAATCCAGAAAAATGATTATAATTATAGAACCTTTTGTCCTTTGTGGCTAAAAACCACTTGACATGTGTTAATGTCTTGTGGAAAATGTGCAAGTATTTATGGACAACAGTTCGGTCCAATAGGAAGAAACCCCAAAGGGCCAACACCTTCATGTCTGTGTGTAGGCATTATGGGCAGAATCGTTATGGACAGAATTGTATCCTCCCCCAAAATTCATAGTTTGAACCCCTAGTACCTCAGAATGTGACAGTATTTGGAGATAAGGTCTTTACAGAGATAATTAAATTTAAATTAAGCCATTAGGGTGGGCCCTGAGCAATATAACTCGCCCTAATCCAATCAGAACAGGAGATTTGGACACAGACACATACAGGGAAGATGATGTAAAGACGCAGGGAAAAGACCATCTACAAGCCAAGGAAAGAGGCAGGCCCTGGGCAGGTCCTTCTCTCACAACCCTTGGAAGAAACCAACCCATTTGACATCTTGATCTTGGACTTCTAGCCTCCAGAACTGTGAGACAATAAATTTCTGTTGCTTAAGCCCCACAGTCTGTGCTACTTTTTTCTTTGCAGACCTAGCTAATGAAAACAGTAGGAATAACTGAAAATTAACTATCTACCTGCCAATCAATCACTTGCTCCGTGTGTTTTGAAAGCAAGTTCAGGTCCTGCCCACTGCTAACATTTGCAGGGCCAGAGGACAGAGAACAAATGGAAACCAACAGATCACTTAAGAAAGGGAAAATACTAATTGATTAAATCATTCTCTCATATAGCATGAATGAAATAGATTATTGCAAAATAAAATATTGTCAGTAATATAAATATTTAGCATTTATGAATCAATAACTGTTCAATACAGATGTTTTATCCTTTTGCATTGACATAGTTTTACAATAGTAATAATTTTAAAATGTTTCAGCTATGCTTTTTTTTTAGCATCTTCATTGGAGTATAATTGCTTTCAATGGTGTGTTACTTTCTGCTTTATAACAAAATGAATCAGCTATATATATATATATATATATATATATATATATATATATATATCTCCC
>NW_020185339.1:21758848-21819597 GCF_003031525.2 Neophocaena asiaeorientalis asiaeorientalis | reverse complement strand
CTGAGTAATATTCCATTGTATATATGTGCCACATCTTCTTTATCCATTCATCTATCAATGGACACTTAGGATGCTTCCATGTCCTGGCTACTGTAAACAGAGCAGCAATGAGCATTGTACATGACTCTTTCTGAATTATCATTTTCTCAGGGTATATGCCGAATAGTGGGATTCCTGGGTCATATGGTGGTTCTATTTTTAGTTTTTTAAGGAGCCTCCATACTATTCTCCATAGGGGCTGTATCGATTTACATTGCCACCAACAGCACAAGAGGGTTCCCTTTTCTCTACACCCTCTCCAGCCTTTATTGTTAGAGGATTTTTTGATGATGGCCATTCTGACTGTTGTGAGGTGATACCTCATTGTAGTTTTGATTTGCATTTCTCTAATGATTAGTGATGTTGAGCATTCTTTCATGTTTTTGTTGGCAATCTGTATATCTTCTTTGGAGAAATGTCTATTTAGGTCTACTGCCCATTTTTGGATTGGGTTGTTTGTTTTTTTGATATTGAGCTGCTTGTAAATTTTGGAGATTAATCCTTTGTCAGTTGCTTCATTTGCAAATATTTTCTCCTATTCTGAGGGTTGTCTTTTGGTCTTGTTTATGGTTTCCTTTGCTTTGAAAAAGCTTTAAAATTTCATTAGGTCCCATTTGTTTATTTTTGTTTTTATTTCCATTTCTCTAGGAGGTGGGTCAAAAAGGATCTTGCTGTGATTTATGTCATAGAGTGTTCTGCCTATTTTTCCTATATGAGTTTGATAGTGTCTGGCCTTACATTTAGATCTTTAATCCCTTTTGAGTTTATTTCTGTGTATGGTGTTAGGGAGTGTTCTAATTTCATTCTTTTACATGTAGCTGTCCAGTTTTCCCAGTACCACTTATTAAAGAGGCTGTCTTTTCTCCATTGTTGATTCTTTCCTCCTTTATCAAATATAAGGTGACCATATTTGTATGGGTTTATCTCTGGGCTTTCTCTCGTTCCATTGATCTATATTTCTGTTTTTGTGCCAGTACCTTACTGTCTTGATTAGTGTAGCTTTGTAGTATAGTCTGAAGTCAGGGAGCCTGATTCCTCCAGCTCCGTTTTTCTTTCTCAAGATTCCTTTGGCCATTCGGGGGTCTTTTGTGTAATATCACTGATGAACATAGATGAAAAAATCTTCAACAAAATACTAGAAAACAGAAACCAACAGCACATTAAAAGGATCATACACCATGATCAAGTGGGATTTATCCCAGAGATTCAAGGATTCTTCAATATATGCAAACCAATCAATGTGATAAACCATATTAACAAATTGAAAGTGAAAAACCATATGATCATCTCAATAGATGCAGAGAAAGCTTTTGACAAAATTCAACACCCATTTATGATAAAACCCTCCAGAAAGTAGGCATAGAGGGAACTTACCTCAACCTAATAAAGGCCATATATGACAAACCCACAGCCAAAATCGTTCTCAGTGGTGAAAAACTGAAACTATTTCCACTAAGATCAGGAATAAGACAAGATTGTCCACTCTCACCACTATTATTCAACATAGTTTTGGAAGTTTTAGCCACAGCAATCAGAGAAGAAAAAGAAATAACAGGAATCCAAATCAGAAAAGAAGAAGTAAAGCTGTCACTGTTTGCAGATGACATGATACTATACATAGAGAATCCTAAAGATGCTACCAGAAAACTAGTAGAGCTAATCAATGAATTTGGTAAAGTAGCAGGATACAAAATTAATGCACAGAAATCTCTTGCATTCCTTTACACTAATGATGAAAAATCTGAAAGAATGATTAAGGAAACACTCCCATTTACCACTGCAAAAACAAAAAGAATAAAATACCTAGGAATAAACCTACCTATGGAGAGAAAAGACCTGTATGCAGAAAACTATAAGACACTGATGAAAGAAATTAACGATGATACAAACAGATGGAGAGATATACCATGTATTTAGATTGGAAGAATCAATGTTGTGAAAATGACTCTACTATCCAAAGCAATCTACAGATTCAGTGCAATCCCTATCAACTACAGATGGTGCTTTTCACAGAACTAAATCAGCTATGGTTTTAATGTGACTGACAGTAGCCAAAGTGTCAGACAGATACATTTAATTATTATTGTACAGATATGGATGTTCCGTTGATGAGCTGGCAAAGTCTGGGATAATAAAAGATACGTACATAATTTGTAAATTATTAGATATTTATTAGATGAAATTTATTTTTGTCTTTATTTCAGCACAACCACTAATTACTTACCTATAATCAGGATTTTTTTCTGATTTATTTTCTATTGTAATTAATTTTAAAGTGCACATAATTTGAATATATCTTCATCAGAATACAAATTAAACAAATTGTAATTATTTTCAAAGTGTATATAATTTGAATACATTATCTTCAGAAATATAAATCGAATAGGAGGTAAAACATTAGCATTATTTTTCATGGAGTTTTTTTCTCTAAAATATCATCTAATAAAGTTAACATGTAGACTTCAAGTTAAAATTATTAGAACTAAAAAATCTGAATCTAAATTATTTAAATAAAGCTAACATTTAAAAATTTAATTAATTAAATATTGTAAAAGATAAAACTATTCACAGTTATCATGGTTAATATTCACCTAGTTGACAACGTAACGTTGACAACGTAGTGACAACGTCACTGTGTGTCAGAGTTTGACATAGATAGGTAGATAGATAATAGTTGTAAATAGGTATACAAGTTTAAGAGTAATATTAATAGTTAAATCTTACAGAATGTTTCTCAGCTGCTAAGTAAACCTGTGGTGAATACTGTACTGATTCATACACCTTTTGGATCACAAATTGGATCCACAAATTAGAGCAGGAAGAGAAGTAAATGGATACTCAGCACTATGGGAAACAATACTTATGCAACAATCTGTTTCATTCATGCTATTTGAGAGGAAATATTTGTCAAGTGAGTTAGTTTTCTTTCTTTCTTAAGTGTTTCTACCACATGTACTCTTCCTGTACCCAGAAGCACTGCTACCAAGGCACATATTCATGGCGTTCACGTATAGATGCCTTTTGTTCTGAGGACATATAGGATAAATGAGGAGAAGCACTTCCTGGGGCCTGATTTGTGTTAAAGGAGATGTTTAGGCTTACAGGTTGGACTGTGATGGTGCTGACAGCCAGACTTCAAGTTACAGTGGCACTCCTCTATTGTTTAATAAACGTATTTTTGCATGTGTCTGTGGTATGTGTGGCCATATTTTTTAATTTGTTATATGTGAGGCCCTCTGAAGAGTGAGAACCAGGGTAGGGACCCCCCTTTCCTGCCCACATCTGAGAGCCTATTGTGGGTTGAATAGTGACCCCAACCCCCAATATTCCAGTCCACCCCAAATCTCACTGTGACATTATTTGGAAATAGAGTATTTGCAAATGTAATTAAAGGATCTTGAGACGAAATCATCCTGGATTTAGGATAGGCCCTGAATCCAGTGAGTGGTATGCTTTTAAGGAGGGTAGAGGACACGGACATACCTACACAGGGAGGAAGGCCTTGTGAAGATGGAAACAGGGGCTAGAGTTATGTTGCCAAAAGCCAAGGAGTGCCTGGGGCTACCACAGACTGGAAGAGGCAAGAAAGGATTCTTCTCTAGAGCCTTCAGGAGGACCTTGGTCCTGCTGGCACCTTGATTTTGGACTTCTAGCCTCCAGAACTGTGAGAGGATACGTTTCTGTAGTTCTTAGGCACCTAGTTGTGGTAGGGTGCTACAGTAGTCCCAGAAAACGAATGTAGGGTGGTCCTGGTTATGATGGATAGACTCTGGACATTGACTCTTGTCTTTCTATAACCAGTAAGAATAACCCAAGAAATGTTTTCTCTCCATGCACTCTAGTAGTTATTATGTCAGCATGATGGAATCCCATTATAGCTTCATTTGGCTTAATCAGATTCAACTTTTCAAAAGTGAAGAGGAAAATGATAATTTCAACAATATTGGCAAGTGATATGCTTACTACTCCCTGAGCATATATCCCATTCAGTGTTAGCTTTGGATTTGAAATATGAATCTGTGGCTATCAGTCTAGTTTCCCCATGCTTCTCATAGTATCAGCACCTACCCACCTATCTATCTATGTATCTATGTATTTATCTATCTATCTGTCTATCTTTATTTCTATCTAATAAAGCATGGTTCCTAAACAAAAACACATTCATGCAACTGTGCTCAACCAAAGAGACAGTGATCTGTTCCAATACTGGGGGAAAAACCCAGCTGCACCGTGTTTAGTCACTACTCTGTGATCTCAGAACAGACTATTCTAACTATGTCGTCCATGAACTGAATATTATGTTCTGGACCCACTCTGTGAACATTCAAACACTTATTTCCAAGCTGACTAAAGTGATATAATCCAGAGATCCAGGGCATTCTTGACTCTGCCATTGAATCTGGTCATGTTGATTACAAGTTATTTCTGTATTCTCACTATAGTGTGAGAACAAATGAAGTAGGTAGGTGTGGTTCTCAAAAGTTTCTTTAAACTATTCTTAGGCTACAGTGTTTACAGGGAAAAAATTATGAAGAAAAAGAAAATACACTCATAAATGTTTGAAAAATCTTGCACCGTATAAAACTTTATAAAACTGCCTTGTAACATGCAGCTTGTTTTAACTACATTTCATTTTGGAAGTGGGAGAGGAAATGCTCTTTGAAGAAATGTTTATGATGGACTGATGAAGGGAACTGGCATGATTACAGTTTTTGAGCAGTTCTTTGCATCTTCAGGACAGTAAACACACTTTGAGGAGTTAGTAAGTGTGGATATGGGGACCACAAGATGGAGGAGAAGGAAACCCTTCTTCATGTTTGTAGGCAGAATCATCAGTATCTTCAATAGGTCCTTTAAAATATTTGATATTAAAATAGTATATTATTTTCTTAATCTCTGAAATGTAAGTGATATTGGACTTTAAGATAACAGGATTTGAAATCCAAGAAATCTAAGCTTGAATATGTTCCAAAGCCTATTGGGTGATCGATGTTGGGAAACCTATTTAATATCTTGGGGTCTCAGTTTCATCACATAAAAATGGGCAAAATAACAATTGCTCATGGAATTCTCATAAAGATTAATAAGATAGCTTCTATAAAGTGGCTAGTACAATGCCTAAGGTAGAATAGGCACGGATCAAATGGAATCTACTATCCTTTATCTTATTTCACAGAAATTTGTATATGTATATTTATATATTTGTATAATATAAATCATTTTAATTAATTTTTTTTTTCGGTACACGGGCCTCTCACTGTTGTGGCCTCTCCCATTGTGGAGCACAGGACGCACAGGCTCAGTGGCCATGGCTCACGGGCCCAGCCGCTCCACGGCATGTGGGATCTTCCCAGACCGGGGCATGAACCTGCGTCCGCTGCATCAGCAGGTGGACTCTCAACCGCTGCGCCACCAGGGAAGCCCGATTTTAATTAAAATTTTTTAAATGAGCGCTATCCATCAATAACAGGAATGTTTTGAAATGATTCTCTGCCTGGAATGATTTTGGTTGCTGGTGATAGCTGCTTTTACTTTCAGACAATTTTGTTACATTTACAATATTTGGGGGACACAGAGGAAAACCTCTGTCAGAGTCACTCACTCCCTGTCACCAGTACTTTATTCTCTCTCCTGAATGCCTAAGATGTTAAGTCCATGGGAAACATAACCAAAGAGGAGAGGCAACAGTGGGAGCCACTGCTGGCTATGCCACTCCCTGCTCTTCCTCTTTAAAGCAATTGATGTAAGTTCACCATAGTAGAGAGCTTAAATATTATGCTATCTCAAGAGAGGCAAAGTGGAGTGTATGTGCAGTAAGACCAATTATATGGTAGATTCTAATCTGTGTTTTTCATTTTTCATTAACGATCACTACCACTTGCTAATCATCCCTGCCATCTTGGAGAGGACAGGATGAGTTTTACAGGCTGTGCTGGGAGAACCAACAGTCTCACAGTGCTCTCTCTTGCAAGGAAAAGCACAGGAGACAACCACAGTGTTTAGAAGGCTTACAGCAAATTATTTTCCACTTAGTAATCCTAATATTTAGGGTTCAGAAAACCAATTAATACAGTTTACTGGTAAAGAAAGGGAATTAGGTTGGATTAGGATACAAATTCAATGCAATTTTCTTTCTTCTGCTGGTAGTGAGAAAAATTTTTTAAAGAAGAAAGATAAAAGCTTACACTGTGGCCACTGATGTACCCACAGACCACCCACATATTACATCAATTTTCTATTTTTCTGAGGTCTTAATTCTAATAAAGATCTGATGAATATTATGAGATGTTTAATATTCCGTTGTTTTTCTTTGGAAGTCAAATTAGGATCTGTTAATATTTTTAGTCGTTTTTTTTTTTTCTTTTTACTTAAGTAAGCCATTTTGGTCTTGGAATGTTTCTGAGAACTATGTCTTTCAAGGACTTTAAATCACCCCTTACGTCGATCTCCTTTATATTACTAACATCACATTTCACAAAAAGCAGGAATTGCTAAGAATATGAAAACTAGAAGGCAGATCATTTTATCCTTCTTGATTTTAAAAATCAAGCGACTGAAAAATAGGCATACTTTTTCATGACCCAGTTTGAAGGCTGTGACATGGACTAGGGCCCATTTGTACATGGTGGACCTGAAATTCCAACAGGTCATTCCTACCTTTTGCTGCCTCTGAAAACACATGCACAAACATGTCACAGAGACAAAGCAGAGAGCAAAGACGAGAGGACAGCCGTCGGACCTGTCGGCTCAGGGCTGTCTCCAACAGTGTTTGTGCTCTTGCTCTGTTATAAAATGATACCTTTTTTCCTTCCGTAATGTGACTTAGCATTTATATAGCATAGACTATGTGATAAAATATTGCCAGTTTCCAGCTCGTTTCTCTTAAGTGATTTAATCATTTCACGCACCCAGAACAGAAAAAAACATACACTGCAGGGCAACAGGTGCTTAAAAGTGCCTTGAGGGAAATGCATCCATCATGTCATTCTATGTTTTATACGCATAATTTATTTATTTTTCCTTCCTGGTCCTGAGGTAGGGAAAGCACCTGCAACCCACAGCAATGCTTTTTGTAGGACGCTTCCAGATTCTAGGCAGTTTTCATCAAAGCATCAAATCTTTGGGGCTGTGATCTTTATACACTTCATGTACAGCACAGTCTTCAGCTAATATAAAAATAAAGCAGTAGAGCTACAGAAATTCATTTTCTTCACCACGTCTCCCACATCTAAACACCCATTTAAAAATAATATCCCTATGTCCTGGAGTGTACCTTTCCTTTTTCTCCCCACTTATAACTTTCTGTCTCCCTAGTACCAGGTTGGAACACCACATACTACATAGTTTCTCAATGCATCGTAATTACAGAAAGACCTGTGCTATATAGCTTTATACAGGTTTTCCTTATGATGAAAATTCAGTGTGCGAACAACCCTTAAAATTTCTCATTTCCTTCACCAAATATAATGTTTTTTTGATTTTATACAGGGGGCTGCAGCATAAAGAAGGTAAGACCATTCTGAATGGATTATAAAATAATTCTCTATGGCGACTAAACTCCCTACGATTCTTCCCTTCCTCATACTAAGATTTCCTGTGTGTGAACACTTAGAAAAAAGATGCTTTAGTATAAAGATGGTCTTTGGCTTTAGTTTCGGAGCAGATGTGAATATAACTTGTTTTTCAAGAGGCAAATTTGATAAGGGGAATCATGGAACCAAAAATTGTTGAGTGCCGGTGATATGGACCACAGCAGTGGGCTGGATGGGTAGATCTCCTTGTGTGTTTCCATTTTCTTTTCCACGTATGTACATCTACTTATTCTATGTTATTACTAGTTAGGAAATGTCAGTAAGCGAGTGTTTAGCAAAGGTGAGTGCATATCCTTCCCGGCGTAGCTTGGCTCTAAACGATATTCTTATTAGATCTCCAGCGCACTGGGCCATGGAGTAGGCCGCTGAAAGAGCACAGGGGAAGTGGTCAATAGTCTTAAGAAGCAGTCAGTGATTGTATCAGTCAGGATTTTGTTTTCAACTGCTGGTGTCAGAAAGCCTAACTCAAGTTAGCATGAGGAAATAAGAGGGGATTATTTGTTCTTATAACCAAATTCAGTTCAGTGTATGCATGGAGCTGGCCTTAGGAATGATGGAGACGGTGGAGGCCATCACTCTTGAGAATCCCTGCCTCTCTGTGTGGGTTAGATTTATTTTTTACTGATGCAGGTGCATTTTCTCCATGTGTCGTAGGAACTCCAGACTTGCATTCCTTCAGCTCCATAATCTGAGAAGAAAGTAGTTCTTTCTCTCCCACTTCTAGATAATAAATTCTCTGATGCTAGAAGTTTCTTGAACCAATTACTCACACCTCCTATATTCCTGGGTTCTAGCTGCAAGAGAAAAAAATAGGACAATTGGGATCAGTACATAAAGTCAACTACCCCAAAACAATAGATTGATTATAGAATAGGTTTATTCCTTCTTCAACCTTAAGTCTTATAACCACCCATGCTTCCACAGAATCAACTCAGTCCACAAATCTACCCAACTTCACAGAGGACTGGAGGCCAACCTCAGACTTTCCTTGGCTGGCAGAAATGGGATAGTGGGAGACATTTTGGTCAGCCTTGTCTCTAGAAAGTAGATCTTATGGACCCCAACTTTGCAACTTTGCATGGCAGCAAGAAGAAAAAGAGACCATTATGCTTCTTAGAGATTGATAAAACAGGCAACATGATGAGATGGAGGAGTCTATGACTTGTTTTTAAGAGTAGTCATCACACTACATGGCCAATGAATGTCCAGCTCTGACCAATTAGATTGACCATTCGTCCTATCATGTGGAGGCATGGTAACAGTGCTCCCTTCAACACTGCCTTCTTATGGGAAGTAGATGTTCTATCTCCTTTAGAAATCAGAGGAGGGGAAAAAACATTTCTCCTTTCCCTTCTTCAAGGAAGAACCCTGAATTGTGTAGGTCAGGTCACCTGCTAATCCCTCAGCCACTCATTGAGACCGGGGAACCAGGTACTATGATGGACCTGACCTGGGACAAATGTCCACACTAGCGGCAGAATGCGAGCCACAGGAATTTTACCAGAAAAAGAAGGGACAGGAGTTTTGTAGCTCAAACATGACCAGCAGTAATCATTTTGAGCCATACAGCCTTGATGGTAAGGATAAAAGTATAGGCTGGAATGTTCATATGGAAATTTTAACAGAAGAGTCAAGATATCAGATACCAAAGTGAGAGAGAGACAGACCATATATAAAACTGTCAATGAAAACTGCCAAGAACTGGTTCCATAATTTTTAAATCCCCTCAAATGCTTTAAGAGTACAAGTCTAGGGCTTCCCTGGTGGCGCAGTGGTTGAGAGTCCGCCTGCCGATGCAGAGGACACGGGTTCGTGCCTCGGTCCGGGAAGATCCCACATGCCGCGGAGTGGCTGGGCCTGTGAGCCATGGCCGCTGAGCCTGCGCGTCCGGAGCCTGTGCTCCGCAACGGGAGAGGCCACAACAGTGAGAGGCCTGCGTACCAAAAAAAAAAAAAAAAACCAAACCAAAACAAAAAGAGTACAAGTCTAGAGAAAGTAGAAAGGAGAGGACGATTTGTGAAAAGATTTCTTTGGGGAGAGCTGTTGCCTCATTGTAAATCTGTTCCTCCCACTTGAAGGTGGAGATAAGGACCCTAATATGTGACCCCTGAAGTTGTGGGGATATTTGTGCCACCAGCTTCCTGGTGAGCTGTGCTGGTATAAGGACAGGTTTAAAGAGAAAGTGGCTGCTATTTTGGGAATTGATGCTGGTTCTCTAAGATGACTGGTTAAAAGTACATGAAATCCAGGGGACAGATATAGAGTCCGTGATAGAAATTTAGGCCTGGAGATGTTTCTGCCACAGGATGAAAGCCCACAAAGGGAGAGTTTGTGTGGGATGAACACTGGGTAACCAGAAGTGTAGTGCGCATCGGGGATGTCTTGTGGAAGACCTGCCCCCGTATCATGGGAGTTGAAGCCAGACGGGGTGGTGGCCTACAGTCCTTTTCTCTCTTATTCAGTGCCTCCCCTTGCAGGAGGATTATAAATCCCTGCCCTAAAATATTTTCTTTGTAAAATCAACCAGTCCATGCATCCATCCATCCATCCATCCATCCATCCATCCATCCCTGCCCTGATGAACTCAGTGTGACCAATGAGGGTGAGTGGACGTTTGCGCATCTCTCATGGGCAGACATATAAAGAGGCAGCACTTGCTCCCTGTGCTCTTTCCTCTGCTGCCTTGATCTTAGAAGAATGTGTTGTGATGTGGAGCCTCATTAACTTAAATTTCTGAATGACTACAGTAAACAGAGCCTGCTTGCCCACCCACCCTTGAGGCACATGGTGAGTAAGCTGAAACTAAACTCTGTTGTCTTGGGCCAATGATTTTGGGGGGTTAGCTGTTGCCACAGCATAATCAATTCTATCCTGACACAAGGGACCTAGTGTGGGAGCCTCTGAAGAGCTCTGAGAACCAACTCTATCCGTCTCACCAATTCCACAGAGTGAGCCAAGTACCAGCCAAGTAAGAATTTTCTCCTATTGCTTCATCACCCCACCTCTGCCCCCATCCTGGTAGGTCTTGGCTGGAAAGAGGGAGATGATGGGCCTCTAATGATGTCCATATTTTAGGGTATTGTCTAGGACTGAATGACCTAATGACTGAATTGAGGTTGTGTTGGCATTTTAATGTCTTCGTAGGGTTATTTATTGCCTGAAGGTGACCAGAAAAGAAGTAACCCTGGCAGAATGTTGATCTAGAAGCAAGGCAAAAACTTTTCCTTATCCCCACACCCACCAGTTAAAAAAAAGAAAACTAAGACAAGCAAATCAAAACGAAACAACCCAAAACTTTCCTCCATAGAGCAGAATTATAGGAGAGTGGGAAACTGTTTTTAAAAATGAGAATCTTAAACACATCTTATACATTGTGCTTGTTAACATACCACCTACATAAATAAATCAGGAGAGCTGATTTTAAAGTTTTAAATTGACTTCAGAACTAAAGTTTATTTCTATTTTTTTTAAATGCATTCTATTTTAATAGTTGCATAATGCCTCATAGTATGAATATACAATAATTTATTCAACTACTCCTATTTTTAAAAATTTATTTATTTATTTATTTTGGCCGTGTCCTGTGGCATATGGGATCTTAGTTCCGCGACCAGGGATCCAACCCACTCCCCCTGCATTGGAAGCAGAGTGTCTTAACCACTGGACCACCAGGCAAGTCCCTAAAGTGTATTTTTAAATGCAAATGAATGGATGGCACTTATATCTTGCATTTATATATAAGAACAAAATTAGACATTAAAATTTAAACAATAATGTGTGGGTTGGTTTGTTTTTGTTACTGTGTGTATCAAGTGGTAGAAAGAAGCTGAAACACAGAAGGAAATTTGTGGTGAGAAGAATTGACCGAGTCATTTTTAAGCACAGCGCTGAGAATCTGACCCCCCTTTTGCAGTTTTGCCTTTTACTGATGTGCCTTGTAATCTTGGGCAATTCATTTAATTTTCTATGTTACAATTTTCTCATCTCCATAATGAGGGTAATAACTGATTTCTCAGGTTTATGTGAGGAATATCTTATTAATGCCTATAAGAGTCTTGAAAATATAAAGTGCTCCATAAATATTAAATGGAACTAGGTGCACATCTTCTCAGTGAAAATTATAGGATTGCTAAAATTTGAAAACTAGATCTTCATTCCTCCAAAATGGGAATGACCATATTCCAAGGACAGAATCTCAGAATATTTTTCAAAAATATACTTTAAAAGCTGAAACTTTTACATTTTTTTTACATCCACATAGAATGTTTTACATTCACATCAATGATTTCTTGGACATTTAATAAAAACATGCTATGTATATTTGTACTAATACTGGTATACATTTCAAAGAGCGTACATATTTATTACTTTAATTGAATCACATAATTGTAGGTTAGGAAGAAATCTTAGCCAGCAACTAGTATAGTTCCCTGTTTCTCTTTCCCACATTTGTGAACTGAGGTCATGAGAGACTCAACAACCTTATTAGTTATCACACAGCTAATTTATCAGATACTCCCATAAGTCTGCTGAGATAAGTAGGGAATTTTATTTATCTTCATTTTCTAAATAATTTATCTGATTTAAAATATTTTGGAGGTTTTTAGAGATAAGTTTCAATTTTGGATTAAAGGCAGTAAGGTGAATTGGCTTGAATGTAGGGTTATGGACAGAATTGGCAGGGGAAACTGGGGTTCTCTGGTTCTTAATTTTGCTGTTCTATCCAGTCCACCTAGCTACAATTAATCCTTCCTGTCACATTAGGCTCCCAAGTTAAGGCCTAAACTGTGTAACCCGCAGTTTAGTTTTATATCAAATATCTCAGGGCTGGTTGAGTTTGACAGGAAAAACAAATGGCTGGCTCTGTCTAGCTTGGCCCTGGGAGAGTAGGATCCCTCAGCTGCCGAGAAATGACTTTCAGTTTTTAACACAGAGAGATTTGGAGTGTAGTGGCTTGACTGGAGGAGTACGGCTATGGAGGTGAAGGACAATTGCATGCCCTGAGGTAGTGCTTACAGTTTCTGGCCCTGTTCTCTTTGTTACGGTGTCTGGGAGCTAAAGGGAAGGAGCTGAGAGAAACCAACCACAGCAGCAACAATAGTCACGAGGTCACGATTTCTCTGTGAAGAGGACAGTTGTGTAGAGACTAAATCTGGTGTATCCAGTGTGCTTCTTCCTGCTCTCTTACACGTAGAACATGTTGGAAAGAAAAGTTGGTAAGCCAGAATGGAAAAGAGAGAAGCATTTTGCCGAGACATGTGGATTATTCAAATGCTGATAGTGACCTGCTTCCATTCCTCACAGTACTGGGTACTAAGAATGGATTGGCAGGCATCAGACATTACACATCACAGGTGGAATCCATAGCAACCAGGAAGTGAGGAGATCGTGGGGGAAAACAGGGAATGGAAGTTTGTGTAATACGATAGAGGCCACCTCCCACACACATTGTTGCGGATGGTGTGTTGATGCTGATAATGGTGATGAAATGATTTTTATTCTCAGGTATCAGCAGAAATTTAATATAACCTAAAAATTATTTTTAAAAAACAGAAAACAAAACCCTAGCCGTTGTCATATCTCTCTTGGCATATTGTGAGCTTGACTGAAGATGAACACTGGGGAAGTGAAGGTGGTTTAATTTTCTGGGCAGTCTATAGAAACCTTTCCATTCACAGGCAGTCTTACTCTGCTGACCTTTCCAACAGTACTTTTTGTTTCTTGAGGCATCCGTACCTTCCCGTGTGAGGCCCCTTGAGATGGATAGTCTATACTTGCAGGTACGACTAGGGTAAGGAATGCATGTTATAGACTGTGGAACACAGAAAGGTGAACTAGTTAACATAAGAATGAACTGCTTAGTGATGTAGCACAATGGTCCAGCCCTGAAGGAATTTCCTAATTAGTAATAGGCTCACTAATTTTATTTGTTCAGGGCATTTCCAAATTATTGAGTTTTTGTTAGCTTTCTCCAAATGAAAGTAGAGAACAAAGTAGTCTCACTTGTAAGGTTATAAGTGTGCTTCCTTACTGTTATTCTCCCCACTCCCGGTCACTTCTTTGACCCATCTGTCTTCCAAAAACATATTTAAGGCTATAATTAGGGTAATTAAAGAATAACTATCATTCTGTTAAGAAACATCATTTATGATATGTGTCCTTTATGTACCTCTGTACTCTGAATACACCATGAGCTTTATTAAGTGACCAGTTAGTGATCAATTACTTTTAAATAAAATGTAATTGCATTTTTATATCATGTAGTTATATTTTCACCCGTTCATATTCACATTTATGTATAGAATCATACGACAATTAGTCTAAATCTGGATAGCAATAACTTTGTGCATACTTCTCAAGATCTCTGTCTTTGTGTGGAGAAGCCATGCTGCTAAAACAAATATATTCTCAACGGTTCTAAAACCCATTAAAGCCCTACACGGCCATTAAAAACCAAATGTGTGCTGCTGTCGTCTGGAGGTGCTGTAAAATTGTTTAAGTTAAACTTGTTTCTTAGTACTTGGGGGCAAAAACAACACACGTCTAAATCAGATGGGTCCTAGGGGCAGGACAGGAATAAAGACGTAGAGAATGGACTTGAGGACACAGGGAGGGGGACGGGTAAGCTGGGATGAAGTGAGACAGTGGCATGGACATATATACACTACCAAATGTAAAATAGATAGCTAGTGGGAAGCAGCCGCATAGCACAGGGAGATCAGCTCGGTGCTTTGTGTCCACCTAGAGGGGTGGGATAGTGAGGGTGGGAGGGAGACACAAGAAGGAGGAGATATGGGGATATATGTATATGTATAGCTGATTCACTTTGTTATAAAGCAGAAACTAATACAGCATTGTAAAGCAATTATACTCCAATAAAGATGTAAAATAATAATAATAAAATAAATCAGGTGGGTCGTTGTGGATTTTAATGAAGAGTTTTTTTCTAAGTATGAAAATAATTCTAGCAAAATATCCTGGATACTGATATGATAAACAATATACAGGGATCCTCAAAGGATCTAGAGTTCAATGCTGTGCCACCAGCTAAAGAACAGGAACCTAACATATTAAAGACTTGTGGATTATACCATGAGATATGGTTTGACTCATATTTTAGCTGGATCTATGCCATCGCACAGTGCTTTTAATTGTCTTTTGTCCTGCATGCTTCTCAGTTGCAAATAATTCTGCCACACCTGGATTCAAATACTTCCAGACCTGACCCAATCCAACTTCCTCAGAGACCTCCCAGGCTCAAAAATGTCTCTCTCACTGGCTGCCACAGTACCTGAAATTTCCATTATTAAACTCATTGCTTTAGGATAAACTGACTTTTCCTTTTAAAATGTGAGTATACTATCTGGAAAGGCGAACTAATTATCACATTAAATTCATTATCAATATGGGATTATACTGTGATATGGGCAGCCCCCTCTCATCCCTCTCCACCCCCAATTCACAAGACCCTACCTAAGAAGCAACCCTGCTTCTGGTCTTGCTGCCTTTGACTGCTCATTGGTGGATAGTTTCCACCCAAAGTGCAGGGGATGTGCAAACAAAGGGGGAAGCAGCACCCCTTACCCAGTTCCTTTTAGGGAGACCTGACCCCACAAAACCGGTTAAATAGGGAGAAATGATTAAAAGTGACTTTTGACAGTAGGAAGGAGAGAGCGCATAAGGAATTTTTAGACTACTGTAGGGAAGGCAAGCACAGATTGGATACTATAGAATGAAACCCCAAACAGCTGTGTGGACAGTGTGGCAATGCCAAATGCTGAAAAAAGAGCCCCAAGTGGATTGGATAAGGAGAATGGATGCCAAAGACAGACTGGACCCGCTTCCTAGTTTTCAGCTTTCTTCCAGTAGACACCAGAGATAGAATCGAACCAGGTGGAGGAAGGAGACAGGGGAATATCAAATATTTATAGGTGTGATAAGACTTGAAGGGTTTAAAGCAGGCAGGAGAGACAAGTGAGCGTGGACTGAGGGAGGGGAAGGGTAATTTGCACAAGAGGGGGTCTTAATAACTTTTTTAAGGAAGGAGTGATGTCAATGGCGCAGGTGTGGAGGCAAATAAGACACCCAGTTCTGGTGGGTAAGTGCATATTTTCTTTTTCCACGGCTGGGTTAAATTACTTCCCCTAGGTCATCCAATTAATCAGTTGGAGAGCGAGGAAGAGAGTTGAGCTCTCAAGGCTCTCATTTCACATCTGGAGCAGGCAAACCTAGCTTCTCTTTCCCCAAACACCCTCTTCATTTAAAAGAAATCTTTTGCAAATCAATGAAGTTTTGAGCTCTTTTACGGGAGAATTTGCGAGACCCTCTTACTGCTTGTGTGATTTAAAACTTGAGGTGGCGTTAGTATGGAGAAACGCTATAGATTGCTTTCCGCTTTATCCTTCATTGAAGAATTTTAAATATCTGCCAAATTACTTTGATTTCCTCCCCCCACCCCCCGCTCGGCCTCCAGATTCAAGCTATTATTCTGAGGAGCTGAAGAAAACGAGTTACAGATCTGAGAAAGCAGTGTGTGCGGAGCTTAACTGCTGCATGGCCAATTGTGTGATATATTGGTCTTTTCACTAATAACCACAAAGCAGGTAGAGGCATGACAGACTAATTTGGTTTATATGTCCAGCTGTAGGGCTAGACACTGCATCATTCTTTTCAGAAACCAGTGACTTTAGGCATGTGGAACTTGTCGTCATGACAACAATAAACCAGCTTTGAGTCTGAGTTTCAGCTCAGAAACTGCCTTGTCTCCGTTACTTCCTGCTCATGACCTGACTTTTCTTACTCTCTGGGGCTGGGAGCTGGGGATTTATGAAAGATCTATTGAACAGAGCTCCAGTATATGTTTAATGCTTGAAATGTCTGGGTTGAAAGTTGTGCTTGCACAGATGGCTAAAGGCTGCAAGGAGGCTAGATCAATCATTATTATAGCTAATGACATGGTTATAAGGGTGTACACAAAGGTGAGCTGATTTGGAAAATGGGAAAAGGCAATGTGAAAAGAGTGACTTGGAGGCATTTCTTTGAATAACGTAAACATTGTTATCACAAATAAAATGTTCTTTTAAACACAGGGGAATTATGCTATGTTTCTGAGACGACCTATCCAAAGGTACAATGGAGAGTAATCAAACAAAAATTAGTACACAAAGTTGAGTGTATGCTTCTGTATGTGTTTGTGTGTGTGTATACTTTTTTAAATCTGAAGACACAATTCGCAGATGCTCATGGCAAAATCTCTAAGTGATCATTTTTGTGTCCCATGTGTTTAAGGGAGTTAATAGTGACTACAGTAAGAGACAGCATGGCTCGGTGACAAGAGTATGCCAGCACTGGGTTCAATGGCCTTCATGTAATATCAGCTGCAATATTGGAAAGTTATCTAACTGTACACAGTCTCTGGATATTCAGCTGTAAAGAGAAATTATAGGATTTGCACTTTGGTAGTTGAGAGGTGAAATGAGATAATGGAGGAGAAAAGCTTGGGATAGAGTCAACACTCAACGACGGTTAGCTGTCAGTGTTGATGTCATTCTAGCAGGGTTTGTGCAGTAATTGAAATCTGTCCTTCATGTGATTAAAATGGTTCAACTGTTCACTGTTCACTGTTACAGAGACATGATCATGGAAACTGGATGACTTTTTTCATTCTGGAGTGCTGTTTTCTGGCTTCACTATGTTCTCCATATAAACTAGACTTTAAGGAAGGTAGAGAATTAATGGCTGGAGAAGGCAGGAAGGGCAGGGTGTGAATTGCCAGCATAAAAGGTGATATGTCTGGAGACCTTTGTGCCTTTTTACTGCACGGGATTTTTTTCACAGGAAGTGAGGGATTCTAGTATCATTTTTGTTTCCTATTCCTTTAGCGCATTGACCTAGTTCTATATGATTACCTTTTTTTAAGCTTCTATTTTCTAGCAACTTGCTACCACAAGCCAATAGGCAGAGAAATAAGACACAGATCAAATAAATCCTAGAGGGCAGCCAAATGCTTCCTTTCTTTTCTATGCACTGAGAAATTGAATGATTTGCTTTCCTTAGAGATCGGCTTCATGATTTCACGATCATGTGGTTAAACTTCTTAATAGACGAGATGCTGCTCAGAGACCATGTTATTCTCCATGACCTTGTAGAGTGTGGATCACCATGTAGAAATCTGATAAAGCACTTTCGGTTATTAAGTTATAATTTGAGAAATCATGGACCACAAACTGATTATGTGTTTCTTATTATAAGAGTTTAATGTGGTTGAAAATAATTGAATTTCTGTTGCATTGTCCCCGGACTGGCAGTTACAATTTATAGCAATGTAAGATTATTTTATGAGACACACAATTAGGTCCCATTTTTATCTTACAAAGTTTATGTGAGAAATACAGTTTTGTATGTTCCTCATTAGTGTGAGAGGGTTAATACACCTCCAGAAAAAGAAAAATATGTTACTTTTCTCTAGCAACATTAATTTTTATATATTTTAGATTGATTAAAACAATGGGCTGATTAATATGAGAGAAATTTAAACATTAGCAAATAAGACATTTGGAAGTATAAAATAAATGTATATTATATAATTACTGTGCTGCAGAAAAGATATGATTGAGTGAATAACTTCTGGACATCATAAGCATTATTGAAAAATATAATTGCATACCATTACAATAACATTACTATAAAAACATTATTTTTTCATCCCAAATGGACTTGTGTTGATAGTTTTTCACCATCTTTTAATTAGATTCAGATAAAAATGTAGCCAAAGTCTGGAAGATTTTCTCATTCTTTCCAAGATCTCATAATTTCATAAATATTGGTCCTGATGTTTCTAAGCTTTGAAGGAGATTCTGAAAAGCACAGGCCTTTTTTTTTTTTTTTTTTTTACCAAGTTAGAATGTCTAGTGTATGCAAAAGATAAATCTTTTGAAGATTCAAAGTCTATAATATGCCCAGAGGAAACAATTGTCTTTTTAGGAGTTTCTTCCTGGAATATTTCTGTCTCTTCAATATTGGTATATTTTTGTTATTGCTCACAAATGTTGCTGATAAAGGCTTTTTAAGTAAGGGAATCAAAATAATAGAAAAATAAATCTATTCTTTAATATGTAACAGAAGGCCGATTCATCAAATATGGATTGATGTTTATGATGTGTTTAACAGCCAAGAACTTTAGTTTTCCTGTTGGACTTGTAGGAATATTAATGACAAAAGGCCAGATTCTTCCCCTTTGAATTCCCTGTGGATCTCTCTCAAGCACCAGGGCAGAAGTGGAATCCAGGGGTACAAATACAGACTTAGTCAAAGCAAACCTCTACTCCAGAGGACCTGGGTATATATATACATACATACATACATACATACATATATATAAAAGACCCAAGTTTTTTACTAATAAGTACAAAAAGCTAGTTGAATCGTGGATGCTTAATCCAAGTTATTCCATTCAGCAGCCAATCTTCTTAACTTGGGCTGGAACTAAAAACACATTATCTACTTTGCAACAAACTTTCTGCAAAAGTAAAGATGCTCATTGCAAAGATTCATCATCATTCATTGCCAAGAATTGATATACAATAGCTGGGCTGATTTATTTGTAGTTTAAAATGCACAAATAGTGAGTCTTTGCTAAAAGGTGAATGAACATTAAATGATAGCATAAGATGGTGATGATGATGATGCTTTGAAATCTTTCACGTGATTTTGTTTGTTTTTGTTGTTTGACTAGTGTTATCACTGTTCAATGTGAAATAGTTTTTTTTTCCTTTCCTTCCCTTCTCACTGACCTTACCTTTTACATATTCTGATTATTCTTGAACCAGTACCTTAAGGATAGATGCAAAAGTGATGAGAGTTTGATTTAGCTTTGGCTTTTATTGTCGGATACCCAGAAGGAAATAAAGCTTTGATCTACTTCCTTGGAAGGTTAATCCCAGTGATTATGTGGAGATGTGTGCAGTGGTAGCTACAGGGATATACATCTTTAATCTCTTGGTGTTGAATACTTAATCCAGTTTGGGTTCTTGGCAAGGAGATTTAAAGAAAGAACAAAATAATTACACTCTTCATGGAGTTTGTTTTCTGGAATGAATATTTGGTAGCTCTGCTTGCTCTTTTACAGTTTAATAAGCATGCTTAGGAAAACAGATTTAGGTTTACTTAGAGTGATATAGAAATTGATGATTTTGGGCTTCCCTGGTGGCGCAGTGGTTGAGAGTCCGCTTGCCGATGCAGGGGACGCGGGTTCGTGCCCCGGTCCGGGAAGGTCCCACATGCCCTCAAAAAAAAAAAAAAAAAAAAAAAAAAAATGATGGTTTTTGTGGTCCTCAATAGGTAAATTTAAAGTACATCTGTTAATGATGGGGCAGTTTCTGAGGAGTTTTTGTTATTCAAGCTTGTTTGTCTGGGTAGAGTGAAGGCTGAATAGAGAATGCTCTACCTCCAGTGGAATAGTTTAAAAATTATTCTAGAACTATATCACTCTTATTAAAAAGTGCTCATCTTTTCTAATAAATAAAAACTTCACTTGCTGTTGTAGGCCATAAAATGGCCACTAAATTTAAATATAATGCATCTTCATTAGAAAATGTCTTTAAGCCAAACACATTTACTCCAAAATTGCTGCACCATTTTATTGAGAAAACATAAATTGGGTTAAAATATGTTCAAGCCCATTTTATTAGTTAATCCATTTGTAAAGATAATATATATTGTCTTTCAATTTACATCATAGTTATAATTTAAAATTATGTGTCAAAAAGGAAAACAGAAAATAATCAAATCTCAACCTTACATAAACATTTAACATTCATGATATTTTAATGTAATAAACATACAAGTCTTTTTTCCAATTAACATTATTTATGAAGTCTTTTCCCATTGTTCCTTTTTATGCATAAGTATGATCTTATACCTGTATAAAATGCCATCATTTTACCATAATTTACCATACCATTTACCATAATTTACTCAGCTACTCCTTCAGTTTCCTTTCTCTATCATGATAATACTGGAACTTATTTGTATTGAAATCTGAAATGCTGGCAAAAGGAACAACATTATTTTGTTACTTACCCTAAATCCTCCTTCTTGATTAAAAGAAGTTGTAAATAGACCTCTACAAATTAATTCTGATATCAGAAAAAGTATAAGTAAAATTTTGTACATTTCTCATTCATTTCCAGTCTAATGATTCATAGTTTTAAATACATTCGTATGTAAAACAAATATTTAAATAACGAGATTTTCCCTTAGAAGTTAATTTTTGGCTACCTTTATATTATATTAGCAGTTTCGATAGTAATTCAAATTCAGCCATCTGTGTTAATTCATCACAAACAGAGGTGGCCTCTCCCCTTCCTCCCTTCCCTAAGTAGTATAGCTCTCGTTTCTTCTGTAATTGAGGCCCCCAAATTTTGTGACCATTTTAATTATCTGGTAAAAGTACATATTCCACATGAGGTAAAATTTAATCTTCAGAATTTGTCTTGGAAATATACAGAAGAACAACTGGGCAATACTTGAATGAAAGTTTTTGTGTCATTTGGAGGAAGACATATTTGATTTTACATTCTATCAAATGTACTTTTTAGGAATTCCTGAAACACTCCCTAAAAAATATGCCATGGTTTAAATGGATCCAAACACAGTTTTCATAGAATTCCCAAAGGTTTTTAGCGCAGGCATGTATGACTGAAGAATATACATAAAGCTGTGTTCTTATAGACCCCCTCCAAGGAAAGAATTCAACCAGGTGTCTAAATTGTACAAACTTTGTTTTGTTTTTGAAATGAATTGATAGAAAGTTCTGGCATAGGTAGACAAAGGATAAAATCTGTTTGTAATCAGCTCTAAGTATTCCTTTTCTTATATATCTTTGCCTCCTGTGCTTTACCTACTCTGCTCAATGGCAATTTATAAAGGTGAGTGACCTTGGTACTTTATTTATTTTTCAGGAATTTTCCTCCAAGACTAGAGAGAATAAAATCTTCAAGCAGAATCTTTCATTTGGCGTAAAACCTTCTCTTCTACTTCCTTTTTGAAGCTAACCTTAAAATTGTAGGTGACACCTGGCTGTGTCATTCCCTTTCTCCTGATGGCATGCGCCTGGCCATGGGCACACAACCTTGTGAAAAGTGTGTAGCAGTGGCAAGGGCTGAAGGAGCTGGTGGGGAGTGGAGTCTTCACGTGTGAAGAGAAACAAGTTGCCAGGTAGAGGCAGCTTTAACCTCATTCCTGGAATATGTGTGTTTCCTCAACCCAAAAGGAAAAATCAGGTGAATGTCACTTCTTGCCGCTACACCTTCTGGAGTCACAATTTATAGTGATTATTGGGGTATTTTTCTCCTTGTCATCTAGATACTGCAAAATCTTTAGTGTACTCAGATTTCCAGGTCAACTTTATAAGAATTTACATCAGTGTCATTCAACATGGGGACCAGGGACTCATGTGGGTCCTAGAACTGTTTGTTACTGACTTGGGATGAGGTAAGGAGTTGGGGCCAGAATGTCAATCAACCAAGTTGCTAAGCACACTGTTTAGTTCACCTGATTTTTATTATTTTTTTTGTTTTTTCCGTACGCGGGCCTCTCACTGCTGTGGCCTCTCCCGTTGCAGAGCATAGGCTCCGGACGCACAGGCTCAGCGGCCATGGCTCACGGGCCCAGCCGCTCCGCGGCATGTGGGATCTTCCCGGACCGGGGCACGAACCCGTGTCCCCTGCATCGGCAGGCGGACTCTCAACCACTGCGCCACCAGGGAAGCCCTGTTTTTTATTTTTTTTAATGTAACAAGACTTTCTTGATTATTCCTGGAGTGCTGGTAATAAACAGCTCAAAGACGGGCAACTTTGAGTAGCAGTTATTTAGATTTTCCTTTCAGACTTTGTATTAATGTTAAATATGGGAAACATATAAGTTCTTGATGTAAAAACTGAATGTTTACTGATAAAATTGGACAGCAGCTTGAGGTTGGGGGGGTCAGAGAACCTGGGTCTTGGTTTAGACTCTGCCACTTACCTGTTGTGTGATCTGAAGTGAATCATGTAATCTCTGTGAGTTTCAGTTTTTCTCATTTGCAAAATGACCTGGAATTGTTCTGGATTAAATATTTAATGAAATGAAATTGAAAGGAACTGAGTGCATTGATATTGATGCATCACATTTTCATATCTATACCTATGTCGTTAGCCTATGAAAACAGGTGCTAAACACATTAATTTTAAAATTTAAGTCGGATACCCCTGCAAGTCTCATCCTTTGATTATTTCCCACCTCTAAACACACACTTTGGTGTTTGAAAAATTCTCCTTCTGTGGCCATAGTGTGTCTCCATTGCTTGTAATAGTGTTCTGGAATTCAACCTGTTGGTTAAAATATATCCTTTAGCCAAACACCTCATTTATTTCCATGTCACCCTTATGAAGAACCATGACAACATCCATTTTCTCTTTCGTACAAAGTCACAAGACCTAGCAACCTGACTCTCTGGGAGAGCACATTGAAAGCTGTCAACTTTTTCTGTACTTCAACATATGGTAAAACCTTACTCCTTCTTACTCATGATAAAAACATTATGAATAGGTATTGCAGGTACTTTTAGTGATGGTCCAGACTCTTCCATGGGAAGAGCAAAACCAAATGCAAAGTATGAAAAAAATAAGGAAAGATATTTTCCTAGAGATGGAAATGACATTAAAAGTGAATTGTTGGGCTTCCCTGGTGGCGCAGTGGTTGAGGGTCCGCCTGCCGATGCAGGGGACACGGGTTCGTGCCCCGGTCCGGGAAGATCCCACATGCCGCGGAGCGGCTTGGCCCGTGAACCACGGCCGCTGAGCCTGCGCGTCCGGAGCCTGTGCTCCGCAGCGGGAGAGGCCACAGCAGTGAGAGGCCCGCGTAAAAGAAAAAAAAAAAAAAAAAAAAAAGTGAATTGTTTGGGGAAAAACTTGCAACATGACCCAAAAAGTAACATATGTTAATTTTCTCCTTCTTACTCTACAAGGTTTATCATTCAGTAAGCTAATCAACTCATGTCCTTCCAATTTGCAGGGTGGGGGGAGAGTTTTCCAGGATGCGTGTGTGTGTGTGTGTGTGTGTGTGTGTGTGTGTGTGTGTGTGTGTATGTAAACTGCATGGAACCAGGGGAAAGTGAGCCCTTTTTAATTTCCAAAATATATAAACTGAAATAATCATGAAGGCATAAAGCTGCCAGGGACCATCCCTCCCACAAGGAAGGGAGAATCTGATTAAGACTGAATGCAACACAAAGAAAGAAGAGCTGTGAAATTGGGGTTTGGGCTAGAGAGAGAGAGACAGAGAGACAGAGAGACAGAGAGAAAAAATGGTAAGAATGAGCATTATGATAATTATTTTGGTACCTGGATTCAGCTGTATCTGAAGTCAGTCCACTTCTATACTTTTCAGTTTTGTGATTCAATAAAATACTTTTTTCCCCCTTATATTAGTTTGAGTTGGCTCTCTGACACTTACCACAAAGATAGTTTCTATTCAAGATTTAAAGGGATTTAAGATTAAATTTAAGATTTAAATTTAAGATTTAAAGGGATTCAAAATTTAAAGTCATAACATTCTATAACCATAAATTTCATTATATCCCTGCAGTCCTAAAGGAATATGTTTTCTGAACAAAGCAGATACTAAATAAATATTTTTTTTAATAAATGGAATAGTTCAACCTGCAATCCAGGGATAAAAATAGGTATACCTGGGTTCAAGAGCATGTGTTTCAAATGACTTTTATAGGTTCCTGGCAATTGACTACTTTGATAACAACCTAAAATAATTAAAACCAGTCTTCCATTGGCTTATAGATTTTTCCTGAACCAGCTGACTTCTCCTGGATCTTGTTTGGAAAGCCAGCTGCTCTAACTAGTAGATGGATGCAAACAAAGGGGTGGTTTGTGAGCACAAAGATGAATCCTTCCTGAAATTAACAAGCAGAACAAAGGATGGAATTGTTGAGGGATAAGTAGGATGTAAAGGGAATTACCAACTATTGTGTCTGTAGGAAAATATAAGGACAGAAAATTCAAAGGGGCTCTTGGAAGGAAAGAACCGAATGGCTCTCTCATTTGGGATTACATCCATTTTATATTAGATCCAATTATCCTCACACACCCACACCCACGACACAATCTCATATTCACAAAGATGAAGAGATATTCAGATGTAATGTGTGAGCAACTCACAAAGACGTTAAACAACTGCTTTCAGTTTGATAAATATGTATGTATATACCTACTGCTTCTTATGTCCAAATGTATTCATATACTTAGAACCATATGGAGAAACCCCCTCTGCAGTCATCCACAGTTGAATCCTTTAAAAAGAAAACAAACTCTCTTAAATCAGTCCCGTGTGCCAGGAAGTATGCTAAATACTTTGTGCATTACCTCATACTCTTCTCAACAGAGATATGAGACAAAAAAATACCGTCATCCCCATTTTATAGATGAAGAAAATGAGATCTAGAGAGTTTAATTATCTTGCCCAAAGTCTCACACCTAGTAAGTAGTGCAAATCTTTCCTGCTTTAAATGCTCACCTTTAATCACCATGCTATGCTACTCCTTCCAGATCTAATTAGTTTTATTGATAAAAATACAGAGATATTGCCTGCCCAGCAAAAGGAGTGAAGAATTCAGCTGAGATAGAGTAGAATTGGGGAAATGAGAGAGAGGGAGTAGGTGTATGGTACATGGGAAAAGAATCAAGTTATAAACATTTTAGGGAGCTAATATTGGGAAAAAAATAAGACTAAGATGTACAGTTCCTTCCCAAGTGATAAATCCTTTCCATTTACTGTGACTCGGTTCATTTCATGTAAATTCTATGTTTAACATGAACTCATAGTTTCATAGCTCAAACCTGCTTGGCTGCTAGCATCCTCCTTAGGGCTCTGCCAGCCAGAAAGTGAGCGATACTGCCAGCAACAGCAAGGCAGTGCATGCTGCAGCCTGCCAGATGTAGCTGCTGAAACCTAGCAGCAGATTTAGTGTTTCCTGTAGAGGCTTTCTGAGAAGGAAAAGTTCCCAGCTTGTTTGTATATGACAAGCTTATGTTTTCATGATGCCTTGAACCATGGCTTTTTGGGGTTTATTTCATATCATAAACATTGTTCTGACTCTATAGGGAATCAGTTACATTCATACAGCCGTGCTTATGAAAACAATGACATTTGATTTTTAAGTGGAAAATATATTGTTTATTATTAGCTTACCAAAAGGACTTTTCAGAGTCATGCAAAAGATTAGGGCAGTGTTTGGTGCAACGGTCATCCATTTATGGAAGTGATGGAGACAAGGTAACACTCACTGATGAGATAAAGCTTTAAAAGCCTTAGAAATGTGAGAGGTCTGTGGGTAAGGAACTCCACTGAGCACAACACACACAGTATTAGCTGCTCACATCTGTCTGTAGCTCAAGCAGAAATAGTGATGGAGTCTCTTAGAGCAAGGGATTGCTTCCCAATGGCCTCACTCCAAAGAGTTATATAAGCTTTGGGGAATAGCTTCAGTGCAACCGCACATGTGGTTCCTTTTTGTGACGTCAATTGAAGAGCTGATTTCACATTACTGAACTTCAGATTTGGGGCTCAATCATGTCTCTAAAAGTTCAGAAGATGCAACATTCCTTTATGCCTAGCTTAATTTGTTTGTTACTCAAGCTTCTATAATGTATGGGGTTCTGTGAAAAATACTTCACGTATTTACCTAACAAGTGTGTTGATATAATGAGATATTATATATATTTTTTATCAATAACAGTTGCTGAAAGTTCTCTATATATTAGACATAGGATATATTTTACTCTATACTTAACATTCAGTACCCTTTTTAAATTTAATTTTAATTTTATATTGGAGTATAGCTGATTTACAATGTTGTGTTAGTTTCAGGTGTACAGCAAAGTGATTCAGTTATACATATACATATATCCATTCTTTTTCAGATGCTTTTCCCATAAAGGTTATTACAGAATATTGAGTAGAGTTCCCTGTGCTATACAGTAGGTCCTTGTTGCTTATCTATTTTATATATAATAGTTGTGTATATGTTAATCCCAAACTGCTAATTTATCCCTTCCCCCAACCTTTCCCCTTTGGTAACCAAAAATTTTCGAAGTCTGTTAACATTCAGTACCTTGTATCTCTTTGTTTTGTTTATTGCTGTCTCCCTTTACTAGAGTGTAAACATCAGAGGGGAAGGGACTTTTGTCTGTCTCACCGACTGCTAGCACTTACAGTCATGCCTGGCTTAGTTAGGCTTTCAATAAATGTATTTCATACAAACGAACAGGGAATATGCTAAGGGTTTTATAGGGGTATCTTTTTGAATCTTCATATCAGCCCATTCAAGCATTAAATCATTAATGTGTGTTATGCTTCCATTTCTGTTTTACTGATGAGGAAAATGAGGCTTTGAGAATTTAAATAAATTTCTCAAGGCCATAGAGCAGATAAATTATAAAACCTGGGTCCCAGTACAGGACTCTATCTCCAAACTTCATGTTCTGGTTCATGCTCTTCTCCTGGGCATTTCCACGTAAAGTCTGAGTCCACCTGAATAAAATATTGGGCCCTCTTCTGGGTAAAGGAAGTTCCCAGTGAGGAGAGATGGGATTGGTCATGGTCCCTAGAATTCCAGTTGTATCTGTCATGAGACAAAGTCGTACTTTCATGCTTTCATGGAGTTCCTGTGATACCTCACTTTCTTGGCCACCTGTCTGCCTGTCAGAAGTCTGTGAGAGAGGTCATCACTCCAGAGTTTCCCCTCAAACACCAGAAGGGCGGGGAAGCAGGTATGTAGAAGAACCAGACTCATTGTGAAGCATTGAGAAACCTCTCGTAGCTCTGTCTCTCAATTTCAACTGCCTGGGGGTGTCTTGTATGTTAGAAATGCACAGGTTTGAACAGGTGTGTTTGTGGTCTGGGCTTAAAGGGGACTGAGAAAAGATTAGAGGGCTGAAGAGAAAAACAAGGTAAGTAAAGACTATGAGTGCCTGCAACACTAGGGAAGAATAGCTTTATTTAATTTGCCTTTATAAAAAACAAACACTAAAACGGACTTATCCATAATGGTTACTCTTTGTCTAGAACAGGAGAAAAGTGCACCACAAGGCTGGCAACGAAAAGTATGGTCAGGTCTTCCTAGAACCTCGGGTCCTGGCCTTGTCCCAGCTACTTGTCACCCCGCACCCCATTGCTGTGTCCTTGACTCCTCAGCCTTTGGTTCATGGTTTTGCGTCTCTTGTAGGGTAAGCCTGAGAGGTGGTTCAGACATACATAAGGCACATTTTCTGGGGTAAGATTTTAAAAAACTGGTATGTAGCTGCTAACCGCTTTTCCTACACAGAAGAAAGTTTGCCTAGGATTCTGTGTTGAAAAATACTGAAGAAACTTCATCAGTGAAGTATTGATTCCTAGTACTCTGGTCCTCTCTTTGGAGACCAAGACTTAGCTTGACTATTATCTGTGACCTTTCGGTCTACTCCATCTAAACCTAATAGTTAAAACTTTTCTGTTGAGAACAGCGATCTGAAAATGACGTGTGTGGTTGGGGGGTGGGGGTGGATGAAAGGAGTGAACATAAGGTTATATTGTTTCTTCAGATTCTGTTCCCGGAGATTCACAATGCTTTGGGTGGTAGTACACAGTTACACTACTGTTACTGTCACGTGGACTGCCCATTATAATTACCCTGGGAAATTAAAAAAAAAAACAACCGAAAAACACTTAGACTTGGTCCCACCCCAAACCAATTAAATCAGAATCTCTAGGAGGGAGCCTTGGGCACTGAAATTTTTGTAAAAGCTCCCCAGATGTTTCTAACGTGGAGCTAGGACTGAGAGTTCCTAGATTCGAACAAGGACTGTGGGTTTTAGAGTCTGCTAGGTCTGTGTTGGAACTCCAGATATGCCACTTTCTGTGCTGTGTGACATTGGGAAGGTTTTTGAAGCTTCATTAACTCATGTGCTTATCTTGTAAAATGGAAACAGTGTGCCTTCATTAGAGGATTGTTTTAAAGATAAAGTGAGAAAATGTACGTACTGTAGCTAGTACAATGCCTAGCATAAAATTGGTGTTTAATAAATTAGGGTTATTATCACTATTACCGTCATTATTAGTCTTGAAAAAGGCCATCATGTCAGTATGCAAACTTTGCTTAGTCATAGAGAAGAGCAGGTACCCACCGGAGACCGCTGCGGCCATCTGCTCTTTGTCAGATAGAATATTGTACTATGATTATTTTTCCTCCTTTATCCAATCTAATTTTGAATCCCAGTGCTGCGATGGTTAAAACTATCCTTTTAACCATTGGATATTTCTAGACATATGTATATGTCTAGAATATAAATGTATCCATATTTATATTCTAGACATATACATATGTCTAGAAATACCCAGACATATTTCTGCTAAAGGGTAAAACATCCTCAATGTTCAGATGCTTCCTTCAACATTTAGATTTAGTTTATTCATTTTAATGTTGGTTCTACTATTCTTTTAGTTGTATCCTTCCAATATGCTGAAAATCAAAGTATTTGTATTATTCTATTGTGGACTTCTCTTCCTCTCTCTTTGGCAAGATCAAAAATCAATTTTTCTCAGTACTCCCTTCAAAATACGTAAGAAGCTGTACCATGTTTTTGGTCTTTGAATAATAACTGCCTCTTGAATTCTTTGCCGCAGATTCTACCCTCCTTTATGAAAACGAGGCAGTTCATTAGCCATAGAGTTGCAGGCTGGATTAACTCATCATTAAAACGTAAAAATACAAGGACACAAAGTTCAGTGTGGATGAGACTCACTGGGTTTATGAACGGTCTTATACACAATAAATGTTCATGTCACTGATAAATTGAAAGGCAATGCTCTACTGTTAAACAGAAGCAAAGTGATTTTCCTAACAATGATTTGTGTACTTAAAAAATCTACAGATGTTTCAAGGAGAATGGTTAAGACCCTTTTTTCCATATTCTAGCAAGTCAGATACACTATGTCTGTGACAGATGACACCAATGTTCTCACAGGCTGCTTTTTGGAATCATTCATGACTTGTGCCCAGTAAACCCAGTGGTTTAGCTATGTAGGCTCTACCCCTGAACCAGCTCTCGAGTGTTTTACACTTTTCAGTTACTAGCGTTGTTCTAATCTTTATTACCTTTACCTTTGGTCTCTGCACTTGCCCATGCATCCCATACAGTGAATCCAGATAACTCTCTTGCTCCTTTCACAAACCTTTAATGACTCCTTGCATCTCTAATAAAGTCCCAGTCATGTGGGGGCAGATGCAAAGAGCTCAGTTTGCTTGAATTTGGAGGCAGACAGATCTGGGGTTTGACCTGGCTTTGTGGCTTTTTGGCTTTTAGCTGTGTGAATGTGTATATATTATTTTCTTCTCTAAGCCTGTTTTATCATCTGTAAAATGAGGATAAAAATAACTACCTTAGGGTCTAATAAGCATTAAATGAAATAACTTCTGCACATTACCTAGTACAATATCTGGCTCCCAGTGGAAGCTCAGCTAAGATTGGTCACCTTCTCTGATGCTCTGATTCTAGACCTGACCTATGTTTCCAATTCCATCTCTCACAGCACCATCCCTCTGTCTTCCGCATGCCCTGGTCTCTTTTCCTTCTGTACTATCACTGTATGCATATGTCTTCCACTCCCTAGCTTCTATGGCTTTATTCATCTATGTATTTATGTGGCCATAAATACCTTTTTCTTAGTGTCTAACCAGCTCTTCGTTTATTTTTACCCAAGATGGCCCATCAAAATTATCCTCCAACCTCCCACTCATTGCCCTTGTCCTACCTTCTCAGTGATCTTTCCAGCCTGCCTTGGGTTCCATCCCACGTCGGTGTTTGCATCCACCTCCTCCAACTGATTATGAGGCCCTCAAGGGCAGGGGAAGGGTCTTTCTTATCTTCGTCTACACTTGCCCATCTCCACCACTCTTTTCTGAGAGCCTAGCAGGCTTTCTTGAAAAGGAAACGTTCAAAACATTTAATGGATGTATTATTTTAAAAATTCATTGTATTGCTAAAACTATAAAACACTGATGTATATAAGATGGTTATCCTATTATTATTGATCACATAACTAGAAAAATCAATCAAGTCCACCAAGTGTAAGTAACTTCCCAGAGTAATACCATGAATTTTTATTCATATCTTGGGAGCTTTCATAAAAGCTCTGAACAGACCCTGGGCACTACAGTATACCCAGCAAGCTCACAGCAGCAGTACAACTCTTAGAAACACTAAGATTAAGGCAGCAGAAGAAAAGACAAAAGGCACGTGATGAGATGCAGGCTAAAGTGCCCAGGACTCAAGAGTATGGCTGATTTTCGGCTAGTTGCTGAAACTTCAGTTATGTTTATCCTGGCCTACGGAAGCCTACAGGACAATATTCCCTTCCTTCCCACCGTTCCTACTGGCAACTAGAGAAATAGAATAAATAGAGAAAAGGACTGAATTCTGAACTTCACATAAACCCATATTCCATCTGCCTCTATAGCTTGTATTCATCAACTCTCTTTCTTTTTCTTGTTTATATATGTTTCGTGTGTAATAGATCTATGCAAATGATGTGTACTGAGTAGTATGTTTCTCTGCCATATTTTAATTCATTTGATGACCACCTTTGGTTTCTCCATTTAATGAAAATTATTCCGTGTTTCTACAATCAATCACAGATTTTCTCTGTATTATCTGATAGGGTGACCAGCCAGCCCAGTTTGCCAGGGGAATGAGAGGTTTCCTGGAACATGGGACTTTCAGTGTTGAAACTGGGATAGTTTTGGGAAACTGGAAAATTCAGCACCGTGCTAAAGGATTTTTCAGCTTTTCAGAGAAAAACGTAAGCTACTGTTCTTTTCCATAAGGTGTTTGCAATCTCTGGAGGAAATAGGATGCAGGAAACCAAATACAGGACAATTCAAGAGAGAAAGAAATCAAGCCTAAGTGTGTGTGGTGCGGAATATAAGGGATGCTGCGATGTTTTAGTGGTAGCGGGAGAATGATGATGAAGAGACACCTTCTTTGCAAAAGTGAGCCTAGAGAGGGAAGCCTCAGGCAGGACAGAAGCTTAGAAGCTCAAGAGGAGGGGGTGAGAGGTAAATGGAGAAAAGACAAAGTGTGAACATGAAACAGAAATGCAGCAGCCTGGCCTGGGCCTGGAGGGGGTGAGCTGGGGTGGTGCAGAAATGCAGGTCGTGAATACAAGCTGAAATAAAGTCTGACAAGTATGTGCAGTTTGGAGTAACTTTCGTCTGGCCTTCCAACATTTGCTTGAATAATTGAGACGGCTGCAATTAAGATTTACATTTGGTGGCTTCACTTCCTCAAAAGGAGAATTTATGGGTCTCGCGGAATAAACCAACATATGTGTTACTGAGGCCCATCCGTGTTTCAATGGAATGATCGCTGGGCAGTAAGTCAGAGAGAGACAACATCTATCATGAAATGTTTTGTGTGGTGAAATACTCTATTGCGAGACCAAAATGCTAGATTAAAGAAGGTTCTGCAAAGAAAATAAATAACTGCTCTTTTCACATAGAATTTGCCCTTTATCTGATATTGGCAGCCCTGAATGTTTTACAGGCTTACAGGAAACACCCTTGCCATTTGTTTTATTGCTTCTCTGCAAGTTATTTGCCTCCAATTTTAGCTGCTGAATTATTTTTCTAATCCTTCTCAATTAACATGCCTTCTGCATCATCGAGGAACTGAAATGAATAGAGGAAGTTACATGGGAATGACATTCCATCTTTCCTGAAGAACAATTTTCCTGTCAAAAATCCAAGAGGAAGAATGTGAGACTTTTTTTTTATTCATTTGTAGCCAGTGTCTACTTAAATTCAGATGAACTGAATTTTCTCTGACTGGTTTTGCTTCCATAGAAACTCTGTAAAATATTCCATTTTCTTCTCACCACCCCTCCCCTCTCCTTGAAAGCAAGCACTTACAGAGGGGGAAAGACTCTGTTTCTCAGAGTAAACAGCCCCTGCTGAGCAGAGCCCTGGGCCCCTAGAAAGCCCACCCCTTCAGAAGGAAATCAGATCCTTGGGCAAAATAGGTGAAGAAAAAAAGGGCAGCTGTTAAAACATTTAGTCTGTTTTTCTCCTCAACCCCTGCCGGTCCCCTTGCTTCCCAGCATCCACCTCCACGTGATCCTTTCCATCCTCTGGCTTCTGTGCTGGGAAAGCAGGACCTCAGCATGGAGCGTGTATAAGAAGAACATTCCCCGGCCTCCGCATCCTCGCAGCCGTCTTCGCCTCTCCACCCTCCGTGCCACATTCCTGGAGGATAGTCGAAAGATTGATTGGATGATTTTTTGGCAGCTCTTTGCAAAGCCTGCAGCCACAGCTTGGTTTAATTAAGGAATCAGCCTTTCTTTTATGTAGGTCACATCAGGTTTTGATTCCAAATCTCATATAGCTCTAACCTTTCTAAAAATTCAGAAATGCATGTGCAATTGGAAGATTTTTTTTAAAAAAAGGTTTTTCATAATTCTCATCAGAGTCATTTATGCTAGTATAGCTGTGGTCTCTCTCTTTGCCTAATTATCAGAATCAGGGCAGCATTCTATCTACGAAGCCTTTTCTTCCACGAGGCTCCTGTCGTCTGAAGCACATATGCCCTTATTATAAAATTATTAGCAGGGATCTGGAGCTGGGGGAAAGTTTGATGGTCTTTTGCTTGTTTCTTTGTGCATTTGTGCCCCAAAGGTTTAATGGGTTCCCTGCCTATGAAATCTAATACTAAAGAATCTATTTGGGGGGGGTGGTGAGTGTAAAAACATTTAACCAGTTAATCTTTGAGATGGAATTAGAAATAAATATAAGGTAGTAAGAGAAACTGGGCATTATAATGACACTTCATGAACTGAAACCCCATAATAAGTATTCTCAGATCATAGGCAGCCCTTAGGAAACCTTGTCTAAAGAACTGATAATGAACAAAGAATATCCCTTGGCAGGTAGCCATGCCAGAACCACTGATGATTTCAGAAGTCTGAATGATGAACATGGATCCTGAAACTGCCTTTGAAAAATTCTAACCTAATAATACCATTTGCCTTTCAGAAATTTGTGACAATTAGCACATGACTCTGATTTAAATTGTTCTTCAGGTACCACATTTTATGTTTACTTTTGCTATTAGAAAGTTTGAAATTTTAGCAGTCAAATAAAACATAAATACAAAACATCCAAATGTTGAAGAGCAAGACAGCCGCCTTAACCTTCACCTCCAAAAAAATCACATTTTCAGAGTATATGTCAACACAGGCAATGCGTACTTAATGACTAACGTGACCGCATGTGATCTGCCACCCGCAGGTAATTAATTAGGCTATTCAGCGAGTGTCATGCAAATAGGTGAACATTACCAGCTCTCAGGAGTGTGAAGCAGTGTCCTGTTTACACTTCCTGGATGGCTAGATGAAGAGCAGTGCAAAACACTGAAATGAAACCCCAGGAGCTTACAAGTTGTGCACCTCTCATAATGTTAAGCCTCAAAGGCTGCAGGTCCAATCAATTTCAAATTGTTAAAAAGCAGCTGGATGGGCATGTCCGTCAAGGAAGGAGATGTCTGTCGGAGAAGCTCACAGACTCTTGGGCTCATTATTTTCAGAATGAAAAGGGAACTGCAGCTGTCTGTTCTGATACGTTTGATTAAACTGCTCAACCGAAGGTCAGAGAGATGGAGGAAACTTCGGTTGAGTTCCCCAGCCAACAGTTTCGGTGCGTATATTGACTTTCCGGACTTTGTATTGAGCAGGGAGTATCCCAGTAATAGGACTTGCCGTGAGATCTCTGGAATGTTCGTTGTTGGAACCACATCATTGAAACCGCCCGTCTCAGGATATTTTACTCTTGTTCTCCTCGCCTGCGACTCTCACCCCAATGAATACTATCCAAGAAGAATAAAATGAAATCATTATGGTTTCAAATTGCCCGAGGCAGAAACTGTGCCTTCACCTTTCAGAGGAGGAGTGAACACTGGTACCAAATATGCAGAAAGGATGGAGTTTGTATACCTCCAAATCGAATTTAAGTCACCAAAGGTCTGTTGGTTGTGGTCTTAAACCCTTTAAGAGAAGGTGTCTTGGCTATAGCTCTTGAATCACTTCTGCTTTCACTAAATTCATTCTGTAGCACATGGAGTTTCATATTTTTGTTATGGCTGGAGTTAAACCACAGACCCTCTCAAATTTGCAATTGGTGATAGCTCAGTGCATCTAAATTAAAAAAAAAAAAACAAAAATCCATGGTGTGTTCTACAGGGCTGCAATGCCCCCTCCTGTCTGCTCTGCCTGGGGTGGAGAAACTCACCTGGGTTTAAGGGAGTCAACTTGACAAGTGAAAACTGTGTCTGTCTTTTCTCTATCACCATTCTCCTATACCCATGAAGGGCTGTAAAAGCCAGATCTCCTAGTAGCGAAACTGATCATGAAAATTCAATTCCGTTTTCTCACTTGGCCTTCTATAATCTATAGGAAATAAACACACAACACTAAAGGTTGCTGCCATTTTTATAAAAGTACTCAATTATGCCCAATTATCTTTGTGATGAGGAAGATGGGTTAGTAACATCTTGTTTATTCTGATATATAAGTAATCTTAACATACTATATACCCTAATAGCAACATATCTTTTTCAACCACTAGAATCTTGATGGAAATGATTGATTGGAGTTGCCTGACCTCTGTATCTATTTTCAATAGGACTTTATTTATTCTTTATCTTATAAAACCCATGCAATAACTTATAAAATATATTCAGTGTAGATCATGTTGTAACTCCTAATAACTTCTCAAAAAGGAATTGGTGAGACCATTAAGCAGGACTAAACAAAGGAAAAAAATATCCCTGCTTTGGTCTGTATTCTCTTTTTTCACCATCAGTGTGGCTGGTGTTTCCTTGTCTGCTTTTCTGTCTTCCCTATCATTCATGCTCCCACAAGGTCTGCATGCAGCAGTTGTTTCCCTGGGCAAGGTTTTAATAAATATTGTAGAAGATTCTCAGGACCTCTCACTGCATTTGTTCAAAGTTCAGATTTTCCATAGAGTCTTCATTAAGTTTATTTTTAAAGCATGTTTTCATGTTTCTAATATATTCTGGAAACTAACTCAAGTTTTTATGCAGAAATGAGGTATGATAAATCTTGTGAACTGCAGGGGTGTGTGTGTGTGTGTGTGCATGTATGTGCATATACATGGGTATGTGTTTGGATGTGGTGTGCCTGTGTCTAGATGTCAATCGTGTCTCAATGACAGAAAGAGTTTACAAATGTGGGCTTTGTGTTGGGAAGAGAAAAGCTTTTTCTGTGAGGCATAACCTAAAAAAATTCTTCCCCATGACCTAAGAATAATGAATGCTGAAACTTCCTACACATCAATACTAATTTCTCCTTACATTTTACATTTTTATTTGCCTTTAATTGTGTTCATGACAATACTTATAAGATTGACCCACTTTTAACCTAAAAAATGAGCTAATAGATTCTTTTATAGATTGTTTTCAAATGAAGTTAGGCTTAGAGTCTCCAAATCTTAGATTTAGTTACTGGGGGGAGGCCTTAAAGCTCTGCTCTGGGTACAGAAAAACGTGCCGTGTGTGGAGGTCAGTGCACAGGAGGTCAGGCATGCTTTGTAGTTAGTTTCCTTCTCACACATTTTGGGGCATCTATAATATTAGTAAATCTTCGTGTCACCTGGCAGGTAGCTGAGAGTCAAATTGAAAAGATTGCAAACAGAAGGAGGTGACCTATTGATACCCTCTCTTCTTTAGTTTCCCTCTTTATTGAAGTCACTGAAATGATTATAACCTAGATATGAAGCATTAAATACTCTTCTTCGGCCCAGTCCATGTCCATAAAAGGCCTTTGGTACACAGGGCTTAGGAGGAGGCCTTTAATATCGGGATACCTGTGTTCTGATACCACTGAAGAGTCAGCTATATCTCTAGCTGGCTACAGGATCCTTGGAAAAGACATTCATTCCTGTCAAATTTTCCCTCTGGGCCTTCCAACTAGTGCTCAGTCAGAAACAGTGACCTGTTTTTTTTGTTTGTTTGTTTGTTTTTTAGCATCTGGTGGTAGAATTCCTTAAGATACCTCAGTATCTGAACCTTAGCCCAGAAAGTTACAACTTTGCATGACTCGCGATGAGGCTGCACCCAAATTTGAAATTCTGTGGGAGAGATTGATAAATATTTAAACCCCAATCTGACTCCACGAGAATGTTGCCTTTAGAAGAAAGAAACCTTTAGCTTGCCCTAGTTTTATAGTGTTCCTAAATGGCAAAAGTCTCTACCCACACCGTTATCTACTATTTGGGGGTAGCTATCAGGCAATCGAATTTGGAATACTTTAGGTACAAAGTGGGAAAAGTGACACTTTGAACTGAATAGAGAGTGTACCAGTGAATATTCCACTCTGTCATATATAAAGATCTTAATCAATGGAGATCCATTAGGAGGGTTCTGCAGAGAGGAAGGGATGAAATAGCTCAAGGGGAAAACTAATTAGAAAAGAAGAAGTTCAGATGCAAATTATGCCAGCTATACTCAAAGTCAAAATAAGCTGTTCCCACAGGAAAAACAATAGACTACTTTCTTTTAAGATATTTGTCGTTCTTCAAAAGATATTTTCACTTCTAATTAACTGCTTTTCAAAAACTGCATGCAGTTAAGATATTATCCCTTCCTGGACATTTTGAATTTTAATTTTTGTAATAAAAAATCCAAAAATATTGTAATTATGTGCAGAAATGGTGAAAACTGAATGTTTTATAGTAATTACGGGGTCCTGGGAAGTATGCTAAGAGCTTTCCAAGTGTTCACGTATTCAGTCCTCACAGCTTCCCCAGGAGGTAGGTGCTGCTATTTTATTAGAGATGAAATACTGAACCAAAAAGAGGGGGACCTTGGATTTGAATATGTGTGTCCAGTGGCAGAGATCAAAGTCCTAACTCACAGGCTTTGCTGCCCTAGAAATCATTTGGTGATATGATACGAAGGATTCAAATACAGTGACTGTTTCTGACTTTGATGAGGTCCTCTTTGGGAGACTAAAAAAAAGAAAGAAAAACAAATTCCAGCTCATTATTTGTTCTGAATTCTTTGTTGAACCAACCAGTAACTTCCAGTTATCTCATTTTGGATCCTTGGTCATTTGGTTAGTCAGTAAACAACACTTATTGGTGATCCACTTTTTCCTTTCTTGGTTGTTCACTTTTCTCCCATAGTTTTTTTTTTTTTTTTGGTACGCGGACCTCTCACTGCTGTGGCTTCTCCCGTTGCGGAGCACAGGCTACGGACGCACAGGCTCAGCGGCCATGGCTCACGGGCCCAGCCACTCTGCGGCATGTGGGATCTTCCCGGACCGGGGCACAAACCCGTGTCCCCTGCATCGGCAGGCGGGCTCGCAACCACTGCACCACCAGGGAAGCCCCTCTCCCATAGTCTTGATGAAGGGAATGGAACTTTAGTGATTATATTCATTGTATGACATTTTTCACGAGCACAATAAATTCAAGTTTCCCACTTTTGGGGGCAATTCATGGAGGTGGGACATAACCCTACTCAAGTGTGGCTGCATTTAGTGAATTCCTTCCAAAGAGCATAGTAAAGAAAGGGAGGGAGAAAGTGTAGCTTTGCAGTGGAGGAAGTGCATAGATACAGGTGATCGGACAGGTGATCAAGGTCAACAGCCACAGTGATGTCATGTTGATGGTATGTGCCATTGATATGATATGAGGAAAATGGCATGTTACCTCAGTGTTTCTCTTCTGAAAAGCATGTTACCCCTGTATAATCATGGGAAGTACATCAGAAAAATCCCAGTTGAGGGACATTTTACAAATACCTGACTAGTATTCCTCAAAACTGCCAACGTCATCAAAAATAAGGAAAGTCTGAAAAACTGTCACAGCCAAGAGGAGCCTAAGGAGACATAAAGACAAAAACATAAGTGTTATCTTAGATGGGATCCTGGGACAGAAAAGGACATTAGGTAAAAACTAAGGAAATCTGAATAAACTATGGACTTTAATAATAATATATCAATATTGGTTAATTAATTGTGACAAATAGATCACACTAATGTAAAAAGTTAATAATAGGAGAAACTGGGTTTGGGGTATATAGGAAATCTCTCTACTGCCTTTGCATTTTTTTTTCTGTAAAAACCTAAAACTGTTCTAAAATAAAAAGTGTATCTAAACAGTGCTGGGAAAAATCTTAACACTCATTTAATCATCTGTTGATTTTGGAATGTGTATAGTCATGTATTTGTTTAATTTCTTTCCCAACTTCATTAGACAGTCTGAGGGGAAAATTTGCTTATTTGTTTATTCTTTCAACAAGTATATTTTTAATAATACTAATACTAGCTAACTTGTTAAGTATTTATTATTTGCCAGACAATGTGCTAAAATCTTGGCTTACATCATCTTATTCAGTACTCAAACACCAACATTTTGAACTAGTTATTGTTACTGCCCTATTTTACAGATGAGGAAACTGAGGCTTGGAGGAGCTAATAACTTGTCAAAGGTTATTTGGCTAAATTGTAGAGCCAGGGTGTGACTGTAGCAGCCTGTCCATGGTCTCTGTGCTATTAGACAGTTTATCAGGAAAGGCTGCATTCAGATGCATATAACAGAAGCCCAACTATAAATGCTGGGGTTTATTTTTCTCATGTGGAAAAGATCAGGCTTCTGTGGCTGATCTAGGAAATAATCAAGGGCTCAGACTCCTGGATTTCTCCTCCTTCATCCTGAGTGTATGGCTCTCCCTCCTATAATTTAGCCTCATGGATTATTCTAGGATAAAAGAAGGAAGTCATAAAGAAGAAAAGGTAAGAATGGAGCCCGCGTTTCCACAGAGCTGGAACTCCTGGCTCAGGGTCTCTTCCCTCCACCGTCACTGAACTGCCCCGGAGCCCAAGGGGAGGGCGGCCTCACTGAAGCTGCCAGCTCTGGAGAGGCCCCAGCAGCCGAAGCTGCGACAGTCCTGGGGACCGCGGGCCAGTTGTTTCAACAAGTAACTTAAAGACAAAATGGAAAAACAAGGAGCTTTGTGCCTGAGATCATGTTGATGTGAAACCAGGGATGGCCACCTTGTGCCAGCCATGTGGATGACAGGCTCTTGGTGCTCCAGCCAGGTGTCAGGGCTGTGCCTCAGAGGTGAGAGAGCCAAGTTCAGGACACTGGTCCACAAGAGACCTCCCAGCTCTACGTAATATCAAACGGAGAATATCTCCCAGAGATCTCCATCTCAACGCCAAGACCCAGCTGCACTCAACGACCAGCAAACTACAGTGCTGAACACCCTATGCCAAACAACTAGCAAGACAGGAACACAACCCCATCCATTAGCAGAGAGGCTGCCTAAAATCATAATAAGGTCACAGACACCCCAAAACACACCACCAGATGAGGAACTGCCCACCAGAAAGACAAGATAAAACCTCATCCCCCAGAATACAGGCACTAGTCCCCTCCAACAGGAAGCCTACACAACCCACTGAACCAACCTTAGCCACTGGGGACAGACACCAAAAACAACGGGAACTACAAACCTGTAGCCTGCGAAAAGGAGACCCCAAACACAGTAAGTTAAGCAAGATGAGAAGACAGAGAAACACACAGCAGATGAAGGAACAAGGCAAAACCCCACCAGACCTAACAAATGAAGAGGAAATAGGCAGTCTACCTGAAAAAGAATTCAGAATAATGTTGGTAAAGATGATACAAAATCTTGGAAATAGAATGGAGAAAATACAAGAAATGTTTAACAAGGACCTAGAAGAACTAAAGAACAAACAAACGGTGATGAACAGCACAATAAATGAAATTAAAAATTCTCTAGAAGGGATCAATAGCAGAATAAATGAGGCAGAAGAACGCATAAGTGACCTGGAAGATAAAATAGTGGAAATAACTACTGCAGAGCAGAATAAAGAAAAAGGAATGAAAAGAATTGAGGACTCAAGAGACCTCAGGGACATCATTAAATGCACCAACAACATTCGAATTATAGGGGTCCCAGAAGAAGAAGAGAAAGAGCAAGGGACTGAGAAAATATTTGAAGAGATTACAGTTGAAAACTTCCCTAATATGGAAAAGGAAATAGTTAATCAAGTCCAAGAAGCACAGAGAGTCCCATACAGAACAAATCCAAGGAGAACCATGCCAAGACACATATCAATCAAACTATCAAAAATTAAATACAGGGGCTTCCCTGGTGGCGCAGTGGTTGAGAGTCCGCCTGCCGATGCAGGGGACACGGGTTCGCGCCCCAGTCCAGGAAGATCCCACATACTGCGGAGCGGCTGGGCCCGTGAGCCATGGCCGCTGAGCCTGTGCTCCGCAATGGGAGAGGCCACAACAGTGAGAGGCCCGCGTACTGCCAAAAACAAACAAACAAACAAAAAAAATTAAATACAAAGAAAAAATATTAAAAGCAGCAAGGGAAAAACAAAAAATGACACACAAGGGAATCCCCATAAGGTTAACAGCTGATCTTTCTGCAGAAACTCTGCAAGCAAGAAGGGAGTGGCAGGACATATTTAAAGTGATGAAGGACAAAAACCTACAACCAAGAATACTCTACCCAGCAAGGATCTCATTCAGATTTGACAGAGAAATTAAAACCTTTACAGACAAGCAAAAACTAAGAGAATTTAGCACCACCAAACCAGCTTTACAACAAATGCTAAAGGAACTTCTCTATGCAGGAAACACAAGAGAAGGAAAAGACCTACAATAACAAACCGAAAACAATTAAGAAAATGGTAATAGGAACATACATATTGATAATTACCTTAAATGTAAATGGATTAAATGCTCCCACCAAAAGACATAGACTGGCTGAATGGATACAAAAACAAGATTCGTATATATGCTGTCTACAAGAGACTCACTTCAGGCCTAGGGACACATACAGACTGAAAGTGAAGGGATTGAAAAAGATATTCCATGCAAAGGGAAATTAAAAGGAAGCCGGAGTAGCAATTCTCATATCAGACAAAATAGACTTTAAAATAAAGACTATTACAAGAGACAAAGAAGGACACTACATAATGATCAAGGGGTCAATCCAAGAAGAAGATATAACAATTGTAAATATTTAGGCACCCAACATAGGATTGTGTCAGTACATAAGGCAAATACTAACAGCCATAAAAGGGTAAATCAACGGTAACACAATCATAGTAGGGGACTTTAACACCCCACTTTCACCAATGGACAGATTATCCAAAATGCAAATAAATAAGGAAACACAAGCTTTAAATGATAAATTAAACAAGAGGGACTTAATTGATATTTATAGGACATTCCATCCAAAAACAACAGAATACACATTCTTCTCAAGTGCTCATGGAACATTCTCCAAGATCATATCTTGGGTCACAAATCAAGCCTTGGTAAATTTAAGAAAATTGAAATCATATCAAGTATCTTTTCTGACCACAATGCTATGAGAGTAGATATCAATTACAGGAAAAAATTTGTGAAAAATACAAACACATGGAGGCTAAACAATACACGACTTCAAAACCAAGAGATCACTGAAGAAATCAAAGAGGAAATTTTAAAATACCTAGAAAAAAATGACAATGAAAACACAACAAGCCAAAACCTATGGGATGCAGCAAAAGCAGTTCTAAGAGGGAAGTTTATAGTGATACAATCCTACCTTAAGAAGCAAGAAACATGTCAAACAAACAACCTAACCTTACACCTAAAGCAATTAGAGAAAGAAGAACAAAAAAACCCCAGTTAGCAGAAGGAAAGAAATCAAAAAAGATCAGATCAGAAAGAAATGAAGGAAACTATAGCAAAGATCAATAAAACTAAAAGCTGGTTCTTTGAGAAGGTAAGCAAAATTGATAAACCATTAGCCAGACTCATCAAGAAAAAAAGGGAGAAGACTCATATCTATAGAATTAGAAATGAAAAAAGAGAAGTAACAACTGACACTGCAGAAATACAAAGGATCCTGAGAGATTACTACAAGCAACTATATGCCAATAAAATGGACAACCTGGAAGAAATGGACTAATTCTTAGAAATGCACAACCTTCTGAGACTTAACCAGGAAGAAATAATGAACAGACCAATCACAAGGACTGAAATTGACATGGTGATTAAAAATCTTCCAACAAACAAAAGCCCAGGATCAGATGGCTTCACAGGCAAATTCTATCAAACATTTAGAGAAGAACTAACACCTGTCCTTCTCAAACTCTTCCAAAATATAGCAGAGGGAGGAGCACTCCCAAACACATTCTACGAGGTCACCATCACCCTGATACCAAAACCTGACAAAGATGTAACAAAGAAAGAAAACTACAGGCTAATATCACTGATGAACAGAGATGCAAAAATGCTCAACAAAATATTAGAAAACAGAATCCAACAGCACATTAAAAGGATCATACACCACGATCAAGTGGGGCTTATCCGAGGAATGCAAGGATTCTTCAATATATGCAAATCAATCAATGTGATACATGATATTAACAAATTGAAAGAGAAAAACCACATGATCATCTCAATAGATGCAGAGAAAGCTTTCTACAAAATTCGACACCAATTTATGATAAAAAACCGTCCAGAAAGTAGGCATAGAGGGAACTTTCCTCAACATAATACAGGCCATATATGACAAGCCCACAGCAAACATCATCCTCAATGGTGAAAAACTGAAAGCATTTCCACTAAGTTCAGGAACAAGACAAGGTTGCCCACTCTCACCACTCTTATTCAACATAGTTTTGGAAGTTTTAGCCACAGCAATCAGAGAAGAAAAAGAAATAAAAGGTATTGAAATCAGAAAAGAAGAAGTAAAACTGTCACTGTTTGCAGATGACATGATACTATACATAGAGAATCCTAAAGATGCTACCAGAAAACTAGTAGAGCTAATCAATGAATTTGGTAAAGTAGCGGGATAAAAAATTAATGCACAGAAATCTCTTGCATTCCTGTACACTAATGGTGAAAAATCTGAAAGTGAAATTAAGAAAACACTTGCATTTACCATTGCAACAAAAAGAATAAAATATCTAGGAATAAACGTACCTAAGGAGACAAAAGACCTGTATGCAGAAAATTATAAGACACTGTTGAAAGAAATTAAAGATGATACAGATAAATGGAGAGATATACCATGTTCTTGGATTGGAATAATCAACATTGTGAAAATGACTCTACTACCCAAAGCAATCTACAGGTTCAATGCAATCCCTATCAAACTACCACTGGCATTTTTCACAGAAGCAGAACAAAAAATTTCACAATTTGTATGGAAACACATAAGACCCTGAATAGCCAAAGCAATCTTGAGAAAGAAAAACAGAGCTGGGGGAATAGGCTCCCTGACTTCAGACTATACTACAAAGCCACAGTACTGAAGACAGTACGGTACTGGCACAAAAACAGAAATACAGATCAATGGAACAGGATAGAAAGCCCAGAGATAAACTCACGCACATATGGTCACCTTATCTTTGATAAAGGAGGCAAGGATATACAGTGGAGAAAATAGAGCCTCTTCAATAAGTGGTGCTGGGAAAACTGGACAGCTACATGTAAAAGTATGAAATTAGAACACTCACTGACACCATACACAAAAGTAAACTCAAAATGGATTAAAGTCCTTAATGTAAGGCCAGACACTATCAAACTCTTAGAGGAAAACATAGGCAGAACACTCTATGACATAAATCACAGCAAGATCCTTTTTGACCCACCTCCTAGAGAAATGGAAATAAAACCAAAAATAAACAAATGGGACCTAATGAAACTTAAGAACTTTTGCACAGCAAAGGAAACCATAAACAAGACGAAAAGACAACCTTCAGAATAGGAGAAAATATTTGCAAATGAAGCAACTGACAAAGGATTAATCTCCAAAATTTACAAGCAGCTCATGCAGCTCAATATCAAAAAAACAAACCACCCAATCCCAAACTGGGCCGAAGACCTAAATAGACATTTCTCTAAAGAAGATATACAGATTGCCAAGAAACACCTGAAAGGATGCTGAACATCATTAATCATTAGAGAAATGTAAATCAGAACTACAATGAGATATCATCTCACACCGCTCAGAATGGCCATCATCAAAAAATCTACAAACAATAAATGCTGGAGAGGGTATGGAGAAAAGGGAACCCTCTTGCAGTGTTGGTGGGAATGTAAATTGATACAGCCACTATGGAGAACAGTATGGATGTTCCTTAAAAAAACTGAAAATAGAACTACGATATGACCCAGCAATCCCACTACTGGGCATATACCCTGAGCAAACCATAATTCAAAAAGGGTCATGTACCACAATGTTCATTGCAGCTCTATTTACAATAGCCAGGACATGGAAGCAACCTGAGTGTCCATAGACAGAAGAACGGGTAAAGAAGATGTGGCACATGTATACAATGAAATATTGCTCAGCCATAAAAAGAAACGAAATTGAGTTATCTGTAGTGAGGTGGGTGGACCTAGAGCCTGTCATACAGAGTGAAGTAAGTCAGAAAGAGAAAAACAAATACCATATGCTAACACATATATATGGAATCTAAAAAAAAAAAAAAAAATGGTTCTTAAGAACCTTGGGGCAGGGCAGCAATAAAGACGCAGGTGTACAGAATGGACTTGAGAACCCGGGGAGAGGGAAGGGTAAGCTGGGACGAAGTGAGAGAGTGGCATGGACATATATACACTACCAAACGTAAAATAGATAGCTAGTGGGAAGCAGCTGTATAGCACAGGGAGATCAGCTTGGTGCTTTGTGACCACCTAGAGGGATGGGATAGGGAGGGTGGGAGGGAGGGAGACACAAGAGGGAAGAGATATGGGGATATATGTATATGTATAACTGATTCACTTTGTTATAAAGCAGAAACTAACACACCTTTGTAAAGCAATTATACTCTAATAAAGACGTTTAAAAAAAAAAGAAGAAAAGGTGTCACAAATATCAGGAAAGCAAAACTTCTCTCAAATTCCTAGCAATCTTCTGTTAATGTTATAGTCAGAATGCTGTCATCTAGCTACAAGAGGGACTGGGAAATTAGTTCAGTGTTTTTTGTCAATTTAACATGAAAAGTTTAAGGTGGGAATTGCTGTTCAGAACAAAACAGGATTCGATTCGTAAGGAAAAAGGGGAGGCTGTCTAGCATAGAACTGGTGAATGAATTAAAGATGGATATTGGGGATCAACTTGATTTTCTGCTGCAGTCATTGAGCTGTGCTGGGCCCCTGGGGTACAAATCCACTCCAAACACTACTCCCATTCTTACGTCACTCATAGTTAATTAGAGGAGACAGTCTTATAGGCCATGTGGAATTACAGAGATACTCACAGGGAGCAGGGAGTGGCACTGAAACTCAGCCTGAGAGAAGTGGAGAGGTCTTCTTGGAGGAAGGGGCATCTGAACGTACAATAAAAGGATGCATAAAAGGTATGCAAAAGGAAGGGAAAATTTCAGGCATTAAGGTGAGAACACGTGGTGCATGTTAGGGACCAAAAGCAACTTGGCATTGAGGAAACTCTGTATTAGTCTCCCCTGATGCCCTCTCCAAACTACACTGGTCTTTCTTTTTCTCTCTCCCATCTCCCTAACAGCCCCATCTCACCTGTGAGGTCTCATGTAAATGTCTTCTCAGGGAGACTTCCCCATGGCGCCACCTGTTAATCTCTAACTTAGCTGTTGTTTCTCTTTTTATGATATTTACTCTGTACCAAGTATATGGGAAGCAATCAACAAATATTTGTAGAATGGCAGAAATGATAGTTATTTAATTCATTTAATTTTAGAGGTATGAATCTCAAATTATCTTCCGTGTATAATTGCAGACATGCACATCAGACATGTAATCTTTGATTATCCTTTAGCATTAATCTTATAGTTTTCTCTTTTCCTTTCCTGAGAATGTCTTTTATAGGCTAATTTATCAAGAACTAAAGGCATTGAAGTAGGGATCATGTCTAACTTGTCTCTGGAATCTTCAAAGTATTTGATATAATATTTACTTATGGTAGATGAGCAATACTTAGTGTTACTGAATGTGCATGTAATAGAAAAGTAGGGATCCATGAAAATGTATTAAATGTAACTATTTCTATTGAGAAAGCAACTGGAAAGTTAATTTCTACCATCATTTAAAACTATTCTGGTCCTACTTATCAATATTATCAGTTGATATTTTTGCAAGTTCAAAGAAAATTTAGCTACTGTTGATTGCTATGACACAATAGAATAGAATGCATGGCATTATTTTATGATTCAGATTGCTACATGATTGCAGAGAGATGTTTATATATACAGTTTCTCTCCCTGCTGAGGCCCCATCAACTGCAAAGAAATACAGTAATAAGAAAAATAAATTTGTTTTTCAGAAATTCTGAAACGGTTGAATGCAATGTGTAGAAATTTGTTCTCATTGGATACTCGTCATTGATACTGGCATAGCAAGTTTCCCAATAGCCGTATTCTTTATTTATGATGCATTTTCTTCTTTTGCCTCATACTGTGTCACAGCAAGTAATCTTGTTTTAAAATGCAATACAACAAGAGACCATGAGGCCACATCCCTAAAGCAGTCCCTTCCAGAGTGGAGTCCAAGACTCCCTCGAGAGCCCCAGGACTTCATGGAAAGTTGTCAAAGCTGAGAATGTTATCTGGGGAAAAATGGTTAAAGAGAGATTGGGAACATAGTCCAGGAGGGAACGTCAGTGGTGGGGAGAGGTGAACAAGAGTAAATGATGGGTGAAAGAGAAACATTTGGAGAGCCAGAGAAAGACCTAAAGGTAAATAAGCTTTGCCTTAAGACTAAGAAAAATAAAGACTAACCATGACAACTGTGTAGCTTTATTCATTGAGGTCTTAGTATAATCACAAAAGTATAGAATTAACCTCTCAAGATCAAAGTAGTTAGGCCTTTTAGTGGGGCGGGTTGCAGATGGAGATCTGTCAATAGGAGCCCTACAGGAAAGATATCCAGCCAGACAAATCATGACCTGGTGCCGTTTCTCAGAGTTTCTCCCTGATTCTGTCCATGTCTTTTCCTAAGGTTGCTTTAGGCCAGACTGGACCTGGTGCCTTTATCCAGGTCAGGTACATAGGACTGCTAAAAGTCATGTGATCTGCCATACCCTCTGCTTCAGTCATCACCCTTTCCCATCGCAGGTTCTCACTGCCTCCATTTCTTCCTCCTCAGTGATGTGCAGCTGTAGGTTTGAGGAGAAATTATGAGCTACCGTCTTCACATAAAGAGGTGGCACTGGTAGCTTTGAATGGAATGGCTATCTAAGTATCCAAAGTTTCTTATCTGACACAGATTTTGGACATCTTCTCTGCATGACAACTCAGAATCATCTCTTATCCCTAATTCCTAGTGCATAATACATCCTATAGGATTGCTACATGAACTTGAATATTTTTGAGTAGTATCCTCTCAAAATAGTAGATAAATTCTTAATCGTGGTTGGAAATCAGGTTCTTTAGACTTCTGTGAGGTTTTTACCAAGATTATGGCAGAAGTTGACATACTGGTTGGAGCATGCTTTCTCTTATGGGTGTTAGCCACTAGCAGAATTTAGTCTCACCCATGGGATGGGGACAAGTTGAAGATTAAATTCATTGGTGATGGTATTTCAGGAGCATCCACGGTACCTGAGGATTTTAGGGACGTTCACAACATAGGGTATTACAGGTGTTACCTCTGGGGAAGCAGTATCTGGAAAAAGATATTTAAACTGAAATCTGAAAAATAAGTAGGAGTTAACCAGATTAAAGGGAACATGGGGAATCTGCGGTGAGTGGAGAAGAACATTACAGGCAGAGGCAAGAGAGTGTTTACAGGTTGGGAGTGTGTGGCACGTTTGGCAGAACGGACAGACAACTGAGGGAGGACACAGAGATGAGGATAGAGACGTGAGCAAGGTGATACAGTGAACAACCCTTGAAAAGATTCAGAGTCGTGGGAAGAGATTTCGAGTTCATTTTGAAAGCAGTGGGGACCCCCTGAAGGCCGCTAACCAAGGAAGTTATGTAACCGGAGAGACGTTTGGAAAGATTCCTGTGTCCTGCAGAGAGTAGAACGGAAACCGACAAAGGGCAGGGAGAGTGTTTGGGAAGATCTTACAGAAATCTAGGCAGAAAGAATGGTGACCTGAATTTAGTTCAGAGTCTTGGTTATCCATTGTTGCATAACAATTCTCCCTCCCTCACCTAGAATAAAATAACTTAGTGGTTAAAACAGCAACTATTCTATTGCAGTTTTGGTGAGTAAGGGATTTGTACAGGGCATGGGGGATGGATTGTCTCTGCTGCTTGATGACTGGACTCTCAGTGAGAGATGGATGTATGTCTCCCCTGGCCCCCCTGTCTGGGGCCTTGCTTTATCTGCTGGGGCAGGGGTATCCAAAATGGCCCCTTGCTTGCCTTCCTCATAATTACATGCACAGGGAACAATGAATATCTCCTTTAATCTTGGTTCCCATAAATATTTTATATATCTTTTTATCATAAGTTCATCATATTGATTGTATTTTATAAATAGAATGCAATTCTATTTATTGAATAGAATTTATAAAGCAAATATTACCATACAATTTCCCCTTTTATCATTTTCAATCTAGAACCTAGAAGCTACTCAATATATATTTTATCTCAATTGAATTTAATAGTGCAAAATAAAGAGACAGAATTTTTTATGTAACTATTTCAGTATACAACAATTAAATTGGCATCAGTGTTTAATTTTAATTAGGATACCAGTGTAGTAAACTGCAAAGGTAAAAACTCTCAATCTTTTCACATATAAAAATTAATGTTCTTTTGTTAACTAGTGATAAGAAAAGAAGATTGTGAAACATCAACGTGCAACTTTAGGGTACTCAAATTTTATGCTTAATCATCAAAGCAACTGAATTGTCCCCTGTTAATATTTACTGCTGCTTCTTTTAATCACCTTGATTCTGTCTTTTTACGTATTTTAATAAACTGTATGGTTAATATACCCTAACTCATATCTCTTTTGAAGAGAGATGGGATATAAAAAGTAAATACATGAGTAAACTCAGATAAATGGTTATATCATCAGCTAGAGAGATATCTATGCCTTTTCAAAAAGTTTATATTTTAGTTGATTAATTAATGGAATACTATTTATGGTTCCCTCCAACACATTTGCCTCTATTTAATGGTCTGGAAAAGAAAGATAGTAACAATGCAATGAAAATGTTAATGATATCAAATGTGGTGTCTTGGCAAGCAACTATAGGAATAGAGAAACTACATGAATGAGCCTAAAGAACTTAGGAATCTGAGCAAAAGAGAAAAGTAGATTCAAGCAGGAATTAAATGCAGATTAAGACATCTGGAGAGAGGTATTAAGTGCAGACATTCAGGAGGCAGGTAAAATCACGAAGGCTGTGAGAAAGCAATGGTGAGGTTATAGCACATCAGCTATTTCATTATGTAGCGGCAACATAATGACTAATTCACTTTTGTGTCTCTAATTTCGAATCCCTCTACAGAAAAGTGATAGATTATGTATCTCTTGAAAGAACTTTAGAATTCCAGAAGCTTCAGTGGAAGTGCTATATAATTACCAGAATGAGGCAAGTGCCTAGTGTTTTATTACAAGCTCTCCACCTGCTTCTCCCATTTCTTTCACACTAAAAAAGGAAGCATACCAAGCTCTCTATCAAGGGAACTGCTAGTGTGATGAATAAGAAAAGCATTCATATACAGAGTCACGCAAACCTCAACATCCTTTATTAATTGTGGGGTTCTCATCCGCAATGTAGTTAAGAATGGTCTTAGGCAAACATAACATTGCAAGGCAGGTATTGGTATCCAGTGTCTGTGTTGCCTACTTGACTGTGAAGGGGGTACTGACTGTCCCATATTCACTTTATAAAAATTATTGAAGGCAGTCAAAAGGTACAAACTTCCAGTTGTAAGATAAATAAGTACTAGGGATGTAAGGGACAACAAGATCAATATAATGAACACTGCTGTAGGTTATACATGAAACTTGTGAAGAGAGTAATCCTGAGAGCTCTCATCACAAGGAGAATATATTTTTTCTTTTTCTTTCATTTTGTATCTATGTGAGATGATGGATGTTCACTGAACTTACTGTGGTATCATTTCATGAGGTGTGTCAGTCAAATCATCGTGTCATGCACTTTAAACACATACAGTGCTGTCGATTAGATCTCAATAAAACTGGAAGAAAAAATACGCAAAATCTCCCAAGGAGAAAAAAAAACGTTATTATTGAGGAAAGTTTAAAACACACATAAAGCACAGAAAATTAGTTTGGAGGACTCCCACGTACCAATTATCCAGCTTATCGAGTCATGTGCAATCTTGTTTCTGCTATACACACTCATGCCCACGCAGCCACCTCAAAGTCTAGGTTATGTTGAAGCACATCCCACGCGTCTAGATAGTATGTAGATCTAAAAGATAAGTATATAAATATACCACACACACACACCTATCAGCATTATAATTATGTCATGATAGTACGTAAAACGTTATTGAGACTTCCTTAATAACTTCGTATTCATTTTTATATCTTCAGTGCTCAGCCTGGTCCCCACACAGTATTGCTCAATAAGTGCATGCAATTTATTGATCCAGGAACACAATATCACTACTTCCAGGTTATTGCTGCTCCTCTTCATCTCTCAAAACCCATTCCAAGGACCTCTTTTCCGTGACAAAGTCCACAATATTCCTAAGTAAAGCTAATTACTTCAACTTTTATCCCACTGTTGTAAATTCTGAATGTTTTTGAGCACTGACAGTGTACTGGGAACTGTGCTAAACACTTAGCATGGATCAATATGTTTTGGACGTAGTTTGATTCTAGATTCCATGCTTTTCACCATTTTTATTTGTCTTTGTGCTTCACTTACTAGCAAAGTACCTGATACATTGTAGAAACTTAAAGTCTTGAAGGAGGAAAGAATGAAAGAAGGAAGGGAGATAGAGAGATAGAGGGGAAAAGGAGAGGAAGGAAGGAGGAAGGGAAGGAAGGGAGATGACAGAGGTGGAGGGAGAGCAAGAAAGAGAAGGAAGGAAGGAGGAAGGGAAGGAAGGGAGATGAGAGAGATGGAGGGAGAGCAAGAAAGAGAAGGAAGGAAGGAAGGAGATTATTGAGATTACTTGAGAAGGAGAAAAAACAAGACAGTTATACAGCACTGTACAGTTTCAAAAATGTGTTTTCATTTATCTTCTTTTCTTAGTCTATTGGATAGATATAGCCATCTTGAAGCTCTGACTCTGCCTTCTATTCTTTTCAGAATCTAAAAAGTCAGTGATATTTGTCTTTTGATATGACTGGGATCCCAACAGAAAGAGCTGAGTGGCCCTTGTCTAGAATATAGTACTCTAGATCAGAGGTCTGCAGTGTTTCTGAAGAGAAGCAGAATGGCTGAGCAGTTGAAGCCCCAGGATAACCAAGACCGATGATTTGGCGGGAGGTGGTGGAAGGGTATCTACTGTCAGGGAAACCATAAGTATAATGTCAAGGACTGTGTAGGTAGGGGATATTGACAAGGCAGCATTCAGCTGCCTGTCTCTCCTTTGCATTCTGTAAACCACCTAAAGTCATGTCCCTGGAGAGCACCTGGACCACCAGCAAGGAACTACCTCTTACAAGGTGGTCTCAGTTGCAAGGTGGTTCCATATGGTAATTTATTATGTCTAAGCTCCAACTGATCTGAACTAACCCCTCAGCCTCACCCTGTAAACTTCTCTCAGAGCTCTCTTTGATTCTTTATAAATTTTGTCAAAGTTTGTACCTCAATATTTAAATAATTTCCATTAATTGTCACCACAATTAGGTTATAAACACCACAGTGGCAGGAACCATGTCTGTTGTACCACCATATATAGCACTTAGAATAGTTCCTGTAACATAATAATCAACTGCTTAGTATATATATTATGAATAAATGAATGAATAAACCATGTCAAATTTTTTGTAACTTGAAGAGCATTAGTACCATTTTCACTAAGTATGACATGTGATTTTGTAAACATCGTGTACTTACAATTTCCATTTTTAGTTGAATGACCTTACTGAGCATTGCCTTTGTGCACTATTTTATATTTCATGTTTACATTTAGGTGTAAGTTGATTTTAGAGTAAATATTAATTAAAGAAAAAGAAGAAGAATATAAAAGCCCAAGGGGGCTTCCCTGGTGGCGCAGTGGTTGAGAGTCCACCTGCCGATGCAGGGGACACGGGTTTGTGCCCCGGTCCGGGAAGATCCCACATGCTGCGGAGCGGCTGGGCCCATGAGCCAGGGCCACTGAGCCTGCACGTCCGGAGCCTGTGCTCCACAACGGGAGAGGCCACAACAGTGAGAGGCCCACCTACCGCAAAAAACAAACAAACAAACAAAAAATAAAAGCCCAAGGGACGATTGCACATAAGCAACGTAGGTATCTGTTTAGTCATAAAACTTACAAAGAAATCTTAGAACCTAAATAATCCAATTCCCTTTCCTCCATCATTTTAGGAATTAAGCTAAAAGTTTTACACAAGATCATAGTTAATTAATAGTGAAACTGGGACCAGGCTGAAGGCTTTTTTCTTTTAACCCAGTAATTTTTCCTTAATTCATCCTGCCTCACATTGTCATAATAAATTCCCCTTTAAAATTTCTTGGTTTATGGTGGCTAAAATCTGAAAATGTAGCAATGTATTTCCAAGTGTAAAAGGGAGAGATGGTTTGAAAGGTCCGGTGGGCTAAATTGTGAAGAGCTTTGCCAAACCAAAAAGTTGGAATCTTTTTTCAATAACAAATGGAAACAAGAGTTTTGGGGTAGAAACCAAAAACTTAAAAACAATTTGAGAGTGAAGTAATCAGCTTTATTTTCTAAATTCAAAAAAAAAAAACAATTAAATAAAGATTTCTCTGGAAGCAACATGGGAAATGTAAGAGGAAAAAAATCAGGAGACGATTGCAACAGTTCTGGGGAGATGTGGTACAGGTTTGAATCAAAAAGCAGTGGCAGCAGAGGTCAAAAAAGAATACATTCTTTAAGAGTCATTTCTGAGCCATAACTTAGATTTGGTGCCCATCTGGATAGGAAGGCGATGAGAAAGACAGGTGAATGAGCCTATCTGGGCTTCTCATCGGGAGACTTGGTGGAGGATTAAAGATTCTAGGAAGCTAAAGTTTTGGAAGAAATTAAACTTGAGGCATCTGTGTGCATCCAGGCGTGCTGCAGGGATGAGTGTGCCTCGCTGTGGGTCTGCAGGAGGGCTTCTGGCAGTTCACTGGACAGGTCCTTGGTTGGGCAAGATTGGCCGCGGACTGCAGCTGAGAAGGGCTAGAACAGAACCACAGGGCTACTTCAGAATCTGCAGCTGATGGTGGTCAGTAGGCCTGCCTTCAGAGGCACAGACCTGTGAGTCTCCCATCAGATTCCTGGGCAGACTGGACTGCCCCCGGGGCTGCAGCTGAGAGGGGCTTGTACTGTGTCACGGGGCCACTTCAGGATCCGCAGTCAGACCAATGCTGGTAGGCCTGCCTCAGGGGTACAGATGAGCACGTCTCCCTGCAGGCCCCTGGGTGGCAGCACTGCTTCTGGACCAGGGCTTTGAGGGGTGGGGTTGGGTTATGGAGTTGCTCCAAGATCCAGTTAGAGCAAAGTCAGTGAACTTGCCTCAGGGGCACGGATGGGCATGTCTCCGTCTGGGTTCCTGGGCAGTTACGACCGGCAGCTAAGAGGGACTGGAGCAGGGTCAGGTACCACTTCAGGGTCCACATCTCGGGCTGAGGTCGGTAGGCACAGGTGGATGTGACTCTTCCCAGGTGCCTTGGTGGATTGTGCAGGTGAACAGGGTTGTCACAGAGTCCAGAGGGGTCTGTAGCCAGGACAGGACCACGGTTGAGCCTACCACCTGGGCACGGACCTGCATTCTCAAAACGGCCCTCCTTAGTCTTGGGCTCCACCAGAGTTTCACAGTCTCCTGCTTGGATCCCATACATCCGCAAAGGCACTTTGTCTGTGGATGGTTGCCAAATTCTTGCTGCTGAGTAGGGATGTGAGTGAGGGACCTCCTATTCCATCATGTTGCTGAGGTCACTTTGATTAACAGGTCACAATTATCTATTTCATTTGTTACAGTTCCCATAAAAACAGGATTTTTTGACCATTTACTAATTTATGGATGGTTTACTGGTTGGGGCATATCAACTTTGTTAGTTATGCTGTTTGATCACAGTTTCAATTTTATATTTGTCCCCTTCTGGGCTGTGTATCTTAAGTAGCAGACACAAAGATGTGACCATGTTAGACTTGCCTGTGGCTTGATTTGAGGTTGTATGCAGATGCGGTTTGATAAAAAATTGAGGATAAAATATGCACATTTAAAAAATCAGTCTGTGATTATTTTGCCCTGAATACCTCTGTTAGAGAAAAAATACGTCTTTGGAAAGTAAAACTATTCCAAATTTCCTTCTGAAGCATCTATAGTATTTCTTAAACTCATAACATCTTTAACTAGGCATTGTGAACTATTAGAAGCTCTACTAGTTATATATTATTTGTAACGATTTGGTTTAGAAGTAGAAAGAAAATCATCATTAACATCTGAAGCAATACGGTGTTGAGTTAATGTTTTAAAGAATTAACCACTGGGGGCTTCCCTGGTGGCGCAGTGGTTGAGAGCCCGCCTGCCATTGCAGGGGACACGGGTTCGTGCCCCGGTGCGGGAAGATCCCACATGCCGCGGAGCGGCTGGGCCCGTGAGCCATGGCCGCTGAGCCTGTGCGTCCGGAGCCTGTGCTCCACAACGGGAGAGGCCACAACAGTGACAGGCCTGCGTACCGCAAAAAAAAAAAAAAAAAATTAACCACTGATTAACAGTGACACAATTATTGCTCATTTTTTGGAGTTAGTCGGAAATTGCAGAAACTAGGAACTTTACTCTTGAGGGGTAAATTATAATCTTCTCCATATATACATATATATTTGGTACAGCATCCTAGGACACCTATTATGGCACCTGGAATGGTGCTGTTGATTGGCATTGGCTGCAAGAATGCCCACAGCAACTTTAGTCCTAACTCCTCCCAGATATTCTGCTTCAGGCAACTCCATGGAATAGCATCGGGACCTAAGGGGATACCAAACATAAGAAGTAAGAAGAAACCCATCACAGTCATTATTTTTTAACCTAGAAGCAAAATGGTTACTAAAGGTAAGATTTCTGTGAAATCTCAAATGGGCCTTTTTTTTTCCATCTGTATGATTTCGTAGAACTAAAAAAATCAATTGAATCTATAATATTGTTAGAATGAAATAGAAGTTCATGTAATAAAATTAAATGTATAGCTCAAACTTTTTTTTTTTTTTTTGGCGGTACGCGGGCCTCTCACTGTTGTGGCCTTTCCCGTTGCCTTTCATCGTTCATAGATGAAAGCCTATGATGCTTCAGTTCCATGCATCTCTGCCACATACTTTGGGCAAGTTGCCTAACCTCTCTGTACCTCAGTTAGCTCATCTGTTACATAAGGATAGTAATTGTATCTTCCTCATAGGGATGCTGTGAGGATTAAATGAATTAGTGTATGTAAAGCCCTTAGGACAGTGCCTGGCACATAGAAAGCATGCCCTCATATAGTGCTTGCTACCGCTCTCTCTTGAACAGGTAACTTGGATCTTTGTTTCCAGGGGTTATGGTCTGATGCTCAATATGGATTTATTCCTAGGGGGAGCATAGTTTACCTAGTCTGGCACTGTGAATAGAGGGCTAAATGGAGAGGAAAAGTCTTGCGTGTTGCTGCAGCTGTCAGGGCAGTACTCCTATTGGTTGTGTGCTGTGGGGGGAGTGCCGTGGCCGTGGAAGAGGGGGAAAGGGAAGGCATGCAGAGGCCATACTTTGGGCCTGGAAGCAGGTAATGCAGCACCCTGATGATTCCAGAATGAGATTTCGCCTTGCCATTTTCCCCGAGTGCACAGTCTACTGAAAAATGTGTTCACTTTAAAAAATATCTATGAAACTAGATATATTTATGCAAAGGAATCTCATTCTATAAAGTTTGCTTACATTTATTTAAAGCATAGATCCAAAACTTCAAATTTGTAACAAAATGGGGAACCAGTCCTGGCTGCAGCGGAGGTTTGGCAAAGATAGTATCAAACAGGTACCACCAGAGCTGAATGTCTTAGCAGATAGAGATACTGGACATTTCCCCTGGAAACCTATATGGACAGACACCTGGAAGATCAGATGATTTCTCCCTTCCTAATACTTTGGTCTCTGGATGCTTGACACAAATTCAGAGAGACTGGATAAACTCATGAGGTTGGATTACAATGAGGTTCGAGTTTCTTGCCAGCCCAGGAGGGATGGGGGAGCAGGGAGTTAACCAAAATGTGTACAACTGTAGAAAGGCTACCTGAAATTATGGCCTGAGGTGCATCCCTGTTCCATCGTAGGACTTGTCTGGTATTATTAATAATTCTTATGCTCTGTGACAATGATCAATTTATTACCTCTCAGTCCTCAATCTACCCTTTCGTTTCCTGCTTCGCAGCAAGTACAATGCTACACTTGTCAGTAGGGGGCGCTGGAGGGACATTACTGGAGGAAGGAATTGGTCCTGGTTCCCCTGTACTGTCAGTGTTTTGGCCTCTTGCTCCTTGTGCATTGCTGCTGTCCCATCTGTGCACCCAGCAAGCACAGCCTCCCGGCAAACTCATAGCCTCAGCCTTGCTGACTGTAACCGTCCTGATGCAGACCGCACGTGCTCTAGGCCTCTCACTGTCCTGCCATTAAGTGGGATCCCAGCGCCCCACCCAGGAGGCTGCTCCTGCTTGTGCAGGGACTGTGAACCAGCTCTGGCTGGGGCAATGCAATAAACTTCACCATCTGATAGGCCCCAAGTTCACCTTCTGCAGGAGGTCTGAATCCCTGCTTTAGGAAACCAGCCCCCTTTCTAGGCTCTTCCTTTCTTCAGTTCCCTTCCCTACCCCTAAGGTATTCTTAAGAACAGGGGTCAGCAACTTCGACCTGCTGTTGGTTTTTGTAAATAAAGATTTATCAAAACACAGCCACACTCATTCATTTCTATTTTGTCTCTCTGGCTGCTTTGATGCTGCCACAGCAGAATTGAATACTGGTTGGAACAGAGATCTAATAGTTTGCAAAGCCTAAAATATTTACTGTCTGGCAGTTTCACAGAAAAAGTTTGCCGACTCCTGCCTTAGAGTTCTCTGTTCTCTCTTATAGTTATTCCATTGTTACAGTTAATAATTCTTTATGTTAAATGTCCTTGTTCAAATTACTATGTGGTTTCCGTCTCCTAATTGGACCTTTCTGATACATGTACTACATATCTGTGCACCCTTAGGGATTATAGCCCATGGAATTGGTACTGGTTCAATTTGGGAAAGAAGCATCTACTACTTTACCCATGACCAGCAAAAACCCCAAGGCAAGGAAATACTATGGATCTTGCTACTCCTTGCAAAGTGGGAAAGAAAAAAATAGGGAGAAGAATCATAAGTTAGTTATATCGATAAATTGCCTCACCACATTCATACCTTATACATTTGTTACACTTAAAAGCAATCCAGATGCCTAGCACATAGTAAGAGTTTACTAAATGATTTTGAATGAATTGAGTGTATGAATGATATAAGAAATACCAAAAACACACCACAGGCAGTGTTTTCCTTTCAATGCAAAGAAGTGACAAATAATAAAGTGTAGATAAGTGACAGGTAATGTTTCCCCAGATATTTACTCTGATTGTATGAAAATTATGGAGAATATATAAAGAAAGAAGATGTGACCATGAATACATTATCCTAAGCTGTATATACAAATGAAGTGGAAAACACATAAAAAATAATTTTCTCCTGAAACACTTGGATAATTGAGACAAGCACTGCATTTTTGGTTTGAATTAGCTGAGCTGAACCAGTTATTAATTTGACTTTGGTTGTGAGGCTGCAGCCATAGAGGGGTTCATACTGGGTTCACTTCAATAAACAGCCGTGGACTGGGGTCAATTCTTATTTTATTTAGCATTTTTCATTCATTCAGATTCCATATTCAGCTAATTACTTCCAGGAACAGTACGCATTAAGAAGAATAACTCATTTACATGGAAGAAGGCTACAGTTTGCCCTTTTGCTTTTATCTCCCTTCCTTCCCTTTGCCTTTATTCTTCTTTCATCGGGAGCAATGTGGAGCACAAACATCAAATCAATGCACCTTACATTCTGATTTTTTGTTTCCAAAGCATGCAAACCTTTTTGTTGGCAGAAATTAGCCTTTGCCAGGTAATTCAAAGAAAAATGTACATTTGATTTTACCCTCGTCAAGTGAGTGTTTTGCCACGTTTATCGCATCTCCCTGGCTGTTCACAGACCACTTTGCAGATGGTTCGCTCTGCCTTCTCTTTAGCTGATCGCTGGGCAGTCAGTGAAAAGCTTCAGGTGCTGGTGATATTTTCTCTACTGTTTACAAAAGCAGAAAAGAATTTCACACTTGTTTTGAGCACTGCAGCTGTCTCAGTACCTTTAAATGCCCCTTATAAGCCATTCTAAACAAACCAGCCTGCCTACTGGGAAACCAAAATACCTGTTAGCACTTTCTTTCCATGAAGGATGAAGAGTTGTCTTTAATGCACCAAATGAATTCAAGGAATGCATTTTCTTTCTAGACATGACAGAAAGAAACGTAGATAGCCCAACATTCAAAAGATAAAAGTAGTTCGTACTGTTATCATCAGTAGGAACTTGATAGAAGGGGAAAGAGGTGATTATTCCCTAATAGCAATCTTATAAAAAATATAAAATGTTAATTATCCTGTCATTTTGTTTAAACCAGCCCTGGATCTCAAACCTGTTTGCACATCGTAATCACCCGTAGAAGCTTCAAATAATAATAATAAGAAGAACAGGAGGAGGAGAAGGGGAGGAGGATGCTTGTATCCACCCCTGGAGACTGTGATTTAATTGGTCTGGGGTATGGCCTGAGCTTTGGAATTTGACTTTGGAAGTTTCCAAGTTTGGGAACCACTGCCCTAGGTTCACCTTTAAATTCAAGGACTAGAGTAGTGCTGTCCAATAGGACTTCCTGAAGTGATAGAAATAACAACTGCAGGGAGTATTAACTACCCTGAGAGCAGGAAAACAAAGGGAAGAGGTTGGTGTTTTCACAATCAGGAAGCTTGTAAGAGGACCCTAAAGAACTGAGATCCAGACCTCAGAGAAGACGGCATTGTCCCATTGGTGCTGATACCACTGAGTGGAATGCCTCATTCTGGGAGTGAATGGAAAAAAGACAGAATCAACTGCTATTAGAATCCGCTGCTGCTGCCAGGGAGAAGAGCCAATGCTGAGAAGATGGAACAGACCAACAAGAGGAAGGTCTTTGTCATTGTCTCCTGCTTGGCAGTCTCACTCTGATGCGCCCTAGTAACAGGACCTAACAAGGGAAGAGCTGGCCAAAGGGAAACAGTTTGCAGAGTCCTAGCCCCAATCAGCATCTTCAAGCTGGTTACTGAGGAGTGAACTTGTAGCTAAAAAACAATATTTAATGCCCAACATCACTGTAACCAAAGAAGTGAACATTTAACAAATATTTTTACATATCCAATTAACATAGATTTTAAAAACAGTATTATTACAGGTTCTGTTAGCATGCATTCTTTTTTTTTAACATCTTAATTAGAGTATAATTACTTTACATTGTTGTGTTATTTGCCGCTGTATGCTTTGGCTATTCAGGGTCTTTTGTGTTTCCATACAAATTGTGAAATTTTTTGTTCTGCTTCTGTGAAAAATGCCAGTGGTAGTTTGATAGGGATTCCACTGAATCTGCAGATTGCTTTGGATAATATAGTCATTTTCACAATGCTGAGTCTTCCAATCCTGGAACATGGTATATCTCTTCATCTGTTTGTATCATCATTAATTTCTTTCATCAGAGTCTTATAGTTTTCTGCATACAGGTCTTTTGTCTCCTTAGGTAGGTTTATTCCTAGGTATTTTGTTCTTTTTGTTGCAATG
>NW_020185339.1:21739137-21758571 GCF_003031525.2 Neophocaena asiaeorientalis asiaeorientalis | reverse complement strand
TTTTTGTAACATCTTTGTCTGGTTTTGGAATCAGGGTGATGGTGGCCTCGTAGAATAAGTTTGGGAGTGTTCCTCCCTTTGCTCTATTTTGGAAGAGTTTGAGAAGGATAGGTATTAGCTCTTCTATAAACATTTGATAGAATTCGCCTGTGAATCCATCTGGTTCTGGCCTCTTTTTGTTGGAAGATTTTTAATCACAGCTTCAATTTCATTTCTTGTGATTGGTCTGTTTATATTTTCTATTTCTTCCTGCTTCAGTTTCAGAAGGTTGTGCTTTTCTAAAAATTTGTCTATTTCTTCCAGGTTGTTCATTTTATTGGCATATAGTTGCTTGTAGTAATTACTCATGATCTTTTGTAATCTCTCATGATCGTTGGTATTTCTTCAGTGTCAGCTGTTACTTCTCCTTTTTTATTTCTAATTCTGTTGATTTGAGTCTTCTCCCTTTTTTTCTTGATGAGTCTCGCTAATGGTTTATCAATTTTGTTTATCTTCTCAAAGAACCAGCTTTTAGTTTTATTGACCTTTGCTATCATTTCATTTCTTTTTCATTTATTTCTGATCTGATCTTTATGATTCCCTTCCTTCTGCTAACTTTGGGGTTTTGTCCTTCGTTCTCTAATTGCTTTAGTTGTAAGGTTAGGTTGTTTATTTGAGATGTTTCTTGTTTCTTGTGGTAGGAGTGTATTGCTATAAACTTCCCTCTTGGAACTGCTTTTGCTGCATCCCATAGGTTTGGGGCCTTGGTGTTTTTATTGTCATTTCTTTTTTATTTCTAATTCTGTTGATTTGAGTCTTCTCCCTTTTTTTCTTGATGAGTCTCGCTAATGGTTTATCAATTTTGTTTATCTTCTCAAAGAACCAGCTTTTAGTTTTATTGACCTTTGCTATCATTTCATTTCTTTTTCATTTATTTCTGATCTGATCTTTATGATTTCCTTCCTTCTGCTAACTTTGGGGTTTTGTCCTTCTTTCTCTAATTGCTTTAGTTGTAAGGTTAGGTTGTTTATTTGAGATGTTTCTTGTTTCTTGTGGTAGGATTGTATTGCTATAAACTTCCCTCTTGGAACTGCTTTTGCTGCATCCCATAGGTTTGGGGCCTTGGTGTTTTTATTGTCATTTGTTTCTAGGTATTTTTTGATTTCCTCTTTGATCTCTTCAGTGATCTGTTGGTTATTTAGTAGCATATTGTTTAGCCTCCATGTGTTTGTATTTTTTACAGTTTTTTTTTCCTGTAATTGACATCTAGTCTTGTAGTGTTGTGGTTGGAAAAGATACTTGCTAAAATTTCAATTTTCTTAAATTTACCAAGGCCTGATTTGTGACCCAAGATATGACCTGTCCTGGAGAATGTTCCATGAACACTTGAGAAGAAAGTGTATTCTGTTGTTTTTGAATGGAATGTCCTATAAATATCAATTAAGTCCATCTTGTTTAATGTATCATTTAAAGCTTGTGTTTCCTTACTTATTTTCAATTTGGTTGACCTGTCCATTGGTGAAAGTGGGGTGTTAATGTCCCCTACTATGATTGTGTTACTGTTGATTTCCCTTTTTATGGCTATTAGTATTTGCCTTATGTATGAGGTGTTCCTATGTTGGATGCATAAATGTTTCCAACTGTTATATTTCCTTCTTGGATTGATCCCTTGATCATTATGTAGTGTCCTTCTTTGTCTCTTGTAATGGTTTTTATTTTAAAGCCTATTTTGTCGGATATGAGAATTGCTACTCCAGCTTTCTGTTGATTTCCATTTGTGTGGAATATATTTTTCCATCCCCTCACTTTCAGTCTGTATGTGTCCCTAGGTCTGAAGTGGATCTGTTGTAGACAGCATGTATACAGGTCTTGTTTTTGTATCTGTTCAGCCCGTCTGTGTCTTTTGATTGGAACATTAATCCATTTACATTTAAGGTAATTATTGATATGTATGTTCCTATTACCATTTTCTTAATTGTTTTGGGTTTGTTGTTGTAGGTCTTTTCCTTCTCTTGTGTTTCCTGCCTAGAGAATTTCCTTTAGCATTTGTTGTAAAGCTAGTTTGGTGGTGCTGAATTCTCTTAGTTTTTACTTGTCTGTAAAGGTTTTAATTTCTCTGTCGAATCTGAATGATATCCTTGCTGGGTAGAGTAATCTTGGTTGTTGGTTTTTCCCTTTCATCACTTTAAATATGTCCTGCCACTCCCTTCTGGCTTGCAGAATTTCTGCTGAAAGATCAGCTGTTAACCTTATGGGGATTCCCTTGTATGTTATTTGTTGTTTTTCCCTTGCTGCTTTTAATATTTTTTCTTTTTGTTTAATTTTTGATAGTTTGATTGATATATGTCTTGCCATGGTTCTCCTTTGGTTTATCCTGTATGGGACTCTCTGCTCTTCTTGGACTTGATTGACTATTTCCTTTTCCATATTAGGGAAGTTTTCAACTATAATTTCTTCAAATATTTTCTCAGCCCCTTTCTGTTTCTTTTCTTCTTCTGGGACCCCTATAATTCGAACGTTGGTGTGTTTAATGTTGTCCCAGAGGTCTCTGAGACTGTCCTCAATTCTTTTAATTCTTTTTTCTTTATTCTGCTCTGCAGTAGTTATTTCCACTATTTTATCTTCCAGGTTACTTATCCGTTCTTCTGCCCGAGTTATTCTGCTATTGATTCTTCCTAGAGAATATCTAACTTCATTTATTGTGTTGTTCATCATTGTTTGTTTGCTCTTTAATTCTTCTAGGTCCTTGTTAAATGTTTCTTGTATTTTCTCCTTTCTATTTTCAAGATTCTAGATCATCTTTACTATCATTACTCTGAACTCTTTTTCAGGTAGACTGCCTATTGCCTCTTCATTTATTACGTCTGGTGTGTTTTTACCTTGCTCCTTCATTTGTTGCGTATTTCTCTGTCTTCTCATTTTGCTTAACTTACTGTGTTTGGGGTCTCCTTTTCTCAGGCTGCAGGTTCATAGTTTCCATTGTTTTTGGTGTCTGTCCCCAGTGGGTAAGTTTGGTTCAGTGGGTTGTATAGGCTTCCTGGTGGAGGGGACTGGTGCCTGTGTTCTGGTGGATGAGGCTGGATCTTGCCTTTCTGCTGGGCAATACCACAGCCAGTGGTGTGTTTTGGAGTGTCTGTGAACTTAGTATGATTTTAGGCAGCCTTTCTGCTAATGGGTGGTTGTGTTCTTGTCTTGCTAGTTGTTTGGCATGGGATGTCCAACACTGGAGCTTGCTGGTCATTGAGTGGAGCTGGCTCATAGTGTTGAGATTGCCAATTGATATTACATGGGGCCAGGAGGTCTCTGGTGGTCCAATGTCCTGAACTCAGCTCTCCCACCTCAGAGGCTAGGCCTGACACCTGGCTAGAGCTCCAAGACCCCATCAGCCACACAGTTCCTAGTGTTGGTGGGTCTCTTGCAGAGGTGGGCGGTGGCTCTGGCTCACCACAGGGTCAAGGACACTGACAGCAGAAGTTTTGGGAAGTACTCCTTGGCATGAGCCCTCCCGGAGTCCGAGCATGCATTCTTATACATTATTGTTGGATGTGTAAATTAACATCCGGGAAAGGAAGTTGCAAGTCCTGAAGTGTTTATAACCTTTGACTCAATCACTTTGCTTTCAGAAATTTATCCCAAAGACACAATGAAAGTTATGATGTAAGATGTGTGTTTAAAATATTTACTAAGATGTTGTTCATACTAATAAAAATCTTAATGACCCAAATAAGGAATGTTAAATACATTAAGGAGTATATCTATTATTTAATTTTACGAAATCATTAAAATTGTATTTACAATGCAATTTATGGACAAAACACATTTATGGTATAATTATTGAGATATCATCTTTTCATTTAATACTTTACTACAAGCATTATTGTTGACTTCTTATTTTCTCCTCTCTCTATTGCTATATGTTCTGTTTCTTACAATATACTTATATTACATTAATAATAATACAAATAATACAAATAATAAAGTAACAAAAAATAGATGTATTATTTTAATAGCATTAAAATAAAAATATTTTATGTAAACAAAATACATGAACAAAAACAATACATTGGGAAAAACCTGCAGAAAATATAAATTTTTTTCTTTAATAAGTAATGAGTATATATAGATTCATAAGAAGAACATCAAAACTCCCAAAAGATAAATGAATGATCAAAATTATTTATGAAAGGAAAAATACATGTGATTAATCAACTCATAGGGAAACGTTGACTATCAAATTAGCACGAATCACAGAATTTGACAAGAGCAGTATGCAAGGTATAGTATAAAATCATGGAACCCTTTTGGCAAAAAAAAAGAAAACTGAACTATTTTGTAATAGTTAAAATGCACATATCTTTAACCTTGTAACAGTTTTTAGGATCTATCCTGATTATGATTTGAAATTCATGAAAGACTTTATTCCCCTAAATATTCAAACTTTATTGTTAAAAATTTTTAAACCACTGGAAACAAGCTAATGCCTAAACTTGTGAGGATATTTTAAGAGCTTAATGTTCTAAAGAATGTTATAACATTCTTTAAACTTATGTTGAATTTAATATCTTATGAATTTATCATTTTAATGAATCTATTAAAAGTATGTTTATAAAGGTTTTTTAAAAGAATTGGATAATGTTTAAGTTTTAATATTGTGTGACATCCAGGTTGCATAGTTTAATATTCAGAATTATCTAAGCTAGGCAACATTATGCACAGAACAAAGTTGGAATGAACACTAAGGAGTTAAATGTGGTTGTCTCTATTTACTACAATTACACGTGACCTTTTATTTCTTTATACCTCTGTCAGTTTTCAAAAATTTCTAAAACGAGCATGTATTTTCTCATAATTTCAAAAATGAGCATTATTAAAATTCTTTAATTATTATTATTATAATAAGAATAATTCCCTGATTAAGTTACTCTGACCTCTCCCATTCCTAAATTCTCCAATACCAGGATGAGAGACTAGTTTTTGTAGGGTCATGACGTAGGAAACCCTGCATGAATTTTGATCATATGGCCTGGAAGGATTAGGGATATAACAGGAAGCTTAGTTCCTGTGAGGTTTGATATATTATGTTCTTTCAGAGATTTGTGTTCTAGATCAGGGTTGACAAACTTTTTCTGTAAAGGTATGGATGGTAAATATTTTAGGATTTGCAGATCACTGTCACATATTTGTCTTTGTTTGTTTTTTATAACCCCTTAAAATGCGAAAAACCATCCTTAGCTTGTGGACCTAACAAGAACAGGTCACAGACTGGATTAAGCTTGAGGGCCATGGCTTGCTGACCCCTGTTCTAGATCACATATATAGGGAACAACTAGAGATTCTGTGTGATGTTTTTCTTGAGTTCAGACACTGGTACAGCTAATGAGATTCTCTGTCTTCCATATTTTCTGTGGCTCTATAACCATCAGAAGGAGGGACAGAAATTGATAAGTAAAGGTGTCTGATAGTTACTGCTAAAAACAAGTGCTGCAAAACAAATAGCCTAAACTCAGAGGATATCACTTATTCTTAAGAGACTTGTGTTGGTCAGTTGCTGATCTAGGCCTTGCTTAGCTGAGCAGCTCTGTGGACTCATACATCTGAGGATTATCTGAAACCACCAGAACTGGGCTAGTCTCTGCTAGAGTTGTCTGGCTTTCCTCTAAGTATCTCTCACCCTCCTCCTGGGATCAGTCGGCTTCCCTGGGCTTGTTTTTTCCATGGCAATGGCAGAGATACAAGCGAGCAAGCCCAAACATGCAAGCACTGTTCAAGCCTTCGGTCAAACAATTGGTCAACCACAGCAGAAGCTGAAGTAGAACAAGTAGCTGAAGATCCAGGAAGCAGATAAGTTTGAGGGGAGATGTGATGTAAGACATTTTTGATACAATCCACACCTTGACCCATTCAAATCTACTTCTACCCTCCTTTTGTATCTAGTACCCATTCTACAAGGTGGGGCCATACTTTTTTGTCATAACAATATGTCCTCGCTCCATCCTCATTTCAAGATGGTGTGGCCATAATCTCCTGGGAGACTTAAGAAGATTAATAATGAAATAAACTAGAATCCGTACTGCTACGGCTGGTTCTATTTAGGTCAAGTGTCCTTTGGACCATTAATATGGCTGGGGGTCTGGGTACAATGATTAGCAGCCCTCCTATTTGCAATAAGTTTAGGAGAGTGCTGTTTCTGGAAGAGAGGGTTGTTACATAACAATAGGAAAATATGTCCAATAAAATAAAAATAGCTACATACATTGATTATGTATATAGCAGAAGCTGTGTTTAGTGATCTATACACATGATACCATTCCATATTACAATCATATAATGAAGTAGATATTACTATTTTTACTTAACATATGAAGAAACTGAAGTATAAGAGGTAGTTTGAATGTCCCAGTATGTGGCAGAGGATGTGGTGGAATCATAATTCAAATCTGGATGTTTCCATTTTAAAAAACTAAGCTCTTAGCCACAGTGGCTTTACTGCCTCCTGTCCTTGAAGTCAGATGTGTTTTCTCTAAGTTTTACCTCCAGGATTCTCTTAGAAATTATCTTTCTTCATTCTCTGTTTCCTTGTGCTTCTGTTTTCAATGAATAACCTCTCTACCTACTCATCCCCAGTGTCTAGGAATCCACTAGCATTTTAGCTTTTTTTGATAGTTTGACTGATCGTTCAGCAAATATTTGCTCCCCATTGATGTTGGGTTTGGCTGGCTGACAGACTTTGGCTGATAGAATGTTAGTGGACCTGATAGTGTCTACAACCTGGAGCAGAGCAGCCCAGTGAGTCCATCCTACATTGGAAGAATCACAGTTGACCTGAAGACTTGTGAGAATAAATGCTATTATGTGTCACTGAGTTTTGAAGAGGTTTGTTATGCAGCCCACACCTTCGGCTACTTAGGTAGATTAAGGACTTCTAACAAACAAGAGCTGTCTGATATATATTATATTATCACAAGATAAAGAATGTGTGGAAGTTCTCTAATGGTAGCTAGGATGGTGTTGTCTCAATAGTGTTTTCTTTTCCTTTATTGGGCAGTAAAAATCTGTCATTGTTGTAGGAAATTGAAAAATGGTAGATAACCATTATTAGAGAGTAATTTGTTGATGACACTGTCTTTTCAGCAATTCTATCTCATAACGAGCTTCAATTCACAGTTAGCAATTCTTGTATTTCCATGCACCTCATTAATTGAGTGCCTCCTATTTTCCAGATATTATGTACCTATAGTCTCATTTAAAGCTAAGGCTACTACATCTTATAAATAAAGAAATTAAGTTTAGAGAAGGAAGTAATAATTGGAGGTCAAAGTGGTATCTTATGGTATCATAGACAAGTTGGGGCCAAAGATGGATCTAGAATTGTGGGTGGGATTTGGAAAGGAGCAGAACAGGGCATCCTAATTTGGGTAAAAACTACTAGAATAAGGATTGTGGAATGGTGGGGATAGAAGTCAGTTAGGATTCTAGTATACCTGGGTAGAGGATTTGTTTAGGAATTGGTAATAAACATGTTATAAATGTACAGTGGAGAAATATTGTCAAAGACATTAAAAGAATGACAGAGAAGTTTATATGTGATGGAATAGGCAGTAGAGAGCTTGTACAAAATCACATTGAAAATACTGATTTATGAAGATCTGTCTTATGATGACAGTCAGTTAAAATCTTTAGAATTTGAAAAACATGTTTTGACTGCCTACTATATGCCTATTATGTACCAAACACTGCGCTTGGTAGTTATACTTACATAAGTGGAAAATCAGACATTGAGGGGGTTAAAAACTTGAAAAAGATGTTGCCCTTTCTCTCAGTAGAGAAGACAGATATTTTAAAGCCATGATACAAGCTATACTTTAATAAGTGCTATAACAAAGGTAAAAGAATTAAGAGAATATAAATGAGAGCGAGATTAATTGCTATTAAGAGGATCAAGGAAGTTTTATATGAGGTTACAAATGGACTTGCTAATAAATTACTCATAATGGGCAAAAACAGGGCAGGATCAAAACTGATGTCAAAGCTTTTAGTCCAGGAGACTGGAATAATGGTGCTGGCACTGACAGAAATAGAAGTCTGGAAATTATGATAATGTTAATTTTGCATCAATTTCATAATTGATATGGGTTGTGATGAGTCAACTATACTTTTTTGATTCAGTTCTAAATTATTTGTGTGGCATGGTTATAAAACATTATAACATTTGTTTTTAAGAGTTAACCTCATTGAACTCAAGATATTTAACTCAAATAGGTTGATATTTAAATGAGTAAAGACTAAGGAAATGTATCCCCATTTGGTTCTTCTTAGACATAAATGTGTACTGGAAAATGTGAATAAACACTTAGTTTTATTATCTTACAGGCTACCTGTAGTATCCTAACTTTTGGGAAGCTTTAGAGGTGGTGTAGAGATAAAAATTTAACTGTAACCCTAAAAAGTTTGATGATAATCAAGACATATATAGAAACATAGACATATGAAAAGAGGAACTTCATATTGTACTGCAACAGAATTTCAGCAAACATCAGATTTGGTCTAAGGAAAGAAAAATCTAAGCCAAGTCCATGAAGTCTTGGAAAAAATGTACAAAGACATTGCCAGTAACATTACATTCCAATCAGTAACACATGCTTTTCATGAGGTTAAAATTACTATTTTAAATAAGTCAGCAAAGACAGTAAAATTTCTGCAGATTCTTTTACTTTTTAAGTTTCTTACTAATGCTCTAAGTCAAATTCCCCTCCCCTATCTAAGATGCTGTGGCCTGGAGACTCTAACATGCTGTACCTGTAGAGTGGACCAGGCACTTTTATCTCTCAGGACTTCAGTTTCCTTGTCTGAGGATGAGAGCTTAAGACCTGACTTCCTCTCTCCCTCCCTTCTTCCCAACCTCTCTTTCTCCTTCCCTTCCTTCTTCCTTCCATGAACTTTTAGTGAGGACCTCCTTTGTCTCCCTGTTTAGATTCATACGTTTTACCCAGAATACTACAATCTGTAACAAGTCTCTCTACCTCCAGTATTGTCCCTTCAAAGTCATTCTGAAAAAATGGCCTGAGTAACGAATTTAAAATTCCAGTGCAACTATGTCCTTTCTTAGTCTGCTGTCGATAATTCTACCTGATGTGGCTCCCACTGACCTTTTCATGGCTTCTTCAGGCTACTTTCCTGCGTTCTCTTATCTCCTAGTTACTGCAATGTTCTCTGGATATAGGGAGAGCCCTCTCTGACTGTGTCCGAGCAAACTCCTACTCATTCTTCAAACTCTTATCAAATGTCTGTTTCTCTGCAATACCTTCAGGAAGAGTTAATCCTTTTCTTCTCCTTAGTCACCATGCTAGGTAGTTGCCTCTATTGTAGCACTTATTCCATTGTGTCAGACTTAATATTTTTGTATGTGTCTCTTTCAGCCCTGGGCACAGTGCCTTGCTCATAATGGGTAGTCACTGAATATTGTGTTGAGTTGCAAGCCTTTCAGTGATTTTTACTTGAACTACATAAGTGTCCTCAATTTTTAACTTCTTCTTGGTAAATTCAGAAATCACTGAAAATTAAAGAACCAGGAAAATGTGATTTCCATATTTCTTAGTGTAAGAAATTATATCTGAGATATGATTCTTTATCAATTTTAGTGTATTGATGACTAAATAAAGCAGTAAAATGTATGATGACTCTAAGGTATAGAGACACATCCAGGCTTCTTCTTCTATGTGTTGAGAAGCATTAGACAATTGTTCATATTATGGATTTTTGAACTAGTTCTTCACCAACTGCCCATAAAAGCAACACATCCATTTCCTGAGAAACATCTGTTTCCTTGAAAAAATTTTTGCTCACCAGTAACCTGACTTCATGTTATGTCTTCTGATATGTACTTGGAAAGCCTGTGCGACACATTTTCCTATAAATTTGGCTACAGCTTTCATTTGAGCCAACTTGACCACTTTGCCTTATAAAAACACCGTAAATTCCACGATCTAATTGGCACAAGGATTACTTTTCCAGAGATGAAGCCAGATGTAGAGCAATTCCCCAGTTACATTCTCTTAGCTAGAACTTTTCTTGTTTTTCCTCTAATAGCATCTCTTTAAATAATATCAGAAAATTGAGCAGAAAAAAAATATTTTGGGGGGTAGTTGAACTATAATTTAGAGAAATACACAGAAGATGTTATCTTTACTCCTTTACAACCTCTGACTGATTTTTTCAGCACTGATCAAAATTTTACCAAAATTCTACTTTTTAAATGCAGATTAATGCCTATGGCTTACTTGACATGGTTTTAAGTATTAATATCTGAATACAAAACTTTAAGTCTTATACAGTCATTAAAAGAACCATCCTTTGGAAAAAATAACATCACAAACTTTTAGCTTTATTAATACTAAAAAATAAAAAGTTTAAAGGTAAAGGCTGAGGTTAGGAATCTGAAGTTGACCCACGTAATGAAAGACAAGCAAGGTCAGCAATGTCACATGTAACCTGGATGGAATAGGCCTTTCAGCCGGGTGAGGAATTACTTGTTAGTAACTTTTATATGAGCATTTTTAATAAAGTTTAAACAAATTTAAGCCATTCTATAGTAGATGAAGAAGGTAATGGATGGCAAGAAAAGTCCACTGTGGTTGAAACTTATTTTAACAAACTTGGAAGAGAAAAAAAGATGCTAACCAATGGGGTAGGAGGGCATCATGGTCAAATGAAATTATTTTTCTTTATGATTATTTATAAAAAGGTGCTAGAGAGCAACCAAAAGCAGGCAGAATCTGGTGGGAATTCAACCCTTGAAATATGAATGAGCCATGTTCAGATTTGCTTAAGGGTCAGTCTATGATATGGGATGGGTAGAAGTCAAGCAGAAAACCACAGTCTTACTAGCTTGTGGTATCAAAGGAGAGGGTTTAAGGCTTCCAGAGTGCCTGAGGATTGAGGAGGAAAATCTGAAGAGGATAAATACACAGGTGGGGAACCCCCTAATCTTTTTTTTTTAATTAATTAATTTATTTATTTATTTTTGGCTGTGTGGGTCTTCGTTTCTGTGCGAGGGCTTTCTCTAGTTGTGGCGAGCGGGGGCCACTCTTCATCACGGTGCGTGGGCCTCTCACTATCGCGGCCTCTCTTGTTGCGGAGCACAGGCTCCTGACGCGCAGGCTCAGTAGCTGTGGCTCACGGGCCTAGTTGCTCCGTGGCATGCGGGATCTTCCCAGACCAGGGCTCGAACCCGTGTCCCCCGCATTGGCAGGCAGATTCTCAACCACTGCGCCACCAGGGAAGCCCACCCACTAATCTTTATATAATCTTCTGACCACTTGCAAAGGCACTGTGCAGAACAGACTCTGAGGAGCTCATGGAAAGCAATAGCTGCATGGCTGAAAATATTGAAGAGAGATTTTAGCTGCTGCAAAATTAGTTTGGCTAAAAATTATAAAGATAGGTGCCCATACCAAGTGTTTTGGAGGAATTGCAGCTTGTATACCTTTCTGGTGAAAATGCAAAATGGTAAATCACTTTGGTAAAATTGGACGTTTTAAAAAATAATGTTAAACATCCATTTGCTATGTGACTCAGCCATTTCACTCTTAGGCATTTGCCAAAACAAAGTGAAGCATATGTGAACAAGAAGACTTGCAATGTGAATGTTCATGGTAGCTTTATTTGTAATAGCCACAAACTGAAAACAACCCAAATGTCTCACTTGGTGATGAATAAACAAAATGCAGTATATCCATACAATGAAACATTATTCAGCCATGAAAATGAATAAATTATTAATACATTAATAACACAGATGAATCTAAAAATCATTCTGAGAGAAAGATGCAGGCAATAAAGCAGAGTATACGATATTATTGCATTTATACAAAATTATAGAAATTGCAAATGAAGCTGCTGTAACAGAAAGTAAATTAGCAGATGCCTGGTGAGGGGTAGCAGGTTAGGGCAGGAGGGAGGGGCTGCAAAGGGCAGGAGGAAATTTGAAGGTGATGGAGAGATTTGTAATATTAGTATGGCAATAGTTTCATGAACGAGTTCATATGCCAAAGCTTATCGAACTGTACTCTAATTATGTGGACTTTATCATTCTTCAATTATATACCTCAACAACGTTTTGTTTTAATATGTTTATATTCTCTGTTAAAACACATGCTACCTGCTTTACTTAGTGTTTTCTCACAGCAAAATTTAATTTTCCTTGCGGACTGAAAAGTCAGTATTGGTGATTGGTAATCTTGGACCATATCCGATCCTACCTTGAACTTCTGGAGCATAAGGAGGTTGTCCCCCATTTCCATTATTCTGAAGACAAATATATTAATCCATATGAAAAGTGTTTCACCAAATGTATGACTGCCCAGAAGCTGAAAGTGTGGAATGGTGGCACATAAAAATGAATCTAAAAGAGAATTTAATTGGTGTTATTCACTATCTTACTGTTAGTCTCCATATATTCACTACCAACATTAATATGCATATTCAGTGTTGAGCAAAGAGAAAATAGTCAATCTAGCCTAACCCAACTTCCCAGGTTATTAACCGTGGAACCTAGCTATGGACATAGTGAGATTGGATAATCTAGGGGCATGAGACGTTTAAAGGGGGAGAAGAGGCTTCCAACACTATTAGTGTCTTGTTTTTATCCAAGCTCCTTTAATAAATACTCTGCCTTGAGTTCCTTGAGGGAGATTTTGTGCCTTTCCTTTTCAATCAAGGGATTATTGAAAACTTAAATTCTGGCCACATTTTATCCTACAGATGACTATATCTTAAAGTTTATAAACTCTCCATATGTGAAGACTGGTAAGGACTATCAAATAGAAAATATAAAGCAGCAAAACAGATAGAGGATATGAAAATGAATAAAGAAAAACCTCATTCAAAGTAGAGTCAGGAAGCCCTGAAGGGGGACTTCGCATGCACACACCACTCATCACAGTTTACTTTACATACCCCAGCAGGAAGAAGGATCTTCTCCTTGCCCAGCAACAACTCAGCCAATGAGAAGCCACCACAACCCCTAACTCTCAATCTGCTCCAATGATCTTTTGTTCAAAATAGCCCCTCCCAACTTCCTTCTTTCCTCCATAAAAGATCATTCCTCTCCTTTGTTCTCTGGACTTGCCTATGGTTCTCCATAGTTTGCATGTCCTGAATTGGGACTCCTCTGCTATTCCTGAATAAACTCAATTTGGCTGGCTGAACCGCTTACCTTTTTGTTTTAAAGGTTAACAAGGAGCATCGACAAGTTAGTGAGAAGAAAGAGTGAGTGAAAATCAGAAAATGTAAATCTTTTAAAATAAATTCTTATTTCCTCAAAAATAAGAGGTATTAATTCCATATGAGTAGCCCTGATTTTGAGTGTCAATTCTCAGAGCCCAGACTCTAGGATGTAGTTTTCCAAAGAATGATTTGTCAGACAAGTTTTCACAAACTCACCAAAAGGCATTCTTGCTCCAGCCTTACAGATAGCTGTCAGGTCACCTCATCTGTACCTGGTCAATCCCACAATACTCTAAGTACGTATGAAGCTCCCTCCTCATGTATAGCTGAATAAAATGTTCAAATTACTTCATGCACTTAAAGGATGCTTTTCTAGCACTAGAATTTTTTAAAGATCTTCTTTCAACAATGAATCATTTCCCATCTCTTTACTTTTTGTCAACACTAAGGGTGTTAACATGCTTTTTTCCTAGATATAGCCAGCCTTCGCTGTGATATAGTAAATATTGTATTTCAATGATATATAACTTCAAAGTATTAATTTTTACAACACTAATTATGAGAGAGGTATGCATTTCACTCCTTATTTTCCTAGATGAAAAATTTTAGACAGAATATGCTATATGCTTTCCTTAAAGAGGCAATATTAGAGTTCATCGCAAAACTCAAGAACCCTTAAGTGATCAGATCATTAATAACGCTCTGTGTTGATAAAAAAGAAATTGTCTTATAGATGGAACCAGGGACCAGTGCATGAATTTAATGGTGCAAAATTTCTACCAACTTTACAAAAATCATGCATAAGAACTTGATCTAAATTGTCAGTTCAGATAGTTTTCATATTTTATGTAATGGTATTTGCTTAGTTTGCTCAAAGTGTTTTTATATAACTTACATAACTTAATCTTAAAAAATTATCCGTGTAGAGTGAGAAATAATATAATTAATTTTTTATAGTTAAAAATGAAAGCTTAAAATGCCTGGTAAAACCCATAGCCTATCTATTTAGTAGCAAAGCTTCAGGTCCAGTGACTTCTAAACCATCAGATTTTAGTTTTCCAAGCATTTCTTATTTTACTTTGAAGAGAAACTTTGACATATATTGTTAGTATGTAAGGAGAAAGTGCTTGGAAGCAATTATTATTGTAATCTCTACCCATACACTACTTACCTTTAAAGGTTTTGGAATTATTGACAAATTTACTTCTCACAATGTCCCTGCAAAGTAGCTTAAATGAAGGAGCAAGCCTTTTTCTAATATGGAGAGTCAAGTCTAGGGAGGTGATTTGAGACTAAGACTTGGTTTGGGATTAAGTGTGAGGTTTGAAACTGCAGGCTCTGCAGGAGTAACTCTGGATTTTGGGACTGTGCTTCTAGAGGCGGGACTATCAGGTGGTAAACTCCGCTGATAAGAGCCTTCTGCTAACAGCACAAGGTGGTCCATACAATCCCTTTAAGAATTAGTTAGGGACTTCCCTGGTGGTGCAGTGGTTAAGAATCCGTCTGCCAACACAGGGGACAGGGGTTCCATCCCTGGTCCGAGAAGATCCCACCCACATGCCACGGAGCAACTAAGTTCGTGCGCCACAACTACTGAGCCTGCATGCCACAACTACTAAAGCCCGAGTGCCTAGAGCCCATGCTCTGCAACAAGAGAAGCCACAGCAATGAGAAGCCCGCACACTGCAACGAAGAGTACTCCCACTTGCCACAACTAGAGAAAACCTGTGTTGCAAGGAAGACCAAATACAGCCAAAAATAAATAAATAAAATAAATAAATTTTTAAAAAAGAGTTAGTTTAACTTGAGTCTCTAATTTAGTGAAATCCAAACAAAAATTTTTATATAAATATATATTAAAACATATATATCCAATACAAAATGATATCAAAATGAACAAAGTATTTTATTAATCTGGGTAAGGGGCACATTAGACAGAACTAGACATAAGAAGTTAATATGTGTTTAGAAACAAAATTCAGCTGAGTGCATTTTAGAGATCTTATTGGTTTTCTTCAATGATTCACGAATCAGGCAGCATCCAATTTGTGGGTAGGTGGGAACTCTGAAGAGCTATACAAGGCAAGAGATTTTATAAGCAGAAACAAGGAAGTTGAACTAGGCAAAAATTTTTAAAATGGGTTGGTTGTTGCAAGATTACTGTCCTTTTGGGGAATGGTAAAGGAGATTACCTAACCAGGGCTCGTCAGGTGATTCTTGATTAAATGGTTTAAGAATTCCATGTCTGGGAGAGCTGAAGCTGTAATTAAGTCTCGATTTCGTGACGTGGGGCTTAGCATAAGCAACTCTATTTTGGGTCTTTGTCTTGTTTAACATATGTCATTATATCAAATTCTTTTCTTTTCTTTTTTTTCCATTGGAGTGTTTTCTACATTTCTAGGGTTTCAGCAGTATGGAGGAGAAATTTACGTATATATGTAGTTTTTCTATTACATTTAAAAAAATGACGTCAGTTAGTTTAGATGTCTTGTATTTAGTCGCGAAATGGCTAGGTGCAGAGGGTAACTGGCTTAGTTTGGCCTAATTTGATATTACAGATATAACCTTTGGATTTTCTTAGATTTAGTAAAATTAAGAAAATTTAAAAGGAAAGAACAGGCACAGAAATAGCAGTACACTTTAAATTTTTATTGTAAGCAATTATATTTTAATGTAAACTAAAATGGTATTTCCAATTATTTTAGGAGAAAGTCCTGCCATTGCCATGTTTTAAAGATCAACTTGTTATTAGACAATTTAAATCGTTTCTTAAGAGACAGTGGAAGATAGGAAGGAGTTTGAGGAAAGAAAGCTAGAAGAATTGATATCACTCATAGAGCAGTTGTCAAGGATTAAAGGAACGTCTGTCCATTGGAGGCTGTGCCAAAAATACCAACGTGTATGCAGGATACCTGTAAAAAAAGAATGCTTTTCTCTGGAACTGTAATTTTCACTTGTAAGGATAAACTTCCTAACTTAGCATTTAAACTGACTAGATTAAAATGTTGTCCCCCCCAAAGTGTGTGTGTATATGGTGTGCATATGTGCGTCCCTCAGGATCATTCTAAGACTGAACTGCTTGGTAGGAATGGGATTTTTCTCCCTGCTCTCACATTTTAAAACAGCTCACACAAGTCAGACAAGGACTGCAGACTCCTTGGTTTATAATAATTCTCTCTTTGTGCTGGTGGTGTTAGAGGCGGCAAGACACCCCGGGAAAGCAATAGGCACTTTCTCATCTGCTTTATCATTCTGCCTAGACTAGAAGAGAGAGAGAGAGAAGAAGGGAGAAGGAGAGAGAAGAGAGAGAGAAATGAGAACTTTCCATTTAACTTTTAGCACCTGAGAAAACACCCACTGAATTGAAATTATTTTCATCCCTCTGGCAAACCTGCACTTGGCCTTTGTTTTGGTTCTCTTTAGACAGAGCTTTATTCATCTGTGATAGCTGGCCTCCTCAGCCGAGGCAATGTAGAATGAGGCCACTATTTATAATTCAAGGTATGTGTAAAACACAAATGGAGGAGATTGCTCTGAAGGAAGAGACATTTAGTAAAGGAGACAAGACAGAGATGGCTTTCTTGAATAAAATGACATTTTTAGTTATTTTTCTATGTCTTGAACTACTTCCCCTGAGGCACTTTTTGGCTCACCAGTGGAGGAACTGAAGCAATCCTAAACATCCCCAGGGGTCTCTATTGATTTTCCAGATGTGGCTTTTCAAGTAGTTTGTTGCTCATAGGAAGGGGGGATCACCTTAATTATTCAATAACTCCTGAAGTTTCCCCCAAACTATGTGTCAAGTAAGTAATTTTTTTCCCTTTAGCTATATGCAGCCTTCATTTGACTATAAATTCTATCAAAGACTGATTGTTCAACTTCAGATTTAATTTTAAGATTTAAATGCCTGGCTCCTTAACTCACTCTATTGCATTCTTTGTCTCATTATTTACTCCATGGACTGACCAGTGATCCTGAAAGAATATGCATTAGTCCCCTTCATTTTCAGATGCCCTCATATTTATGCCTATGTGGATCCATACCCTAATTACTTGGACTACAGACCTGTCATGACATATAAACTCTAGGCATGTAAATATGGTAGTTTCGCCCTAAAGTCAGATTTGTACCTTCAGTGTACCACAGAATTTATAGTCCAAATAGATTCCTTTCTCAAATGTTTGTTTTAAAATAAGAAACTGTAGTCTCTTGAGTTCTAGAGTTTCTGTAAGAATAACAGAAGGAACACTCAGCTAATGTTTTGTATCCATATGCTTCATTAAAGTGACCAGATGTCCTACATTTGTCAAGGGGGATGGGGAATTGGTTTTTTTTTTTTTTTTTGGTCTTTCCTGATTATTTGCTTCTAAAAGTCTATCATGGATACATTTTGTGCCTTCACTGGCCCTCCTTGCAATTCTTCTTCATGTCCTGCTCTAAAAACCTCATAATTGATAACCTACTGCTTTTTGTACTTGGGACTTCAGGGGAAAAAAACCCAAAAGCTTGCTGTTCCTCTGTGGTTCTATAGTTTATTGTGTAAAAAATTTATATCAGGATCCTCATCTTGCCTATGTAGTCCTATGAAATAAATTTATAGTCTAAAGCAAGCAAGATCCTTTTTTTTTTAAGGGCTGAGCTCTTCCACACATTTTAAATCTTCTCGTAAGTACTGAATTTAAATAATAAAATGTGATCTTTTACATAGTAAATAGTGTCAGGAAAAATTGTCCAAGATTTGGAAATGGAGGAAGGAGGTTACTGGACATCCTTCGGATGGAAAGCCAAGTGTTGCCTATCAGATTCTTTAGTGATTATTCACTTCTTAGGAGATGTGCACCTGAGTAACTTTGTATTGATTAGGTCAGGTGTTTGAAAACATGATAGTCTCAGAATCCCATTATATTCTTAAAAATTGACCTCCAGGGACTTCCCTGGTGGCGCAGTGGTTAAGAATCCGCCTGCCAATGCAGGGAACACGGGTTCAAGCCCTGGTCCGGGGAGATTCCACATGCTGCAAAGCAAGTAAGTCCATGCGCCACAACTACTGAGCCTGCTCTCTAGAGCCCACAAGCCACAACTACTGAGTCCGAGCACCACAACTACTGAAGCCTGCACGCCTAGAGCCCGTGCTCCGCAACGAGAAGCCACTGCAATAAGAATCCTCACACTGCAGCAAAGAGTAGCCCCTGCTCGCCACAACTAGAGAAAGCCCGTGCGCAGCAACAAAATCCCAACACAGACAAAAATAAATTAAAAAAAACATTGACCACCAAATTTTTGTTTACATGGATTTTATCTATTGATATTTACTGTATTGTAACTTAAAGCTAAGGAATTAAAATACACATTTCTTTATTTTAAATAACAATAACGAATCCATCACCTGTTACCATAGAACCGGCTTATTTTTATGACAAATAATTATATTTTCCAAAATACAATATTTAGGGGAAGAGCAATATTGTTTTACAATTTTTGCAAGTGTCTTTAATGTCTGGCTTGATAGAAGACAGCTGTATTCTCATGTCTGCTTCTGCTTTCAATTGGCTGCAGTGTGGTTTTGGTTGAAATATATATATATTAAAAAAATAGTCCCACACAGGTATGTAGTTAGGAAAAGGAGGAGACTTCTAAGAACCCTTTCATATAATTGTGATGTTCTTTGATATTACACCAACAGTTGACAAGTGGTAGTTTCTTAAAGGTTAGTTGCAATGTGGTATCTGATACCATACTAATGAACTTTTCAAACTGTTCCTTTTAAATTCATTGTCCTATCTTGCACTTTAAATGGATCATTTATCCATGTCTGATTATATAACATCGTGCATTAGTCACTTAGAAAGTATTGGTATGTGGATATATGCAGATTTTCTAAATGCTAACACATTTGACATCCAATATTAAAAAAAATTAAATTTGTTCATATTACCCCCAATCTCATCAGCCATTCTTGCAAACCGGATGGTCTAAAGGAAGCACACATTCATGGTGGTTTGGAGAATAGAATGCCATTAGACCCCAGGGAGCCCTCTAAAATATATTTTCTTAAAGGGATCATTACACAAGTATGTAAAAAGTATGTAAAACTATAAGCACAAAGGTGTTTGTCACAGCATTGTTTATAATAGAGAAAGATTGGAAATAACCTTAGATTATCCTTAATAGATAACCTGTTAATAAAGTGTGGGAATACAAAAAATCAGATTATTTTACTCATTAAACTAC
>NW_020185339.1:21685413-21739123 GCF_003031525.2 Neophocaena asiaeorientalis asiaeorientalis | reverse complement strand
TATATATATATATATATATATATGTATGTATGAAAAGATGTACATGCTTTATTGTAGAGTGGAAATTTTTATCATAAAACTGCATTAAAGAATTTTGGAGTATGTATATTGGCATAGATAGGTAGACAGATAAAGTTTTGAAGGAGATTCTCCAAAGTGTTAATCATAAGTATGTCTGGGTTGAGAGGTTTGGGGGCTTTTGATTCTCTTTTTAATATTTTGATTGTTTAATTTTTGTTAATAGACACATGTATCAATTTTTTATAGTCAGAGAAAACAGTAACACTATTCTATTTTTGGAAAATGAAAGTTTTGTTCCTTAAATTAGAAAATATGCATGTGTTTTCTTTTTTTTTTGCGGTACGCGGGCCTCTCACTGTTGTGGCCTCTCCCATTGCGGAGCACAGGCTCTGGCCCGTGCAGGCTCAGTAGCCATGGCTCACGGGTCTAGCCACTCCGCGGCATGTGGGATCTTCCCGGACCGGGGCACGAACCTGTGTCCACTGCATCGGCAGGCAGACTCTCAACCACTGCGCCACCAGGGAAGCCCCATGTGTTTTCTTTTTTGCGGTTCGCGGGCCTCTCACTGTTGTGGCCTCTCCCGTTGCGGAGCACAGGCTCTGGACGCGCAGGCTCAGCGGCCATGGCTCACGGGCCCAACCGCTCCGCAGCATGTGGGATCTTCCCGGACCAGGGCACGAACTCATGTCCCCTGCGTCGGCGGGCGGACTCTCAACCACTGTGCCACTAGGGAAGCCCCTGTGTTTTCATTTTGACAGTCAGTGCCAGCAAGAGTTCAAAGCAAGGTGTTGCTTATGTACTACTAGTAGAACTATTAGTGCAATCTTCCTGACAAATGATTTTACTTAACATTCTTAAAATTTTTATATCTGCTAACCAGCTAACTTACCTCAATTAATTATCCTATAGAAATACTCAGAGACTTGTGTAAAACATAAATGCCAAACAATAGGAAATGATTTGAATTTGTTATGGTTCTCTATTTGATAGGCTACCATGAAGAGGATGCTATGAATTTCTCTTAGGTTTTTACCTCTTTGAATGTGTATGCTGCTGTGATTTGGAAAAAGAAGGAAGAGGAAGTTGAGAGATGGGGGTCAAAAGCCATCTTCCCCTCTTTTTGGCAGGTCTGTGGGATCTCTTGCCTTTTTAGTCCTTCCTTTCCTTGCTCCTACACTTTGACCTCTAGTCTCCACTATTCTTGGTCTCTAGTTGCCACCACCCTAGTTGTTATTGGTCCATGATTCTAGATGTTACTTAGGATTACAGGTCCACATTCCTAAATCTTTCTGATAATGTTTTATTTCTGGGACTCAGAACTACTATTGCAGAAACTATTGAAAACAAGAAAGACTTGTTTTTAACCAATTATTTTACAATATAAAGAGGTATAAAAATGAGTATGAGTATGCCAGGGATACTCATAGATACCAGAATATACATTTTCCATTCAGAGAGCAGAAAGCATTAAATATTTAATAGTTGTGTGTCTTTTTTAAGGGTGGTATAAATATAAATTTTCTTCTCCTGTAAAACTATTGAAAATTATTAAAAAATGCTTTTCCTAAGTACAGCTGAGACATTTTTTGGACAGTTTTTCTTTATATTCAATTTAAGTTTCTGTGCACTCAAGAGCAACCATAATCGGATCTAAAGAGCACTAAAGAGCCATGGGTTCCCAGGGCTAACAGCTAGAAAAATTCCTCATGAGTAAAATTAAGTTGCTAATCTACAGGATCTCTCCATCTTTCTCCAATATCATAGTAAAAGAGAAATTCCCACTCTATCCAAAGGATTACCTTTTTCTTTTCTTTTTCCTTAAAGTAGAATTCTGTAATCCCAGGTTAAGATAGAATAATATGTATATTTTTAATATATAAGTGTATGAGTTTTTTTATAAGCAAGGGGTCTATATTGAATTTCTAGTAAGAAATTGTCAATCTTTAATATTAGAATGTATTTTTGAAGCCAGGCCCAGCTCTGAAGATAGGCCTTATTAATGCATCCACAGAAGTCATATTTTTTTAATTTGGCTATTCCAATATAGGAGGAGAAAAAACAAAAGACTTCTAACATTTAAAAAGCCAAGTAGAAAATAAGTTTTCATCATAATCGTAAATATTTAATCTTAAATAATTTTTCATCTTAATTATGAAATGATTTTTATTGTCCAAAAATATTCCTACACCTCAGTTATAAAAAGAAATTTTTACTGCCTGTGGACAATGTCAGGTTTATTTTTCATGTATTCCCATTTTGTTACTATGTGTAGTGGTTAAATCTAAAGAAAATTTAAATAGATCCCTGACTAAAAGTAAACACAAAAAGCAGCAGGAGCCATAAGGATAACAATAAAATAGCTGTCTCTCACTAAAGGAACTAGGAAAATATTCTGTTTCAGTTTCTTGGCATCTCTGATTATGATTTTGTTGTTTAAGTCACACGCATGTAGGGAGGTTTCAAAGTAATGTAAATTTGGGGGGAAAGTTCACAGGGTTTGGAGTTTTGGTTCATGTGGATTCACCCACTCTAGTTGTATTTAGGTTAGGTTTCAGATGAAACCAGGTTTCTAAACAAGACTTGATATTACTGCCAATATTCGCATGGCTTAGAGTGAAAACTATCGTGATCCCCATTGATAACAAAAGCGAGCATTATGTATTTCTAAGTACTCATTGCACACAGAATGCCTAATGACATTTTCAACTTTTTTTATGTGAATTCTATTTTATTTATTTATTTTTATACAGCAGGTTCTTACTAGTTGTCTATTTTATACATATTAGTGTATGTATGTCAATCACAATCTCCCAATTCATCCCACCACCCACTACCCGCCCCCCACCCCGGTTTCCCCCCTTGTTTGTTTGTTCTCTACATCTGTGTCTCTATTTCTGCCTTGCAAACTGGTTGATCTGTACCATTTTTCTAGATTCCACATATATGCATTAATATACGATATTTGTTTTTCTCTTTCTGACTTACTTCACTCTGTGTGACAGTCTCTAGGTCCATCCATGTCTCTACAAATGACCGAATTTCGTTTCTTTTTATGGCTGAGTAATATTCCATTGTATATATGTACCACATCTTCTTTATCCATTCGTCTGTTGATGGGCATTTAGGTTGCTTCCATGACCTGGCTATTGTAAATAGAGCTGCAGTGAACATTGGGGTGCATGTATCTTTTTGAATCACAGTTTTCCCAGGGTATATGCCCATTAGTGGGATTGCTGGGTCATATGGTAGTTCTATTTTTAGTATTGTAAGGAACCTGCATACTTTTCTCCATAGTGGCTGTACCAGTTTACATTCCCACCAACAGTGCAAGAGGGTGCCCTTTTCTCCACACCCTCTCCAGCATTTGTTGTTTGTAGATTTTCTGATGATGTCCATTCTAACCAGTGTGAGGTGATACCTCATTGTAATTTTGATTTGCATTTCTCTAGTAATTAGTGATGTGAGCAGATTTTCATGTGCCTCTTGGCCATCTGTATGTTTTCTTTGGAGAAATGTCTATTTAGGTCTTCTGCCCAATTTTTGGTTGGGTTGTTTGTTTGTTTTTAATATTGAGCTGCATGTGCTGTTTATGTATTTTGGAGATTAATTCTTTGTCTGTTGGTTCATTTGCAAATATTTTCTCCCATTCTGAGGGTTGTCTTTTCATCTTGTTTATCGTTTGCTCTGCTGTGCAAAAGCTTTGAAGTTTTATTAGGTCCCATGTGTTTATTTTTGTTTTTATTTCCATTACTATAGGAGATGGGTCAAAAAAGATCTTGCTGTGATTTGTGTCAAAGAGTGTTTTTCCTATGTTTCCTCTAAGAGTTTTATAGGATCTGACCTTACATTTAGGTCTTTAATCCATTTTGAGTTTATTTTTGTGTATGGTGTTAGGGAGTGTTCTAATTTCATTCTTTTACATGTAGCTGTCCAGTTTTCCCAGCACCACTCATTGAAGAGACTGTCTTTTCTCCATTGTATATCCTTGCCTCCTTTGTCATAGATTAGTTGACCATAGGTGTGTGGGTTTATCTCTGGGCTTTCTATCCTGTTCCATTGATCTATCTATATATTTCCATTTTTGTGCCAGTACCATATTGTCTTAATTACTGTAGCTTTATAGTATAGTCTGAAGTCAGGGAGTTTGATTCCTCCACCTCCATTTTTTTCCCTCGAGATTGCTTTGGCTATTTGGGGTCTTTTGTGTTTCCATACAAATTTTAAGACTTTTTGTTCTAGTTCTGTAAAAAATGCCATTGGTAATTTGATAGGGATTGCACTGAATCTCTAGATTGCTTTGGGTAGTAGATTCAGTTTCACAATATTGATTCTTCCAAGCCAAGTACATTGTATATCTCTCCATCTGTTTGTCTTATCTTTGATTTCTTTCATCAGTGTCTTATAGTTTTCTGAGTACAGGTCTTTTACCTACTTAGGTAGGTTTATTCCTAGGTATTTTATTCTTTTTGTTGCAATGGTGAGTGGGATTGTTTCCTTAATTTCTCTTTCTGATTTTTGCTGTTAGTGTATAGGAATGCAAGAGATTTCTGTGCATTAACTTTGTATCCTGCAACTTTACCAAATTCATTGATTAGCTCTAGTAGTTTTCTGGTGGCATCTTTAGGATTCTCTATGGGTAGTATCATGTCATCTGCAAACAGTGACAGTTTTACTTCTCTTCTGATTTGGATTCCTTTTATTTCTTTTTCATCTCTGAGTGCTGCAGCTAGGACTTCCAAAACTATGTTGAATAAGAGTGGTGAGTGTGGACATCCTTGTCTTGTTCCTGATCTTAGTGGAAATGCTTTCAGTTCTTCACCATTGAGAATGATGTTTGCTGTGGGTTTGTCATATATGGCCTTTATTATGTTGAGGTAGGTTCCCTCTATGCCCACTTTCTGGAGAGTTTTTTATCATAAATTGGTGTTGAATTTGTCAAAAGCTTTTTCTGCATTTATTGAGAAGATCATATGGCTTTTATTCTTCAATTTGTTAATATGGTGTATCACATTGATTGATTTGCATATTTTGAAGAACCCTTGCATCCCTGGGATAAATTGATCATGGTGGATGATCCTTTTCATGTGTTGTTGGGTTCTGTTTGCTGGTATTTTGTTGAGGAATTTTGCATCTATATTCATCAGTGATATTGGTCTGTAATTTTCTTTTTTTGTAGTATCTTTGTCTCTTTTTGGTATCAGGGTGATGGTGGCCTCATAGAATGAGTTTGGGAATATTCCTTCCTCTGCAATTGTTTGCAAGAGTTTGAGAAGGATGAGTGTTAGCTTTTCTCTAAATGTTTGATAGAATTCACCTGTGAAGCCATCTGTTCCTGGACTTCTGTTTGTTGGAAGATTTTTAATCACAGTTTCCATTTCATTACTTGTGATTGGTCTGTTCATATTTTCTATTTCTTCCCGGTTCAGTCTTGGAAGGTTATACCTTTCTAAGAATTTGTCCATTTCTTCCAGGTTGTCCATTTGATTGACATAGAGTTGCTTGTAGTAGTCTCCTATGATGCTTTGTATTTCTGTGGTGTCCATTGTAACTTCTCCTTTTTCATTTCTAATTTTATTGATTTGAGTCCTCTCCCTCTTTTTCTTGAGGAGTCTGGCTAAAGGTTTATCAATTACCAGCTTTTAGTTTTATTGATCTTTGCCATTGTTTTCTTTATTTCTATTTCATTTATTTCTGCCCTGATCTTTATGATTTATTTCCATCTACTAACTTTGGATTTTGTTTGTTGTTCTTTCCCTAGTTCCTTTAGTTGTAAGGTTACATTGTTTATTTGAGATTTTTCTTGTTTCTTGTGGTAGGATTGTATTGCTATAAACTTCCCTCTTACTACTGCTTTTGTTGCATCCCATAGGTTTTGGATCGTCATGTTTTCATTGTCATTTGTCTCCGGGCATTTTTAAATTTCTTCTTTGATTTCTTCAGTCATCTCTTGGTTATATAATAAAGTATTGTTTAGCCTCCATGTGTTCGTGTTTTTTACAGTTTTTTCCCTATAATTGATTTCTAATCTCATAGCATTGTGGTTGGAAAAGATGCTTGATATGATTTCAATTTTCTTTAATTTACCAAGGCTTGATTTGTGAGCTAAGATGTGATCTATACTGGAGAATGTTCCGTGTTCACTTGAGAAGAAAGTGTAATCTACTATATTCAGATGGAATGTCCTATAAATATCAATTAAATCTATCAGGTCTGTTATGTCATTTAAAGCTTGTGTTTCCTTATAAATTTTCCGTCTCGATGATCTGTCTTTTGGTGTAACTGAGGTCTTAAAATCCCCCACTATTATTGGGTTACTGCCGATTTCCCCTTTTATAGCTATTAGCATTTGCCTTATGTATTGAGGTGCTCCTATGTTGGGTGTGTATATATCTATAATTTTTATATCTTCTTCTTGGATTGATCCCCTGATCATTATGTAGTGTCCTTCCTTGTCTCTTATAACATTCTTTATTTTAAAGTCTATTTTATCTGATATGAGTATTGCTACTCCAGCTTTCTTTTGATTTCCATTTGCATGGAATATCTTTTTCCATCCCCTCACTTTCAGTCTGTATGTGTCCCTAGGTCTGAAGTGGGTCTCTTGTAGACAGCATATATATGGGTCTTGTTTTTGTGTCCATTCAGCGAGCCTATGTCTTTTGGCTGGAGCATTTAATCCATTCACATTTAAGGTAATTATCGATATGTATGTCCCTATTACAATTTTCTTAATCATTTTGGGTTTGTTTTTGTAGGTCCATTTCTTCTCTTGTGTTTCTCACTTAGAAAAGTTGCTTTAGCATTTGTTGTAAAGCTGGTTTGGTGGTGCTGAATTCTCTTAGTTTTTTCTTGTCTATAAGCTTTTGGTTTCTCCATCAAATCTGAATAAGATCCTTGCCAGGTAGAGTAATCTTGGTTGTAGGTTCTTCCCTTTCAAGTCTTTGAATATATCATGCCACTCCCTCTGGCTTGTAGAGTTTCTGCTGAGAAATCAGCTGTTAACCTTATGGGAGTTCCCTTGTATGTTATTTGTCATTTTTCCCTCGTTGCTTTCAATAATTTTTCTGTGTCTTTAATTTTTATCAATTTGATTACAATGTGTTTCAGCATGTTTCTCCTTGGGTTTATCTTGCCTGGGACTCTCTGTGACTCCTGGACTTGGGTGGCTATTTCCCTTCCCATGTTAGGCAAGTTTTCAACTATAATCTCTTCAAATATTTTCTTGGGTGCTTTCTCTCTCTCTTCTCCTTCTGGGACCCCTATAATGCAAATGTTGGTGCGTTTTATGTTGTCCCAGAGACCTCTTAGGCTTTCTTCATTTCTTTTCATTCTTTTTTCTGTATTCTGTTCCACAGCAGTGATTTCCACCATTCTGTCTTCCAGGTCACTTATCTGTTCTCCTGCCTCAGTTATTCTGCTATTGATTCCTTCTTGTGTATTTTTCATTTTAGTTATTGTATTGTTCATTTCTGTTCTTTAATTCTTCTAGGTCTTTGTTATACATTTCTTGCATCTTCTCAAATCTTTGCCTCCATTCTTTTTCTAAGGTCCTGGATCATCTTCACTATCAATATTCTGAATTCTTTTTCTGGAAGGTTGCCTATCTCCTCTTCATTTAGTTGTTTTTCTGGGGTCTTATCTTGTTTCTTCATCTGGTACATAGTCCTCTGCCTTTGCATCTTGTCTATCTTTCTGTGAATGTGGCTGCAGGATTGTAGTTCTTCTTGCTTCTGCTGTCTGCCCTCTGGTGGATTGACATTTTTAACTTTGGAAAGAGCTGCTTTTATTTAAGTATACTGAGCTGAAAGGTTGGTTTTATAAGATTTTAGCATCAGTAAAATGGAAACAAACTTAATTTTGTTCCATTGAAAATATAAGGTCACTTATTATGGATCAATGAAAAATTATGCATTATTATAATGAATTGTTAAATCATACATGTATCATACACCTTAAGAGAATGTGAATACTGTTGAGGAAATGAGTTTTCCAAAAGGTGCTTTGTTTTATATTAATGCATAATGTACATTGGAGCATGTTTTTTCTCTCCAACACATTTGCTTTTATATTTTTATCAAAATACTTTGTTTTTCAGCCATATTTCTTATAATGTCTTACTAAAGAAAAGTTCATGCAACCTATACAAAGTGTGATGGGATGACAAGGGAGGGAATTTTTGCAATGAATTCATTACATTTACAAAACACTTTATATTTGCAAAGTTATTTATATATAGTGTTTCATTGCTCATCAAATAACTTGATTGTGCAAATATTATCTACTGTGATCAGATGATAACACTATGTCCCGGAGAGATTAACAGTTGCTAGTTCAATGGTGCATTTGAAAAAAGCATCCAGTTCTTCTAACCTCTTATCAAATGTTCTTTTCACTACCACACTGAGGGAGGGGATCATTAACTCAAATACTGGAGGCTATCACACTGACATGAATCCTTGATCATAAATGACTTAAATTATTTTGATCTACAGCTGTTTAAATTAAAATTCAACAAATAATTGCTCAACTTCATTTTATGCTGACTGCAGAGACTTGGCCTTGGAGGGCCTGAAAAGGGGATCTATTACCCAGAAAATACAGAAAAGTTTTTATTGGATTGAATTAAAGTGATTCACTTCTTTTTTCTTCTTTAAAGATCTTTTCATTGATTGTTATTTTTAAAAATCCCTTAGGAAATTCTTTATAAATGAATAAGGTTGATTTTGTGATTAAACTACATTCTGCTACTTGTTGTTTTCCTCACTTGGAGTGCTTGGAACTTTCTCCCTCTCCATGTCTACTTTCACTTCATCTATACACCTGTTACCCCAAGTAGCTTTTGCTCATTCTTTCTACCCTTTAATCTCTTTCGTGCTCACTTAAAATAGGCTTACTGTGAAGGTGCATTTCAATCTTGGGGTGGGGTATTTAAAAGTAAAAATTTAAAGAACAGAGTAACAATCTTCCAGTATTAATTCTGCCTTTATAAGCATATATTGAGCTGAGAAAATTATTTTAATGACATTTTTAATCAGTTTCTTCAGGCTCTTGACCAAAATGTTTTGAGATTTTTACCAAGTGTAGAGGTCTCTCCAATATTGGGAATTAAAAAATCATTAAGACCCCAGTCCTTGATCTTGAGAATCCTTGAGTTGAGTAGAATCTTCCAGTTGAGTACATTGGCATATTTATTTTTGCCCAATTTGCAGATTGTTTGCAGAATGTTTAATAGGTCCTTGATTTAACCATCACTCTGTGACTCTGACAATCCATACAATGGAATTTCATTTGTTACATTAAATTGGAAGGGAAGGGATGGGTTAGACCACTAAGCCTTCTTGGGTAATAAAAGCGATCTTAAAGAAGAACTGATTGCTTACGCTGATACAGTTTTGTCAAATTTGGAGAGCCATAATTAACTATGTATTAAAGAAAAATCACACCTCATTTTCTGACATTCTGTCTGACTAGGTTAAATTCTTATTTTTTCTCTTTTCAAAATTGGTTTGAATTTTCTAGCCACTATCACTACAAATGACCTGTCTCAGTTCAGAGGGATAATATTTTGAAGAGATTTATATAGAGCATTTCATACGCATATCAGTGTTTAGGTTTTTCCTCATAAACATTTTTTAGGTTAGCTGATTAAATATTAAAATTTTTCCTAGCTGTGAAGTAGGATTTTTCCCCAAGATTTCCAAAGCCTGGATACTGAAAACGATGAAACCCTATATTTTATTGGCAAAGAGCTCTAAGGATTTAAACCTTTAATCAAGACTTGCTAAATGCTTGAGTTTATAAATTGTTTATGAGTTAACCAGGACTCTCCACCCAAATCTGTTCTGCTTGAGTGTAAGGGCTGGTTCTCTGCTTACAGTATCCTAGACAGTACAGGCTTCCATGTTCACATGTGACTGGAGCCAAGATGAGATGAGAGTGGTCTGATCATGTATAGAAATGCTGAAACATTGTTGGCATGGATCCACTCGAAGTTACTGGGTTTTCACTTGAGAAGGAGTCTGGAAATGTGTTTTAAATGACATTCTATCTTCTCTTCTGCTTGTCTCTTAAAACCCTTGCCTGTCCCCTGTAGCCGATGTAACACATACACTCTTCCAGGAGGACAGTCAGACAAGCACAGGGTTTGATTCATAGCCAGCTTTGTTCCAACACAGTTGTATGAGAGCCACATTCATGAAGCTAATGACCCTTTTCTGGCCCTGCTGCAGAATTCCAAGTGTTCTTCCCAGATGGCTGTGCAGCTTCAGTCCCACCAACAGGCTGGAGTCTTCATCCATCCAACAAAAGAGATGTCTGCTTGACTCTGGAATGTTAGCATGGCATTTCTAATGATGACAATACCAAGATTTATGCAACTGGAGATATATATGCAGAAGACAATACTGTTAGGTAAAGAGTGGATTTTTTTTCTTGGCCATCCATTCTAAGAAATGATATGCAGCTGTATCCTATCTTTAACATCAGGAGAATACTTTCATTTATGCGTTCAATCGGTTATTAAAAACTCATTTGCTGAGCACCACTCAACTGTTTGTGGTAGGTGCTGGGGATACGGAAACAAATAAGACATGTTTCATTTCCATAGGCCAGAGACCCATAAACAGTTATTAATGAGACAGATGAGGGAGGTATGCCTAAAGGTAACAAAGAGGCAAGAGTAAACAACATTGCTCTGGGGGAGAGAAAACTGGAAGCAGGAAAAGCTCCACAGAGGAAGCGGTTAGAGTGGAACATGTGATGTTTTTTATTTATTTGTTCCTGTTTCTTATTGTCTCATAAAGTGAAGGAAATTTTCCTTACTCAATTTAACATTAATAGTTTTAATTTTACATCAATGATGTCTTTTAATTCCCGTAACAAATGCCACAGTGTGTGTGTTATTCCTTTTTTCTTACCAGAAAGTTGAACTTCAGAGATTAAGTGACTTACTCAAGGTCACATAACTGGTAATTGGAGAAACTGGAGCTAAAAATCCTCCCGTGGCACCAATTCTGCTTTTTTCACAAACACACTGCCTCTATTTGATGGTATTTTGGCTTCATAGACATAATGCTTCATGACTTAAATTCAGCTCATGCCTGATTATCCAATTTGATTTTAGTTGACCCAGATGCTAAGGAATTTGCTTTTGCTTTTGATTGCAAATATTAGAGGAACGTAAAAGAATTTTACAAGGCATTGGTACTTGAGTGATTTAGTTCACAAAAGTCTTATGATGCAGCTACTTTGTTTCCATTTTACAGATGAGCAAACTGAATCTCAGAGTAATGAAGTAACTTGCTCAAAGTTGCATAGTTAGTATATAGAAGAGCTTGGGTTTAGTCTTGGCAGTCTGGCTCCAGAGCTCACCACTATGTTCTGATATCTGATAAGTCACAAGTTTAGTCCACCCTATGGTAGTTCAAGAATTAATGAAATAGATGATTCAAACTATCTGGAGATCCTTTCCAGACTTTTAAAAATATAAGATTATTCTACTGTATAAACCTGAAGAGAAAGTAGAAAAGATATGGTATTGGGACACCTACACTCTGCTTTTTCCCAATTTACCACTTTACATCTGTTCTTTCAAAAAACATAGGATGATGTAACAGTTTCATATTTATGCATGACAATTTGTATATTAATGATGGCTTTGCACGTTGAAAGCAAGTGTGTTAGATGCCCTTACATCCTTCCTGTCCACACTGTCAAAGAAGTGCTTTCCCCAAAACATAGTAATGCCTTGTTCCCATTTCTTTGGTTCACCTCCTCTATTTGGCTAGGAAACAGGCGAATCTATCCAACAGATTCCAATTTGTTTGTATTTCTCTATCCTAGAAGGGCTTCTGGGATTTTCTCTCAAAAGCATTTAGGAAAAAGAGGAGAAAAGGTGGAAGAGAGAAGAAAAGTAAGAGAGAATGTAAATTCCAGGAGCCTGAGAATAAGCATGCCAGTTTTTTGATTGATGACTCAGTTCGGTGTGGTATATGTGTTTGGTGTGGTATATGTGGTATATGTTTGATGTGGTATATGTGGTATATGTTTGGTGTGGTATATCACACTATCCTAAAAATTAGTGATGAGAAGACTTTCTGTGAATAAGTCAGCCGTTTAGTGCAGCAAATGCTCTGGTTCTTATTCGCTACATGGAACCAAAACACAAAATATAAACGCCCACTATGACACTTAGAATGGACTTTCAGACTATCTGTTTTAAGACTATTTTTAGAATATATATAGTATAAAATCTTACTATTTGATTAGTTTCCTTTCCTTAGCATCATACTTACATAAAATATTCAGGGACAATTAGAGAAGATGGTAGCAGGGTGGGGAATCCAGATGTGCCATGGAGATTCTTGAACCAGTTATTACTCTTTATCCATGTGACGAAGATTAAGGATCTAACTCTAACTGAAAAACTAAAGAGGCACCATTTGTCCCAGTTGGAAAGCCAGATTTCATAGCAATTATAGTTCATTGATTAAGTAGAAGTTAAAGAGCAAGGGAAACATCAACAAGTCCATACACCTGTGACAGATGGATGTGGCAGCCTAAGGGTGTGTGAAATATTCCATCACACAGGAACAAAGAAAAAACTTAAATCTAAGAAGAAAGAATACCATCATTGGCTCGGGATGATGCTTGATTTAATCAGATACCTTATATTGAGGGTCTATATTGTGTAGAAAATAATTTGAGCAGTTATGATATGCAGTATTTTGTTCAGACATAATCTTCTGAATATTCTGCAGGTTTGAAGTTCTTTTCTGCAGGTTTGATTTCCCTAATGGTCAAATTAATAGTGACTAGTTTACTAAGTTGATAATTCAGGGGAATCAAGTTAGCATACAATGAACCTGCCTCACAAGTTTACCTGGTAGTGCTAAAATGTCCACATTCTTAATCTCTGATTATAAAATTAATTCTAAAAAATTTAATTGTATTTCCAGCTGCTGCAGAATATGGCATAAACTGAATGTTACGTGGGACTACTATTAATTCAGGGGTTTTTTTGCTCATCTTCTGAACTGGTTGAGTACTTTACTTTGTAGGACTGGTTGACTTAGAGAATGCTTTCAGAAAAGTGCATGGAATAAAATATTGTAGCTTGCTCCCCCCCAAAACAAAAATGTGTGTATATTTAAAATGAACCTAAACAGATGGCAAAAGGACTGCTTAGAAGTTGTTTTTATTTTAAAATGGCTAAAGTAAAATAAAACATGAGAATAACTGAATTAATTGAATTACTATTGGTTTCAGCTTAGCTCTTTTGGAATTGCAGAATTATTTTTACTGCCATTATATGAGAATCATTTTTAAAGTGTTATCTTGATATAGAAATATGTATTTTAAGTGCTAGTCCAAAATTAAAAGAAGAGTATTTTTTTAACACTATCAGAGGGAGGGAGGGAGGGAGAGAAAGAGAGGCTGTGAAGGGGCGAAGGGGAAGGGATAGAGACTGAATATTAGATAAATGTGATAAGCAAGGGAAACTATTTATGTAGCATCTGATTTCTGAATTACTCTTCTTGTGTTCTTCCATAGAAACAGGAAGTGCTATGTCACATGAAATTACTAAAATAATACATTCTCATAGCTTCTTGAGGGAAAATTATGTTGAATCTGATCAAAGAATAATGCAGTGAGCCGAAGCAGGAGATTAGCAGAGACTATCATTGCCTTTGATTGTCCTTTGTTATCACCTCTAATTCTAAGGTTATTAGTCACTCACATGTAGTGAGGCATCTCATCTCCAATATCAATTGCTTTGTTAAAATCCCATAAGAATCTATACTGCTCCCGAGAGCACTAACGTAACTCAAGGATTGACGTGTTTGTAATCAAGTTGTGTACCAGAAAAATAATATATTTGCCGAAAGTGAAGCCATTTTCCATCTTCTGTCACTAGACTTAATTAGGTAGTTAGGTGACTTAAAAGGATTTTCTTGGTGTATGTCAAGTAAAGTTAAACTTGTTGTGAATCCTTCTACTTAGAATGAGATTGTGAAAGATAAGCTTTACACAGAAAGTAATTGACTAATCACTTCTAGAATCCATTTCTCTTTCTTCAGATATTGCTATTGGGTTCAGCCTGGTTTCTCTTGCCTTATCCTAAAGTAGAATTTCAGTTGTGCTGATGACATCATAATTCATAAGATGATGACATCATAATTCGTAATTCCTCCACATTCCCCAGAGTCAGAACATATACACTAAGGTCATTCCGGTGGCACTTAGCCATTACAGATTCAAGATATAACAACACCACCACTGTCTACAAATTGGCACCTGCCGTCGGCACTTGCCATCTGCCTCTACAAGGATTACATCATGAGCTGCTGCAGCCGCTGATTTTCAACACCCCCTGAAAGGAGTTCAGAGTGGAGAGCAGAAATGAGGCACTCTGTGCTCTGAGAAAACTGGCAGAACAGGTCTTCAGATAGTTAGATCGTTTTATTCTCAGAAGCCGATTTTATGAGCCCAATTCTCCCCTCATATCTAGAAAAGCACTAAAATCCTTCACGGTGACGACTGGTCCTCGTGACTAGAAGAAACCTTCTGCGAGGTTTCTGCAAAAAAATTTGCAGAAATTTTTGTGCTTTCTGCAAAAACTTTGTGCTTGATTTTATGTACTCCCCCTTCACCAAAATCACATATATACGGACCATCCCCCCTACCTCTTTGGAGCAGTTTCTCAGAGCTATCTGAAATGCTGTCTCCCAGGCTATAGTCTTCATTTTGCCCCAAATGAAACTTGACTCACAATTCTCAGGTTGTGCATTATTTTAAGTCGACACCACCAACAATAAATCAACATTATTATGCATGTAATCAAGTGCAGCCATATAATATCAAAAGTACTAATGACAAATATTCGGTTAAAAAGTGAAAGTTCTGAGGAAAAGTGAAAAAATACCAAGGTATCAGTGGGACTCTTGGAAACTGTTTCCAAATTGATTTCTTCTGAGTTCAAATTTTTTAATGTGATGGAGTTTATTTTTTTTTAGTGTTGGGCCAGAAAAATATCTTCTATCTTAAAATACCAACTTAGTGATGTACAAATAAGCATAAAGTCATGAATTTTAAAGTGAAAAAGGAAACTTAGCCTTCATTTAGCCCAATGTTTACAATAATGACAGATCATCAGAATTACCTAGAATTGCACATACACACACACACACACATATATATGTGTGTGTGTGTATATATAATATATATACACATATAATGTATATATTTGTATTTATGGTGTACATATATATATATATGTGTGTGTGTGTATGTTGTTTGGCTTCATTTCTGGAGATTCAGTTCTAATTTAGTAGGTCTAGAGACTAGCAAAGCAAGGTTTCTGATGACCATCCAGATTTGAAAGTCATTTATGTTACAACTTCCATAATTTTGCATATGAGGCAACTGAAGTCTATGTGGATTGGCCAACCTACCAATTGTCATATAGCCAATGGATAGGAGTCAGGGATAAAACCCAGGCTTCCTGATTCTTGACTTTTCCCATTAACCCAGGCTTCTTCAAGATGTTCTGTGAGACATGGCTAATCCTGTCTCTCACTTCACTTATAGTTTTTATCTAGTTTTTGTTTAATGAAAAATTATTTATGCTGCTAATTCACTCCTTAGCCTTTGAAGGTAACTAGACATTGTGTTTGTACATAAAAATAAAGCTGCTAACACTTGGTCCCTTTGATTGGAAACAGCTTTCACGTGTTTTCTCATTTCACTTGTTACAATTTATCTTCTAACTGGTGTTTCTTTTTTCACTTCAAATTTAAACTATTTAAATCCAGAAAAAAGCAAATTGTTTATTAAACTCATATGCTTAACAGTTTCAGAGAAGTCGGCCAATGAATTGTTTATTGAGAGGGTTGTGTTCTTTCCTTCTTCCTTTCTTTCTCTCTTCTCCTCCCTCTTATAATCCCAAAAGGTAATGGCAGATTGTAATAGCTGAAACATAATGTAATATACTGATTTCTTTGCCTGGTGTATGTATGACTGCCCTCTGTTGGATGAAAGTAGATCTGCTCTAATATGTTAGACTGTCTTGCCCTCTAGTGGTTTGTGCAGAAGATAGTAATGAGGACATTGGGGAACACTACCCGAAGGATCAGTCATTTCTTCGCAAATAATTGGTATTTTCACAAAATTCAACCAAAAGCCAGATTTAATAATAACTATAATTTAAAGTGTAAGAACTCACCCTGACTGTGCCTCAAATTTCCTTTATGGATAAATCAATAGGATCATTAAGTTAAATTAAATGAATGTGTTTTATAAGGAATGTGAAATTTATGGTTACTTTTGATACATAACTCAATTTATCACTTCTTTAACCGGAAACTTCTAATAGGTCATTTTTTGAAAATGAAATTTCCTGAAGTGGAATGAACTGTATTCACTATGACTGAGATTCTACCAACTGAAGCAGAGACAAGCAGCAGAGATTTTTAATTTTTAAAAAACACTCATTTTTGAAGAAAAAAACATTTGTGACTTAAAATATGAAAGCCAAGTTGCCTATTGTGAATTTACTACCCTTTAAACTTAGTTGAAACATAAATTTCATAATTTATCATTTAATTAATTCAAAGTCAATTGAGCATAACCTATTTTTTCCAGCTCTCAGGTAAATATGAAATAAATAAGATTCTTGCTCTTTTGTAGCCTACAGTAATCAGATTTGAAGATGCTGGCAGGGCTGAGTCTTGTTTCTAAGAATAGATTAATTTTTTCCATTTGTTCTATTACCCTAAATTTACCACTCTCATGGCTCTTGTTTATCAGCTCAATAATTCATCTCTGAATCTCCAGGGTAGAGTATAGTACATGAACCATGGTGGACCTTTAATAAATCGTTTTTTCCAACACCTCTTCTAAGCCTTACCTCTTCTCTTGCTCCCTCTGGTGTCCAAGAAACGCTGAGATCCTACCCTATCATCAAAACCTCCACTGAAAGGTAAATCAGGCATCATTGCCTTAAAATAAAGTCAATAATTTATTTGTCCAGGAGTAAAAAACATACAAAGCCTTTTCTTGAGCTTAAAATTGAGGACTGGACTTCCCTAGTGGCGCAGTGGTTAAGAATCCACCTGCTAATGCAGGGGACGCGGGTTCGAGCCCTTGTCCGGGAAGATCCCACATGCCGCGGAGCAACTAAGCCCGTGTGCCACAACTACTGAGCCCACGTGATGCAACTACTGAAGCCCGCACGCCTAGAGCCCGTGCTCTGCAACAAGAGAAGCCACTGCAATGAGAAGCCCGCGCACCGCAATGAAGAAGAGCCCCGCTCCCGCTCCCGGCAACCAGGGAAAGCCCGTGCACAGCAACGAAGACCCAACACAACCAAAAAATAAATAAAAATTTTAAAAATAAATAAAAAATAAAATTGAGGACTTACAGGTGTATATACACACACACCTATATATATAATAGATGCCTATATATGTGCATATATAAAAGCTTTGTATATACATATACACATACACATAAACAGATAAAGGATAGATTCTGGAGGAGAAAGGGTGGCTATTTCTAGCTCAGTGAAAGAGATTACCATGTAGGTATTTATGTTCTTTCTTTAGAAAAAAAAATATTTTGTCTTCTCACTTTATAAGACCATATGCCTTAAAAAGCAAAGCTACCTCATCTGTTGTTTTTTTTTTTTAATCTAGTGTTCATTCTTTTCATTTTTCCCAGATCATATTTGCTCATTTTTAAAACTGTGGTTTGGACACCACACACCTGAAATTGGAAATAATTAAGCCAAGGAACTTGCCATTTGCTGTCTGTACCAGCAGGAGTGACATTCAGCCAGGTAAGTCATACTGGTTGTGTAGAGCTGGTATCTATCCTAGTTGATTGCTGTATATGTTCTGGTGAGCTGGTGCTTACTACATATTTTAATGATCCCCATAGGGCAACAGGAAGTTTTCATTTGTCCACACCAGAACCTTGCATGTGCCACTCCCTCCTTCTACTCACTTTTACTTTCTCTAATACTGAATCCTCAGCCATATTAGACCTAGAACTCTTCATATTTGTTATTCTAAAAACTCTAGGATAGAGTTGATCGCAACTGCATTTGGGTACTTTGTAAGAAACCCTATTAAGGTACTTCTCATTGTCTAGCATAAGTCCTGAGCACTGGGAACTTTAGCTCTGAACATTGGTTTTTAATTTAAAAATAATTGTCAAACTTATCTTGCACTTCAAAATTTTTACCTTTTCATTCTTTTGGGAGATCGTATTTTAGTCAGATGTTATATATTCTAACTAAGACCTTTTGCATTTTATCTCTTGTCTCATATGTTCTATCTTTCTATACATTCTAGATTTTTTAAAATATTCTTTCATCTTTCAAGTAATTAATCTTCCAACATTTTTTTTAATTTCTAGAAGCTATTTCTTGTGCATGGATTTTTCTCATAGCATACCATTCTTATAATGTTTTAAGCATACTATATCTTATTTAGTCTCTCTGAAAAACAGTTTGCTTTTCAACAAATTCTCTTCATCATTATATACAAATTATATGTTTCTATTGGTTTTCCTCTATCATGATGCAGATATCCTCCAGTCTGTGTTGAAGACTGGTTTTATGCTCATATTTAAGAAGGAAAAAATAGGAAGCTGTGTGTGTGTGTGTGTAAAGTTCAGCAGACTTCAAATTACAGGAGTGGATAGGAATAACCATTAAATGAGAAAGCCTCTGAATACCGAGAGCTTTACTCTATAGTTTTTCATTCAGAGAGCTGTGCTGATGATCCAGAGATAAATGATGCCACTATTTCTTTTAGAGAGAATAACCCCCTGCTTTCGTCCATTGCTAAGAGGCCTGGTAGCAGGGGTACTGCCTGTGGTGGTGGGAGACTTCTGCTCTCTGCTAACCTCAGGGTCCCTGAGTCAAAGTCACTCAAGTGTCTCTTGGAGCAGGTTAAATCTCTTCTTGACCTTGTTGCCTGAGGAGTTCTTCCCACTCATCCTAGTCTATAGTGTTCTGCCACTTCTCATCCTTTTTCCTTTTGTCTTCTTCTAAAATGCATGAGTTATTTGTCAGTTAATAGCATCTTCATCATTTTCTTCATTGTTGTAAAATTTATACCTCTTTATTTTCTATACTATCAATTTAAGATGCAGGGATGAAAAGAGATATATGCCTGGGGTCAGGCCACCATTTTGAAACGGAACTCCTAAGAAGGACCAAACACTTGGTCCAGAGAGAGAACACCAAACACTTGTACTGCCCTGGTGATGAGAAAATAGAGAGTGACAGAGAGCAGTGCAGGAAGACATACGTTAAGGCCTGACGTGTTCTTAAAGCCTATCTATTGGATTAAATACACTATCCTTATTTAAATCCCATAATAAAATATTAGAATTAAACTGCTCTCTGAGGTCATCTTGCCAAACTTCAATTTGGAGGTTGGAATTCCTTCTATACCATTTCACTCAATCTGCTTCCAAAATATACTTAATCATGCTCACTGAGTACTTAATGAAGCAATGCACATTGTTGGAAAATTTCAACTTTGTTAGAAACTAATAAAGAAATGAATTCGGCTTCTCTTTTAGTTTCATCCACTAATTCTAATCTATCCATTAAAAACATGTACTTCAGGGGGCTCTGTGAACACTCGAAATTGTATATAAAAATAATTTTTAGATGTGCATAAGAACACTTTTCTGGGAAGAGGGTCCATAGGTTTCATTATGTTCTCAACTTAATCTATAACAAACAAACAAAAGACCAAAAGTCACTAGTCTCAAAGCAGTACAGAGAAAGCTGGCTTCCTTTCATTTCTGGCAGTTCTTCAAATATCCAAGGGTAGCTATAATCCATTTTTATTTTTGGTATTTGGTATTTATACAGTGAAATACTTTGATTGTATTTATACAATCAAAGTCATTTAAATAGCGTGATACCGCAGATATTTAAATAGGATACAGATTTTAAAGAGCTCGATTTAAAGTTATGATAAACCTGTTCATGTCCATACCCATAAATATAAAGAAGTCAGTTAGTAAAATAAAGCAATAAATTTAGTACATTCTAAATGATGGGAACTAGAGGCGTGCTATCTTTAAGAAGAAGTGGGATGAACAAAATAATACAGGGAATTCTCTCTATGCTCTGTGTTTAATCACCACAGTTGTAAGCTTTTCAATAACAAAGGATGGGATCAAATCAGTGTGATTTTTGCCTTCACTCACTGACAAATACATCAGCATTATTTACAAAAACCGTTGTAAAATCTCAAGCAATTTTTAGAAAGCCTATTATTTTGCATAAAGTTATCATGGCTTCACGAAAAGTATCACAATTATCAGGACTTCGAGAAATTTCAAGTTTTTTTCATTTTTATAGCATATAATTTTTCTTTGTTAAATTATTTAAATAAAAAATGATAATTTTAGACATACATTTTTAAGAATTAAATACAACTAAAATTATATGAAATATCTATACCCAGTGTACCAATGCTAATATTTTGGTGTATATACTTTCAGAATAAAATACTATATTCCTTGACGTCTTTATTTATTAGTATATTATGGATGTCCTTTCGCAAGAGTGAATATCCCCCCGGACCGGGGCACGAACCCGCGTCCCCCGCACAGGCAGGCGGACTCTCAACCACTGCGCCACCAGGGAAGCCCTACCTTTTAATTTTAACGTACTATTCCACTGTTTGAATGTACTACAGTTTACTTATAACTGTCTAAATAAACATTTTGTTTCCATTTTTTTGCTTTTATAAACAGCAGTATAATATAAAGTTTATGCATATATATTGGGTCTTATACATGTTGCCAAACTCTCTTGAGACCAACTTATCCTCCTACCCACAGTAAATTAGAATCTTCCTTTCTTTTGCACACTCAGGCTAAACCAGGGTATCGAAGCCCATTTTAGTTTTTTCTAATCTGTTAGGCAAACTGTGTATATGTCTTTGTTTTATGATGCCTTCTTTTGGGAGGGTATATCTCATTGCAAAAGACCACTGTTTCCTTCTAGAGGTAATAACAAGGTCAATGTGAGTTCTCCTGGGTTTTGAGACTTGTGATTCCATGAATAATAAGGGTTATTGTAAGAAGTCTGCAAAGAGCCTATGGTTTTGGAACAGCCTTTGCTTTATAATTAAAAAAGATGAATTCAATCCATCTCTATAAAGAGAATATATATCCTCATACTCTTATAAGGATGGAAGATGCTGTATAAACATCAATACCTATTATAGTAAATTCCCAATTTGAGAGTTATGAGGGTGAAAAGAAAAAGGAAAAGAATGCAGAGAAAGAAAGGATGGCTGTATTCAAAGGTAATCCAAAAGCTTCATTTTGGCCAATAGCTTATATGAATCTCTCACACCTGATATTTCCCCCCAAACTGCTAACAACGAATTATTTTTTAAAAAAGTAAAAAAATGGAAATAAAGTTGAAATTAAAATTAAATTAAGTGGTGTGAAATAGATCTTCCTTATACATTAGTTTGAAACAGTTATTCATAAGCAAAAATTATTTAAAAGAGGATAGAAATATCAGGAAGACCCAAGTTTAGATAAATTGACAGTGAATCATTTCCTGAAAATTACATTATCATACTTATTCAATTATTTCAACTGTAATACATTTTAGAAATTATTTTTTCACATCTAAAACCCCAGAAAATGGAGCCAATGACGTAATATATAGTAAAGTTGTTTAAACTTGTAAAAAAAACCACAGAAGAGTATTTTTCTTTATTGTATTTTAAACACAATAACCAACCTTTAGTATATTAGAAACTGAAAGGAAGTTACTGTTATCTATATTTTTTTCTTCAGACTCAGTAGGACTTACATGTGGCTTATGGACTTTTTAAGCTGAAGTTCAACAAAAAAAGGCAATTATGTACCTGGAATGTACTGGAATTAACCTAATTTGCATTTAATATTTTCAGAATAATGTTAAGTCTGTTTTTTCTATTTCTTTTTTTTTAATGGTACCTATTTCACAAGGTTATCTGTGATGTTAAATGAGACAGCGTATTTATTTATTTATTTATTTATTCATATATTCATTTATTTATTTTTTGGCTGCGTGGCATGTGGGATCTTAGTTCCCAGACTAGGTATTGAACCTGTGCCCCCTGCATGGAAGCGCAGAGCCCTAACCACTGGACCGCCAGGGAATTCCCTTTTTTCTATTTCTCTACCTTTACCTAGTCACGAGATTTCTAGTATAGATTGCATAACTTGATATTCAATGCTTTAAAATATATGCCCCTCAAACATCCAAATGACTGAGACCGTTATACCTAGCGCTTAAACGAAGACACCACTATGACGCCTCTGTGAGGATCCATCTTGATCCCACCTGAGCTGTCTGCGTCACAGGAATTGTGCCTTTCTGGAAGCCTTGGTTGGTCATTTGCATCCTGGCCGATCATATCATCACTATGCACTGGGCACAATGAAGGTTACTTTCATCTTAGGCCCGTCTTAACTGATAGCTCTGCAGCCTGCTACAACACTGGGCGTCAGGCACTCGTCTTCAGTAGCATGCCCTTTGCTTTTAGTACATTCCCTTGATGTTTCTCCTGCGTTGAATGTTCCACCCCCTCTTTTGGACCCCATGCTTTCTTCTTTCCTGGTTTGATCCCTTGGTTTTGTTGGAGCACATTATCCTTTAGCTTCCTGAGAAGCAGGTTTTGAAAACTACATTTTTGATTACTTGCATGTTAGAAATATTTTTCTACCCTCATCTGTGATTGAATTGTGTCAGGGCATAACACTCTGAAGTGAGAAATCGTTTTCCTTCAGATTTTAAAAATCATTATACCACTGTCTCCTAATCTCCGATGTTTATCTATGAAGTCCCATACCTTTCTGATTCCTGACACCACATGCATTACACCCCGGACCCCTATTTCTTTTAACTCTCTGGAAGCATTTAAGATCTTTTCATCTATATACTTTTGAAATTTCATGATGATGTCCCTTGAAAAAAGGTGTACTTTTTCACCATTATTTTGCAGGACAGTGTCTCAACCCAGCCATTCAGTTCTGAGAAATTTTATTATTTCTTTTTAATATTTTCCTTACATTTTCTCTGTTTCTTGATCTATTTCCAAGAACTTCTATTAGCTACATGTTGAAACTGGGTCCTTAAAATATGTATATTTTTAATATTTCTTGTCCCTTATTCTACTTTCTAGATGATTTCTCAATATTTTTTGATGTTTAAAATGCATCACCATTTTAATACGAATAGTTATTTGTTACACTCTGATCATTACTTTTTAAAAAAGAATCCTGTTCTTATTTTACAGTTGTAAAATTTTCTCTTATCCAAAAGTTATATTTTTGAAAATATCTTCTATGTACCCCCCTGCATTTTTTCTGAGTTTCTCTGTTTCTTCTGAGTCTCATTTTTATCTGTTTGTGTTGGTCTGCTCACTCATGTTGGAAACTTTTATTTTTATAACTTGTCTGGAGATGTTTGTCCAGTAGTTTCTGAGAATGAGGCTCTAAGAAATGGAGAGTAAGCTCTGTTGGCTTATAGACTCCTGTTGGGCTTTACATTCGTGTTACTGGTATAAGAACCTGACCAGGAGACCCCAGATATCAAAGTCTGGAGGTCTTTTCTCTTGGGACAGGAGGTATATGCAAAGAAACCCTTGGGTTATAAGCCAGTCTGTGGCCTCCAGGGCCCAGCACTGGGTATCTAAGCACTGTAAAATCCTAGGAAGACATGGTGGATCTCTCCTTTCAGCATGAAGACATTCACTTACTCAGTTTCTAAGGACAGGCCTTACACTACACTCCTCCTTGCCCCAAATCTGGAGACTCTTTGGTTCAGTTTCTCCAGAGTAAAACTTTCTCTTTTGTAAATAGGGAAGGAGGCTATTTCAGTTGTGAAGGAGGGAATCTGGGCTCTGTCTACTCCTAGGCACAATTCTGCTGATCCTTTTGTTTCTGTCTCCATCCTTAATAACTACCATTGTAAACTGACCTAATACAATTAGGTTATGCACAACTCTTAAGTCCTTTTTGGTAGATAATAGATGCCCACTAAAAAATTTTGAGGTGAATGACACTAGCTGCTCCATTCACTACCAGGTGCCACTCTAACCTTGCTACCAGGTTATAGAAAAGGTAATTCTCAAACCAAGGGTTGCCCCTATCTACACACACAAAAGAAACAGTTCATATGATCTTTCCTGTTGAATCAAGGAAATCCCAGCTCTTGGTTCCTTTAGATGTTTTTATTACCACTTTCTGAAGTGGTAGATTTGTCAAATGCTAAAATTTCAGGGCAGGATTCTATAAGCCATATAGTTGGAATTCTGCAAAAAAACACCCCAGAGTTCACAGCTTGATACAGGACCACAATTCCACTTAGGAATTCAGCCCAGGGCATCTTTCAAGGTAGAGGGAATAGACCTAGCTGGCTTCTTATACATGGTTACACAAGCATGGGAGAGTCTCTAAAATATTTTTATACAGTGACCCTATTTTGAATAATTTAAATTTTACTAATGAGAATTCATATCCAGTATTCATCAAATGAGGCAACATATTTTACCAATGTTTAGTAATATTAACCAGCCAGCTTTGGATGCTAATTAAGATATGGATAACAGAAACAAATACTTTAGCTATAGCTAGAGTAGGGCCTTCCTTAAAATGCCGTCTGATCACAACTCAGTTGTACGTTATTGATTTGTGTTTTAACTGACCAACCCTGGCTTGGACATTCTTGGTTAGTACCTGGGTTACAGCCTACGCTAAGTAGCACACATACCATATCACACTGCCTGTCGTCTACTTTTCTATAAAGTACATTAAGACTGCAACCTTGTCTTCTAAGGAAACTGTGCTTCTAAGAGCCGATCCAGACCTCTTCAGGACTTAATAGTTTCCGTATACAGGCATACCTTGGAGATATTGCAAGTTCAGTTCCAGACCACTGCAATAAATCGAGTGACATGAACTTTTTGGTTCCCCAGTACGTATAAAAGTTACGTTTATACTATACTGTAGTCTGTTAACTGTGTGATAGCATTATGTCTAAAAAACCGATGTACACACCTTAATTTAAAAATACTTTATTGCTGGAAAATGCTGGCCATCATGTGAGCCTTCAGTGAGTCATAATCTTTTAGCTGGTGGAGGGTCTTGCCTCGATGTTCATGGCTGCTGACCGATCAGGGTGCTGGCTGCTGAAGGCTGGGGTGGCCGTGGCAGTTTCTAAATATAACACAGCAATAAAGTGTGCTGCATCGGTTGACTCTTCTTTTCACAAACAATTTTTCTGTAGCATGTAGTGCTGTTTGATAGCATTTTACCTAGAGTAGAACTTCTTTCAAAATTGGAGTCAGTCCTCTCAAGCCCTGCTGCTTCTCTGTCAACTAAGTTTATGTAATATTCTAAACCCTTGGTTGTCATTTTAAGTCTTCACAGCATCTTCACCAGGAGTAGATTCCATCCCAAGCAACCCCCTGTTTTTTTTTGTTTTTGGCTCATCCAGGAAAAGCAACTCCTCATCCATTCAAATTTTATCGTGAGATTGCAACAGTTGAGTCACATCCTAAGACTCCACTTCTAATTCTAGTTCTCTTGCTGTTTCCACCACATCTGCAGTTACTTCCTCTACTGAAGTCTTGAACCCTTCAAAGTCATCCATGGCTGGAATTAACTTCTTCCAAACTCCTGTTAATGTTGGTATGTTAACCTCTTCCCATGAATCATGAATGTTCTTAATGGCGTCTAGAATGGTGAATCCTTTCCAGAAGGTTTTCAATTTACTTTTCTCACATGCATCAGAGGAATCATTATAAGGCAGCTATAGCCTTACAAAATTTATTTCTTAAAGAACAAGACTTGAAAGTTGAAATTACTCCTTGATGCATGGGCTGCGGAATGGATGCTGTGTTTCCAGGTGTGAAAACACATTAATCTCCACCAGAGCTCTTGGATGACCAGGTGCGTTGTCAATGAGCAAAAATATTTTGAAAGGAATCTTTTTTTCCTGAGCAGTAGGTCTCAACAGCGGGCTTAAAATATTCAGGAAACCATGTTGTAAACAGATGCGCTGTCATCCAGGTTTTGTTGTTCCATTGATGGTGCATAGACCAAGTAGATTTAGCATAATTCTTAAGAGTCCTAGAATTTTTGGAATGGTAAATGAGCACTGGCTTCAACTTCAAGGTATCAGCTGCCTTAGCCATTTACAAGAGAGTCAGCCTGTCCTTTGAGGCTTTGAAGCCAGGCACTGACTTCTCTCTAACTATGAAAGTCCTAGATGACATCTTCTTCTAATACAAGGCTGCTTCATCTACATTGATAAACTGTTGTTTGGTGTAGCCACCATCATTTAGTATCTTAGTTAGATCATCTGGATAACTTGCTGTAGCTTCTACATCAGCACTTGCTACTTCACCTTGCACTTTTATGTTATGAAGATGGCTTCTTTTCCCAAATCTCATGAACCAACGTCTGCTAGTTTCAAACTTTTCTTCTGTAACGTCCCCACCTCTCTCAGCCTTTGTAGAATTGAAGAAGGTTGGGGCCTTGCTCTGGATTTGGCTTTGGCTTAAGGGAATTTTGTGGCTGGTTTGATCTTCTATCCAGACAACCACAACTCTCCATACTGGCAGTAAGATTGTTTTGCTTTCTTATCATTCGGACATTCACTGAAGGAGCACTTTTAATTTCCTCCAAGAACTTTTCCTTTGCACTGAGAACTTGGCTAAGTGTTGGTGCAAGAGGCCTGGCTTTCAGCCTGTCTCGGCTTTTGACATATCTTCCCCACTAAGCTTAATCATTTCTAGCTTTTGATATAAAGTAAGATGCATGTGACTCTTCCTTTCACTTGAACACTTAGAGGCCATTGTAGGGTTATTAAGTGGTCTAATTTCAGTATTGTGTCTAAGGAATATGGAAGCTCAAGAAGAGGGAGAGAGATGGGGAAATGGCTAGTTTGTGAAACAGCTAGAACACACACATTTGTCTATTAGGTTTGCTGTCTTATATATGGGTGTGGTTCATGGAGCCCCAAAACAATTATGATAGTAACATCAAAGATCACTGATCACAGATCACAACAAATATATTAATAATGAAAAAGTTTGAAATATTGCGATAATTACCAAAATGTGAAACAGAGACACGAAGTGAGCAAGTGCTGTTGGAAAAAAGGTGTCAATAGACTTTCTCAAGATGGGGTTGCCACAGACATTCAATTTTTAAGAAACCCCACAATATCTGCAAAGTGCAATAAGGGGAAACCCAATAAAAAAGGTCTGCCTGTCATGGTCTAAGTTTTCTAAGTTTCCTCCATTCCACTAAATCATCTACTTTCTCATTGACAAAAGATTGCTGACATTTACCTTCTACTGTTACATGTTATCTCATTTTCCTTGTCCTTCTGGATTTGTACTCCTTTAAAAATATATTTACTTTTATATTAGTCGGGTTATAGAAAGAACAAAGATAAACTTTTTTTTATTTAAGCCTCACCTCTTAACCAACACTCTATTAAATTATTTTCCTAAACGTGAAAACATTTTCTTATCAGATCATTTAGGCAGCAGTGGGTAAAAACTACATATTTAGAACCAATATTTTCTATAAAACCAGGCAAAAGCTATTGAATTAATATTTCTTAACATCATCTACATCCTTATGCTTGGAATGGGAATTCTCTACAAGCAAAAGCAATGGGTTAGAATGAACAATAGGAAAAATTTATAAGCTTGACTGGCCTAGTTTCAGATCTTTTCTATTATTTAAATTATTGTTCAGCAGGACCCCCAAATATTTATTTAAAATAAAACATACTAATAAAGTCTCCCAATTACACCTTTAATTGTGCTCTAAATAATGAATACAGTTGCTGAAAAAATATAGCTATTGTTATGATATTGATAAGGAGATTGTTGAAGGATGTCATCATGCCTGGAAAAGTGACCAGAGAGGGTGTTGGGTGTTGCATGTAAACCAGCTCTTAGGGTTGATTATGAAGGGAAGTCCCAGAAAGAAGTGTCTATGATAGTACTGAGACTTGCCTTAACTACCTGAAAGTGACATTTTGTGTTACAGTTTTCTATAAACACACCTTTGTGCTTGAAATAATTCAAAGTTGAGTTTTAAAATCTAATCTATGTGGCTATGTCATAATAGTTGGGATTGTTTCTGCTGTCTTTGCCTCAGTTTGGGGCACACCGACTTAAAAAAAGATTGAAGTCTATTTCTACCAATTATAATTAAAATTCTAAAATGCAAACCACACTGTAAGTTAGATTTCCAATGGGCTGCACTTTACAATAATACCAGAATATTTTTGAAAAAATTGTGAATATTAGAAAATGAAGCCATACTTTTACAATTGGTATTTTTACACTGACTGAACTACTCAATTACCATGTGAAGACTGAATATAGGTGGCAAAATGTAAGTTTTCTAATGGTAATAACTTTTAATACTAAACTTACAGAAAGGCAGTTTTTAAGGTTAAAGCAGACGGATTAATTCTATTTATCACTGAAAACTTAGTGAGAAATGCAATAACATAATCAGAAGGGTAGTTGGTTCTTGAACTCATAATAATAACATAAATTTTCTGTGAACATTTAGAAAGCAGCTTTAAAAATTCAGTTTTGTACTTACAGACGTTTTCTCTGAACTTCTAACTTACTGCATAATTTGGGGATTTGAGCTGGAATCATGAAATGCCCTACAGAGTATGGCTATTGGTATATACAATAGACTAGCTCCCTGTTTACTCTGTCGGCTCTCCCTTCTTTTCCCGGCAACCACTTGGGGCCAGTATATGAACAAAGAGAACATGAGGTGTGATAAATTAAATAGGAAGCATACATTTACTTGTCGGATTTTTTTAAATAGTTGTAGGGATGAACTATTAAAAAAAAGTTAAGACAACAGGGTTTTATTGTTACCCAGAAAATTTGAGAGTAAATAAAACTAGAGGTACTAGGAATGTTGGTACTGACATTCACAAATAAATTCCTGTATGTTATGGGAATAAATGTTCTAAGGTCTATGTGGCATAAACTTAAAGGAAAGTGAAATTTATTTTAATTTATTCATTATTTTTCTCAACCATTAAATAAACGTGCATGAATTCCTATCATGTGTTAGTCTTGTGCTGGGCCTTGCAGAAAGAATAAAGATGAATAAAACATGTCTCTTGCCTGGGGGCATTCACAGTCATGGTCTAGTGAACGATAATAAAAAACTAAGTACAGGAAAGAGAAGGATTTGTGTGATCAATGTGTTGGGAATTAAAGTCTGGTAGGCCATCTATCCACAATGGTTGATTTATTGATTTTTACCTTATCTTATTCTAGAAAGAATGTTTTAGGAATGAGATAGACACAATGAAACAAATATGAAATCTGGGGTGTTAAGGAAAAAGGAAAAAATAACCGTTACAAAGGCGGAAATAAATATACATCTCTTTTTCCAAAGGATAAACTGTAACCCAACCTAGTTCGAAGTGGGGATAAACAAAGAAAACACTGAGAAAGGAGAAGATGATGAGTGGAATGTTGACTTCTTTCAGATCGAAAGAATAGAACAAAATGCATGTGTTTCAAATATTGTTAAAGTTACTTGCTAATGCTTTGAAAAATTAAATATCTCTCAGTATGAGATGATATTTATAAATGTGCTTTAAACACTTCAAGAGGCAATATGTGGCACTTACTCTTTGCTATATTTTATCTCTTTATGTACATTTTTTATCATTTTGCTTCTTATTATGAAATCTCCATGACATTAAAAATGAAAAATAGAAAGAGATGAAAAGCTTAAGTCACCATCTTTTCTTAAAGCTTCAATAGAGGTTTGATGAAAAAATTTGTATTCTGGTGCCATGTTGACTGTTGAACTTACTCCCAGAGCAGCTACAAATTTGTCCTATGGACTGAGGCATTGAAACACCACAGAGCCCTGCAATAATTTCCTGTCTGATCAGACAACCCAGTTATTCCATTTTCCCAGGTGTCCTGGTGACCTGTATTATTGTCAACAACAAGCATTGCTTCAGCTTTAGGTTTAAAATATCTGCTGGGTTTGCAGACTCAGATTCATTTTACCATCTAGCTGAAAATGTACAGTGCACTTTAGGGTGATGGGGTTCGCCTTCATTCATTCATCCATCCTTACTTTTATTCTATTTGGTTCTTAGTGCAAAAGAAAGAGTGCCACCTCCTGGATGTGGGATAGGAAGAGCATATGAACATAAAAATGTACTGTCTTATGAAAGGCAGATTCAAAGTAATTGTGTAAGGAAAAATTTCAAAGAATGTCTCGTTTCACTAATAATAATTACATAAATGTGCTTAAATGCTTTTATTATCAATAAACACTGAATGGAAATTATTTTAGAATTTCCATCTAAATATTTAGAAATAAAGATTCCTCTTGTTTTCTTATACCTTATTTTTTAAAGGAAATTTTTAAAATTTAGAGCAGTTTTAAGGTTCACTGCAAAATTAAGAGGAAGGTACAAAGATTTCTTATATAACCTACCCCTATACCTGCATAGCCTCCCCCACTATCAACATCACTCACCAGAGTGGTACATTTGTTACAATTGATGAATCTGCATTTACCAATTACAATAAACTAAAGCCCACAGTTTACATTAGGGTTCATTCTTGGTGTTGTACATTCTGCAGGTTAGGACAAATGTATAATGCCATGTATCCATAATTATAATATTATACAGAGTGTTTTTACTGCCCTAAAATTTCTCTGTGCTCCACCTATTCATCCCACTCCCCCTCCCTTGTGGCAGCCATGGATCTTTTTACTGTCTCCATATTTTGCCTTTTCCAAAATGTAATATGATTGGAAACATACAGTATGTAGCCTTTTCAGATTGGCTTCTTTCCCTTAGTAATATTTAAGTTTCCTTTATGTCTTTTCATGACTCCATAGCTCCTTTCTTTTTAGCACTGTATAATATTCCGTTGTCTGGACATGCAAGTTTATTTATTCATTCACCTACTGACACATATATTGGTTGCTTCCAAGTTTTGGCAATTATGAATCAAGATACTGTAAACTTTGTGTGCAGCTTTTGTGCGGATACAATTTTCAACTCCTTTGGGTAAATACCAAGGAGTTGGTATTTACCAACTGATTGATGGATTGTATAGTGAGAGTATGTTTAGTTTTATAAGAAACTGCCAAATTATCTTCCAAAGTGGAAGTGTTTATACTTAGGTATAAATCTAACAAAATATATACAAGATCTGTATGAGGAAAACTACAAATCTCTGATAGACAAAATTTAAGAAGAACTAAATAAATGGAGAGATTCCATGTTCATGGATAGGAAGACTCAATATTGTCAAGAAGTCAGTTCTTCCCAACTTGATCTATAGATTGAATACAATCCCAGTCAAAATCCCAGCAAGTTATTTTGTGTATATTGACAAATTGATTCTTAAGTTTATATGGAGAGTTAAAAGACCAAGAATAGCCAACACAGCATTGGAGGAGCAGTACAAATTTGGAGGATTGATACTATCCAACTTCAAGACTTAGTATAAAGCTATGGTAATCAAGACACAGTGCTATTAGCAAAATAATAGACAAATGGATGGAACAGAATGGAGAGTTATAGGAGAAAACCTAGATGACCTCTTTAGGCATGCCTCTGTTTACCCCTGATAACTTTCCTTGTTTTGAAGCCTGCTTTGTCTATAATTAATATAGTTATTCCTGCTTTATTTTGATTAGTGTCAGCATGGTATATTTTCCCCAGCCACTTACTTTTAATCTTTATGTATCTTTATATTTAAAGTGAGTTTCTTGTGGACAACATACAGTTGGGTCATGTCTTTTGATCCACTCTGGCAATCTCTGTCTTTTGATTGGCACATATGGACCATTGACCTTCAAAGTGGTTATTTTTACATTTGGATTAATATCTACCGTATTTGTTTCTGTGTTCTATTTGTTGCCCTTCTTCTTTGTTCCTGTTTTTGTCTTCTACTCTTTTTCTGCCTTTTGTGGTTTTAATTGAGCATTTTAAATGATTCCATTTTCTCTCCTTTTTTTAGCATATCAGTTATACTTTATTCTTTAATATTTTAGTGGTTATTCTAGAGTTTACAATATACATTTACAACGAATACAAGTCTACTTTTAAATAACACAATACCACTTCACTGATAGTGTGAGTACCTTATAATAACAAAATATTCCTAATTCCTCCCTTCCATCACTTGTATCGTTGTCATTTATTTCACTAATATATAAGCATACATAAGCATAGATATGTATATATGATATATACATAAGCATACATTATCAAATCTATTGTTACTATTATTATTTTGAAAAAACTGTTATGTGTTAGATCAATTAAGAATAAGAAAAATAAAAGTTTTGATTTAATCATCACTTAATCCTTCTTTGATGCTCTTGCTTTTTTTTTGCGGTATGCAGGTCTCTCGCTGTTGTGGCCTCTCCCGTTGCGGAGCACAGGCTCCGGACGCGCAGGCTCAGCAGCCATGGCTCACGGGCCCAGCCGCTCTGCGGTATGTGGGATCTTCCTGGACCGGGGCACGAACCCGCGTCCCCTGCACGGGCAGGTGGACTCTCAACCACTGCGCCACCAGGGAGGCCCCGATGCTCTTGCTTTTTTTTATGTAGATTGAGTTTCTTTTTTCTTTTTTTTTAAAACATCTTTATTGGAGTATAATTGCTTTACAGTGGTGTGTTAGTTTCTGCTTTATAACAAAGTGCCTCAGTTATATGTATACATATGTCCCCATATCTCCTCCCTCTTGCGTCTCCCTCCCTCCCACCCTCCCTATCCCACCCCTCTAGTCACAAAGCACCAAGCTGATCTCCCTGTGCTATGCGGCAGCTTCCCACTAGCTTGATTGAGTTTCTGACCTGTATTATTTTCCTTCTCTCTAAAGAACTTTAAATTTTTTGCAAGGCAGGTCTGCTGGCAACAAATTCTCTTAATTTTTGTTTGTCTGAGAAAGTCTTTAATTCTCTTTCACTTTTGAAGAATAATTTCACAGAGTAGAGAATTTTAGATTGGTGGTATTTTTCTCTCAGCACTTTAAATGTTTGACTGTGTTCTCGTCTTTCTTGCATGGTTTCTGAAGAGAATTTGTATGTAACTCTTATCTTTGTTCCTGTATAGGTAAGACATTTCCCCCCTCCTCTGGCTTCCTTCAAGAAATTTTCATCTTTGATTTTCTGTAATTTGAAAATGATATGCCTAGGTATAGGGTTTTTTTCTTTTTTCTTTTTTTTTCCGTTTATTCGGTTTGTTGTTCTCAGAGCTTCCTAGATCTGTAGTTTGGTGTCCGACATTAACTTGGGGGAGATTACCAGCTATTATTGTTTCAAATATTTTTTCTATTCTTTTCTTTCTTCTTCTGGTGTGCTCATTAAATGTATGTCACACGTTTTTAAATTGTCCCACAGTCCTTGGATACTAAGTTCTGTGATTTTCAGTCTTTGTTCTGTTTGCTTTTCAGTGTTGGAGGTTTCTACTGAGATGCCTCTAAATTCAAAGATTCTTTCCTCAGCTGTATCTAGTCTACTAGTAAGCCCAACAAACGCATTCTTTACTTCTGTTACAGTGTTTTTGTTTTTATCTCTAGCGTTTCTTTTTGGTTCTTTCTTAGGATTTCCATCTCTCAGCTTATGTTGCCCATCTGTTCCTGCATTTTGTCTATTTTACCTATTGGAGCCCTTAGCGTAATAATCATAATTGTTTTAAATTCCTGGTCTGATAATTCCAGCATCCTTACCATGTCTGCTTGTGGTGCTTTCTCTGTCTCTTCAAATTGTGTGTTTTGCTTTTTGGTATGTCTTGTACTTTTTAAAAATAGCCAGACATGATGCAACAGGAAAAACGAACTGCTGTAAATAGGCCTTTGGTAATGTGGTTGTGAGGTGGGGTGGGGGAGGGGAAGAGTTCTATAGTCCTATGATCAGTCTTTTAGGGAGCCTATGCCTCTGGACAGTATCCTTCACAGGTGTTTTTAATTTTTCTTATCCCACCCTTAGGTGGAAGGGTGTGGCTAGAGTGGGTTGGAGTTGAGTATTTCGTTTCTCCCAGGTGAATAAGGTTCTGATAAAACCCCAGCAGGTTAGGCTGTGGTTAATTAGTTTCCCCTGAGGTCAGGCCTTCTTATAAAGAGCTGAGTGCTCTGGCAAGTTTCAAAATGGTTCCTTTTCCCTTCCCTTCAGAAGCACGAGGGCGTTTTCTGCAGGATACTGTGGAAACCTGGTTGAGCTCCTGCATGTAAATCTCTCCAAACTGTAAGTGCTCCCCCGTGACTGGGTGCCCCTAGAGTTTTTAGCTCTCAGAGTTGTCCTCCCTGAGCTTTCATCAATTCATCAGTTACAGTTCTGGTTTCCCTACACTGGCGCTCGTTCCTGTGGTGGTTTTAGCTCATGAATCTCTGCCCCAGTGAGTTATTTTCTGTGTTCGCTTGTGTATCTTTCTGACCTTGGGGGCAGCACAGCAGTTTGCCCTGTATTCTCACCTCTCTTATGGATCCTAGAAGAGTTGTTGATTTTTCAGTATTTTCAGCTTTTTACTTGCTGTTCTAATAGAGTGGTAGCTTACAAGATCCTTACATGCAAAACTGGGAACTGGGCGTCTGTCTTATACATTTAAAAAATTCTGTTTACCTTTTACCTCATAATATAGAATAATTCAATATCTTCTTATGTTGTCTATGTAAAGGCTAATTTTCTTGACGGTCTAATCCTATAGTATGGAAAACTCCGGTTATCGAAAGACTAAAAACCCTCAAAACCTGGATTCTAGTAATTAAAGGGGGTCGAAGTTGAGGAGGAGAAAGCTCTCCTGATCTAAATATGGTCAATGATTTTCATCAGCTGAAGTCAGCATATAAGGTTTAAACGGCTGGTTCTCTGTATTGCATTCTTTGAGTCTCTATTATTTACTCCATAGAATCCTAATTAACTTGAAAAATATAATCATTAGTCCCCTTTGCTTTCAGATGCTCTGATATTTATGCCTATTGGGTCTCTCTATACCCAAATACTTTGGAATACTAGCTAGTCATGAAATATAAACTCTAGGTATATAAATATGGTAGGCTTTCCCTAAAAGTCAGATTCATGCCTTAATCTACCATGGAAGTTATATTACCATAAACCCCCCTTTTCTTCTGTTTGTGTTAAAATAAGGAGCTGTAGTCTCTTGAGTTCTAGAATTTCATAATCTATTATTTAGAATTTATTCACTTAACATGTACTGTGTGTATTTTATGTTGGGTGATAAGAGGCAATAATCCACACACAGAATGATCTTCTCTGATGGGATTCACAGTTGAGTGGAGAATTTTTAGGACGTTGTTCAATAATTATCAAAACATAGTGTCTAATCCTATGCTATACCTCCATCATCTAGAGGTCACATTTAGGGAGATCAGATGTAAGAGGCATCTTTTTCAGATTGGCTCATTCAGTATCCACTCATAACTCCTTTTAGACTTCCTTTTTTTTTACTCTACCATCTGCAAAGGTAAAATCTGCATTTTAAAGATTTTTTAGACCTGATATTCCCCAGGAGAAGCTAGACTCCATCTGGAGAAGAACCCAAATGATACTAGAAAGGCAAAAGTGGGCAATCTGAGGTAACACCTGGGGAAATCATAGCTGTGGCAGTTACTATGCAAGGTCTACTGTATGATCTCCAGCAACACAGGAACCGAGCAGTGGACATTGGTTGTAGTGGGCTTTACATTGGAACATTCCTGTGGTGTGGTTGTACATTTCTCCAGGGTGTAGGCCTCTTCCTTGGCTTTGTAACAACCAAGCTTGGCTCCCTGGCCCTTGCAGAAATTCTTTAAGTTATCTTAATACTTTTGAACTAATTTCTTATTAACCCAGCTAAAGGAGATTCTGTTTTCTATAACAAGGACCATGACAATAGAGTATACTTTCTGAGTCTCCATTAAAGGTCTTTCTTCAGGAACGTAGGTTTTGAATGATCCTGAATCTGATTTCATACGTGAATTTATGAGCTTGTGGTGCCCATAACCCACAGTTGTATAAACTTGGAATCTTCACCAATCTGTGTTGAGAGCTTGGAGTTTAATTTCTGGTGGGGATTTTTGTTTTTACTGTTTTTACTTTTATTTTTTTTACCTTAGACTCAAGACTCCAAGCCAGTGGCAAACTCTCTTGAAGCATAAATATTTTCTATCCCTGTTCCACAGACTATAAACGCTTTTCAGACTCTGGGATTTATGAAGCTCCCCTGCCAAATATTGGATTTAATATCCTAAACCCTGCTCTTAAGACCTGATATCAAGGTCTGAACTCTTAAGGGTTGCTCATTTATCAGTATCCTTTTTTTCCCTTTCTTTCATTTCTAGCACATGTGGCATTTACTTTCTTTGAGTTCATAAAGTGTTAATTTTTTTTAAATTTCGTGACTTATAGTTAGTGACGTCACAATGTCTGTCTATTCTTCCATAGTGCCGCAAGTCTATGTTTAAAAATGTCCATCATTAATCAAATCAATTTGTAACATTTACAGGCTGATGATTTCCTATAAAAAGGGCAGTGGTTTGTATGAATTCATGGGGAAAGAAAAAGATATTCAAGGAGAAAAAAATTTTTTGTGCATTACCAACACCATCTAAGGTAGAAGCTATTTCGTTTTGGGACACTAGAACTGATTATCTAGGACTGTGCTGTGGAATACAGTAGCTATTAGCCGAATGTGGCTATTGAAATTTAAATTAATTACATTAAATAAATTTAAAAATTCAGTTCCTCAGTCATACTAGCTACATTTCAAGCACTCTGTAACCACACGTGCTAAGGGCTACTGTGTTGGACACCTACTATGTGTCAGAAACTGTTGTCATCATAGGCATTATGAGGGGACATAGCCCCTGTCCTAAGGAGCTATCTCTAGTCTGGGAAAAGACAGAATAAACATGTAACCTAGTTTAAAAAAAAAAAAAAAGAACATTTAAGAACAGAAAAGAACCCTTTAGGTATTGGTATTTAATGACAAGGATAAAATGGGATAATATAGTGACTAGAGGGCTGCTTAATAGGTAGATTTATAAGTGAAGGCTCTCTGAATCATCAGTTGAACAGTAACAAGGCAATAACATGCAAAAATCTTGAAGAGTGTTTACAGATACAACAATAAGTACAGAGGCTCAAGACAGAAAATACTCAACATGTTTAAGGAACAGACAGACGGCCAGTGTGATTGGAGATTAGTGAAAGGAATAAGAGTAGAGGGAGATGAAATCGGAGACATTGGCCTGAGAGTTTGGGTTTTCTTTTAGTTGCAGCAAGAAGCTACTGAAGCATTTTAAACAGAAGAGTAGTAGCATTGTCTAATATATACTTACAAAAAAATCATGAATAAAATGAGGGATAGCAGGACAAATTTTATAGAAGTGACTCATCAACTGAGTTTTGAAAGCATTGCTGCTTCTACATCATTGTTTATTTCTTTGTTCATTTCCAGGGTAGGAGGAAAGGAATTTCTGCATTATAGTCTCTAGTAATAGACTTTTTCCAGTCCACTTGGTGGACTGTTTTGGGCAGGGATCTTGGTGTATGGAGAGAGTGAGCTGGGGACTGGGATGGTGAATTAAGAGTGGAAGAACAGGTTGCATTTACTGGGGTCAGGTGTGCTAATTTAGCAAAAGTTGGAATGAGAAAATAAAAATCACGTGTAAAATTCCTTCAAGTAAATGAAATGTGCTCAACTGATTTCTCATCCTATCTCACTAATACTATCAAAACTAAGGGTTGAAATCTTTTAAGGATATCAATTAGCTACCTGTATATGACTCTTTTGAAGCCCCATTAATGCAAATGTAATGGGGCAGATGCAAGTTCAAAGCACCGGAGGATAATATTTTCAACCCTGTCTGCATTGTTTAATGAGACAGTGAATTCAGTGGACTTCAAATGTGTCACGTCTTGTAAATCATTGGGTTATAAACTTTAACAGGGTAAGTGGATGCACTGTTTCTGTCTCCACTGCATAGGGTTAGTGCACTAGATAATAGCCAGGGAACATGGGGTAGTAATGCCTACATTATTGGTTTATAGGTAGAGTGACTCTCTTACATGTGAGGGATTTAGAAGGAAAATACATTTATATGCATGAGAAAAAGAGGGAAAAATTATGAAAATTTAGATTAAAAAACCTGAATTTTACATTTTCTCTTTATTTTCATGCAGGACATTAATTGGGTGGCCAATTAAAATTTGTGTTTATGGGTACAAGTTATGGTTCACCGTTGCTTATTTCCCTAATCTTTGGTGGTTTTATAGGTTTTAATTTTAGTGTAAGAGTGAGCAAAACCGGAACATTGCTATGCCCCTCTATGTTTTACTTAGAGTCTCCTGGTGTTTATTTAAGCTTTCTTGGTGGGATTGCCACTAAGTTACAGTGTTCTATAATATTGCTCTAGTCCAAAGACGTGATATCCTAGTGCCTTAGTGATTAGTGTCTGCGTGGTTGGGTAACTTAAATTGTTTTTATGTAGCTCAGGATGGTTTGAACTGATTTGACATTGGTAATAGCTGGGCTGGTTAGGGGTGTGAGCAAATTTTGTGTTTCAGGGACTAATTGATGGATCAAGCGAATGCAGCTGTCAGAATTAAGAAGAAAAGACATTTAAGCCACCATAGATACAAGGTACTGCCGTGATAAACTGAACTTACAAAATGTGCAGTGGCCAGTTATGCACATGCAGTCTTGTTTTATTTAATATCTCTTCTTGTTCGGGTGTGAATCTAGCCTTAGGCACCGGGCTGAGGAAGCATTATTACTCAGTTGCCAAATGGCCTGGATTTAAGATTCCCATCCACTCATAAGTTTGTGGGCTTTATCGAACAGGACATTATGAATAGGTAAGGAAACACTTTTGCCTTTTCTCTTAACTAAATTAATTACATCTAAATGACAAAGATTTTGTTTCTGAGTCACACTTGTCATTGAGCTGTTCTGTTAGATAAAATCGTGTGAATTTTCTGCCTGTCTTCTAAAAAATGCTAATTTCTGTACCATTATTGGAATCTGAAAAAAGTGGAATGTAAGTAAAACACAGATCAAGATTAATATGGTAGTTCTCCAATTTTTGCTGGTTGAACCGATCTTGGTAATTTTGTGCTATGAATTCTTACTTGTCTATGCTAATTGGGATGAGAAGGGAAAGAAAAGTTTCCTGCCCTTTTGTTCCTCCTGGATTTCAAATCACTGAACAGATGCAGTGATATAAACCTGCATTTAAGTCCTTTATATTTTCCTTTATAGACAGGATTGTAAATTCTGCTCTTCCTGCATTTGTAATTAGAGGGTGAAACAGATTGCAAAGGCTCCTGTAAAGAAATGTCCATTAAAATAATTTATACTGCCAAGTGATTGTTCACTCCAAGAGGGGAACTCAATTTGCTCCACGCAAAAAAAAAGCAGTTGCACATACACATTTTGAAGAAACTTTGTTATGCAGGGCAAAGTAACTCAGTAACTGGACCATACGTTGAAAATCATAAAACTAAAGATGCATAAATGATTTTTAAAAAATGAGCATTGTTGGAAGGGAGAATTGAAGTCGTTGGAAGCCCTTCAAAAGTACAGTTTAATACACTAACCATATCTGCTCCTAAGCCTGCTGTAGATAAGAAATGTGTGGTAATAGTTTTTCTCTCTCTGAAATTTTAGCCATTGTTATAGAAGCAAAAGGAGCATTACTAGTGGTGATTTGAGATACATCCCTCTATGTACTCAATATATATTTAGTAAGGAAAGAGTTAAGGTATTTTAGCTATCATGTGAGGCAGTACAACGTACTGCTTAAGAATGAGGATTCTGGCGTCAGCCCTTCTGGGTTTGAATTGCATCTGCCATTGACCCTTTGAATGACGCTGGAGAAATTGTCTAACAATTCTGTGCTTCAGTTCCTTCCTGTGTCAAATTGGAATAACTAAAAATGCTAATCTCAATGGTTCGTTGTGCCCGACAACACAAATGTATTGAAATTTTATTATTAAGTAACAGCTCATGACCAGAATTTAATATCATCCAAATATTTTATATTTACTTAATCGTTTTTTTACAAAAACAACTTGAATAAAGCATTTGTTTCCAAAAGAGAGGCAACTGCAGTTTTTCTGCCAAAAAAAGTGGAAGTTTAAAAAAAAATTTTTACTGTAAAGCAACTATACTCCAGTAAAAATTTTTTAAAAATTAATTAATTTGTCTAAAATTTAAGACAGATCTGTATATAACCGCAAGTCTCAAGTTCTAAGCTGGGAAAAATTCCTTGTCTGGTGCTTATGTTTTTGACAGCTTTCCTGTCTACACAGAGCTGAAAAATTTTAAATGTAAAAATGTTATCAACATGAAACACCTAGAGAAAGTTTCAGGAAAGAAACTATGCGGTTATTTTGTTAGCTCATTATGTGAGAATCTTTAATTTGAATGACATAAACATGTATGTTTCCCTTTCAACCAGTATAAAAATATTTTTTATGCCTTTATGTTTGTACTCTACTGGGCACTGAAGTTTGAGATTGACTCAAATTCTGCTCACAGGGAGCTTGGGCTATCTGTGAGATTAGTAGAACCTGCAAATCCTAGGGTTTACTTGGTCTGTAGAACGGCAAACAGAATTCGAATGTTGTGTCAACTTCATGTGTAACCTTGGCTGTTACTTTACCTTCACTTTGAAAGTAAGATTGCAGCTCTTAGAGTTGTTAGGAGAAATAATTGCATTGATCTAGTGCAGTTTCTGGAACATGTTTGATACTCAGTAAGCAGATTGAGTAACTTTCTCCCTTTTTTAGATTCTACCTCAGATAAACTTCAATGCACTCTATTCAAGGTACTATTTGAAGCCTAATGCCAAAGCTATGCAATTCTATTTTTTTATTTTTCTATGGTTTAATATTATTAGAACTATGTTTTTTTTAAGATTAAGAATATGCTGGGAACCCAACAGGTCTCGATGTCTTTGTCTATAGTAGACTTTTTTTTTAATTTTTGAATTTTATTTAATTTATTTTTTTATACAGCAGGTTCTTATTAGTCATCAGTTTTATACACATCAGTGTATACATGTCAATCCCAATCGCCCAGTTCAGCACACCACCATCCCCACCTCCCCGCGGCTTTCCCCACTTGGTGTCCATACGTTTGTTCTCTACATCTGTGTCTCAACTTCTGCCCTGCAAACCGGTTCATCTGTACCATTTTTCTAGGTTCCACATACATGCGTTAATATACGATATTTGTTTTTCTCTTTCTGACTTACTTCACTCTGTATGACAGTCTTTATAAGAAGTTAAGACGTCTTCAAAAATAAATCAGCCTCTGAGTCACCAGTACTCAGTGTGGATGAGTATAAATCTACTATATAATACCTGCATGTCTCTACTTTTCTAGATAAGAAAGCCACGTGGCCATCTGTAGGAGGAAACTGTTTGTGGTGCCTGATGTATTGTTATTGTTATGAAGACTAGATGATCCTTGCAGTTATGTGGGAAAGGTTCTGACAATCTCTAGAGCCTAATGATAATCTTTTTATATATCATACCTTTTTAAAGTTCTGGCTTACATCATTTTTGATGATTACAGCCATTTAAAGTAGAATCACCATACATTGATCATAAAACTGCTTCTCTAATGGATACTTTTAACTTCTGAGTTAAATTCTATCTTGATCAAAATCTATCTTCTGCAAAGTAATAGCCTTTGGCATTTAATACATATCATCATATCACTCAGTTTTCATTCTTTACATTGAAAATGTATCTATCCCTCTGATAACTTAAAGTTGATTTTCTGAACATATAAACTAGATTGTGCTAAGAAACAGGAGCAGAATTTCAAGAAGTCCGCACAGGTGTCTGTGGATGTTTTCCCCCTAAGGATCTGACATTTCTTGCATCTTTGTTTCTTGTTTTCCTTCTTGATAAAACCTAGTGTTTGGTTTTTATGCTTTGTTCCAGAAGCACATTTGTCTCATATCTTCAGAGAATAGTTTACAATGAATTTTCACTATGAAACATAACCGATGGTACAAAACCAGTCCTTCTAATCCCTTGGGTCAGTTTGCCAAAAAAAGTATTATTTTAGTTTTGCCTACAGTGACACTCACATGCCCTCATGGCTTCCTGAATTCTCCCCTACTGATTCACATTTTACTGTTTTAAGGGCTTTATGTGAATCTGAAAACACATAAATTTCTCCATGTAATTCCTTTTTAGATCATCAGAAAAGTTAAATAATTATTTTGGCATTGAGATTTCCCATCATTAACTTTTCTGTTCAGAAAAGTGCCTATTTGTTTCAATTTCTTGTCAGTTTTCAGATATAACAAATGTTTACCCCAGAATATACATTTTTCTCCAAGTAGAATCAGTTTGATCTTGGGGCCTTAGAAGTCATTTGTTTCTCTAGCTGCCTAATGATTAGATTCAGCTGAAATATAGGGACACCTAAAGGACTTCTCTTTGAGGCAAACCATTTTACCTTTAGACAGTATTGTCTGCTAATTGACATTAACAAAGAAGACATTACCAAAGAGTTCACCACATATTTTCTTTAAATAGTTAAATTTTCTCATATATTGGGGGGGGTGTATAGAAATTAAATTTGCATGAGTCTAAAATAATGTTGTCTATTGCCATGTAACTTGCAAGAAAATCTCATTTCTTTGCAGGTATATGATTTATTTCTATTCAGGAATCTTGTTATGTCCAAATTACTCTTAATAAAGGTCTACTCCTCTCTATTTAGTGAGCTAAAGCAGCATGACAGGGTATAAAAAGCAAAGGGTCCAGGAAAAACTAAATTTTATCTTCCATTTTTTCTACTTGCCAACTCTGGACACTGAGTTAACCGCTCTGAGCCTCAGTTTATCCTTACGTAAATTGTAAGAGTAACAACATTAATATGTATATTGTCCAAGTCTCAGGATGACTGTGGATCTCGTATGTGAAAATCCTTTGGAAAATGAAAAACATATTTAATAAAGAAACACCAATATATTTCTAAAGTACGTGCTGTGAGATTGATTCACATGAGGAAAAGCTGCATGCTTATTTAGTCAGAATGCCCTGAATCTTTCAGATTTCATATGAGAATGTTATAGCTCATTTAAAAAATGATACTGTATTTTTAAAGATTGAAGGTAGCCTGGGTAATCTAGCTATGCTATAAATCATAATATATGAGAAATTAAAAACAACCCTTTAGTCTGGCACTATTTTCCTAGTTCATTTTGGAAAGTGCAGTGACTAGACAACTGCCAATTACTGAACTGTCAGTCAATCAGTTTTTCTCCCATGGGAAGTTTGGGATTGGTTATTTTAGGAAAACAGTAAATGTCACAATTTCTAGGATAAGCAAATGGGAACACATGTGGACAGTTACTTAAAGAGCTCTATCCCAGCCTAAGTTCCTTAGAAATAGAGCTTATTATATGCTAAAATTTTATTGGGGATGTTATTCCAGGGAAACAGAGCGAGGGAAAAGGGAAATGAGTAAAGAAAGAAGGGAAAACAAAGACAGTGGGGCATTGCCAAGCTGGTCACAGCTTCCCAAGAAAACAGAATCGATTCTAGGTCACATGTGAAGTCTCCGGAGAAGACTGAGTCAAATTTACTTGCTGGCTCCGCCTCCTTTTCTGTCTCTTGTCTCTCATTGATCAAAGTCTGACCCACAAGATGTTAAAGCCTCCGCACAGCTAGGTTATTGTACATTGATCTCAGGGCAGCTGCTGGAAAACCTGAAACTGTGTGGTGTAGATGATCTGATCTCATCCCTGAGAAGGCTGAGGCTGTAGTGTTCTCAGGAGATGAAGTGATTGTGGTTTTTGACCACCAGAACAGCTTGAGCAGTCACCAGAGCTCTTCAGCCAAACAGGAAACAGGGCACATGGCAGAGCCCTGGATGGGAGGTGGACATGTATACCGGATTTGGTATAATACACACACACACACACACACCAGAACTGAAAATAATTACATAATTTGCCTTATTAAATAGGAAAATGCGAGAAATTTTTATGCAAGAAACTTTTCCAAACCCATAGGACTAACCTCATCTACTTAGAGGAATTGTAACCTAAGGAAGTATCTTTTGATTCCTTACCAACTCCATGCTATACTTACAAAAAAATCATTTATACAAACGACTCTGCATGTTGTAAATGACCGATATCATTATCATCTAATTGCAATCATCATCATTATCTAATGGTACTTCTGAAGGGGACCACCTGCCCATTTCAAAGCAGATGCACCAAGTGATGGATTGATAAGTAGTCCATTACATTAGGGTACATTTAAATAGGTTAAGAATTTATTTTGGAATTAGACTAAGATAAGCTTGCCACTACTTTCCTGAATAGAAAATATTTTTAGAGGAAGAGTGTTTTTGTTTGTTAGGGTTGTTGGAGTTTTTAAATAGTTTTTTTTGTTTAATTCTTTACCTGAGAGGATAGAAGAAAATATATTACAATAAAAAACTATGTTAATTCTGACTGGGAAAAGTAGTATACATAGCAATTGGAACAATAAAGAGAGAAATAGAGCCTATTAGAAAATATTTGCTATTAACGTAGTCTCCTGAAATAGATAAAGGTACACTAAATTGAAACACAAAGAAGGATAAAGACTGTCTAGCTGGATCATTATTGGAAAGTCAACAAACCAAACATTCAGGGGCCAGCTTAGTAATATAACTGCTGACTTGAGAAAAATTAATCCTTCTTTAAAATATTTGATTAAATTGTACAAATGAGATTCCAACTTAATCAAATCCGATAAATACGTTCTTGAGCAGCATAAACTATGCTTTGCCTACCTGGGCACATAAAGTTCTCAGGCTGTAGACCCATTTTAGAGCAAAGTACAATCCTATATTTAACTGCTTGTATCATGCCTAGTGGAAAGTATTGAACAAGATGGTTATTCCATTGAATTTTGGAGGCATTTAGGAAGATTAATAGCCTCTTATTTTTCAAACGTATTTAATGATATAATGAATATAAAATAATTCCCTCTGCAAATCAACATGACCTTTCTATAACAAAAGAGGAATCAGAGGATCATTACTTTACAGAAATACTCATCTGTGACAGATGCCCCATTGAATTCTATCCTTAGGATTTTATAAACGGCACAGACTGTGAGATGAAAAAATACTTTTCCGTCTCACAAATGTTAATATAAGGTGAGATTGTGAAGATTAGATGATCCAGACAATGTTAATGGCAGATATTCCCATGTTAAAAACGTCTAACTCTCTAGGTGTAGAAAACATAATAGTCAATTTTAACATATATTTCAAGATCAGTTTTATTAGTAATTTTTAAATAAAAACTAGTGTTGATATAAATTACTAATTTATTTATACTCCATGGTGAGAGAACTGCCTGTTACAATCTGCTGGATAATCGAGAAGAATAGGTAGGCAAACTAAAGAAATTTTCCATTAAAAAAATCTTAAATATTTTGATAAAATGCTTGCAGAGAGTTAAATGGAAAGTTACTCATCAAAAGTATAGATGTCACATAACATAAATTTGCACTCATGTGAGAAAATCCTTAGACACCTAATATAACAAATTATCACAATGTACAAGGACAATATTACAATGTTGTATAAAGCAAAAGATCAAAACTATAAAAACATCATGCTATAAATCAAGGATTTGGAATACAAAATAACAAGATTATTTGGTCCAAATAAAAGTTACAATAGTGACTTTTGGGGTTAAGATGATCCTTATGCTATTGCTTTAGGCATTGCTACCTCTTCCATCCATCCCCTGACTTTCTTCGTTTCAATACCCTGAACCATACCAGGCTTTAAATAATCTTTGCATTTAAGTGATTTAATCTTTTCTGAGCTGCAAATCTGCCAAATTTACTCTGACGTGTACAGAGAATAATCTTTCTCCTGGAGAGCAATCATATATTATGATCTTAGGAAGAAGAGGGGTGAAAGAGAAAGAAACAAAAAGCAGCTGAATAAAATTGTTTGAGATAATTCATGTGAAGAAATGAGCACTTTGCAGAACACATTGGAATCCTCAAAAATACGAGTTATTATTATTCATGATTAGGCAAAATGAATTCATACTTGGGAACATCATTAACTTGTGTTCTAAGAGGCCATTTAAAAAGCATTGAAATAATATGAAATTAAATCTTATGAATATTTATTAGAGGAATCTGTACATTTGAATGTGTGTGTTTGAATTAAAATGCTTTCAGTAATTCACTTATTTTTACGCTGTCAACTGAGAGCTCTCCATGGAAGTCCTGCACTAAATACCTCATTTCTTCCTCCTGAGGTGTTACATCTTCCGTATCATTTTATGCATATATTGACAGGAAGAATATTGCCGTAATGTTTGCTTTTTTTTTCCTTTTGTACCACAAGCTAAAAAAAAGCTGAAAACAAAACAAAACACACACACTAAAAAAAAAAAAAACCCACAGAAAGTCTATGAGTATGGAAATCAGAATGGCTTCTACTTATTTTAATAAATTTATATATACAACATCAGAGCATATATGTGTGACAGAGAAGAAAATCTATTCCTAAGCCATTAGAGGGCAACAATAACAAAATTAAATGTAAGCCAGTGAAGAAGTATATGTATATGTGTGTGTCTTGGCAGATGAAAATGGGGTTGGAGAGTATTGTAGGGGGCTTGTAATTGCAATTGTCATAACACATAAAATAAAAGAGAGATGGCTATCTCATTACCAAACCAAGCAAGTACCATTTGATTGTGGCTAAATGCAAATCTATATGATAAAATACACACAGAATGAATTTCATCTAAATATAATTGTTTTCTACAAGTGTTAATTTCTATTTGAGTATTGTCACAAGAATTTCACTTTTCCCTTTGAAAAATTTAAAGTGTAAATTCGTTCTAAATGTCTGTTAACTTTAGAATACAGAAAAGTAGATAGGAAAAAGGTAAAGATTTTTGAGATACAGATTTTCTAAGAGAAATCGTTTCTGCATTTTCAACTATTCACATGGTAACAAATGTCAAGTTGAGATTGTCAGTTTTTGGGAAGGTCATTTTGCAAGTGAGGCTGCTCTAGTCCCTTAATTTGTCATAACTGATATAGTAGCTGGACAGATTTGAACATGTGCCTAAGAGTGTGTTAGACAAATCCTCAACGTGATGGGCTGATAAAACCCCGGTTCAAGAGCTTGAGTGTTCCCGGTCTTTATTTTTTACTTTTTTAAGCGTTGAATGAGACAAGGTCCCTGTTTTGAGGCATGTAAAGTCAAGCACTGTGTTATCTGACTGAGATGTTCCCATTCTTTATTGCTTCTTATCTTTGTCTTTGTGAACATTTTCTATTTCCTCAGAGACCAAAGTGACTTTTTTTCCCTTTCTTTCGCTTCCCTCGCCTTCTTTACAGCATAAAACTCTTAGCTTGCAATTTATTTCAAGGACACTGCTTCCAGCCTCAATGATATTTTGTCTGTCTGTGTATGTATGTATGTTTGCTGGGGCAGAGGAGAGGGTAGAAAAGGAGCCAACGTATGTAGTTTATTCTGAAATGAGTTATAATTCACGAGCATTTTCAGATGTGTGGGAAAACAGATAAGTTACAAACTAAATGACCAGCTTAATCCACATTATAGCTCTCATCTGAACACGTGAGGAGAGGGATTTGAACAGATAAAATACTCTTCCTGACTATAGAGGCAAGAATCTGTAGGGCACACAACCAACAGCTGATTGATAAGTGTTCTCTGTGACTTCTATCTGGCTAAATAAAGCTCATTCTCCTCAGTCAAGCTGTAAATATATTTTCAAATCCTGGAAAAAACCAGCAGTAAAACCCAACTCTACTTTATGCCATCCTCAAAGGCACCTGGGTTAAAGTGTCAGGTTTGTTTCTTTGTTTTTTAATAAGATGACAGTAGATGGTATTTCTTGAAAGTGACTGGTTGAGCAATGTTTGGCAGTGAAACCATATGGAAGGTTACATTTTTTGTTTGTCTGATTGACGAGAATTTCAGAACAGGGGAGATGTTTTTTGTCATTAACAAAGATTTCATAAGGCGAGTTTGCAAGACTTTATAGCCAACTCTTTTCTATACCAACAAAGTTCTGTAAAACAAGATTTGGGATACTTCGTATTTCTCTTATTTGGATTCATTTAGAACTGGTATAATTGAAACAAAAAGTTAGATGCCCTATGATATAGAGAGACCGAAATCCTGGAAATACTAGCAGTCAATTCTGAGACTAGAATCCAGTAAAAATCATGAGTGATCTGCAAGCCTTGAAAATGGGTTTTTCATCCCCAATTCAAATTTCTTATTACAATGTACATCCATATCTCATGAAAGTTTGTTTAAAGGAAGTTTCTATTCTAAAAGATGAACCTGAAATAGCTCATACCTGAACAAATGTCGTCTATTGTTTTAAGCAGACAGTTAAAAACATGACTCAGCTTACCCTCATTCAGCTAGTATACTATTCGATAGCTAAAAAAATAGAATAAGATACAAAATAAAAAGGGGATTCTTGCCTGATTATTTGGGAACAGAAGAGTAGAGAAAGGGGGAATAATTAATTCTGGACAGAAAGCAAGGGTAGAGAATGGGAAGGAAAAACATTTTATTTGTCAACTTTAGGCTTAATTTAAAATAGAGTTCAAATCAGGACTCTGTAGTATCACTGTGCAAAAGGTGCAGGACTAGCTAAGTAACTAAAAATACATGCCATAAAAATATCAGTTTTTTTTCTACCTCTCCTCATGCTTCCCTCTCTTCATTCATTATAAATAGAAGACAAACTAGGTAGAGAAGCTGTATCGTATGGGGTGAACCAGGTCCTGATCATCAAACCTAGCACAGATTGGGGTTATGGGAAGGTTAAGTAGTCAAATGGGAGAAAATTGACTTGTCAGGATAAGGCTATGAGGCTGGCTGGCACGGGTTGTTAGGGCCCTTCGTGGGGATGCTGCACACCGACTCAGAGGTGTGCCAGGTGAGGAGGAGGTCACACCCCCTGAGGCTGAATGACAGGCGATTTAGCCACCAGCCCAGGGTCAGCCTAGTTTTACTAAGTAATATCTCAAACTAGGAGTTGTCTGACAAGGTGTGTATACGAGGATAAATTCCAGTCAAATGCATCCCAGAAACAAGTTCTTTTTCTGTTCTGTTAACTGAACGAGAACCGTGGGTGTGTGTTTAACTAGATAATATGCAACGAAACACAACAAAATACCTGATGCAGAATAGTCCTATGAAGAAGAAAATTGTCTTTTTTTAAAAAAACACAGGATATTGAATTCCCTTCGGTAACTTATTTTCATGTTTGATATTTAAATGTGTCTCTTTGTACAATTAAAAAAAACTATCAGATTGGCCAAAATGAAAAAGTTTGACAATGTAATATGTTTGGTAAGGCTGTGGGAAATGAACAGTTTCACATATTACTGGTGGGAAAGCAAAATGTTACATGTTACATCATCTATGGAAGGGAATTAGGCACCATCCAAAAAAATTACCTACGAATACAAGCTTCCATTTCTAGAGGTCTATCCTTAAAAAACACTGGCAAAAAAAAAAAATTCATAATCATCAGGCTATTCACTGTAGACTTATTTTGTGATAGCAAAAAACTGGAAACAACCCAGTGTCTTCAGAGGTGTTCCAGTTGAAAAAACAATGGTGTAGTCAAAGGGGTAAGCAGTTGTAAAAGAAAAGGAGAAGTGTTTTTATGTATTACTATGCAATGATCTCTGAACTTATCGTTAAGTGAAAAAGAGGAAAAAATCTGTATTGTGTACATCTATTTATCTAAGAAAGAGGAGGGTAAGATTAAAAATACACATGCATTTCCTTGTATTAAAAACATAAGCCAATATTGAAAAAAAAGTGTCAATGGGAGGAAGGAGGAGGCAGTAGAGGGACAGGAATAAAAATTACTATATTCCCTGAATATACTGTCTTTTGTAGATTTGATTTTGGCACTATATAAATATTTTGTACAACTAATTAAATTAAACTTAAAACTGCAGTCCCTAAAAAGAGAAAGCCTATGAACCTAAGTCTGTATTGAGGTGGTGACATAATCACACAGAGTTATTTCAAGTGACGTTAATAAAACACAAGAGTTTGATTATGTATCCATTATGAGACATACTCCAAAAATAAAATTTTTAGTATAAGAAATTTGGGTATAAAAATGATTTTCAGTAATTATGTTGTTGACATTTATTCTGAGGTTGTTTGGTGCAGTTGAAACCAAGCAGCTCGGATTGGGACTTGAACCCATGGGCTGGGACTTGAACCCATGTTCTTTTAACTGAGATTACACAGCTGGTCTCAGGACTCAGTGAATCTCAGTTTCTTGATGTCTCATCGCAGAAAGAATTCAGTGAGAGACAAAGTGATAGGTAAGAAGTGAATTTATTTAGAGAGAAACACACTCCATAGATGGAGTGTGGGCCATCTCAGAAGGGGAGCACGGCACCAGGGCATGGGGGTTGTCAGTTTTTATAGAGGTGGGTAATTTCATAGGCTAATGAGTAGGGAGAGAATTCCAGCTATTTGGGGGAAGGAGTGGGGATTTCCAGGAATTGGGCGACTGCCCACTTTTTGACCTTATTATTGGCCTTGGAACTGTCATGGCGCCTGTTCGGCGTGTCATTTTGCTTGCTGATGTATTAAAGTGAACGTATACTGAGGCTCAAGGTCTAGTGGATGTCGACTCTTCCTCCATCTTGGTCCTATTTGGTTCTAATCAATTTATGTTGTGTCCTCGGGCTATGTTATTCTTTTAAATGTTGTGCCCTGCCCCCTTCCCTCCTCTTTCACAGTTGTGGAATAAAACATACATAATTACGTTGGTATTATTGAGAATTAGGATTTGGGGCATGGGAGAAAGGAGATAGAGGTATAAGATCAAAGAGGTTAGTGAAAACTCTAGTTTTGAATTTGAATTCAAAATACCAGAAGGAACTTATATTGTATTTTACCTAAAAAAAAAAGAAAGTAAAAAAGAAATGAAATGGCTGATTCCAGTTCTGGGATGAGAAATGTTCAAGATGAGAAATGTTCAAGATAAGTCTGGTATGTCATGTCATACCTGAAAACAAAGAGACTTTCAAAACCTAATGGAGTTGTATCAAAGGAATGAAGGTGTCCGTTTAAAGAGACTCACTTGCCAAAGACTAATTCATTTATACATGAATCAAACAGAATTGCAATGGATTAGAATACATCAAATGTATTTATTTTCATGAGTTCATAATTGTAATAAAATAATAATAACTAATTGGATCAACTTTGGCAGATGTTGTAAAAATTATAGCAAAAAATGATAAATATAACAAAAATGTATTTTCCAAGATGATGGCAACAACATCTCTCATCCCATGTGATCTTCTTACAAAATGACATGGACATTCCTCCTGTTGAGATGTGGAGTCCATGTTTCTTCCCCTCAGTGTGATGGGCCTGTGACTATGGTCTGTGATTCCCAAGGCTAGGTCATAAAAGATGACACAGCTCTCACTCTTAGAAATCAACTGCCATGGTAGAGAAAGCCCAGGCCACGTGCAGTGGACATGTGTAGGTATTCCAGCTAACAGACCCATCTGAGGTCCCAGTGGGTTAGTCACCGTTATCCACCATACATGTGAGTGAGGATATGCTTTTGTTACCGAATTAGGTCATGTGAACCCCCACTTAGGCCCTAGCCTGGCAGCGAAGGTGCTTTTTCCATTTGGGTTTGCGCAGCCAAACACAAAACTGAAGCTGAAATTGAAGCAATGCAAGCTTTATTCAATGGGCAGAAAATGGAGAACAGGAATTTAGTTCATAAATCAGCTTCTCACCCAGGAGGATGATTAAGGCAAGATTTTAAGGGCACAATTAAAGAAAGGGAGGTATATGATGCATTGGTCAGCAAATGACCTGATTTTTATTTTTTAATTTTTATTATAATTATTATTATTTTTTGGTCATGCCACGTGGCATGCAGGATCTGTAGTTCCCCGACCAGGGATTAAACCTGTACCCCTGCAGTGGAAGCGTGGAGTCTTAACCATTGGACCACCAGGGAAGTCCCTGACCTGATCTTTTAAATAAATGTATTTCAAGAGAAGAAAGAGAGCGGAAAACCAGTAGTTTAGAAGAGAGATAACAAATTGTAATAGATACTATTTTGATGCTGATTAAACTAAAAAAAAAATAATTTAAAAACTGTATGAGGTAATCAGGTAATTTGATGATTTAAAGCAATTATTGTTAACATTCTCGTGTGATAATGATATTGTGATTGTGTTTAAAATTTAAGAAATATCCTTATCTTTTAGATATGTGTTAAAATGCTTTGATACCTGAGATTTGCTTCAAAGTAACCTAAGGCAAGGCATAGATAAAATAAGATCGGGCAGTGTTTTTGCTAATGGTACAAACTGAGTGATGGGAATATGAGAGTTTTTCATATTATTCTCCTTTTGTACATGTTTGGACTTTCCCACTGTAAATGTTTTTCTTAACATCTTTATCGGAGTATAATTGCTTTACAATGTCATGTTAGTTTCTGCTGTATAATAAGATGAATCAGCTATATGTATACATATATCCCCATATCCCCTCCCTCTTGCTTCTCCCTCCCACCCTCCCTATCCCACCCGTCTAGGTGGTCACAAAGCACCCAGCTGGTCTCCCTGTGCTATGTGGCTGCTTCCCACTAGCTATCTATTTTACATTTGGTAGTATATGTAAGTCCATGCCACTCTCTCACTTTGTCCCAGCTTACCCTTCCCCCTCACTGTGTCCTCAAGTCCATTCTCTACGTCTGCGTCTTTATTCCTGTCCTGCCCCTAGGTTCTTCAGAACCTTTTTTTTTTTAGATTCCATATATATGTGTTAGCGTATGGTATTTGTTTTTCTCTTTCTGACTTACTTCACTCTGTATGACAAACTCTAGGTCCATCCACCTCACTACAAATAACTCAGTTTCGTTTCTTTCTATGGCTGAGTAATATTCCATTGTATATATATGCCACATCTTCTTTATCCATTCATCTGTCAATGGACACTTAGGTTGCTTCCATGTCCTGGCTACTGTAAATGGACCTGCAATGAACATTGTGGTACATGACTCTTTTTGAATTATGGTTTTCTCTGGGTATATGCCCAGTAGTGGATTGTTGGTTTTATTTTTTAAAGGAACCTCCATACTGTTCTCCATAGTGGCTGTATCAATTTACATTCCCACCAACAGTACAAGAGGGTTCCCTTTTCCCCACACCCACTCCAGCATTTATTGTTTGTAGATTTTTTGATGATGGCCATTCTGACTGATATGAGGTGATACCTCACTGTAGTTTTGATTTGCGTTTCTCTAATGATTAGTAATGTTGAACATCCTTTCATGTGTTTGTTGGCGATCTGTATCTTCTTTGAAGAAATGTCTATTTAGGTCTTTGCCCATTTTTGGATTGGGTTGTTTGTTTTTTGATATTGAGCTGCATGTAAATTTTGGATATTAATCCTTGGCCAGTTGCTTCATTTGCAAATATTTCCTCCCATTCTGAGGGTTGTCTTTTCATCTTATTTATGGTTTCCTTTGCTGTGCAAAAG
>NW_020185339.1:21527922-21685398 GCF_003031525.2 Neophocaena asiaeorientalis asiaeorientalis | reverse complement strand
TACTGTAGCTTTGTAGTATAGTCTGAAGTCAGGGAGTCTGATTCCTCCAGCTCCGTTTTTTCCCCTCAAGATTGCTTTGGCTATTCGGGGTCTTTTGTGTTTCCATACAAATTGTGAAATTTTTTGTTCTACTTTTGTGAAAAATGCCATCAGTAGCTTGATAGGGATTGCACTGAGTATGTAGTTTGCTTTGGGTAGTATAGTCGTTTTCACAATGTTGATTCTTCCAATCCAAGAATGCGGTATATCTCTACATCTGTTTGTATCATCTTTAATTTCTTTCATCAGTGTCTTATAGTTTTCTGCATACAGGTCTTTTGTCTCCCTAGGTAGGTTTATTCCTAGGTGTTTTATTCTTTTTGTTGCAGTGGTAAATGGGAATGTTTCCTTAATTTCTCTTTCAGATTTTTCATCATTAGTGTATAGGAATGCAAGAGATTTCTGTGCACTAATTTTATATCCTGCTACTTTACCAAATTCGTTGATTACCTCTACTAGTTTTCTAGTAGCATCTTTAGGATTCTCTATGTATAGTATCATGTCATCTGCAATCAGTGACAGCTTTACTTCTTCTTCTCTGATTTGGATTTCTTTTATTTCTTTTTCTTCTCTGATTTCTGTGTCTAAAACTTCCAAAACTATATTGAATAATAGTGGTGAGAGTGGACAGCCTTGTCTTGTTCCTGATCTTATAGGAAATGATTTCAGTTTTTCACCATTGAGAATGATGTTGTCTGTGGGTTTGTCATATATAGCCTTTATTATGTTGAGATAAGTTCCCTCTATGCCTACTTTCTGGAGGGTTTTTATCATAAATGGGTATTGAATTTTTTTGAAAGGTCTTTCTGCATCTATTGAGTTGATCATATGGTTTTTCTCCTTCAATTTGTTAATATGGTTTATCACATTGATTGATTTGCCTACATTGAAGAATCCTAACATTCCTGGGATAAACCCCACACGATCATGGTGTATGATCCTTTTAATGTGCTGTTGGATTCTGGGGGCTAGTATTTGGTTGAGGATTTTTGCATCTATGTTCATCAGTGATATTGGCCTGTAGTTTTCTTTCTTTGTGACATCTTTGTCTGGTTTTGGTATCAGGGTGAGGCTGGTCTTGTAGAATGAGTTTGGGAGTGTTCCTCCCTCTGCTACATTTTGGAAGAGTTTGAGAATGATAGGTGTTAGCTCTTCCCTAAATGATTGATAGAATTTGCCTGTAAATCCATCTGGTCCTGGGTGATTGTTTGTTGGAAGATTTTTAATCACAGTCTCAATTTCAGTGCTTATGATTCATCTGTTTATATTTTCTATTTCTTCCTCGTTCAGTCTTGGAAGGTTGTGCTTTTCTAAGAATTGTCCATTTCTTCAGGTCTTCCATTTTATTGGCATAGAGTTGCTTTTAGTAATCTCTCATGATCCTTTGTATTTCTGCAGTGTCAGTTGTTACTTGTCCTTTTTCATTTCTAAATCTATTGAATTGAGTATTCTCTCTTTTTTTTCTTGATGAGTCTGGCTAATGTTTTATCAATTTTGTTTATCTTCTCAAAGAACCAGCTCTTAGTTGTAGTGATCTTTACTATTGTTTCCTTCATTTCTTTTTCATTTATTTCTGATCTGATCTTTATGATTTCTTTCCTTTTGCTAACTTTGAGGTCTTTTTGTTCTTCTTTCTCTAATTGCTTTAGGTTTAAGGTTAGGTTGTTTATTTGAGATGCTTCTTATTTCTTGAGGTAGGATTGTATTGCTATAAAATTCCCTCTTAGAACTGCTTTTGCTGCATCCCATAGGTTTTGGGTCGTCATGTCTCCATTGTCATTTGTTTCTAGGTATATTTTGATTTCCTCTTTGATTTCTTCAGTGATCTCTTGGTTATTTAGTAGTGTATTGTTTAGCCTCCCGTTTGTTTTTATTTTTTTCAGATTTTTTCCTGTAATTGATATCTACTCTCATAGCGTTGTGGTTGGAAAAGATACTTGATACAATTTCAATTTTCTTAAATTTATGAGGGCTTGATTTGTGACCCAAGGTATGATCTATCCTGGAGAACGTTCCATGAGCACTTAAGAAGAAAGTGTATTCTGTTGTTTTTGGATAGAATGTCCTATAAATGTCAATTACGTCCATCTTGTTTAATGTATCATTTAAAGCTTATGTTTCCTTATTTATTTTCATTTTGGATGATCTGTCCATGGGTGAAAGTGGGGTGTTAACGTCCCTACTATAAATGGGTTACTGTCAATTTCCCCTTTTATGGCTGTTAGTATTTGCCTTATGTATTGAGGTGCTCCTATGTTGGATGCATAAATATTTACAATTGTTATATTTCCTTCTTGGATTGATCCCTTGACCATTATGTAGTGTCCTTCTTTGTCTCTTGTAATAGTCTTTATTTTAAAGTCTATTTTGTCTGATATGAGAATTGCTACTCCAGCTTTCTTTTGATTTCCATTTGCATTGTATAACTTTTTCCATCCCCTCACTTTTAGTCTATATGTGTCCTAAGGTTTGAAGTGGGTCTCTTGTAGACAGTGTATATATGGGTCTTGTTTTTGTATCTATACAGTGAGCTTATGTCTTTTGGTTGGAGCATTTAATCCATTCACATTTAAAGTAATTATCGATATGTATGTTCCTATTACCATTTTCTAAATTGTTTTGGGTTTGTTATTGTATGTCTTTTCCTTCTCTTGTGTTTCCTGCCTAGAGAAGTTCCTTTAGCATTTGTTGTAAAGCTTGTGTGGTGGTGCTGAATTCTTTTAGCTCTTGCTCGTCTGTAAAGGTTTTAATTTCTCCATCGAATCTGAATGAGATCCTTGCTGGGTAGAGTAATCTTGGTTGTAGGTTTTCCCCTGTCATCACTTTAAATATGTCCTGCCACTCCCTTCTGGCTTGCAGAGTTTCTGCTGAAAGATCAGCTGTTAACCTTATGGGGATTCCCTTGTACATTATTTGTTGTTTTTCCCTTGCTGCTTTTAATTTATTTTCTTTGTATTTAATTTTTAATACTTTGATTGATATGTGTCTTGGCGTGTTTCTCCTTGGATTTATCCTGTATGGGACCCTCTGCTCTTCCTGGACTTGATTGACTATTTCCTTTCCCATATTAGGGAAGTTTTCAACTGTAATCTCTTCAAATATTTCTCAGTCCCTTTCTTTTTCTCTTCTTCTTCCTATAATTTGAATGTTTGTGCATTTAATGTTGTCCCAGAGGTCTCTGAGACTGTCCTGAATTCTTTTCTTTATTTTTTCCTTATTCTGCTCTGTGGTAGTTATTTCCACTGTTTTGTCTTCCAGGTCACTTATCCATTCTTTTGCCTCAGTTATTCTGCTATTGATTCCTTCTAGAGAATTTTTAATTTCATTTTTTTGTATTGTTCATCATTGTTGTTTGCTCTTTACTTCTTCTAGGACCTTGTTAAACATTTCTTGTTTTTTCTCCATTCTATTCCCAAGATCTTGGATCATCTTTACTATCATTACTCTGAATTCTTTTTCAGGTAGACTGCCTATTTCCTCTTCTGGTGGGTTTTTACCTTGTTCCTTCATTTGCTGTGTGTTTTTCTGTCTTCTCATTTTGCTTAACTTACTGTGTTTGGGTTCTCCTTTTCTCAGGCTGCAGGTTTGTAGCTCCCATTGTTTTTGGTGTCTGCCCCCAGTGGGTAAGGTTGGTTCAGTGGGTTGTGTAGGCTTCCTGATGAAGGGGACTGGTGCCTGTATTCTGGTGCATGAGTCTGGATCTTGCCTTTCTGGTGGACAGTACCATGGCTGGTGGTGTGTTTTGGGGTGTCTGTGACCCTATTATGATTTTAGGCAGCCTCTCTACTAATGGGTGGGGTTGTGTTCCTGTCTTGCTAGTTGTTTGGCATTGGGTGTCCAGCACTGTAGCTTGCTGGTCATTGAGGGAAGCTGGGTCTTACCGTTGAGATGGAGATCTCTGTGTGATCTTTCTCTGTTTGATATTATGTGGAGCTGGGAGGTCTCTGGTGGGCCAATGTCCTAAATTCAGCTGTCCCACCTCAGAAGCACAGGCCTGACACCCGGCCAGAGCACCAAGACCCTGTCAGCCACACACCATGTGTTCTTTTAAGAGCACTCTTAAGTAACATCCTGATTGTGTACAGTACAACTTTACTTTCGAACTGAGAGTTGCGGTGGATGGGATTTTTGCCTTCCCCAGGTGGTTTAAGGTTACAATTTTTGTTTTTGGAAACCCCACCACCTCCTTATTTCTATTATTATTTTTGCAAGAAAAGTATAAAGAGAGTGGAGTGGAGGTGAGATTTGTGATCGGGAAAGCCCTGGACGCCCTCCTTCTCTGTCTTCTGCCTCTCTCTGTCTAACTAGTTCCTATCCAGCAGCAGATTGAAGCAGGAGATGATTCTTCTCAAGGTTTGTTCAGCAGCTTCACTTCTAGGTGAAGGCTTCATGAACCAAGTGACGTCAACCAATGAGGCTTCTCTCTCTCTCCTCTATCTAATGATGAAAGTTGCTTTTCCCATTGTAAAGTTTTAAAAAACGTGTCTGAACTCTTGAATACTAATCCTTGGGTCTCTCATCTCTTGGGCAAATATCTTCTTTCTCCATTTGTGGTGTACCCTATTGGTGAATCAGAGCAGTTGACTCTGGCTATGAAAATTTCTAAAGGGATTTCCTACATGGGGTGAAAAAAAGGAAGTTTTTTTTTTTTTTTTTGGAAAAAGGGCTCTTAAATATTACATCTCTCTTTCCTCACTGGTTTCTATCCTAAAACTAAGTTGAGGTGAAAAACCTAGGCATAAAAACAAATACAACTAGCAACAAACAAATGAAAACATTGTATCTATCAGAACTGAGAGAGTTATCAGAGGCCACACAGAAGGGAAGAATGTGTTGCTGGAGTGGGTCAACTTGGATTCCTTCTCCCCATCTTCCACTAATAAAGGGAATGACCTTAGGAAGATATGTAATCTTGGGGCTTCATTTGCCTTATCTAGTCACGTGGGCATCATGTGGTACAGTCTTCCTGGAATCCAGTCTAATCCAATTCAACTCCGATTCAGTTCAGTTCAGTTCTGCTCTCTTCTATTTCCTTCTATCAACTATTTATTTAAAAATACAAATTGCAATAAACAAATGAATCTATGTTGCCTAGAAATGGCATTTGCTGGCAGGAGTGGAGAGAAGATTCTCATTCTCAAAAAAAAAAAAAAAGGAAAGCTCATTTACTATGTCAATAATTAGGCCAAGAGCTCATTCATTATTTTAAAATATTCTCCCCAGTAATTAAATTAGTTGTGAAGTAATACATCAGCCTTTCAGTCCCTTCTATGAAAAAATACAAGAATTCATAGGAAATTCACACTGACATTATATTTCCTTTTATGTGGGGTGATTGAAAAGTTCTAATCTATTCATATGACAGCCAGGTAATTTTCACAGGATGATTAGAAGTCTGAATCTTCTAGTACTAGTGTTTTAAACATCCATATAGAGTAGTCTTAAAAGATCACTTATTTAATATGCACATGCAGTGTCTATATATCATTGAGGGTGATATTTACCCTCCACTCCTGTTTCCATGTGAAAGAATTTCCTTTACACTCAGGCTTCTTGTGCTCCTTGCCCCTCTCACTCACTCCTCCTAAGAGGAATGAGTCTCTTCCTTGACTGATGAGTTTGCAAAAAGGAGGTGAACTTTCTTGGCTGGCCCCTTCCCCCTCACTCTGGTCCATCAGCCTGCCCCCACAGTCAACTCTGAGCCGCTGTCATCCTCCATAGGGGAGTCTGCAAATGACCAACTGCTCGAGACCAGATGAATCTGTCTTTCTCTTTTTTTGTGGTGATTCATTTGCAGGCCCATTTGTCTACAGGTCTAAAATTATGTCATATTTAGTAATTCTGTAAATTTCATTTACTATTCACAACCCATGCAGTAAAGTGGATTTTGTATTTTTAGTTTTATGGTTGAACAGACTAGGTTTCAGAGACATGGCCAGATCATGTTACTAGCAAATTATAAATGTCAGTCCCAATTGTAACTGGGAGTCTTCAAGAGGGTCCATTAAAGAGTATCTTACCCCTTTCCCTGACCCCAGTTCTGGGAAATTTTGAAATAAATCGAAAAGTGGCAGATAGAGGACAAGAATCAACAATATTTATATGAAGAGTTAAGTTGCAGCTCAAGTGCTTGCTAATACCAAACCCCAGAATTAGGCAAATTTGCCCACATAGGACTGGGACAGACCTCCTGTCCCCACTCCTCTTGCCTCCCTTTCTTCCTTTCTTCCCCAAACCCCAGCAAGGTTGGAGCCTAACTATTAACTAGTCTCGACTCTAGAGAAATGAAGGAGAAAGCTTGCTCCATGAAGTAGCTCGCTTCCAGAGTTAGAATCTCAGAGGAGGGATGAACACACTAAGTTTAGTCTTCCCCAGTTTGCCCATCAGATAAGTCGCTCAGCTTCCCTGGGTAGAGTAAGTGAAAGATGAGAGAGAGGCTATAGGATAAACCAAATAGTTCTGCATCCACAGGGAAGGAAACATCAGGAGTGGGAAATAAGCATTCACCCCCAAATTCCTCAGATTAAACTTTCTCTTAACCCATTACATTCAAACAGTAATGTCATGCGTAGCCCTCAGAAGAGGAAATGCACAAGCCATCAGACAGTTTCACTCTTAATCTGCATGAGGTTCTTCTCCAAATTCTTACTGCCTGCCCTTTTGGGTTCTCCTGGGAACCTTGGACCACTGTAGAATATGACTCTAGAATGCCCTGAAATGGATATGTACACCGCATTAAGTAAATCAACTTTAAGGCCAGTCTCAATCCAAAGTTGAAAGCTCGTTCTCTGTTCTATTTCTGTTTCCAAATTATGTCTAGCCACATTTTCCCACAGTGTGTCAGAGGTTCTTCAATGAGATTTAACGCCAACCAAAAGATAGAAAGCATGAAATTTCTCCTAGTAAGGAGATGCCAACAGAGAAATACCCTGAATCTGAATATAAAGACCCCCACTACTTTAAAGTCCCAGGGCAAAACTGAAGTTCAAAGATTCAATCTCCTTTCAAGTTAAAGTCAAAATATATTAAATTCCAAAAGAGTTAAAGTCTGATATCAAATTATTTTCCCCTGTGGAATTACATATTTGAAGTTTACCATTTCTAAGTTATAATTAAGATCCAAACTATCCTCCCAAATTTATTCTTCAGCTCAGTCTCATCCGAGGGGTTCTGGTTGCCTGGGTAGAGTTGGTCTTCTTTCAACAGCTGCCTTCTGAGATACATCTCAGAGGAATAGGCATAGTTCCTTCATCTAGGGCTTCAGAATTTGTAATGTCAAGTCTATCTCTGATACACCTCATTTTAAAAAAATCCAAAGGAGTAATAAGAAACAAAATTATTACAGCATTGGCTCCATACCCACAAATTTAGAAAACAAGCTAATTCCTAGTCCCTAGCATTAACATCCTACATAAAATTAGGTTGCCAGAAGACCACTGCAGAGACTCAGTGCTCTCTGAGAGACGGGTAAAAGGATCCTGGTTGGTTCCTACCAGTTGTCTGCACTCCACTACCTAGAAATTGAAACTCCACTGGGATAAATCTTCCAGCAAAAGGCTAACGGAGGCACCACCGATTTGCAGATCTGGGGGTAGGAAGGAGCCCCTTGTGTATACTGCTTCTTCTCTTGGAGAGTGACAAAAAGCCACTGCTGTCTGAACTTAAAGTTGAGAAATTTGCATTGTTTACAGTTCTAAACATCAGGACATAACTAAGGTGCCTTTCTAGCCCCTTAGTAGCGCATGAAAAACCTCTTGGTTTCTACTGCTTCTAGTACTGTGTATGGATTCTATCTAGAGCCATATCTAGAGCCATAGCGTGTGTGTGTGAGTGTGAGCAGTTCTTGAGCCACTGTTATTATTACCGTGCCCTTTCATTTAAAGTCATATTTGGGCTCCCCAAAGTTGTTTACCTGAGATTGTTACTGTAATTATAATTAACCCATCTAGAACCAAAATGAGTTTGTGCCGAGCCTCATAAATCCAAGGCTAACCTCAACCTCAATCATTTTCCTGTAGATAAAACTACCATAACCTATTTTCATCCACCAAGGTCAAAATACAATGTTGCCCAAGGCTTAACATCTCTTCCTTATGTCCCAGCAATTAAAATCTAGCTCCATATACATCTCTAAATATACAAAATAAAGAAAAGAAAAATACAAGTTCAAAACACCCAGCCAAAAGAGTAAACCCCAAGCCTAACATCTTATGTCTTGGTCCCTCCCAAAGCCTCCCCACATGTACATTTGGTCTCCCATTTGACACTTCTGTTTCATTTCTCAGGGTTCCTGGCCCACGCAGGAAATGCTGGGAATGTTTAAGGGAGATAGGATAAGACACTCCTCTTCCATAACTAGGTTCTGAATAAATTCAGAAATAAAACAAAGACATACAGATGGAGCTTATTTTTGGTAAACTCCAGGTTGGAGTACATGGCTTATACATATGAGCAGGTAAGCGTCCTAATACTGCTGCATGTTAGAGTTAGAACTAGCCATGTGGACAGGTGGCCCTGGACTGGTAGGCCTCCTGCTACAGGCTGTTAGAGTGACTGTAGGCACTTGCTTCCAGCTCCCAAGATGAGGAAGGGCAGAGCTCAGCTGAAAATGCCCAATTTGTTTGTTACAAATTTAGCAATCCTGGCTTTCCTGCTCCCCAGGGAGGAGTGAGAAAGGGAATAGAGAGTATAATGCTAATGAGTTCTATGCCCAAAAAAGGAAACATCTTAGGGAATAATTCCACCCCTGTCCTCTACCGCCCCTTAACAGATCCCAAAGCTTGTGCCTCCCAATCTTTCTATTAGAGAGCACCTGTTTTCCCACTGGTAAAGTTTCCGTTTGTGCTATTGTTCAGATGCGTATCTAATATATATATTGACAGTTATCTTTAAACAGACTACCATCTCTACTGCTATATCGTGGACTAAATGTAGGTAAAACTATAAGTCTGGCAACACATGCCCTGTCATTAGACTCAGCTGAAGCCATGAAAGTGGTGGTGAAATGAGACAACATTAAACTGGTCTTTGGCGATGTGCCTTTACCTTAGCCCCAGAATGCCAAGGTGTTAATGTAGCCCACAGGGACTGGTGACATTATCCCTCCTCTCTTCCCACAGCCTCTGGAATTAGAATAGAAAACAAAGTCAATGAGAGGCCGTGCTTGTGAAAGGCACTGCCATAGAGTTAAGGCACAGTACATACTAATTCTCCCTCTCTCCTGTGAAGAGACACATTCTTAATGCATTTGAGAATTTAAACACATGAGTGGAACTTTATGCTGAAATGACATTATTTATTTAAATCCTTGATGACACTTGGTGGAACATAATAATTATAGTTAGAGCTGAGAATAAACTATTTTCAACTTTCCTTCTCTGTTTCTTTTTTTTTTGGGGGGGCGGGCCTCTCACTGTTGTGGCCTCTCCCGTTGCGGAGCACAGGCTCTGGACGCGCAGGCTCAGCGGCCACGGCTCACGGGCCCAGCCGCTCCACGGCATGTGGGATCCTCCCAGACCAGGGCACGAACCCGTGTTCCCTGCATCGGCAGGCGGACTCTCAACCACTGCGCCACCAGGGAAACCCTCTTCTCTGTTTCTTAACAGAAGAAGAAATGATGAGGAATTCATTAGAATGAGGCAAGCAATCTTTATTTGACTATGCCTGTTGATTCTGATTTGGGTCACAGACATTCTCTTCCTCATTGTTTGAGATCTGTTGTTTGTAAAAGAAAAGGAGCATGTTGGAATTATTAGCACTGGGGAGTTGGAGAGCAAATAACGCTAATGGAATAAATAATACATCATTTATAAGAACTGCTCCTCAGGGATTTATACCAAATCACTTTACTAGCCTCAACAGCATAATATTTAGCAATCTCTAACAAGTTTCAGGGAGAGATATTACTTTGTGATTCAACAAGGATCCTTGATATACTGCCTAAATTATACAGCATATTAAAAATTAATGGCAGGCCAATTTCCTACAATTATACTTTTAGCTAGGGAACAGTCTGCCTGGTTGGCATGATATTAATAACTTTTGGCTGGGTATCTTCTTTACAGTTTCAGCTGAGTTTGTCAATGAAGTTTTTTTCACACATGAGCTTGTTAATAAGCAGACATTTAAATATATATGTGTGTATATATATATACACACACACACTTAAATAACATATATACTTAATTAAAACAAAATATATAAATATATGTACATATTTTTTCAATTAGCAAATAATCCATTATGACTAAGTGTCGTTTATTCTAGGGTTGCAAGGTTGGTTTAACATTGGAAAATCAGTAAAAATATTCACCATGTTAACAGAATAAAGGAGAGATATATATGATTATATCAGTAGGTGGTGAAAAAAATATGTTTATATTCAAACTCACTCATGATTAAAATCACAATAAACCAGGAATAAAACAACTTCTCAAGCTAATTAAGGGCATCAGCAAAAACCCAACAGCTAACATAATATTGAATGCTTTCCCACTAAGATTGGGAACAAGGCAGTGTCTGCTCTGACCACTTTTATTCAGCATTGTTCTGGATATACTTTACAGAGCAGTTTGGCAACAGAGAAAAATAAAAGGCATACACATTTCTGAAACAGATATGATTTTACTTTTCAAACAACCTGAAAAGTTTGTCTTGTTATTGTTTTAAATATGTTTATTGTTTGGTTTCTAATCCAAGTACTCAAATTATGCCATGTTTGAATCTTTGCCTGTCTTTCATTTCCACCGGTTTTTTCTCCTATAATTTTAACTTCATTCTTTATCTTTTGTTTATTTTGTTGTTTTCAAGCCTTTCTTAAATTTCTCTTATTACATTACAGAATTTTTACTTGAATCTGGTACACCACGTAATTGGTGTTTAGTTTTTATAAAACTGTTTTGTATTTTCTTCAATTTCTTTCTCAGTTTGATCAAAATATTAAAAAAATTTTTTTTTCTCTGTTTTTGCCTATTTGTATTCTGAGTTTCTGATCTAGGTTTCATTAAATACATGCAAATGCTTGTATACATATGTTTTATCCAGCCTGGATGCTGTTGTATAATTTTCTTCTTCCTCGTGGTTGTTTTTCTTTGAGAGTGGGGAAGGTTTTTCATCAACTGTATTGCTTTGATTTTAGTTTTCTGTTTCCTTTATAGAGAAGTTTTTATGCAAGTAGACTGGATTTTTACTGTTTATACCCGGGTCTACAATAACAATTTATGTATACAGCAATCAAGTGTTTGGGGGACATACAGGAATAAATGTTTCTTTGGGGAAATTGATGGGCATGTCTTTGGATTTTGTTCTCCTTTGTTTCTGTGAGATTCTTAAATTCTCCTCTTACTTTCTTCTTTTCTTTATCACCAAATCTGTAAAAGATGCCCTACCAATCCTATTTGTTTCATGATTTTCCAGAAGAGAGCATGTTTTGAATTTGCCTCTTCAGATTCTGTGCACCTTTCTGTAGCCAGAGCTCAGGTCTACCAAGTCTCAGACCTGTTTCAGAATTTCTGTAGTTTGATTGGGCCTTGCCATTCTGGGTCTTATTTTATATGAGCTCCATTATCCTCCTTCTACCCAGCCTCTTCAGACACCACCTCAAATTCCACACAGGCTTATGGGGTGAGGTCACATTTATGTCTGCTGGAATTTGGTCTTCATTTCTTTCCTTATATTTAGTATGAGGACTGTGGCACTCTTGGTGTCCAAGTGATGCCAAAGAAGGCAGTTTTGTGTGTTTTCCTTCGCTCTCCTTGTTGATCAGTTTGCTTTTTGGAGGAAGTATTGAGAGATTTTAGTCTAAGAAGCTGACATTATCCTAGAGTAACCTGGAAGTACATCCCACTGATTTAGCAAATACTATTTACATTGGAGTGATTGTTATCTATTTAAAATAACCATATATGAAATTGCCATAAAAGACAAAATCTATAGAGACAGAAAGTCGATTTGTGGTTGCTAAGAGCTGAGGAGGGATGGGGGGCTTGGGGGTTGGAAACTTGCTGCTAATAGATATAGAGTATCCTTTTCTTTTCTTTCCTCTACTCTCCTTTCCTTTCCTTTTTTTCCCCCTTTCTTTTCTTTCCTAATAGAATTTATTTTAAAAAGCAGTATCAGCTTCACAGAAAAATTGAGTGGAAGGTATAGAGGTTTCCTATATACCCTTTGCCCCTACACAGGTACAGCCTGCCCTACTATCAACATCCCCCCATTAGAATGGTGCATTTGTTACAATTGATGAACCTACATTGACATATCATCACCCAAAGTCCATAGTTCACATTAGGGTTCTTCCTTAGTGTTCTACATTTTCTGGCTTTGACAAGTGTATAACGACATGTAGCCACCATAGTATCATGCAGAGTAGCTTCACTGCCCTGAAAATCCTCTGTGCTCTGTCTATTGGGTTTCCTTATGGGATGAGAAAAATGTTGAAAATTAGGCTGTGCTGGTATTTGAACATCTGTGAACATACTAAAAAACATTGAGTTGTACACTAATGAGTGAATTGTATGGTATGTGAGCTAAATATTAATCAAGCTGTTAAAGTATTTTGTTAGGAGTTTCATTGTTTGGGTGCTTACATTGTTCAGATTTTGGGGTAAGTCTATACTCATAGAGTCTGGAAGCCTGTAAATTATTAATATTAGAATCTTTCCAACCTTTCCTTCTTCCTTTTTCCTCCCTAGTAAATGGGTTCTTGCCTTGCTTGCCTTGCTTGCAATTTTGTTCCCTTCACGTCTTCTTCTGAGAGTTAAAGCTGTGAGAAAAATTCTTCCTCTTTTATCCCTCATACAGGTTTTGAAAAGAAAAGGGAGTGCTATAAAAATAAGGCATGCATAGTCTAAGGTTTCAGTAGGAATTTTTCAGATAATTTGAAGAGAGGCATTTATGTTATTATAGGAAAGGGTTATTGTTAAGCATTGCTGTCACAGAAAGACCCTTTTTGACCCACCTGCTAGAGAAAAGGAAATAAAAACAAACAAATGGGACCTAATGAAACTTAAGAGCTTTTGCACAGCAAAGGAAACCATAAGCAAGACAAAAAGACAACCCTCAGAATGGGAGAAAATCTTTGCAAATGAAGCAACTGACAAAGGATTAATCTCCAAAATATACAAAGAGCTCATGCAGCTCAATATCAAAAAAACAAACAACCCAATCCAAAAATGGGCAGAAGACCTAAACAGATATTTCTCCAAAGAAGATATACAGATTGCCAACAAACACATGAAAGGATGCTCAACATCACTAATCATTAGAGAAATGCAAATCAAAACTACAATGAGGTATCACCTCACACCAGTCAGAATGGCCATCATCAAAAAATCTACAAACAATAAATGATGGAGAGGGTGTGGAGAAAAGGGAACCCTCATGCACTGTTGGTGGGAATGTAAATTGATACAGCCACTGTGGAGAACAGTATGGAGGTTCCTTAAACAACTAAAAATAGAACTACTATATGACCCAGCAATCCCACTACTGGGTATATATCCTGAGAAAACCATAATTCAAAAAGAGTCATGTACCACAATGTTCATTGCAGTTCTATTTACAGTAGCCAGGACATGGAAGCAACCTAAGTGTCCATTGACAGATGAATGGATAAAGAAGATGTGGCACATATATACAATGGAATATTACTCAGCCATAAAAAGAAATGAAACTCAGTTATTTGTAGTGAGGTGGGTGGACCTAGAGTCTGTCATACAGAGTGAAGTAAGTCAGAAAGAGAAAAATACCATATGTTAATACATATATATGGAAGCTAAAAAAAAAAAAGTTTCTGAAGAACCTAGGGGCAGGACAAGAATAAAGACGCAGACGTAGAGAATGGACTTGAGGACACAGGGAGGGGTAAGGGTAAGCTGGGACAAAGTAAGAGAGTGGTATTGACATATATACACTACCATATGTAAAACAGATAGCTAGTGGGAAGCAGCCCCATGGCACAGGGAGATCAGCTCAGTGCTTTGTGACTACCTAGGGGGTGGCATAAGGAGGGTGGGAGGGAGACACAAGAAGGAAGGGATATGGGGGTATAAATATACGTATAGCTGATTCACTTTGTTATAAAGCAGAAACTAACACACCATTGTAAAGCAATTATACTCCAATAAAGATGTTAAAATAAAAAGCCTTGCTGTAATCGAAGCATCATTTTCATATTACTTGAGAAATGCAAATGCGCATCTGCTTATTTTCAAATTATATTTTGGTTGTGAAACTGTATCCTTAATGATTACTGGACCATTTGGATCATGGCTTCAACTTATTTATAATTTTGGGGGGTGGGCATAAGGTTTGGTCCTCAGTTGAATCCCAGAAAAAAAATCCCTCTAGACTTGAACCATTTGTTCATCTTTTCCATTTTTATCAGACAGCTGGAAATAGAATCCTAAAGAATAAAGGATTGTGGGGGCGGAGCCGAGATGTCACCAGAATATTATCAAAACAGAAGAGACGTGGTTGACACCATGCTAATATCAAAAGGGAAAATTGTGGGAACATTTGCTCTTCTAGACTAGATGTACCAGCTGGAGAACCACATCATACAAAGTTTTGTGAGTCACACTAAAGTGAGAAATTGAAAAGCAAAACAAACTTAAAATGCTCTTTGGAGGTAGCAGCCTGGGAATTGCTTTTTATTCCAAAATCTGCTGACATAGACTCTTTTTAGATGCCCACAGGTGGTTAATGCTAGGTATAAAATGGCTATATGTGAATTGCATGGTCTTAAACAATTCTTAATCTCACCAAGCCTTGGGGTTTTTGTTTGTAACATGGAATTCTACTAGAAATGTCATGCAGTTGTTGAGAGATTTAAATGGTATAATATATTAATAATAATATATTTAATAATAATATATTATATTTAATAATATATGTAATATAATATATTAATTATTTAATATAATATATTAAATAATATTTAATATATTTAATATATGTATTGTATATATTTTAATATATTATATTTAAATTTTTTAATATAATATAATATATTAAATAATATTAATAATATATTAAAAGGTACCCGGTACATAGTTGCTTAATAAATGCTAACTTCTCCTAACTTGCTCCCTTCTCCTTTACTCTTTATGTAGAATTTCTATTAATCTCAAAAGAAGCCATATATTTACATGTAGATCTTCTTTGGTGGAAAACCACAGGGAAAGATAATTAAGTTTAATTGATGAGCAGATATAAACACACATTAACAGATGCCCCATTTTATAGTGGCAAAGGCTGACTGCTTTACAAATGCTTGTTATAAAACATGACACTTAATCGAGAAGTCTAATTTTGGTGCTGATGTGATTTGAAGTGCTTCCACTCAAACTCCACCTAGGGAAAGTAATGAATTCACAAACAGTAGCAATTGGGGCAAATCCCTGTGGCTGATCTTACTTATATTAGCTTTTCTGCCTATGGGAATATGAGTAATTTCAAAGTGTAACACAAAGAATAGGATGCTGAGAGAACTTCAAATTTAATTTCTTGATTAGTTAATGTTTCAGCTCTTAGGGTTTTACTTTTATTCAAGTCATTTCCCAAATTACTATTTTACATGATCTGATCTGGAATGTTCAAATATAGGAAAGCTGACAGACATCATATTTCCAGCACATATTTCTTCATCTGATAATGAAATTTAATTTTATTGTAATGCTTACCACATCATATTGTATTTGGATACTTACTTGTATGTCTTGACATCCAGGCAAATTCCAAGAGAAGGTAATACCTCTGGCTTGCTCAGTATTGTTTCCCTGACGTCTAGAATCATGCTTGGTACATATGAGTGGCATATATGAAACTATCATTCTTTAATATGGCACAAATTGAGCTATGGTTGCTCAATAACATTGTTTGAAAACAAATTCTTAAAGTTTCATTTGATATTGATTTATACCATAAATACATACGTGCTGTGGACTGAAGTAAGCATAGGGATTACAATGAACAAGAGAGAGATGCAGTCATAAAGGTTGCACTCTAGCTGTTCAGAGAGCATAGTTAATGTTAAGAGCATAGACTCCAGAACTAGCCTGCCTGGATTTGAAACCCACTTCTATTTTATAGCTGTGTGATCTTGGTCAGGTTACCCAAGCTCTATGTGCCTCGATTTTCCTCATTGGAAAAATGGACATAAGAATAGTATCCTCCTAAAATGTTAGGACAGTGCCTAGTACATGATGAGTGCTAAATTAGTACTTGATAAATATAGTAAGAAAAAACAATCAGTCACAAGTAACTATAGGTAATATAAAGGGGAGTATGAGGTCTGTAGTAGACAGTTCTAAGAATAATCTTCAGTGATCTTAATCCTTGTATAGTCTCCTCCCCTTAAGCTTAGGTGGAGTCTGTGACTATGATGAGATATCATTCTTCTTGTGATTATGTTATGGTGAGAGGAATTCTTGTGTATCTAACTAAGGTTTCTAATCAGTTATTTTGGAGTTAATTAAAAGGAACTGTATCTGATAGGTCTAATCTAATCACATAGGCTCTTTAAAAGCAGAGAGTTTTCTCTGGCTGTGGCAACAGCGGAAGTCAGAGACATTGAAAGCATGAAAAGGATTTGCTATACCATTGGTGGAGGCCACAAAGCAGGAGTCCTCTGGCGGGTAAAAGTGGTACCTGGTTGACAGCCAGAAAGGAAATGGGGGCTTCAGTTTCAAAAGCACAAAAACCTAATTCTGCCAGCCACCTGAATGAACTCAGAAGCTGATTCACAGAGCCTCCAGAGAAGAACCCAGCCAAGCTGGCCAACACCTTGATTCAGCCTTGTGAGCCCCTAAACAGAGAACACAGTCAAGCCTGCTCAGACTTCTGCCCCATAGACTGTGAGACAATCAATGGCTGTTATTTTAAGTTACTAACTTTGTGGTAATTGGCTTCATATCAATAGAAGAAGAAAGATACAGGGTCCTATGAAAGCGTATAGTAGGCTCATCCAACTTAGTCTAGAAAGATCCTTAAGGCTTCTTAGAGGCAATGATATGAAGTTGAGACCTGAAATGATGAGTAAGAGTTAGCAAGGAAAAAGCAGTGGGAAGACGGGCTCAGGTTGAGAGAGATGCAGAGGACTAAAGAGAGAAATAAAGGCACTTGGAATGGAAATAAGACCAGTGGGTTACCGGGGTGAGAAGAGTGACAGCTGAGCGTGCATAATTAGCAAAGTGTAACCAACCAGGCCAGGATGGGTCTTTTAAGCCAAATTAGGGCATTTACATATTATCATATATGTGTGTGTGTGTGATATCCCATACACAAACATCACATACACACACATATACTTTTGGGAAGCTATTAAAGGATTTAAATAGCAGGAGAGTAGTGTGGTTAGAATTTCTTCACTTTCCTTCCCTTCCTAATGATATTCTATTCATATTTCAAATGCATCCTCTTTTGTGAAGCTTTTTTTATCCCCAAGGCTAACTTAATGTCTTCTCCCTCTGTTCTCCCATACGTCTAAAGTTTCCCATAGATTGAGCATAGATTGTTTCAGGAACAGTTCTAAACACTTTATACATATTAACTCAAGTATTCATTATTCCAACCCCATGAAATAGGCATGTGTACTTATCCCCATTTTACTTATAAGATGGGCTGAGTGCAGGAGATAATAGGGGTCATGAAAGTCTTCACAGCCACCAATGGTCATTCTGTGGGTAATAGCTACTTCACTTATATACACTTATGACAGATCAGTCAATAAGTATTTATTGAGTGCTATTTCATAGCTTATCCAAGTCTAATTTTAGGAAGGTTTTGATGAGGCAATCTGAGAGGAATCATTAGTTAGTATGTGTTCCCGCTAAGTACATAAATTTGATTTTAAAGAAGACAAATCTTTGTAATTTTAGTCATGGTATTGAACACATGTGCATTTTAGCTCAAGCCTCTTCCCAACTAAACCATACCTTTCTATCTCTTTTCTATAATAGAAGACATATTAGCTTATTATTTTAGAGTTTCATTTACTTGCAAACTTTCCCGGAAGCTCTTTTGTTTGCTTTTCCTACTGTGAGAATATTGGAGAGTTCTGCTAGTTATTATAGACAGTTCTAATCAAGGCTTCATTGTGCACAGTATATACTCGGAAAAGTTCACACCTGATTATGCCAAAGCAAGTTGAGGGTTGTTTTTCATTTCACTCAGTTATGGCGTTTTTATTAGGTCCCAGATTGCTTACTTTGCCTTAGACATTTCCTATGTTAATTTAACTGATGATGCTTAAATTCTCCCTTTTTAAAGAGTTGAATGAAAGGGAGAATGCCTTAGAGTATTTTTGAAACTTTTGTATATAAACTGAAATATGAATATGTCATCTCATTTCTCCTTATAACCATTGAAATTCCAGAGAGAGAAATATTTGGAGCCCAATTAATAAACTCTTGAGTGACAATTGAAAAATTGCTCTTGGTCGAATAAAAGAGCATCTCTTTAGATGTCAACAAAATCAAGCACAATGTAAAAACCTTTTTTTTAATATTTCAAGATGAAAGAAAATGTTTTTAAAATAAAAGTGCGATGTTATGCCATAACATTGTCAAACAAAATTTCGTATTTGTTTGTAGTTAGAGTGGAGTTTTAGTCTCTGCAGTAATTTTTCTATATTTGAAAGTATACATTGGTGGTTAAAAAAATCTTTAAAACCTTCTTAAAATCCTTGACACGGATTATAAAATTATTTGTTTTAGATAATATGATATTTGAGTTAAAGAGAATGAGTTGACTATTGCAGGAGTTATTATAACTATGCCGGGCATCCTCACTCCCTTCAAAGGGACAGTAAGTTGTTGTTTTCAGAGATCTGGGGGCATTTCTTTCCCTTTGGTTATAATTCTCTGGCAGTATTAGGATTAGAATAACACTTAAGTGTCCTGATGCCGTGTTGGCAAATATGGAGCCAGAATCATTACATGGCTCTTGCATTAATATTTTTTTGAAACAAACAAGGTAAATTCTCCAAGTGTAAAGCACTGGGCTGAATGGCTGCTGGTCTTAAGCACAATTTCCAAGTCAATCTAGATTGATATTTGTGTTAGACCAGCCCACGAAATTTGCCCGACTAAGGCATTTGGTAAAACTGTCCATAATATGCAACTGCCTCCTAAGAATTGAGTGTCTCTGCGAATTAACGGTTGTGCGATGTTTTTGAAATGCAAACACCATGTAAGAGTTGATTACATGGTGTAATCCACTCCTTTTTCCTTCTGCTCATTTTTGTTCTGCTGAAATATTTGGACAACTAAACACTTCTCTTGGCTTACCTGCAATTGCTTGCAGATTTCTCCCTTTCTTTCATCTGCCAAAATAAAGGCTCTTTTCTTTAAAACCAGACCTACTATTACAAGAAATAAATACATTTTTAGAAGAAAAAAGAGCAGAGTGTAGGAATGAGGTTTTTGGTTCCAGAAGCTACAGAGGAAAAGATGTTCACTGAGTATTGTCTTTAAAAATCATCTTTTAAATGATTTAAATCTCAGTCAGTGGGAATTCTGTTTGACTTTGGTAGTGAATACATAAACAAGCGGTGGTGTATGGTTATATGTAAAAAAAAAAAAAAAAAACAAAAACCTGAAAGTAACAAAACTGCAAAACGACTTAGAATGAAGAAATATTTTCCATCGCAGCCTTTATTGTTCATCAAATCTACTGAATTCCTATTTTACTTTTAAAAGCAGCAAATAAGATTGGATGTCTTATATCACAGGAATATACTTCTAGAAACTGGGCATTAAAAGGTAGTCTAAAATTCCATTTGTGTGCAAGGCAAGGACTTAAAACCTTAATTTTATTTGTGTGAAGTTGATATTAGTTTTGTTAAACTATTTACTGATTATAAGGAGTGTTATCTAGTGCTGTGTAACAATTTGTCTGGAAACAATGTACATTTATAATCTCAGTTTCTGAGGATCAGGAGTCTGGGCAGAACTTAACTGGGTCCTCTGTTTAGAGTCTTTCACAGGCTGCAATGAAGGTGTCAGCCAGGGCAGGGTTCTCATCTGAAGATCCAACTGAGGAAGGGTCTGCTTGCAAACTCACATGGTGTTGGCAGCATTCAGTTCCCTGAAAACTATCAGATTGAGGGACTCTGTTTCTTACTGGCTATTATCCAGACCCAGCCGTCAGTTCTTTGTCATGTGGAATTCTCCAACATGTCCAATTTCTGTATAAAGATTGCTTATTTAGAGCTAAATAAACTTTAATTATAATTTTAGTTTTCATGGTTATCTCTCTTTCTTTCTCTCTCTCTCTGACACATACACACACACCTCTCTCCTTCCTTTTATTTGTTTCTTATTAACTGTGTCTTACCTAAGGCCTTCATAGCCTATAGCATCTCACATTTGGGTTTGCAAGTATTTTCTGTCTAATGAAATTTATGTATCTATATCTTCTGTCACATGACTCATCCCTTTTGACTCCACCTTGCCTTTCTTAAGGACACCCACAATGAAAAGAAATAACCAACCAAAGGAAAGTAATGGAAAAATATGGGAACTTAAAGGGAATCTCCTAGTTTAACTAGTTGTCTTAGAGTGTTGTCTATTAGCATTAGGTCGTAAAATGCTAGAACTTAAGACCATACATCATGTTTTCTTTTCATTTCTATTTCATTCTCTAAGTGTTCACTGTAGATACTCAGTTAATGCTCATTTTCTTGCATAAGTGGAACTTGTCAAATGAGTATGAGGCACTATCCCTGATTTTGTCAATAAGTGAAGACCTCTATTCACTAACTAGAGTCTTGGAGTGCCTGAGCATATTACGACAGCAGAGAAAAGTGCCAAAAACCTTATAAAAAACAAGATCCTCAATGTGCCCTTTGGCTAGCTGGCATTGTTTTATGTCAGCTACTTTTTTTCCTTGCCAATTTATATTATCCTACAAAGACAAAAATATAGTTCCTAGTAAATAAAGTTTTGTTTTATCATGATTCAAGCAAAATCATTATGAAGAAATGACTGATGAATAGGGTTATGCCTACTCATTGGGCACAATTGACATAATTACCTTTACTTTATCAACCATCTTATTGGTATCTGATGAATCTTAACATGTTCCTTCAAGCCAATCATAACAGTAATTTTTCCACAATGAACTACTTTATTTTTCTACCGCACCAAAATCCTGGTATAATACAGACATGTTAAAAAAAAAAAACTATATAATACCAAAACTCCCAAATAAAAATATTCAATTAGTAATTGAAATATTTAGTTAACATCATACCAAACATGTGGACACTTGGAAGCTTCCAGGTGACTGGCAGAAGTGTTCATGTTTTACCCATATGTATTGCTGTTTTAATGATATACTGATTAACTTTCTTCTTAGCCTATAAATTTGGTCCTTCTACCCTAAAGGAGAACTGAAAGATTGGGTGAGAAAAATTAAACAAATTTCCTCCTTTTTTCAACTTATCATTGTATTCAACAACGTGAGAGATACTGAAATTTAACAGTGTGTGGTTTCCAGCATAGTGGATGGGCGTAGCTTTGGCAAAGTATTTGGCCATCTTTAACCTGATTCCTTGAACACATAGTTCCTCTACATTTTCAAAATCATTATGAACTTTCTGTAATGTATTAACCCCAGCTCTCCTGCACAGAAGTACATTCCTGTGAGGGTCACACCTGAAGGGAGATCTAATAATGAAGGAAATGAACAAAATAAATACTTTTGCAGGTTTTATATATACTTTACACATCTTATGTTTTAAGGGTAGCAGGAAAAATGTGAATTGCTCAAAGGCATCTAAGACTTACTATGTTTGAGAGCCACAACTTTATCCATTCAGTCTTATTTCAGCACTAGATTGCATTTACCTGTGTAGTTTCAAGGACATAATTCATCTTCGCTTTTCTTATGTTGCAGAGAAAGAAGATGACAAGTTGATCATTGCAATAAGAACCTAAACAATGAAATATAATGATAAAGCCTTTAGTAATTGTTAGAAGAATCAGGATAGGGAAAAACACGGTGGAAAGTAATATTTTGTGGCCTGGTTCCTCATAGGTTCATTTAAATATTGAGGGTCAGAGATCTAAATCCTGTTTCAAATTTTTACAGCTTCTTTTAAAGGCACAGATCTAATCTTCTGAGAAAAAATATTAGGGTGTCAATTTCCACAAAATCTAAAATAATCTGATTTCTGCTTGGAGCATTTCTAATATGTATAGGATAATATCTAGAAACTACTATAAAGCATGAACTCCATGCATAATAAATTAAAATGAATTCAAAGTCTGCATTTGGTTTCAGTTTATCTTTGGGGTAAATTATGTAAAATGACAAATTTCCTATAAGAAGTTATTGAAAACATCAAGAAAATGTTAAAGTTTAATGTTTTGCTGCTATACGGAGATTTCTAATATAGAATACTTATTTTTAAGGAACCTGATAGAACAATACATTTTAAAAGAGTTAATTACTTGTGAAACATCATTATGTTTAATTTCTATGCATTAGCTAGCTTCTGTTTTCTGACGCTCTGATCATAATTCTTCTCTGTTTTCATTCATGGGCCACAATGGGCCAATTTTCCCCATTTCTTACTAAGTCTCTCACACAGTCAATTCAATTCAGTACTTTTGCCAAAATCTGCTGCAGAGACAATGACATGAGAACATATTGCAACCTTTTCAAATATCAACCTTAAATGTTACCTTTTCCCCGAATTTCATACAAAATATTCTTTATATGTAACAAAATATCTAGCAATTGGAAAGCACTTTGTTTCCTATTTTCTACCTAACTTAATATTGTACCAATAAATTTCCTAACTTTATTTATTTTGAAAATTAAACCGTAGTAATTCCTTTCAATAATACTAAAATTATTTTGTTTGAGTTTTAAAATTTGACATTTTTGAGATAATTTTAGGATTGGAGTTCCATAGTCTGTTCCTTTTACCTATATAGTTCATGATTTGATTTTAATCTACAAGTATATATCTCTTAAAATAAGGGAACTTAATAAGTGATATGAGTAATTAGTTTCCAGAATAAGAAATATGAATTGACAGTGAATAAGTTATGTTACTCAATCTTCTTTTTTATTAATTAATTAATTTTCTTATTGGGGTAGAGTTGCTTTACATCAGTCTTCTTTAATAATAAAGAAATGCACAGCAAAATGAGGCACCATTTTTTTCACCAATCAGATTAGTGAAAGTTAAAAAAAAATTACTAGATGTTTGCATGAGTGATGAGAAACAGAAATGCCCAGGTAATTTTAGTGGGATAAAAATACAATACCGTCATTTTGGTTATTAACAACTATCTTTTAAAATTTTAGATATCTATACACTTTGATCCAGAAAATTTGCTTTTAGATGGTTACCTTATTTTAAACTATATTACAAAGCTATAGAAATCAAAACAGTATGACACAAGCATTAGAAACAGACACAGGGACCAATGGAACAGAATAGAGACCCCAGAAATAATTCTGTATATACATGGTCAACTAATCTTTAACAAGCATGTCACGAATACACAATTGGGAATGGATAGTCTCTTTAATAAATGGTATTGGGGAAAAAAATGTCTTCATGCAAAAGAATAAAATTGAACCCTTATTTTATTGCATACCAAAAAATTAACTTTAAAATGGATTAAAGAGTTAAGTGTAAGACTTGTGACCATAACTCTCCTAGAAGAAAACATAGGGAAAAAGTCTCTTGACATTGGTCTGGCAATGATATTTTGGATATAACACCAAAAGCACAGTAAACCAAACAAAAACAAAACAAAACAAAAACAAATGGGACTACATCAAAATAAAAAGGTTTTGCACAGCAGACAGTCAACAAAAGGAAAAGGCAACCTACAGGATAAGAGAAAATATTTGTAAACCATATACCTGATAAGGGATAAATATACAATATATATAAGGAATTCATACAACTCAATAGCAAAAAATCAAATAACCTGATTTTTAAAATGGACAAAGGACCTGGATAGACATTTTTGCAAAGAAGATACACAAATGGCAAACAGGTATATGAAAAGGTGCTCGGCATCACTAACCATCAGGGAAATGCAAATAAAAATCAGAATGTGATGTCACCTCCTACCTTTTAAGATGGCATAGACCAGAATAAATATTTTGAACATTTCTTTTACAACTTATGGCAAATCAGTATATGGTGTCTTTTGAACACCAGTATAAAGATGTTTTGTGCACAGTTGAGAATAATAAGAGTGAGGTCTTGCTGGAGAAATAAGTTTTTGAATCCTTAGCAGTGGGTCTGGATGAAATAACCTAGGTAAATGCGTATACTGAGAAAAGTAAATAGATGGAGGACTTCAACATTTAAGGAGTAGATATAGCAGAGGGGACAGGAAAGAGAACCTGATCTTCAATAGCATTCAAAAGAATTTGTTAAAAATATGAAGGAAGAAGTTAAAAGGTTTTCACAGAGAACCAGAAAAGTTTTATCTGATATCAAAGAAGAAGAAATTTTCTAAGAGAGAGTATCTGTAGTTTAAGGGTTGAAGAGAGATCAATTAAGGTAAAACAAAAACATATGCATTGTTTTTGGCAATATGGAAGCCATTGTTATCCTTAGGGAAAAAATCATTTCATTAGGATGGTGGAGGTGGAAACAAGATTATTAGATTGAGGAGGAAATGAAAAATGAAAAATTGAGGACTGTGTTAGACATATTTTTAATAACTTGACTGTGAAGGGGAAAATAAGGATAAAGACCTTTGGGTACAGGTATGCTTTCTTTAAGACTCAAAAGGTTAAACCTGAGTCAGCTGAACAGGAGTGTGTTCTGAGATAACATCAGAAAAAGAAAGAAAACCTGATAATGACTTAACACTATATTTCTCTAATACCAAAAAAGAGAAAAGATGGAAAAAACTCAGAATTCCCAATATTTAAATATTAATGAGGAACTATTTAAATAATGGGATGTTATTTTTTTTCCCTTAAAAGTTACCTGCCTTCATGTCATGTCACCTTCAAATGTAAAGTTTGTTAATACTGCTTATGCTTTAACAACTCATGAAAACAATTTAAAAAATAAGGAATGGAAAATTCACAATGATAGGTCCAATAAGACATATTTTCGTGCAGGAAATATCATCCAGACATAGTGGTGTAATCTTCCAGAAAGATATCTGAATTGCAGGGAAAAGTTTTGGTGAGTTTATAATTTTCTTGAAAGTTTAAAAGGCAAACCAAAATTATCAATCAACAAATCCTTGCTCAGTGAAGCTTTAGGTAACCTTTGAATTTCCTTATTACAAATAAACTATATATGCTTGAGATTCAAAGAAAACACACGATTGTTTTATATTTCTTGCCCTAGGCTTGAAGCAGTGGACTTGGAACAGGTCAGTTAGAAGAAGTGTGTACTGGAGGAATCCAGGCTTTTAGATTTTATGGCATTAGGTCCATTCTCATGGGATGTGATTTTATGTTAGAAAGTGGAATAGTTTGAGATCAATTGTAGTGCATGGAAGGCAAAGGGAGCACAGCATACTAAGAACATATTTCGCAAATACTTTCTTTCACTGCCCATGTGCACTGGGGGTAGGGGGGAGATACTGAACTCTTAGCTGAATTCATCTTTCCCTCACTATTTTTAAGAGAAATTTTTAAAAAGGCAAATGAGAGTAATATTTCTACTGGTAACAGCACGAGGTCCTTTTGGATCAGGTGATTTATGGAATTGTTAGTAACCCTGTGTGATTAGGATTGGCCCTCCCTTTTTCTTTCTGCCTTTTTATATGGTGCTTTCTTCATTTATTCCTTCTTAAAGACTCCACACATGAAAAGTAGACTAAGGTACCTGGCACCAGGAAAATCAGAGAACTTATATCAATAACAAATGGAATCTTTCTATTTTTAATTAATGTGATTTATTAGATTTGACACTAGATAAACAACGCCTGCTGGAGTTTCCATGTAGTTTTCTCATACTGTTTTAATTTATTGAATATCTCTACTGTATTCTCCTAGTTAATTTTGATACACTTTCCAACAATTCTAAAACCCATGACTGTTGCTGTTATTTGTAAGAGCTTTTGCAATAATCTAGCTTTTTTAGGTCCTGTGTAAAGACAATCAGGTAAGATAGAGAGGTGTCATGTTATAAAATGATTACATTAAACAATCAAAATTCTCTTCATAACCCACAAATAAAATGGCAGAAAAGTGAGTAAGAAGAACATTGCTAGAAATTTTATTTCTCCTAAATAATTTCAACAGGAAAAACGTTTCTTTGGAAATAACTTTAACAGTTCCTAGTTTTACTCTATGAATAATGATATTAATCCTAACCCTATTGTTAAAAATGTATCTTTCTCCAGAATGATGAGACAAAATTAAATTTGTATCTTAATCTTAACCCTGGCCTAGTTCTAACATTTCATTTAATACCTCCACATAGTGGGATCTATTATTGACAATTGCATAGTACTAACTCAAAATGACATTGTGTCCATTTGACTCTATTTTTATAGACACTATTGTATAACACTTATGCATATGCTGTCAAGATCAGCACTTGGTTAGTTTTCACCTTCTCTTAAAGTCAAGTTCAAGGTCAACTATTTTAGCCCATATTGATTCTTCTACTTCTTGTTATACCAAACCCTTTATTAGCTCTATCACAAATTCTGATACTCAATTATATGCTAGGATTTTTCATTGATTGAAAACATGTCCCAATTAGAAATTAAACTCTTTAATATAGTAATCATATAGTGTTTTTATACTCACCATTACTAACACAATCTGGAAACTCAGCAAACTAATGCTTAGTTTAGAGAACTGGAAATGTAAGTGCAGCTTCCCTAAAATAAACATGAAAAGGAAGATTGTTTTATAGCTAAGCTTTAATATTACACTTTGCATCAGCTTGGGAAATCTTTCTTCCGGTTTTCACAGAAACATAAATACCATGAGGTGTGTAGTCTAATTTCTTTAATTTACAGCTAACTAAGAAACGGTTGGCCAGTCTCTGGTGAGAGGGAATTTACTACTTCCTAGGTCAGATATACCTTTTCAGACAGCCCTGACAGCAGGTTTTATAGTAAGCTGAAATTCATGTCTCTGTGACTTCTACAGACAAAAAATCATTCACTCTACCCATCCTTTTGAAAACAGCTTTGGTGTTGCCATTTGGCTTTTCTTCTTTAGATTGTTTAATACTTCCTCATCTCCCTTTGCATATTGGTTAGTATGCATTCTGCTATAAGAAATAACAAACCCTCGTGCAAATAAACTTAAACAATATGGAAGATTATTACCTCACATTACCGTTAAGAGGTAGGGTGGACTCCAGTGCTGGTTGATTTATCTATTCAAAGATGGCATCAAAGACTCCAAGTTTTTCTTTTTCTCTTTCTTCTTTCTCTCTTTGGTAATTCTTGGTGGTATCTTCATCTTTAGGCTGGTTGGAAGATAGCTTCTTTTCACTTATCAGACAAGATAAAGATGAGAGATTATCTTTTCTTACACATCTCTCTTAAGAAAGAGATATATTTTTCCAGACCCCTCAGCAGGTTTCATGTCTCATTAGCAAAAATTGGGCAACATACCCATGCCTGAAGCAATTTCTGGCAAGCATGATGAGATTACCATGATAGAAAAATTATCTGCAATGAAGCAGTCAATCACATTTCTACTTCACCTGGTTTTCATATGCTTTTTTGTTCTCTTTGTTCTTGTAAAAGCTTTTCCCAGCTCTTTTGATATATAATTGACATATAACATCGTATAATTTTAAGGTGTACAATATGTTGATTTGATATATTTATATATTGCAATTTGATTACCATGGTAGTATTAGCTAACACTCCATCATCTCACGTAATTACTATTTCTTTTTTGTGATGAGAACATTTAAAATCTACTTTATTTGTTCTTCTTTATCCAGGTGATATCAAACTACTGGATTTTAACCCCTTAAATATTGAAGGTCATTAATAAGTCACTATTTTATGTTACCACCAAGCTGTACCTAGTAGGAAAGTCTTCTGATAGGACTTTGATAAATATCCAGGAAATAAAAATGTCAAGTATTTATTAAGTTTAAAAAAGGTTAATTAAAAAAAAAAGGGAGGGGGAGGGATTCCTTATGGAAAAAAAAAGTGTTGATTTATTTGTATATAATCTATACATATCTTTAGAGTGTATTTTTGTATTTTTTGTACCTTGTAAATTATTTTAGATTTACATTCAGTTTAGTACATGAAAATCCCCATACACTCAAAAGCAACCATCTCATGTGTTGAAATATGTCATGAGCTTATCCAAAAGTATAGTTGGTTGTTTTCAAGCAAAAACTATATTTTTGTCTCTGGTGACAACTTTTTGTTCTTTTCAAGGTAAGAAAGAAGGAACTGAGGCTTTTTGATTTTTCTTTCTTTTCCACCAAGCTCATTCTGGGTAGTAATTAAAAGTATAATTGGTGAAGTAAATGGGTATTTATTATACTTTTATGCCCACAATGATTATAATGAGATTTACACAATTGCCAAGATAAAAGAATAAAATCAAACAGAAGCAAAGCAAGCTATCAAATGTTTAAATTCTTTCCTAAGACAGAATTGAATGTTGAGAGAAGTTGTTTCAGTAAGCTATACTAGCTGCAGCTTCACAATAATTGAAAATTTCTGATAATACCAGGTGCTCATCAAATATACACACAAACACATTCCCTGGCAATCATAAAATCTAAGCAAGAAAAATTACCGAGTTTTTCTTTCATTGCTTAGATTATTACTTAGCTGTCACATAAATATTTGGCAGAGCATACTATTCCAATAGTATACAATATATGATACAAGAAGCCTCTTTTCTTCTTTAACTGTTGGGAGAAATTTTTTGTTTCATTTATTATTTAATTCATTTATGGAATAGTCTTGAATAAAGCCCTTTCTAGGTACCATGGGGACAGGATAAGAACTAGTTCCTGTATTCTGATTACATTATTTACAAAGCTAATACTTCTCTCTTCTGAAATCTTCTAATATGCAATAAATGGATCATAAAAGTATGGTCCCATAAAGGCAAAGAGACTTGGAGAGGCAACATAATAGATAAGAGGTGTAGATCAACTTATGAAGGAAGAAAACCCAGGAGGATGAATAGTGACTGTCTTAGTTTTCTGTTGTTCTGCTCTACTAAGGGCCAGCAGAAAGGAAAACCAACAAAACATCAAAATACAGAACTCAGGACAGGTTTAGGAAGTGAAGGACCCATATGTCGAGGTGTGGTGTGGATTGATTGAAAGTGTTGTAGCAAGTTGTTAAAATGGGACTCGTTTTCTGCTAAGGTCTCAACAGATGGAGAGAAAACCATAAAGCTGAAAGAATTCTTGCCTTCCAAAAGATAAACCAAAAATGACAGTGATGACAACAACCAGGTTGTAGCAAAGCACCCATCTAGTAGACACAAAAGTATTAATCATGAAGGGACCAAGACAGAACTTTTTTTTTTTAAGGGAGTTACAAGAGCTTTGGAGACAGCGTGCTGTAATATTTCTCCTCTCTACTCTAGCCCTCCATGAGGCTGAATTTGAATTAAGAACTTTAGTTTGGCCCCAGAGTCACGTGCACTAAAGTTAGGCTCATTCTGGAGAAGTTTAAACCTTGCTGCACTGGGGGCAACTGGAGACAGGAGTTTCTTTCCATGTTCAGGTGTGGACCTCCTGGGTGAGCAAGACCCACCCTGGATCCTTTAATAGGGAACCTCCGTCAGGATTGCTTCTTGCCATGGGCAGTACTACAAAGAGACTGCACTTGTACCCATAGAGACAGAAGCTTAAGATTTTGTTTGTTTTCATCATCTTTTATTTGAATGTATTGTTAAATGTCCAGCCAGAGGAAAGGCACTGCCTCATTGAGGCAGCTGCAGTCAGATGTTCCCTCGGGGGGATCTCACAAGAACTAACTAACTAACTAACCTCAGGAGGAAAAGAGTCAACTTTCAACTTTCCAAATAACACGAAAACCTGATGGTGACAGAACCTGTTAAATAAGACCTTTCTTTTCCCTCCTCACTTATTCTTCTATTATCCCAACTCTGGAGGAATAAAGAACAAGGGGCAGGCAGCTGGTGGAAGGGAGGAGAAGGAGCTGGGCAAGCCTGGGAAATAGAGAAGAAGGTCAGTAGCTCCCTCTCTTCCATATTGAGGTTATTAGAGGTTCCTATTGAAGGGGCATAGTACTGGGGAAAGAAGACTAAACTTTAAATTCAGACAAAAATCTTTGATTATTAAGCTTAATGCACATGTTCATTACTGAATTAAGACAGTTCTTAGGTCTATAAGTGACTGAATAATATTTTTTTTCAATTGTGAAACATCCTACTTATCCAGAAGAGTATATAAACCATATATGTGACATATATATCATATATGTGAAGTTAATAATTATAAAGCAAACACTATGTAACCACTACCCGAATTAAGAAATATAACGTTTTCAGACTTATTCTAATTTTTTCTTTAGTTTTGCCAAGATTTATGTATCTTTTTTATTCTTGATATTTATTTCCAGCATTTTTTTTCTTTTAGAATTGATGTTGCTATGAACATTCTTTTATGTGTCTCTAGGGATTATATTTCTTATACAAACTCAGAGTCAGAGAATATGCATTTCTTTACTAGAAGTTTACCAGTTTAGACCCCCTCACAACACTGCATGAAATTTCCTGTTGTTTTATGTGTTCACCAACACTGATCATTATCTGCCTTTTTGATTTTTGTCAATTAGTAGATACAAAATGTATTATAGTTTAACAAAAAAAGTTCTTTGATCATCAATGAAATTGATCACCTTTCCTTATGCTTATTAACTTTCTTGGATTTTCTTTTTTCTGATATGGCTGTTTAAATAATTTGCCCATTTTTAGTTTATGTTGTTTGTCTTTTTCTTGCCAATTTAAAAGAGTTTAATATATATTCTAAATACTAGTCCTTTGTTAATTATATGTTGTGAAAAAGTATCCCACCTGGTAATTTGCCTTTATTCTCTTCGACTTTTCCTGAATCACAAATTTTCAATTAAACACATTTCAGTTATACACACAATTCAATTTACATTTCATACGTATAACTCAATTTAATGCCCTTGATTTATAGTCTTTTTATTTTTAATAAGTACTTTCTGTGTTTTAAGAAATCCTCTCCTTATAAAGATGATGAAGATACGTTCTTATTTTATCTTCTAAATTTTTTAGAAATTTCCTTTTCACATTTAGATCTTTAATCCCATTGGAATGTAGTTTTGTGTATTTTTTGAGATAGGATCCCTTTTCTTTCCAATTTTTTTCCCTTATGGTTACCCAGTTGTCCTGGCACCATTTAATGAAATGGTGCCCTTTACTTTGTTGATGTGTATAATCATTTTGGTTTTATAAAAAACATCCATTTTATTAGATCTGTTTCTGGGCTATTTATTCCGTTCCATTGGGTTATTTGGCTATCCCTATATAATATCATACTGTTCAAAGAATATAGCTTTATATATGCTTGAAATCTGAAGAAAAATAACCATCTTGTTGTTTATTAATAGTGTCAAGAATATTCTTGGCCCTTTCTGTTTTCAAATAAATTATAGAATTATATAACTATATACTATAAGAAATATAATTCTATAAACTAGAATTATAGAACCAGTTTTTCAAGTCCACATGGAAGCACACACAAAAACCTCATTGGGATTTTTTTTTTTATTGAAGTATAGTTGATTTACAATGCTGTGTTCACTTCTGCTGTACAGCAAAGTGATTCAGTTATGCATATATTCTTTTCCATTATGGTTTATCAGAGGATATTGAATATATTTCCCAGTGCTATACAGTAGGACCTTGTTGTTTATCCATTCTATATATAATAGTTTGCATCTGCTAACCCCAAACTCCCAGTCCTTCCCTCCCCCAATCCACTCCCCCTTGGCAACCACAAGTCTGTTCTCTATGTCAGTGTTTCTGTTTCATAGATAAGTTCATTTGTGTCATATTTTAGATCCCACATATAAGTGATATCATATGGTATTTGTCTTTCTCTTTCTGACATACTTAACTTAGTATGATAATCTCTGGGTCCATCCATGTTCTGCAAATGGCATTATTTCATTCTCTTTCTATGGCTGAGTAGTATTCCATTATATATATGTACCATATCTTCTTTCTCCATTCATCTGTCAATGGACGTTTAGGTTGTTTCCATGTCTTGGCTATTGTGAGTAGTGCTGCTATGAACATAGAGGTACATGTATCTTTTTATTTTTTATTTTTTTGCGGTACACGGGCCTCTCACTGTTGTGGCCTCTCCCGTTGCGGAGCACAGGCTCCGGACGTGCAGGCTCAGTGGCCATGGCTCATGGGCCCAGCTGCTCCGCTGCATGTGGGATCTTCCCGGACCGGGGCACGAACCCGTGTCTCCTGCATCATCAGGCGGACTCTCAACCACTGTGCCACCAGGGAAGCCCTACATGTATCTTTTGAATTAGAGTTTTCTCCAGCTATATGCCCAGGAGTAGGATTGCTGGATCATATGGTAACTCTATTTTTAGCTTTTTAAAGAATCTGTTTTCCATGTGGCTGCATCAACTTACATTCCCACCAACAATGTAGGAAGTTTCCCTTTTCTCCACACCCTCTCCAGCATTTGTTATTTGTAGGCTTTTTATGGATGGCAATTCTGAACAATGTGAGATGGCACCTCATTGTAGTTTTGATTTCATTTCTCTAATAATGAGAGATGTTGAGCATCTTTTCATGTGCCTGTGGGCCGTGTGTATGTCTTCTTTGGAGAAATGTCTGTTTAGGTCTCCTGCCTATTTTTCAATTGGATTACTTTTTGCTGTTGTTGTTGAGTTGTATGAGCTGTTTGTATATTTTGGAAATTAAGCCCCTGTTGGTTTCACTGTTTGCAAATATTTTCTCCCATTCTGTAGGTTGTCTTTTCATTTTGTTTATGGTTTCCTTTGCTGTGCAAAAGCTTGTAAGTTTAATTAGGTCCAATTTGTTTATTTTTGCTTTTATCAATATTTCTATTGCCTTGGGAGACTGACCTAAGAAAACATTGGTACTATTTATGTCTGGGAATGTTTTGCCTATGTTCTCTTCTAGGAGTGTTATGGTGTCTTATCTTATGTTTAAGTCTTTTAGCCATTTTGAGTTTATTTTTGTGTATGTCGTGAGAGTGTGTTCTAACTTCATTGATTTATATGCAGTTGTCCAACTTTCCCAACACACCTCGCAGAAAAGACTGTTGTTTTCCCATTGTATATTCTTGCCTCCTTTGTCAAAGATTAATTGACCATAAGTGTGTGGATTTATTTCTGGGCTCTCTACTCTGTTTCACCGATCCACATGTCTGTTTTTGTGCCAATACCACGCCATTTTGATTACTGTAGCTTTGTAGTATTGTCTGAAGTCTGGAAGTGTTATGCCTCTTTATTCTTTTCCCTCAGGATTGCTTTGTCAATTCTGGGCCTTTTATGGTTCCATTTAAATTCAGGATTATTTGTTCTAGTTCTTTGAAAAATGTCATGGGTAATTTGATAGGGATCACGTTAAATCTGTAGATTACTTTGGGTTGTATGGCAATTTTAACAATATTAATTCTTCCAATCCAAGAGCAACCACATTGGGATTTTGATTTGGATTACAAGTGATCAATTGATCAATTCAGAGACAATTTACATTTTACATTACTGTCTTCCAACAGGGTATTTCTCTCATTTTTATGTAGATCTGTTTTAATATTTGCTATGGGTTGAATTGTGTCCCCTCCAATATCATACGTTAAAATTCTGACTCTCATTGTGACTGTATTTGGAGATAGGGCCTTTAGGAGACAATTAAGTTTAAATGAGGTCATAACAGTAGGTCCCTAAATCAGTAGCACTGGGGACCTTATATAAAGAGGAAAATAGAGCCGTATCTTTCTCTCTGTGAAAGCATGAAAAGCATAGGTCATGTGAGTACATAGCAAGACAGGGGTCAATATGCCAAGAGAAGAGTGAAACCTAACTTGTGAACCCTCAGAATGAAATCTACCTCCTGGCACCTGTATTTTGGACCTCCCAGCCTCCAGAACTGGAAAGAATAAATTTCTATTGTTTAAGCCACCTAGTCTGTGGTATTTAGTTAGGCAGCAAGTAGACTAAAACAATAGTGCTCAATGTTCTCCACAGAGAGAAAGTAGATTCCTGGGCACTTCATACTTTTGACGCTAATCTACTTAAACATTTCATTTTTCTGTTTGTTACAGAAAAATGAAACTGTCCTCTGTATTTGACCTTGTGTCAATAAATCTTACTAATCTCCCTTGTTAAATGCCAAGTACTAATCTAAAAATTCTTTTACAGTATTCTAAAGTGACAAGAATACTTGTGAATAATGAAAGTGTATTTCTTTCTTTGCAATCTTGATTTTTCTTCCTGGTCTTAACTATGCTGACAAGGACCTAATTCATAGGGCCTGAGGTAGGATCTGAGAATCTTCATTTCTGATCATATCCTGGGATGATTCTTGCAAGTTTATGGAACTCCAGCTTAAAATAATTATATTGGGTCATAAGGATCTGGCACTATTGGCCGATATATGTTGATTAGCTCACATTTGTTGTTTGATTCATATTTCTCTTCATAATAACAATTTATGAAAAGTTAAATGTATCTCTAGCTCAGCAAAATGCAAACAGAGGTATCTGTGTCAGAGGGGTGCCTCCACCAGGGGAAAGGCAGAGTAGAAAACGGAAGGGCAGAGAAATAGTGAGATAGATGACACAGAGATGGAGATACTTAATGAAAATTAATATCAGATTTCCTCATACACTCCAAGCTCACAAGGAGCTCTTCTTGAAGTTCTCCTTTGTCTTTCAGGTCAAATATAAACTTCACCAAATCTGTTAAGCCCTCCTTTTCCCCTGAATAACTACCCCTTCTGCCTCTAAAAAAATACATTAAGTCCAACCTCAACATGCTTACTTCCACATGGCAATATGGACTACTACAAGGGGGTTGAACAAGAAGTACATTTATTTTACAAATAAAATGAAATAAATATATACTTTAAAAATAATATTTAAAGGCAGAGGTAATTTCAGGTGAATAATGGGAACAGATTCATCAAAGAGATAACAACGGAACTGAATTTTAAAAGAGGTAAGAATTCAGAATGTAGGCATGGGGACTTCCCTGGTGGCACAGTGGTTAAGAATCTGCCTGCCAATGCAAGGGACGTGGATTCCATCCCTGGTCCAGGAAGATCTCACGTGCTGTGAAGCAACTAAGCCTGTGTGTTACAACTACTGAGCGTGCTCTCTAGAGCACGTGAGCCACAACTACTGAGCCCGTGTGCCACAGCTACTGAAGCCCATGAGCCCAGAGCCTGTGCTCCACAACAAGAGAAGCCACCGCAATGGGAAGCCCACGCACCACAACGAAGAGTAGCCCCTGCTCGCTGCAACTAGAGAAAGCCCGCATGCAGCAATGAAGACCCAACACAGCCAAAAATAAGTAAATAAAATAAATAAATTTATTTTTAAAAAATGTAGGCATGGGAAGGCACAAAGTATGTCATTAGCTAGAGGACATGGGTATTTAGCAGTGGATGACAAAGCTTGTGAGTCAGCTTAGTAATAGATTTTAGAGACTGTTGAGGCCAAGCAAAGATGTGAGAATATATGCTAGAGAAAGGTAAAGTCATCTAAGGTTTTTGGATGGTCAAGTGACACATACGAAATTAAATTGGGGCATGTTGTACAAGAAAGAATGAAGGAAGGAAAGAATTGGAGCGAAGGTAACCATTTAGTAAACAGTAACTTAGAACACAATGAGGACCCAGTGTAAAAGGGCAGTGAAAGTAGAATAAAGAATGTTTAAAGAATGCTCTAAAAATTCACCAACATAAAAGTCACTGCTGGGGGAAAAATGCCTTCAGATATTATGTAACACTCCTATTTCAAGAAAGCCTCATAACGGGGACTGCTCCCCCTTTCTAAACCTAGAAAATACATTGGATGAGACTCAACATATTCTGTAGAATCAGATCACTAATCAAGAAAGTGTTCTTCTGTAGAAGGATTAAAAAAGAAACAGCCTATGATTTCTGAAATCATTGTGCTTTTGGAAAATATCAGGCCCTGGTTTGTATTCAAGAGGAGTAATTTCAGGAGATTTCTCTGATGCAATCCTCTAAAATTTTGTCAGGGTGACAATACCTTGTTTATCCCCTGATTAATGTATTATTTGTGAAGAACCGCTGTGGAGATCTGATGTGTCAGTTGATCTAAATGCTGCCAGTTTGCTTTTGTTGGAGCAGCATGGCAATCACCCTCGCACTGCAGTGAATAAGACCTTGACAGTTGCTTCTGTAAACGTCTGATCCATCTTCATAACTTAGGCAGACAGAGGTGGAGAGGGAAGAAGGAAGAGTCCTTTTATATCCATATTTTCCAGAACTCCACTGACAGACTGTTCAATTTATGATTTAGACTATATGGAAAGAGCTAGGGAATGTCTCACTTCCTTTGCAGCTTAGCTTTGAAAACAAAAACAGAGCATGCCTTGTCAGCAAGTCAGGCATATGGCTTTAACTTTTATGTGGAATATTCAATTGTCTAAGTGTGTAGCCAAAAAAATATAGAATTTCTTATATTGGCATTATTTTACTTTATACATGTGGTTTGATTTAGCATATGGTACCTTGAAGAATTTATTTCTTCTTTGGACTCTCTTACCTTGGTCAATGTCACCACCTTCTATCTGTTCAGTTGTTTATGTTAAGGATCACGGAGTCCTCCTCGACTCTTGCCCTACTTGAAACATTTACACTGTATATTCCAAGTCATTCCCAAATCCTTGCACCCCTCCCCATGTCCATGGCCTCTGCTCTATTTTGGCTTTTTTCAGCTCTACTCTAAATAATTTCAATAACGTATTAACATGTGTTCTTCACTCCAGTTTCCCCTCAAAAAACTGATCCTTTGCACTGCTGCAGAGGTTGACATATTCAAAGGTAAACTTCTTTATTCTTTATCTCATTTTCTCCTTTGTTTAACATCTCCCAATCTCCACCCTCACCTCCCAGAATTTCTTGTACAGATAAGTACAAATAACATCCATGCAATATCTTCCAAAATATGAATTCAGCAATTTTTGTGACTTCATGACCTTCACAGTTGCCTACATGAACTGCTCCCCCTTTTCTAAACCTAGAAAGTACATTGGATGAGACTCAACATAGATGTTTCCTCCTACATGTAACTTTCCCATCTTCTCTACGTTTAGGTATTGTGAACATGCCCACTCTCTGTTCCGATAGCATTTTTATAGATTTCTATTAGACATTTTTATTTCTTTGTAGTTACTTTATGACACGGCATCTTGTCCATGTATCAGACAGATTGTGCTTTCTTCCAACCTTTCGTAGCTAATTACCACTAATCACTTGCATAAAGAAATCTGGTGCTATCAAAATGAACACAACAAAAACTGCTTTATTTTTTCCCCAAAAGGATATATATATATATGTGTGTGTGTATATATATATATATATATATATATATATATATATAAATATAATTCTAAGCCTTCTGTAAATTCTCTAGCAATTTTTATGAACACCTTTCCCTTGAGTAGTATCATTGGCTGAGAAGTACTGAAATATCCTTATTTATTACTTGAGTCCTTAGCATAATTCCCAGTAAAGAGAAAGCACTCAATTGACTTGTTAAATGGCTGACTCAAGGTATACTTTTTAATTCAGTTATTTCTTATAGCTCTGGCTTATCATTATCATAGCTCCTCAGTGCTACTTTTCAAGCATGCTCTTTGAACACACTTGTAAAAATCCTTGATCATTTGAGGATTATGTAATCCAGAAACATCACCTTCTATTTCTCTTTTTGTTTTCCCTTCTATTTCTCTTAATCACTGTCATCTACTGACCTGCTGACACTTACCTATTGAGCAAAATTTTAGCACCAACCATCTTTTCCTTTAACCCAACTCTTAATCTGTATCCTATATTAATTTAATAGTTACATGGTTAACTTCCTGCTGTTTCTACCTTTCTATTTTCTTGAATTACTTATCAACTCCTTATCATTAATTTCCTCATATGTTTTTTCTTCAAAATATAAAAATACTCTTATGTCCTCAGCCTTGCAGTAGCATCACATCTTTTTCTTCTTCACAGTTAAGTCTCTTGCAAGAGTTGTATGCATTCTTCAATTTTCTTCTTTCTCTATTTTCTTCAAACTGCTGCCATCTAGCTTCTGTCTCTATGACACCAATTAAATCATTTTCAACAGTGATCTCTTTTTTTGCTAAATTCAGTGGACAATTTTGTGTTCTTTTGTTTCTTAGTCTCTACCATGACTTACTTCATTCTTTTGGAAGGCTTGCTTTGGCTATATCATTCTCTCTCTCTAATCGATCCTTTCTGTGTCTAGCCAGGTTTCTCTTTCCTTTATCTGTTCCTTAAATACTGGTGTTCCAGCATTCTGCCCCTGGCCTCTTTCTATCAGACTAGTCTGAGTATATCTTTACCTGTATAAAGTCCTTCCATAGATTCCCAGTGCTTCCCAACAACGCTGCTACTTCTCAGCCTGGAATTCTAGACTATCTGCGCCCTGGTCTTCACCAGCCTCATGTTAATTAATGTTCCCTCCCATTTCTCATGATGTGTATCTTACACCAGTGATTTAATTTCTCATTAACTCAATTTATCCAAATTTAAAATGGGAACACTAGTAATACCTGCATCAGTGTTGAAAGGATTTTATGAATAAATGTTTGTAATATGTAACGTACAACAGTTCTCGGGACAGAGCAATTAATAACGTTATCTACTGTTCTTATTTAAGTATTTACTTTCTCCACACAATATTTTTTGGAAAGCACTCTGTGGATAACGTGCATCTGAATCAACCGGGGTGACTTTGTTAAAAAAATAAAAAAACAAATTCCTGGCCTCATAGTAGACCTGTGAATTATAATCTCTGAGGTTAGGTTTTAAACCTGTTCATTTTTAGCTACTGTCCAAGGTTATGAGCTTTAAAAAAAAAAAAAAAAGGTATATATATCTCTGGAGGCACATAAAGATTTACCAAAGAAGGGTAGGGGCTCAAATAGTTCTAAGTGAATCAATTTCCAAACTAATCTGCCTGAAAATGTACTTGGGTTATCCTGGTTTTCTTTTACCACATTCCCACTTATACTGGGTCTTTTCCTAGTTCACATAGCTAGGCCTTATCTAACAATGGCCCAGCATCACTGCCATGTGCAATCCCCCAGGATGCCAAATACAGAGATAATTTAAAATATCAATGTTGATGTTGAGAAGGTAAATGTCACTAATGACTAGAAAATAAATTTTTCTGCAAGTACAGTGTTTTCTAATTACTTCCTTTCAACAAAATTAAAAGAGAACTAATTGAGTTGTCAGCTTTTAGATCACTGAACATGATTTTTGATAATGGATTACTGCAATTTGGGGCATGTAACTCAAAAGTAGTTCAAAGAGTCATGTTATATTGCTATTATGAAACTCCTTCCCATCTCAACTACATTTTTATGTGAACAAAGTTTGTCAGTGATTATTATTTTAAAAAGTCAGGAATTGATTGGTATTAAAACCCTTCTCATTCTGGCCAAAAAGAATATTCACCCTTGGTCACATGATCTAAATTGGAAGAGAGTACCTTATATCTCATTAAAGGATGAATTTACAATGAAATCTTACTTTTATGTTACATTTTTGTTATCAAAATTTGAAACGTATTTTCAGTCTTTTGTTAAAACATGTACTAATGCTAATCACAATGATGACTCAATCCTGAAGAAAAACTTAAGACATAGAACTTTATGGTCATAAACTGTTTTTAACATTAATTTAAAAATTATCATAGAACTATGATAATGTGAACATTAAGATTCTTGATCATAAGATATTTAAATTAAGACTAAATTCTCCAGTGAAAATAAAATGGACAAATGAGTTAAAAGAGAAAAAAATGAATAGTGTTACTTTTTCAACTATTGAATGAGTTTTTCATTTTTTTTTAAATGCTGGGTATCAAATCACTATGGTATTTTTATTCCATTGGATATATTAAAAAGAATGACTAAACATATATATTTTAATGCTTGTATTTACAGTACTCTGGAGGTTGTACCCTTTGTAACTATTTAAAATTATGTTGGAAAGCTTTAGATATCCAGTTGAATATGCGAAAGGTAGTTTTCCAAAATTATCTTAGGACAATGCACAAACAAGAATCAGAACCCAAAATCACTCGAAGAACACTGAAAAAAAGTGGCTCTCATATACACTAATCTTTGAGAGCCAATATACTCCATGCCGTACTGCTTTTATAAGGGGTATAAAAACTCAGGGGCATATCATGGGATCAAGTTACTTTGTATAGTGTCCCAAAAAGCACTGAATGCCTTAAAGAAAATGACATTATGAGAAAGTTCTGTCAGTTAGTATTACACTATTACCTAGAGAATATCATACTTTTCATTCATTCATTAGCTTATCCTTCATTTAATTAATATTTGTTGATCACCAAATGTTTTCAAGAACCTGCTCTAGTTGTGAGGACTATAGAAATGAGTAAATTGGGATCTGTGAGTTCAGTAAGCTCAGAAAATAGTGAGATGCACACACATACAGATAACTAAATATAATAAAATAAATAACCATAATAAAAATAAGCACATTATGCTTTGAGATGGTGGCAGTGTTGCTTTTTTTTCAGTTATATATATATACACACACACACACACACATATATATATACATATATATATACCTATATATGAATATATATATTCTTTTTCAGATTCTTTTCTGTTATAGGTTATTACGAGATATTGAGTGTAGTTCCCTGTGCTATACAGTAGGTCCTTGTTGTTTATCTATTTTATATATAGTAGTGTGTATATGTTAATCCCAACTCCTAATTTATCACCCCCTCCCCTTTCCCCTTTGGTAACCATAAGTTTGTTTTCTATGTCTGTAAGTCTATTTCTGTTTTGTAAATAAGTTCATTTGTATCACTTTTTAGATTCCACATATGAGTGATATTATATGATATTTGTCTTTCTCTGTCTGACTTACTTCACTTAGTATGATAATCTCTAGGTCCATCCATGTTGCTGCAAATAGCATTATTTCATTCATTTTTATGGCTGAGTAATGTTCCATTGTATACATATACCACATCTTTATCCATTCATCTGTCGATGGACATTTAGGTTGCTTCCATGTCTTGGCTGTTGTAAATAGTGCTGCTATGAACATTGGGGTGCATGTATCTTTTCAAATTAGAGTTTTCTCTGGATATATGCCCAACAGTGGGCTTGCTTGATCATATGGTAACTCTGTTTTTAGATTTTTAAGGAACCTCCATACTGTTCTCCATAGTGGTTGTACCAATTTACATTCCCACCAACACTGTAGGAGGGTTCCTTTTTCTCCACACCCTCTTCAGCATTGTTATTTTTAGTCTTCTCATGGCCCAGCTCAGTATTTATATTCTCTGTTAGGTAGTGGGCTACAGTAAAACTGAATCATCTATTCATAGACAAACACACTCAGATCTGAATCTTAGCTTTTCCCTTTACTAACTGTACAGCAAGTAAATCCTATTTTTCTAATGTATAATCTCAGACTATTTCTCAAAATGTTAATTATGAAGAATAAATGAGAGAAATACAAGGTGCCCCACAGAGTGATGGGAAACATGGTGCATAAAACTGTCTACTTTCCCCCTTTTTTGTCTCTGATTCTCTTAGAATAAGATTCTAATTTTTTATCAGGAGCCCCTTTTACTTCTCCAATCTCATTTCATCTAATCTCTCCCTTACTCATTATGTACCACCCAGATGCTGCTTTTCTGCTAAGAATTCCCCTAAGGAACTGCACATATTTTATTTTCGTGTTGGAATCTTCTACTTGTGGAACAGCTAGCTTCTTTTCTTTTAGTTCTCAGAAAAAATTTGGCCTCCAAAGAATCTTACCTGAATTTTTGTCTATGTAGCCCCTGAACCATTGTTTTCTATCACATTTTTTTGTTTCATTACACTTTGCTCAATTTATTTACTTAAATTTCTGTGTGTATATTATATATATACATACATGCATGTATGTATATACACACACACATATACATATGCTATTCCTATAGATCTGAGTTCCATGAGGGCATGGATTGCATCTTCTGGCAAAAAACAGGTACTCTAAAATATCTGTTGATTATATGAATGGATGAATGTCATCAGTATCATAGCATATCCTAAGATCGGAAACACAGTCGTCTAACATAAATTTTACTGTACACCAAGAACAAAACATGTCAGATTTTGAATTTAAATAGTTAACTAGGTTTTTAACATACATATTTGCTTTGTTAAAAAGGTTTATGTAAACTTTAAAAATAGACGTTTATGTAAAGAGACTAACTAGAAAGCATAGTAAGATGCAAATGAAGCCCCATCAATAAGATACTACATTAACTCTGTGTGACTGAAGGAAAGCAGATCAGGTACATTGCCAATAAAGGTAGGTTGTTTTTTAAATTAGACAGTATTCCCAATAGACTTAATTTATAAACTGTTGAAGTCTGGTGAACTTTTGTCCCAGTTTTCATGGTAAAGTTTACCTTTGTATCAATTTTTACGTAGGTATCAAGAAAAAATAAAAGTAATCATCAGGAATATCTCACACATTTCCTGAGTAGACGTATAAGAGCTTAAGACATATTTGTTGAGAAATGTCTACAGCAAAACACTAGCCTGTACATGATAGAAGAGTAAATTATGGAAATAGAAAAGAGATGAAGAAAAGGTTTTAAAAGCTCTGAATGCTGTTCCCTTAAATTGTATAAAAAGCATTACTTCTGAGTGGAATGGCCCACTGTATTAAGATGCAATTTTAAATTTCATAGTGTATTGAGTTCAAAATATTTTAGTTCTGAAAAAAGTGGACGTTTATATTTGACCTTTTACAATGATATGTTCCCTGAGCTTAGGTGATAAATTCATGGATATAAATTGTTCTCAAGTGTCATTCATTTTAGAAAGGGAACCAAAATAAGGAGACAACTCAAAAGTCAGAATATGCCACTAGGACATTATATAGAAAATCTGTATGAGAGTAAATTAATTCATGAAAGAAGTAAAGAAAGAAGGGCTATAAAATTCTATTTAAGTTTGTGGTTTTCATGCTATGCACCACTTCAGTTATCGACAAAAGCTACTGATTACCTGACTTATTCATACCTGCTAGTCTCTGAAAAAGCCTATTTGTATGTGAATAACAATAATGGCATGTCGTTCTTTTTTTACTTACAAAGGAATTTGGCATTCCTTTATTCTTTTAATATTTGCAATCATTCTTAAAGTTGCCATCTCACCCTCATCAGCCACCACTCGGCTCCATTTTTTTTTTTTTTTTTTGTGGTACGCATGCCTCTCACTGTTGTGGCCTCTCCCGTTGCGGAGCGCAGGCTCAGGACGCGCAGGCTCAGCGGCCATGGCTTACAGGCCTAGCGGCATGTGGGATCTTCCCGGACCACGGCACGAACCCATGTGCCCTGCATCGGCAGGCGGACTCTCAACCACTGCGCCACCAGGGAAGCCCGGCTCCATGTTTAAACTAAGCAAAATAACACCCATAGGAAAAGGTAGTTTGAACTATGTCACACAGGTGAGAAATACTTGAGTTCAGATTTCAAAGTTTTCTATGAGTTTTAATTATACAAAGTTGGAGAAACAAATTCCAATCAGATAGAACATGTACTGTCATTTAAGCAAGATGGAGGTTAGTGCATTTGAAGAGCTAAAAACAATGTGAGTTGATCACAAAGAGAGAGAATGGTGGTACAAGTGGAAGCTGGCTAGGGTCTTGCTCTCTACAAGCAATGCTTTAGTCATTTTGATTTCTTCTCTCTGTCATGCTATCTCTCATTTCTTGCCCATTGCATACTCTGTTGCTTCTATTGGGAGTATCTTTTCTGAGTCTTTAACCCGATTCATCCTTGAACAATCAATCGAGTTTGCCTCCTCAGTTGGGTTAGGTGCTCTGCTTGTGTTCACTCCTTGGGCTGTGCATAACTCTGCCATAGCACTTTCCGTACTGTAAAGTCATGTTGTTTTTGACTAGAACACTAATGCCTTGAGGGAAGGAGCTGAATATCATGCTTCTTTGTATCTCTAGCACCTCGTACCATTTCTAGTGCAGTTTCATCAACAAATATTTATTGAGAATTTGTTATGGAAAGGTACTAGAATAGAAATACTGACGAATACAAAGTTGTATAAACACCACCTTTAAGGAACTTGATGTGGTATATGATGAAGAACATCTGGGTTCATACTTTCCTGAAGCCAGATGTGCACAGAGGGGACAGATACAACAGCTTGCTTAGACTAACACTTTGAGGGCAAGCATATATTAGAGTTTAACAAATAATTATCTTTTAAGAAATAATATTCATCTTTGTGCCTTCTAGCCTTTTCTTTTTTTCTTTTAACATTCTGTGTTCAGTAGAAACTTAAGAAGAAGGTGAGAAATCTACAGAAAAACAAGAAAAATTTTAAGAACTCTGTTAATACTTTGTTCAAGCCAATGCCGTCTATCAGAATATTTAATCCAAATATTATATCAGCTTTCTTTCTTTTTAACCATATAGTTTCTATAAGCTATTTTCCTACATTCTTATATTTTTACATACAATTTTCATCAAGCCTACCTTAAATTTATATCTTTCTTTCCTATTTGAACATTATTTTAACCCCACAACACCAACACAAGATCAATATTGACCTCAAAATTTCAGTTTTAGCTTTGTTCAAACCTACTGACACCATTTTTATTCAGTTTGCCTGGGTTCAGCCTTTCTGATGAAAATTCTAGCTCTTGTACCTTGATTGAGTGGGTGTAGAATACATCACAATTATAGAACCCTCTGGAGTGGAAGTGATGCCTACATCTTCAAGTGTATTTTTATAATTCCCAGCATATACTCTGGAGAACACTAACCAACAAGATAAACTGTGTAGAAATGTTGTATATCTTAATAAGTTGGGAAAGACTAGAATAGCTCTTTGTTGGAGAAAACACTTTTATTTTTAATTTTAAAACTCTGATAATCCTATAATAAAGAATCTTTTGACACTGCCCAAAACCGTTGTACCATAGACATGATATTTTCATGAATGTCTATTAAGGCATGGAACTAAAATTTTAGGAACACTTTGGGAAATGCTAATGTGGTAAATTCTTTCAATTTTATAAATGAATCAAAAGAAACCTACATCAGTAATGACCTAATACCATCACCAAGGTAGCTACTGGTAGAACTGGGAGAGAATCCAGCTCTATTTCCTCCCAGTCTTGACCACAAGGCTCATGTTCTTTAAGAAGACAAGTAGGTATGCAAGTGCATGAAACAATCTGTGGAATCTCTAAAATAATTAGGACATCATATACAAAATAGATGGCTTAGCTAATGCTGTGATTTAACTAAGCTTATGTTTAATATCACATTTAATGACTTTATATATATATATCAGTGAAAAGCATTTCTTATTGACATTTAGGAAGGATAATAAAGTAATCCACTTGTTAGATTATATGAGATTCATGGTATATTCTCGGTTTGTCCACGTAAGTAACTCGAAATTAAGTTCTACATGGGAGGATAAGCCAAATATAGTGCATGTAATGAGACCATATTTCAATAAAGTGTACGGCAGAGACTTTTTATTTTACTTGTAAAAAAAAATGGAGAAATACAGTTGGGATGGCTGTATAATTTGGTGGATTAGTATCTAGTTAAAATACTCACATAGTGCTAATTAAAGAACTGAGGATAACTTGGAGGGAAATGTTTACTTCTCTTTTCCTGATCCTGTTCTATTCAGTGCTTTTATCAGTAACCAGGAAGAAAATATAAAAGGGACACTTATAAAAATTGCTAATGGCATAAAGCTCAAAGAAACTGTGAATTAGGTAGAAATCAGGAAGTGAGTTTAAAAATACTTTGACAATGTGTTGAATCTAACATAAAATTCAACAGGAAAAATGTAAAATTCTGATAATGACTAGGAAGCAAAAGAAACAAACTAAGGACAGTACTGTATTCTGCAATCCAGAATGGGGAAAGTTATGCAAGAATCTTCAGGTCAAGTATAAATGTGTAATAACGATCGTTTTAATGAATTCAATGAATTGGACTCCAAGCTCTCAAGGATGGTGAGAGTAAACGGAAAAGGGAGGAGGCAGCATGATGTAATGAAAAGAAGGTTGGCTTAGAATTAGGAGTTCAGGATTTGGTCTACATGTTCAAATTGCAGTTCTATGACTTATGAGTCATTTGATCTTGAGCAGGTCATTTTCCTTAGCTTTAAAGTGGAGATATTGATAACTACCTTAAAAGATCCTTCATTCTTTTTTTCTCTCTTAGTCCTCTTCTCCCTTCTTCTTCAACTTATACCCTCTATTTCTCTTTTACTTTTCTTCAATAACCATAATTCCTCATTTCTTTCTTTTTTCTTTTATTCCTCTTCTTCTTTGTTTTTTATTCTAAGTTTTCTATCAAATTCATTGTCCAGTAAGTTTCACATAGCCTTGGTCTCCCAGTTTCCCACTGATGTGGTGTCCAAGTATTCTGGGCCCCGATGGCAGCTCCATGTCCCTATCACTGTTGTGGTTATGGGCTTGCCATCATTTTGTAGAACATTCATACTGATGGATCTTGGCCCTAAATTCACATTGCCAGAGAAGGTTCAGGGGACCAGTTTATAGTAAAATGAGCTGAGGGAAAGGCAAATATTCAGAACCCTATGAACACTACAATGATCTTTATGATATTGAGAAAATATGCATTTATATCAAGTTTTCTAAATATTTCAATGTAAACTCCTTTTGGATATAATTGAATGGGTGCTCAGTAACATGTTAGATTATATTTTGCTATTAATTGATAATCGCTGCTAGAGTAAAATATTTCCAATTATTAAAATGCTTTTACATTTCTGGATGAAATTGGTTGTGAGGTTATGTGTGTATCTGCATATAGACTTGTTACCTTTTTTTTTAGGTTCTGTGTTTAGATACGTATTTTCACAAGTGAGAATGGTCACTGGTTTTCTTTTTAGTTCCGTAGTATTTATATTTTAGTATTAGATTACACTAGCTCTACAAAGTGAATTAAGATGTTTTAAGATTTTCCTAAATTCCGTGGTAGATAACATTAGACTTATGTGTTCTTTGGGAAGTTTGAGAGAAATCATCTGGAAAAACTCTGGCCCTAGGTCCATTATCAGATATAAATTTTTGATAAGTTTTCCTGATTCTTCTGTGATGCTTGGTCTATTTAGGTCTTCTAATCCTTCTCAGATATATTATTTTTAAATTATACATAAACAGAAGATTTTCCATTAAAATTATTTGCCAATTTGTTACCACAGAGTTGTGTACAGAGCGCTTATATTTACAAATTTGTATATCAATGGTTATAATACCATTTATTCTTCCATTTTTTGTTTTTGTTTTGAATATTTTTGTAGATTCTTACACTGAGTATTCCTTCTACTAGGATCTGACTCATGTCCATATTATTTTATATTATGGCCTCAGATTCTAGATTATTACTGAAATATGGTCAACAATAACTATATGTTTAATTAATTATTTTAGTTCTTTTTTTGAATTTTATTTTATTTTTTTACACAGCAGGTTCTTATTAGTTATCCATTTTATACATATTAGTGTATATATGTCAAACCCAGTCTCCCAATTCATCACCCCACCACTGCACCACTTTCCCACTTTGGTGTCCATACGTTTGTTCTCTACATCTGTGTCTCAATTTCTACCTTGCAAACCAATTCATCCATACCATTTTTCTAGGTTCCACATACATGCGTTAATATACAACTTTTTTTTTCTCTCCTTCTGACTTACTTCACTCTGTATGACAGTCTCTAGATCCATCCATGTCTCTACAAATGACCCAACTTCGTTCCTTTTTATGGCTGAGTAATATTCCATTGTATATATGTACCACATCTTCTTTATCAGTTCGTCTGTTGATGGGCATTTAGGTTGCTTCCATGTCCTGGCTATTGTAAATAGTGCTGCAATGAACATTGGGGTGCATGTGTCTTTTTGAATTATGGTTTTCTCTGGGTATATGCTCAGTAGTGGGATTGCTGTGTCATATGGTAACTCTATTTTTAGTTCTTTAAGGAACCTCCATACTGTTCTCCACAGTGGCTGTATCAATTTACATTCCCACCAACAGTGCAAGAGGGTTCCCTTTTCTCCACACCCTCTCCAGCATTTGTTGTTTGTAGATTTTCTGATGATGCCCATTCTAACTGGTGTGAGGTGATACCTCATTGTAGTTTTGATTTGCATTTCTCTAATAATTGGTGATGTTGAGCAGCTTTTCATGTGGTTCTTGGCCAGCTGTATGTCTTCTTTGGAGAAATGTCTATTTAGGTCTTCTGCCCATTTTTGGATTGGGTTTTTTGTTTTTTTAATATTGAGCTGCATGAGCTGTTTATATATTTTGGAGATTAATCCTTTGTCCATTGATTCATTTGCAACGGTTTCCTCCCATTCTGAGTGTTGTCTTTTCATCTTGTTTGTAGTTTCCTTTGCTGTGCAAAAACTTTTAAGCTTCATTAGGTCCCATTTGTTTACTTTTGTTTTTATTTCCATTACTCTAGGAGGTGGATCAAAAAAGATCTTGCTGTGATTTATGTCAAAGAGTGTTCTTCCTATGTTTTCCTCTACGAGTTTTATAGTGTCCAGCCTTACATTTAGGTCTCTAATCCATTTTGAGTTTATTTTTGTGTATGGTGTTAGGCAGTGTTCTAATTTCATTCTTTTACATATAGCTGTCCAGATTTCCCAATACCACTTATCGAAGGGACTGTCTTTTCTCCATTGTATATCCTTGCCTCCTTTGTCATAGATTAGTTGACCATAGGTGTGTGGGTTTATCTCTGGGCTTTCTGTCTTGTTCCATAGATCTATGTTTTTGTGCCAGTACCATACTGTCTTGCTTAGTGTAGCTTTGTAGTATAGTCTGAAGTCAGGGAGTCTGATTCCTCAAGCTCCGTTTTTTTCCCCTCAAGACCTCTTTGGCTATTTGGAGTCTTTTGTGTCTCCATACAAATCTTAAGATGTTTTGTTCTAGTTCTGTAAAAAAAAGCCATTGGTAATTTGATAGGGATTGCACTGAATCTGTAGATTGCTTTAGGTAGTATAGTCTTTTTTTTTTTTTTGCGGTACGCGGGCCTCTCACTGTTGTGCCCTCTCCTGTTGCGGAGCACAGGCTCCAGGCGCGCAAGCTAAGCGGCCATGGCTCACGGGCCCAGCCGCTCCGCAGCATGTGGGATCTTCCCGGACCGGGGCACAAACCCGCGTCCCCTGTATCCGCAGGCGGACTCTCAACCACTGCGCCACCAGGGAAGCCCCATTTTTACAATATTGATTCTTCCAATCTAAGAACATGTTATATATCTCTATTTGTTGGTATCATCTTTAATTTCTTTCATCAGTGTCATAGTTTTCTGCACACATGTCTTTTGTCTCCCTAGGTAAGTTTATTCCTAGGTATTTTATTCTTTTTGTTTCAATGGTAAATGGGAGTGTTTCCTTAATTTCTCTTTGAGATTTTTCATCATTTGTGTATGGGAATGCAAGAGATTTCTGTGCATTAATTTTTTTATCCTGCAACTTTACCAAATTCATTGATTAGCTCTAGCAGTTTTCTGGTGGCATCTTTAGAATTATCTATGTGCAGTATCATGTCATTTGCAGAGAGTGACACTTTTACTTCTTTTCCAATTTGGAATACTTTTTTTCTATTTCTTCTCTAATTGCCGTGGCTAGGACTTCCAAAACTATGTTGAATAATAGTGGTGAGAGTGGACATCCTTGTCCTGTTCCTGATCTTAGAGGAAATGCTTTCAGTTTTTCACCATTGAGAATGATGTTTGCTGTGGGTTTGTCATATATGGCCTTTATAATCACAGTTTCAATTTCATTACTTATGACTGATCTGTTCATATTTTCTATTTCTTCCTGGTTCAGTCTTGGAAGGATATACGTTTCTAAGAATTTGTCCATTTCCTCCAGGTTGTCCATTTTATTGGCATAGAGTTAATTGTAATAGTCTCTTAGGACGCTTTGTTTTTCTGCGGTGTCTGTTCATCGGCAGGCGGACTCTCAACCACTGCGCAACCAGGGAAGCCCCAAAGAACCAGCTTTTAGTGTTATTGAGCTTTGCAGTTGTGTTCTTTGTGCATCCCATAGGTTTTGAATCATTGTGTTTTCATTGTCATTTGTCTCCAGGTATTTTTTGATTTCCTCTTTGATTTCTTCAGTGATCTCTTGTTTATTTAGTAAATTATTGTTTAGCCCCCATATGTTTGTGTTTTTTACATTTTTTTTCCCTGTAATTGATTTCTAGTCTCATAGCATTGTGGTCAGAAAAGATGCTTGATATGATTTCAATTTTCTTAAATTTACTGAGGCTTGATTTGTTACCCAATGTGATCTATCCTGGGGAACGTTCTATGCGCAGAAGAGAAGAGAAGAAAGTGTAATCTGCTGTTTTTGGATGGAATGTCCTATAAGTGTCAATTAAATATATCTGGTCTATTGTGTCATTTCAAACTTGTGTTTCCTTATTAATTTTCTCTTTGGATGATCTGTCCATTGGTGTAAGTGTGGTGTTGAAGCCTTCCTCTATTATTGTGTTACTGTCAATTTCCTCTTTTATAGCTGTTAGCAGTTGCCTTATATATTGAGGTGCTCCTATGTTGGGTGCATATATATTTATAATTGTTATATCTTTTTCTTGGATTGATCCCTTGATGATTATGTAATGTCCTTCCTCGTCTCTTGTAACATTCTTTATTTTTATGTCTGTTTATCTGATATGAGTATAGCTACTCCAGCTTTCTTTTGATTTCCATTTGCATGGAATATCTTTTACCATCCCCTCACTTTCAGTCTGTATGTGTCCCTCAGTCTCAAGTCAGTCTCTTGTAGACAGCATATATATGGTTCTTGTTTTCATATCCATTCAGTGAGCCTGTGTCTTTTGGTTGGAGCATTAATCCATTCACATTTAAGGTAATTATCGATATGTATGTTCCTATGACCATTTTCTTAATTGTTTTGGGTTTGTTTTTGTAAGTCCTTTCCTTCTATTGTGTTTCCCACTTAGAGAAGTTCCTTTGGCATTTGTTGTATAGCCGGTTTGGTGATGCTGAATTCTCTTAGTTTTTTCTTGTCTGTAAAGCTTTTAATTTCTCCATCGAATCTGAATGAGATCCTTACTGGGTAGAGTAATCTTGGTTGCAGCTTCTTCCCTTTCATCACTTTAAATATGTCTTGCCACTCCCTCTGGCTTGTAGAGTTTCTGCTAAGAAATCCGCTATTAACCTTATGGGAGTTCCCTTGTATGTTATCTGTCGTTTTTCCCTTGCTGCTTTCAATAACTTTTCTTTGTCTTTAATTCTTACCAATTTGATTACTATGTGCCTTGGTGTGTTTCTCCTTGGGTTTATCCTGTCTGGGACTCTCTGCACTTCCTGGACTTGGGTGGCTATTTCCTTTCCCATGTTAGGGAAGTTTTTGACTATAATCATTTCAAATATTTTCTCAGGTCCTGTCTCTCTCTCTTCTCCTTCTGGGACCCCTATAATGCGAATGTTGTTGCATTTAATGTTGTCCCAGAGTTCTCTCAGGCTGTCTTCATTTCTTTTCATTGTTTTTTCTTTATTCTGTTCTGCAGCAGTGAATTCCACCATTCTGTCTTCCAGGTCACTTACCCGTTCTTCTGCCTCAGTTATACTGCAATTGATTCCTTCTAGTGTATTTTTCATTTCAGTTATTGTGTTGTTCATCTCTATCTGTTTTTTCCTTAATTATTCTAGGTCTTTGTTAAATATTTCTTTCATCTTCTCGATCTTTGCCTCCATTCTTTTTCCGAGGTCCTGGATCATCTTCGCTATCATTATTCTTAATTCTTTTTCTGGAAGCTTGCCTATCTCCACTTCATTTAGTTGTTTAAATGGGGTTTTGTCATGATCCTTCATCTGGTACCTAGCCCTCTGCCTTTTCATCTTGTCTGTCTTTCTGTGAATGTGGTTTTTGTTCCACAGACTGCAAGGTTTTAATTCTTCTTGCTTCTGCTCTCTTCTCTATGGTGGATGAGGCTATCTAAGAGGCTTGTGCAAGCTTCCTGATGGGAGGGACTGGGGGTGGGTAGAGCTGGCTGTTGTTCTGGTGGACAGAGGTCAGTAAAACTTTAAACTGCTTGTTTGCTGATGGGTGGTGCTGGGTTCCCTCCCTGTTGGTTTTTTTGCCTGAGGTGACCCAATACTTGTGCCCACCTGGGCTCTTTGTTGGGCCTAATGGTGGACTCCGGGAGGGCTCATGCCAAGGAGTACTTCCCAGAACTTCTCCTGCCAGTGTCCTTGTCCTCACTGTGAGAAACAGCCACCCCCTGCGTCTGCAGGAGACCCTCCGACACTAGCAGGTAGGTCCGGTTCAGTCTTCTATGGGGTCACTGCTCTTTCCCCTGGATCCTTATGAGTACACTACTTTGTGTGTGCCCTCCAAGAGTGGGAGTCTCTGTTTTCCCCAGTCCTGTGGAAGTTCTGCAATCAATTCCCACTAGGCTTCAAAGTCTGATTCTGTAGGAATTCCTCCTCCTGTTGCCAGACCCCCAGGTTGGGAAGCCTGACATGGGGCTCAGAACCTGCACTCCAGTGGGTGGACTTCTGTGGTATAAGTGTTCTCCAGTTTGTGAGTCACCCACCCAGCAGTTACGGGATTTGATTTTATTTTGATTGCGCCCCTCCTACCATCTCATTGTGGCTTCTCCTTTGTCTTTGGATGTGGGGTATCTTTTTGGTGAGTTCCAGTGTCTTGCTGTCGATGATTGTCCAGCAGCTAGTTGTGATTCTGGTGTTCTTGCAAAGAAGGAGTGAGAGCACGTCCTTCTACTCTGCCATCTTGCTTCCTGATCCCCCATCATATTTTATAATACAAAAATTAGGAACCATCTAAAGAGCCATTAATAGGGAATTGGTTGGAGACATTGAGTTTCATCAACCCGTAAAATGGAATACAATTTTTTGTCATTTTAATGAAGTAAATTTGTTAAACAATAGTTATATAGCAATAATACATATAACTATATCAATAGCTGAAATATGCTGATTGCTTTCTAATTGCTAGGCAATGTGCTAAGTGCTTATTGTATCATATGTAGTCCTCACAATAACCCTATAAGATAGATACTGTCCTTATTTTACAGCTAAGGAAGGATTAAAATGTTAAGTAATTTACCCAATTTAATAGTGCTGAGTGGAGGACATGATATGTATGCCCAGATAATCCAATTACAAATCTCATGTGCATGGTTGGTACTGATTAGGTAGATACAATATCACATATTAATTTTAGAAAGCAGCAAATTGAAGAATATTCTGTATATTGTGATTCCATTTTGGAAAAATTGTGTGTGTGTTTGTGTGTGTGTGTTTTAAAAGATAGAAGTATATATAACACAGGGGGTGGAAATGGGAAGGAGAATTTAAATTACTGAGTGGTACCTACCTAACAATACCCAGAATTTTGCAAGTTGTAGGATAGAAATATGATTTAATACTCTATTTTGTCATATCAGAAAAAAAACAAACAAACCCAGATACTCTCAGAAGTGAAAGGAGATCTTGAAGATATGTTTGCAGGTAAACAGTTTATTTGTGCAAAGCACAGTTTTCTACTGTACAGTCCTGGGAGGGCTTCCCCAATCTTGATCATCTTGGTGTATGACAGATCTGCTGTCACAGGTTGCTTCTCGAAAAATTACATTTGGTTCTGAACAGGAGGCAGAGAGAGACATTGAGATTGCAGGATTGGTAATGGCAGGTTTAGAAGGGCTGAGAGAATTTTTTTTGATCTGCCAGGAGAAAGAATGGTGGGGTGGAGAGCAAGGAAGCTTTTCTCTTCTCTCTCTCTAATACGGGTGTTGGGTGTTGAGAGACTTGGAGGGATTTATGACCCTGGCCTCACAGAGAAAATAGTACTCAAAGTGCTCATTAAACTGCCAAAGCTTGGGAGCTCCTCATATGGGGAGGCAGCAGGATACTGACAGTAACAGTCGGTGGATGGGTGTAACTATTCAGCTACTTGGAAGCGACTGAATCTTTGAAAAAAAGTTTCATGATTAGAGCCCAGCAGTTTTGACACATTGCAATCACGCTGTAAAGAAACACAGCATAGTAGTAGGGGATATGCCTGTCAAAAGAAAAAAACAGCCAAGTACATTCAGGTAGAGCTGAGATACAAGCTTCTGGAAAGAGGAAAGCAAAGTAACCAAACTAATTTCAGGCAGCATTGTTTTCATCTGATTCAACTATTTGAGATGAATAAATACCTGTATGTTAGAAAGGTAAAAATAAAACTACTTATAGGGTTCTAAATACCCCAAAGAAAATCACTCTCAAATTGGAGACAAGGAAGTAAATCCTTCACTTAAAATGTAGTGATGAAATAGTCTAAAGGGAATTTTTGTTATGCTGAGTAATCAATCGTGCTGTTTTAGGTATGCTTGTTGTCTGGTTCAATTCAGAGTCTTCTGTTGTTGACAAAGAAAGATACATTTCTGACTATGGAATATAGCTGAGCTATTACAGTTAACACCAACTCATAATAGTCATTAAAGCTTATTGGACATTTATAATGTGGCAAGCAATAATCTAAGCATTTTATTCACATCTATGCATCTAGTCCTCAGAAAAAGCCTAAAATGTAAGAACTATCATTAGCTCCTGTTTGAAGAGGGAGCACTGAGACACATGTTAGTTAATTGACCCTTGATCCACAGCTAGTACATATTAGAGCCAAGACTTTGACCTGGGCAGTCTGGCCCCAGAATCTCAGCTCTGAGCCACTATACACTGAATGGTTCTACTACCTCATAGGTAATTGATAGAGAATTAGGTGTTACCAACATATGCTAGTCTCCCTATAAGAGCCAAATACTGGAAATAGCTGTAAAATAAATAACTGTGCTAGTTTAAAATATGTCCACAAATTATCTGATACTCTTCCTTTCAAGAGGTAGATCCTAATCACATCCTCCAGAGTGTGGGCTGGATTTAGTGATTCACTTCTAATGAATAGATACAAAAAGAGGAAGTGACCGTGTGAGACTTGCAAGACTAGGTCACAAAAGCTGGGGTGGCTTCAGCCGTCTTCTCTCCTGGCTCACTCAGGGAGAAGCCAGATGACATGTTTTGAGGATATTAAGCAGGCTGTGGAAAGGCTCATGTGTGAGGACAACTGAGAGCTCTTGCCAACAGCCATGTAAATAAATAATCTTGGAAACCACTGCTACAGCCTTAATTAATCCTTCAGATGACAGAAGCCCCTACCAACATCCTGACGGCAGTGTAATGGGACCCCAGCCTGCTAAGTCTTCTCTTGAATCCCTGAACCATGGTAACTGTGAACTGATGAATGCTTATGGTTTTCTACCATTATGTTTTTAGGATAAATTGCTGTGCATTTGATAACTAATATAATGCTTATGAAAAAATAGTTTAAACTCATTTGACATATTTAGTTACAAAATGCATAATGAAATAGATGAGATGCTACCCGTTCACATTTTACTTACAAAATAAATGAGTGCTCTGAAAATTCAAGGATACATTTTGCAGAAAGAGGCATACCCACTCTTATTTGATTAAAAAATTGCTCAGTGAATATTGCTTAAAAAAGGAAAGAATTTTGAAGACATATTTGGTATACTTTTGTTTCTATGTGCGTTTTGCAGTTTTTTTCCTTAAGAAGAATTAGTTGCTGTTTTAAGTTCTATCAGTCACACATAATTTTAATGAAGATTCTGTGCATGAATTCATAGCAATCTAGATGATAGGTGTCTGGTTCGTTATTTACAGAGTTTATACTCACCTGCATGTGTTTTTCTGGGATGTTCTACTGAGAGTTTGCTTACTGTTATTTACATTGTCTCTTTCTCTCAGGAAATAAAGTACTGAACAAACATTAAATTCCCTCACAGCTGCCTTGCACTCTCCCCTTAAGGGGCACTTGTCTTAATCCCTAGTTTAGAAGTAAAGGTTGGCTTACTGGGGAAATCTATGCCCAAGATGAGGCAATTTAACTCTTCACATTTCCACAGGGCACTCCGTTGTCTGCATATAAATAAACAGCCTTAAGCTTTTCAGTAGTGCTACCTTCCTGGATGGAGACCAGGTGCCTGAATCTTAGTATCTGGAGTGCTTTGCCATATGATAGGCACTCCAGGAGTTATTTGTTGACCTTTCAATGCATTACTTTTTTGTTTTCCCACAATCCTGTGAGAGAAGCTTCAGTTACTATATCAATTTTTAAAGTGAGGAAACTGAGTCATAGAGAAGTTATTTTGCTCAAGGACAGATATCTAGTTAAGTGGAGGATTATAGAATTAAAGAGACATTTTCTTGTCAGAATTCACTATGATTTCTGTTCTACCTATCTGGAAAATCATTCTTTTTGAAGAATTTTTTGCATTAAGAGAACTAGTTTCAAAAGAGTTCTTATGCATTTTAAATGTCCATAGACACTTGCATATGTGTTCTATTCCTCAGGAAAGGAACCCCATGGAGTCAGTACCACCTGCTAGCCTGAAAAGGAGAAGGGCTTCAGGCTCTAATCCCCACCACACACCTTCCCACTGACTTCCTAGGAGACCCTACACACTTACCCTCTCTGCATCTCCATTTTGTTCATCTGTAAAATTACGATGTTAATTTAATTTAAGCACTGAACTTCCTTACAGGATTGCTGTAATGGGCCATGGATAAAATTTCTTGAAAGGTTTTGCAAACTTGGCATCCAACAGAAATTTTAAACTCCAGCTTCTTATTAAACTTTCTTGTTCTTTGCCTAATATGGCTGTGGTCTACATGATTTTGGATTAAAAAAAAAAATCTGAGCTTCTTTTCAAAGAAAATGCTGCTTTCTTATAAATTGACCAATTACGGAGCATGACAGTTTAACAGACGTGTTAAGGAAGACTGCATTTAAATATGATCATAGGAAATATTATGATGACATTAAAACACAAGCTTGTTTCTCTGAGTTTTGATGTGTTGATTTTATTAAGATACTTATTCAATAGGTGTCAGTTTAACAGATATCTAGGCCATTGCTACGATAACAAGGTGTTTTGCCGTGAATGCAGAATAACACGTTACAATCTTTTACTAATTACTTCTAAGGATTATATAGCTACCCTGGGGCCAAAGTATCTTTCACACTTATCCTAGCTGGCAAATTATTATACTTATCTATTGTGCTAGGAATGCTAGGAAAGTTCACCTTCTGGTGAGCTAGGGAGACCTTAATTAGAGTCAACTGAGCTTGTCTGTGTGTCTTTGATACTAAAGGTGACATACTGATGAGTTCCCTTTGGAGATTGTCTCTGTGCTGCTTCCCACTGCCATTTCAGTATTGACTTTTCCTGATTTTCAAGGAAGCCATCAATGCCTTCTTTCAAAGATCTGTCCATAGTAATTTTTCTTTCAGTAACTAAGAAGTTCAAGGGGTTTGGAGGGAAAGAACTAAATAGGCATAAGTAGTCTTTGGAGGCTTCTTCTGAAACTGTGCTTTATTTTGGCATTGCCTCTTCTGCTTTCCTTTGAAACGTGACAAAAGGCTAGTCCCAGATGTGACTGCTGTGTGGAGAGTGCATTTTAGTAGGGACAAGGGGGAGGCGAGGAGACAAGTGACAAGTGAGGAAGCTCTGAAAGTCATCCTGATGAGACTGGTTGGAAGCTTATCTGGACCAGAGGATGTCTTCAAGCCTTTGTCTTTCATATTCACTGTTTACAACATCAGAGCAAATTTGCAATACATTTTATCTTCCTAAAATGAAAGTTAAAAAATGTCATTTCTTAATGTTTATGTTGATGAAAGACTTTATAAATTCATCCGGCAAATATTTATTAGGGACTTACAGGTATTGTGCTTATTGCTGGGGATATAGTGGTGAACAAAGCATGCTTTCCTCTCCTTCATGGAGCTTACACTCTAATATGGGAGTCAGATACTAGACAATTAAACAAACTAATGGATGTAAACTCTGTAGTGGTGAGAAGGGCTCTATGCCATGTGATACAAGCAGAGAGAGTGAGAAGGAGCTGTCCAGAAAAAGAAACAGAATCCGCAAAAGTTGAAGAGTGGGAAAGAGCTCAGCGCATTAGAGAAAGAGAAGGAGTGTCAGCGTGTCTGGGGCAGAGTGAATTCAGGGAAGAAGAAGGAAGGAAGATGGAGAGTCAAACAAAACCCAGGTGATGCAAGCGCTTGTAGAGTGTGGTAAGGAATTTGGATTTTTATACATTTTATTAGAAGGTTTTTCATATGATCCTGTTTGCATTTTAAAAACATCACTCTGCCTACCCTTTGGAGAATGGATTTTTGCAAGTAAAGAGTAAAAAGGTTATAGAAGGGGGTCTGGATAAGATCTGATGGTTGACATGTACTAGAGTCATGGCAGTGGCCATAGAGAGAAGAGGAAATGCGTATTTTGGAATTCAAATTAAGTATACTTGGTATACTAAGCATATGAGTATTAGATTTCAGGCTTAAAATATTGGATGTTCTGGAAAAGAATATAAAAAACATTGGATGTTCTGGCTATAAGAATATTGGAAGATTGGAGAAACACTATCGTGTATTGGAGGGGGAATTAAGGATTAAATGTTCAGTTTTGCACATTTAGGTATGTGATGCTTTCGGGGCACCTATGTGGAAATTTCAAAGACATATTAGATATACAAGTTGGGAACTCAAATAAGAGATTGGCTGGAGATATAAATGTGGGAGTCATCTCATAGAACTGCTATGAAACTCAATGCAAAGAAATAATGTGGGATTTAACACAGAGAGAGAAGTGAAGGGATGTAGGAAACAGTTCTGAGAACGTAAAGATTTTGGTCTTAGAAGGAGAATGAAAAACTGACAAATCAAGCTGAGAAGGAGCAAAGAGAAGGTGGCAAGCAAGGAGAGTGTGGTGACATGTATTTAAGAAAACCATATGGAGGGCTTCCCTGGTGGCGCAGTGGTTGAGAGTCCGCCTGCCGATGCAGGGGACGCGGGTTCGTGCCCCGGTCCGGGAAGATCCCACATGCCGCGGAGCGGCTGGGCCCGTGAGCCATGGCCGCTGAGCCTGCGCGTCCGGAGCCTGTGCTCCACAACGGGAGAGGCCACAACAGTGAGAGGCCCACGTACCGAAAAAAAAAAAAAAAAAAAGAAAACCATATGTATTGAGATGTGTCGAATTCTAAGGAGAGACCTAGCAAAGACAAACACTAAAAATGTGCTTGAGATTTGTCAAAACAGTAGTTGTCCGTGTCTTTGGCCAGATCTGTAACAGTGGCTTTGTAGGGACAGAAGAAGCCATCATGGAAGGTAGAGAAATGGAGAAAAAGCAGTGTCAGACTCCTCAGCTCTTCTGGCTCTAATATAACATCCTGCTCCCATTGCCTTGGTCCTTCAAAGCACTGTTGCGTCCATCATGAGTCATTACAATGTGGAAATGACCCCCACTGTCCCTCCCTTCTCCACCTAGAGATGCCTGAGGGCTTAGAGTCCTTTTCTTCCTCTGTTTACTTTTGTTGCAGGAATCTCTTTGCTCAGTTTTACTTATTTTTCTCCTCAGAGAATGGATGAGAACCAAGAGGCTAGAAAGACAACACGTTATCACAGGGCATGTGTTGTGACATGTTTTGCACAGGCATGTGTGTATGGGAAACACAAATCTACACCACCCTTCAGGAAAGGACTGGCTCAGCAGAGGGAAGTTTGGTCATTAGAGGACTATAGCTGTCAGCGGCTCAGTGTATGCCTCGCTCCGGAAAATTGCCTCATCTGAGGCCACTCCTTCAACAAGTAACTGACTGAGGTGGGAACTTAAAGACTGGGCCATTTTGGTCTAAAGCAGTCTTTCTCTTATGGGCAAGTTTTGTTTCGGAACTTCTCATGGGGTTGACTAGGATTGTCAGACCTGCACTGCAGTTTGTCTTATTCCTCCCACTCTTGCTTTTCCATCCCCAGCCCTTCTTTCACATGTGTTGATCCCTCATAAACATCGTTCTCCCCAGACTTCTCAGTGTCTGCTTTCAAAAAAAATCTCAACATACACAATGTGTATGTAGAGGGTGACTTCTAGCACCCTGTAACAATTTTTGTTTCCTCGCATGAATTAAAATATACTGAAAGTTGAAAAAAGAAAATAATCTTTTGGACATTTGGGATACTTCTGTTTGATCTTTTTTCCTTTGTACGTTGTGCTTGTGAATTTGAGATGATATTGGACATGTGCATGTAATATGATTGAATATCCTCATTTATCACCTAAAATCGTAACATAAATGCTTAACACGTTTATTACACTTGGATGTAAAAGTGTTAATTGTGGAAGCTTCTGGGTGCTGAGTCCAATCTTATTTAACACTTTATAATAAATATAGAGGAAGGAATACAAAGTGAAATATAAAGCTACATGATAGAGCACTTCCTCAAATAAACATAAGGCATTAGTGGATTTCAAATAGATAAGTGCCAGGGAGAAAAAGTGAGAAAAGAATTGCAGTGAGACAAATGTAAAGTGATGCATCAGATCATACCGTCTGGCTGGAATAAGCTGTCTAGCCACTACCCAAGTCAATCAGAAAAAATTCCAACATCCTTATAATTGCCTAAAAGCCCCACCATCATCTGACTTCTTATTTACTCCCCAGATCTCATCTCTTCCTACTTTCCCCTTCACACACTGGACCATATTCATTGACCTTGAAGATCGTCAAACATGTATGCATATTCCCATTGCTGGCCTTTACACCTAATGTGTTTTTCTCCATATATCTACGTGGCTCATGACCACACCTCTTTCAAATCTCATAATATCGTTGAGCCTTTCCCTAACAATTCTTTTTTTTTGGGGCTGTGCCATGCAGCCTGTGGGATCTTAGTTCCCCGACCAGGGGCCACAGCTGTGAAAGAGCTGAGTCCTAACCATTGGACTACCAGGAAATGCCCAACAATTCTATTTACAATTGCAACTCCCATCCCCGCCTTTCCCCATTCCATTTTCCTCCAGATTTTTTCACTGCCATCCACTATACTCTAATAAACAACTTATTTTAGTTATTTTGACTTGTTTCTAGCTCTACCGCTAGAATATGAGAGCAGATAATTTTGTCTGTTTTGTTAACTGCTGTATCCTGCACCTAAACACAATGTCTGACATATAGTAGGTATCCAATCAATATTTTTTGGATGATTGAATAAATTACACTGTTAGTTTCAAAAATGCAAGCGTGAACCTTTCACCTATAGAAGCTTTAAATAGGAACAGTCTAAATTTCCACAGGTGAGGATATGTCTACATGAAGGAAGAATTCTGGTCAGTAGCATTCAATTTCTAGATAGGTCCCTTTTTATGTGATTTATAGAGGCAATCCACAAAGAGTTTCTACTTTTAGAATTTTGGTAATAATTAAAGCATTTTTGATACAAAATACTGTCATATGAACCACGCTTCTTAAGAGCATTCACATTTTTCAAAGAAAATCTGCATAACTAAATTCATTAGAACTTTCATTTAAAGGAATTTTGTCAATAGGCCCTTATTACCCAAGTATCCTTCTGCTAGAGAGGATGCAAAACAATTTTCTAAGAAAAGTTTTTATTTTACGTGTGGGTCCTACCTTTGTAACTTCCAAGGAAAGCGTGAGAATCGTTAATCAGGAATTCAATCTTGTCAGGCTCCTTAGTTTTCATCAGAGGTGGGTAGTGTTATATCTAGGTTGGTTGTCTTCAAAGTCTATGAACCTGTATTTAACTGGTAACCCCAAATAGTTGCATTCTACATTAATATGTTCTCCATTATAATGTATCTCTCTACCACTAGATATTTACCAAGTCTGAGCTAAGCAAAGGACCTCTTGAAGAACAGATTATCCATTCAGTTAAAATGTATTCTTAAAAAAAAAAAAGTATTATTTTCTTTTCAGTTGACTATAGTTGGTTTACAGTGTTATGTTAATTTCTGACATACAGCAAAGTGATTCAGTTGTACATATATACATTCTTTTTTTAACTATTCTTTTCCATTATGGTTTATCATAGGATATGGAATATAGTTCTCTGCACTATACAGTAGGTCTTTGTTGTTTATCCATTCTGTATGTAATAGCTTACATCTGCTAACCCCAACTTCCCACTCCATCCTTCCTCCAATCCCCTCCCCCTTGGCAACCACAAGTCTGTTCTCTATGTCCGTGAGTCTCTTTCTGTTTCATAGATATGTTCATTTGTGCCATATTTTAGATTCCACATATAAGTGATATCATATGGTATTTGTCTTTCTCTTTCTGACTTCACTTAGTATGATAATCTCTAGGTCCATCCATGTTGCTGCAAATGGCATTATTTCATTCTTTTTTATGGCTGAGTAATATTCCATTGTATATATGTACCACATCTTCTTTATCCATTCATCTGTTGATGGGCATTTAAGTTGTTTCCATGTCTTGACTATTGTGAATAGTGCTGCTATGAACATAGGGGTGCATGTATCATTTTGAATTAGAGTTTTGTCTGGATATATGCCCAGAAGTGGGATGTATTCCCACTAAAATGTATTCTTGGTTTCGTGTAAATGGACCAGGAAAAAAAAAGTTTTGATAATCATCTCTTCAAGGAAAGATTTTGACTAAATTTGTGATGTATGCATAGCAAAGATATTCATTCCCTTATTCTCTAGCTAATTTTACAACTGCATCATTTTGCTTCTAAAATTAATCTGTGCTTTCTTATCTCATTTATATGTCATTGTAAGTTACTTTGTATTCTTTCTGGGGCAAAAGTAATAAATGTACAAACAAACACAAGCATCTTTCATTTACTTGCAAATAAATGGAATTTTATTTTAAGCAATTTCTGCTTTTTGAGGGATCATTACAGATTGAATTTTTATGAAGGGAACAGGGAAAATGTTGTCTCACTTTTTGCTGAGATGAATTTTTTTGAAATCCTCACCTGCCTACATGTGAAGTCCAAGCTGACTGCTATGCATATTTATCATATAGAATATTTTTAAGAAGTAAATGTGTTGGCTTTGCCTTAAGTGCTGAGGACTGTGGACTGTGCTGATTAGCACATGTTTTATGAAGCTATTTGGAAAGGGTGGGACTCTGCCTTGGAGGAAAACTGAATATTATCTTAGGGAGCTGTTAGTACATTCCCTGAGGCAGGGTCAGCTAGCAGAAAGATTACAGAGCGAGGAATTAGGAATCCTAGATTCTAGGTTTTGTCTGGAAGAGTCCACTCACTCTTGTAATGGCTCATTTGTAAAACATTTAATTATACCAAAGTCTCTCCTGTAAAATGGAGATATTTCTATACCTCCATAACTCAAAGAATTCTGGACAGGGTGAAACATATGGTGGAAAGAATGTATTATATAATGGTGGAGTCAGGAGAAACTAACTTGAATTCTAACACTGTCCCTTACTAATTGTGACATTGGACAAATTATCTAGCCTTGGGGAACCAATTGCTACTTTCTAAAACTAACTCAATTTCATTTCCAAGTTAAATAAAGGCCTACTTTCCCAAGTTGTTATGAGGATTAAATGAGATAATGAATTGAAAGAGCTATAAAACTATAAACTCTACAGGCATTTTTATTTCTCTGACTAGGAGGCAGAGAGAAACTTAGATGCTTTTGTTAGGCAAAAGCTTTGAGACTCTATTGGCCTACTAACTGAATTTACTGAGGAGGGGGAGAGAGCACCTGCAGGTTTGCTCCAACAATGCAATCCAAACAAAATAGATGCCAGTGCTTTAGCGCCACCTACTAAAGTGAAGCTGAGCCCAGCAGGCCACCAATTAGGTTCCATTAGTATTCTCATGCCCTTCCTAAATTGTTGGATTGGCTTGATAAATTCTTGAGTGTGTTGATATATTATAAATTTTATTACCTTAGTATCCATGAATAGTTAGTTCACAAAGGAATCATTTTACTGTTCTAATGATAAGGACTTTATATTCCCAATCTCCATGAGATTATACCTGGTAGTCTCAAGAGAGATAGTGGAGTCTAGGCTGTGAGTTTCAGAGAATAGAAATGAAAGGAAGCTGGGGTCAGGACAGTCTTCTTTTGAGCACTCTGGATTCTCTCTGAACTCTTGCATTTAGAGAGATCGAGGCCTGGGGGAAAATATTCTTAGTCTGATATCTTGGGACTCCCTCATGACCTCCTGGATGTCTGGAAGGGAGAGTTCTTACCCTTTCTCACTTTGTACCTTCCCTGGACGGGGTCAATCTTATTCAGAGAGCTTGGGGTGCACTCTTTATACCTGCAGTTCTTGATAATTTAATCTTAATAGTAAAAATCTCTATTCCCAGGAAGCTATAATAAATCTTGAGTTGGTTAATTTCAATAAAATATGAAATAAACATGAAGTATAAAGACGGATGTATCCATCTACAGTTCTCCCATGTTTGATAGACTGGGCAGGAAAAAAAAAGATTTGAACAATACAATTAATGAGAATGATTTAATAAAGAAAAATGGGACCCTTTGCCCAATTATTAGAGAACATATGTTTCTCAAGAACACAGGGAATATTTCTGCAAATTACTGTCCATGTAAATCAAGTCTCAACACATTTTAAAGGATTGGTATCATACAGCAGTATTTTCTAACCATAATGTAATTAGGTTAGAAATCAATAACAAAAATGATAACAAAAGAGGAAAACAATATATTTAGAAATTTTTTTAGGAATTCCCCAGCAGTCCAGTGGTTAGAACTCTGAGCTGTCACTGCCAAGGGCCCAGGTTCAATCCTTGATTGGGGAGCTAAGATCCTGCAAGCTGTGCGGTGTGGCAAAAAAAAAAAAAAAAAAAAATTTTTTTAAACACAAACTTCTAAGTAACCAAAAAAGCAAAGAAGAATTTTAATGCAAATTAGAGAATATTTGTTGGAGTGGTGGCAAATAAGTGTTACATACAAGTGTATAATAACACAGGCTTACTGTAGGAAGAAATGCTGAAAGCCAATGAACTTAAAGTTCAGTTTAAGAAGTTAGAGAAACTTCTTTATCACGACAAATCCAGAGAAATTTAATGAATGACAATAATAAACAAGTATATAAAATAATGGGATAGGAAACAAAGCTATAATAAAGAGGATCAACAAGGCCAAAAATATGTTCTGTGATACTAATAAAGTGGACCATACATTGATCAAAAGGGAATAAACAAATAAATAATAAAATGAATAACAAAGTGGGGCATAACTACAGTTGTAGCAGAGATTTAAAAAATAATACCAGATGGGAATGTGAATTGGTTCAGCCACTATGGAGAACAGTATGGAGGTTCCTTAAAAAACTACAAATAGAATTACCATATGACCCAGCAATCCCACTACTGGGCATATACCCTGAGAAAACCGGAGTTCAAAAAGAGTCATGTACGAAAATGTTCATTGCAGCTCTATTTGCAATAGCCCGGAGATGGAAAGAACCTAAGCGCCCATCATCGGACGAATGGATAAAGAAGATGTGGCACATATACACAATGGAATATTACTCAGCCTTAAGGGGAAATGAAATTGAGATATTTGTAGTGAGATGGATAGACCTAGAGTCTGTCATGCAGAGTGAAGTAAGTCAGAAAGACAAAGACAAATACCGTATGCTAACACATATATATGGAATTTGAGGGGAAAAAATGTCATGAAGAACCTAGGGATAGGGCAGGAATAGAGGCGCAGACCTACTGGAGAACGGACTTAAGGATATGGGGAGGGGGAAGGGTGAGTTTTGACAGGGCGAGAGAGAGTCATGGACATATACACACTAACAAACGTAGTAAGGTGGATGGCTGGGGGGAGGCAGCCGCAGGGCACAGGGATGTTGGCTCGGGGCTTTGGGACAGCCTGGAGGGGTGGGAGGGGGAGAGTGGGAGGGAGGGAGACGCAAGAGGGAAGACACATGGGAGCACATGTATATGTATAGCTGATTCACTTTGTTATAAATCAGAAACTAACACACCATTGTAAAGCAATTATACCCCAATAAAGATGTTAAAAAAAAAAAAAAAAATACCAGAGAACATACCAGTTTATTCAATGGACTAGATCTCTTTAGATATAAGCAGAAATGAACTTCACTTTTTCTGACACGTGCCTTGCAAAGATACAGTGAAAAATATTCTGTCTTGCCGTTGAAAAAAATCTCTGGCAAATTCCGTAATTTTTCTGATCTTAAAAATAAAAGTAGGGCTTCCCTGGTGGCGCAGTGGTTGAGAGTCCGCCTGCCAATGCAGGGGACACCGGTTCCTGCCCCGGTCCGGGAAGATCCCACATGCCGCGGAGCGGATGGGCCCGTGAGCCATGGCCGCTGAGCCTGCGCGTCCGGAGCCTGTGCTCCGTGACGGGAGAGGCCACAACAGTGAGAGGCCCGCATACCGCAAAAAAAAAAAATAAAATAAAAGTAAAAATAAATATTTTTAGTAATAGAAGTCCAGTCCACATTAATATCACTGCTCTGAACTTCTTAGAAGCTTTCCTTCCTCTTCCAGTTAGGGCCTGCTTCAGTCTTCAGCAAGTGGGGAGAGTGGGGAGGATGGTTGTTTTCTCTCTTCCCTTAACCTTTTGTGGAGTTTTACTCCTTTGGGGAAGATGTTAAGGGGAAAGGGGACTAAGAGAAAAGAACAAATGCTTCTTTGGCTAACACAGTTCACCTCTAGCTATGGCAGATGCATTCTTATCTGGTGTTGATTTCATGAGCACTTGTATGTGTTCCTCAGAAATCCCCCACTGGGGATCTCCTGATAGAGGACACCCCTGCTGTCTGGCCAATTATAACTCCCCTCAGCCCTTGAGTTTCTGGCTGGGTCACGTTGTTCCTCCAGATGATCCTCTTGGATTGTGTTCCTTTTAAGATAACTCTTGGCTGACTTCCTTCTGTGGACATTCGTACCTTTGTCCTTCTCTTGGAGGAAGAGCCTTTGGTTTGAGTAGAGCCTTTTGTCTCATTGCTATGTTAACTTCAGACTACCTCTTGTGTTTCATTTGTCCCTTTGAAAATTGATCACCAATCTCTACATAGTCTCTCAGCTTCTCTGCGTGGTTCTCTTTAAGTCCTCTTTACTCAGCTTACTATGGCAAGGGGAAAGGAAACTGCCTCTGTCCCACACAGAGGAAGAAGGATGTGAAGAGCACGTTGACATGGACATGCTCCCTCCAAGCATTATTAACCCTTACTCTTTCTACCATCAACAGTGGGTGATAAAAAAAAATGCTGGCAATCTCATAAATGGTAACTTGCTTTAAGAAGACATACCTGAGAGCTATCATGTTGTTTGTGTTGGAGTTTCAGCGAAGGCTGAGACAGAAGCAGTCTCATTTTTAACAACCTGTTATATTACAAGTAACTGTATGCCAATCAACTTGAAAACTTAGAAAAACCAGAATTTTTTTTGAAAAATATAGCTTAGTAAAGAAATTTTAAGAAAAAGAAAAATGAATAGACCTAATCATCAAAGAAATTAAATGAGTATTTGCAAATTTAACCTACTCCCTCAAAAGTAAAACAAACAAAGAAAGCGGGGGCGGGGGAAAAAACCCTGTATTTCACTATGTGAAAATTTTAATGGAGATTCTAACAATTGAAGTAAGACAGTACAAAGAAACAAAATCTTTGAAGATTCAAAAGTAAGAAACAAAGTTATCATTATTTGAAAGCAATTTAATTGTCCTACATAGGAAACCCCAGAGAATGTGTAGAAAAGCTATTAGCATTTTTGAATCTAGCACTATACAGAAATCAATCATATTTCTTATATTAACACAAATAGTTAAAAATACAATTTAAGAAAAGAGGCTTAATGTGGCTAAAAATAATTCTGTCAAAAATATGGAAGAACTTTATGAAGGATTTTACAGAATTCTATTGAAACATATTAAAGAGGACCTAAGTAATTAGAGCGATATATCAGAATTATTGTGTATCAGAAGAGTTGCTGTTATGAAGATGTCAATTCTTTCGTAAAATATGAGGACAGTTATGAATGAATTCACATGGAAGCTTATGATATGGAACTTTATACCTTAAAATTACCCATATGGGTGTAACACTGGAAGGATTTTGCATGCCATCAAGGATAAACATACTCCTGTTTCAAGACTACTGCCTTCAAGAAATTCTTATATGTGTAAAAAAGAATACTTATACCAGAATTATTGTAGCAGCATTCTTTATAATGAAAAATAAATGGAAACGACTTAACATTCATCAATAGTAGAATAAATGAGTTATACACATATACAGTAAATCCCCTGCCTATGAACAAGTTCCATTCCAAGAGCGCGTTCGTAAGTCCAACAAAGTTAGCCTAGGTACCCAACTAACACAATCAGCTGTATAGTGTGGTACTGTAATGGGTTTATAGTACGTTTCACACAACTAATACATAAAAAACAAATATACAAAATAAAGAAAATATTTTAAATCTTACAGCACAGTACCTCGAAAAGTACAGTAGTGCAGTACAACAGCTGGCACACAGGGGCTGGCATCGAGTGAACCGGCAAGAAGAGTTACTGACTGGAGGAGGGAGAGGAGGTGGGAGATGGTAGAGCTGAAGGATCGTCAGCAATAGGAGACGGAGGGCAGGCTGCAATTTCACTCATGCCTGATGTTGATGGCACAGGTTCTGGTTCCTTGCTGGATTCAGTTCTGTCTATCCTCTTGAAAAAATGATCCAGTGATGTCTGGGTAGTAGCTATTTTTCTCATCATAGATGACATGGTAGCACTGGATTGCATCCTGAACGGCTGCTGCAACCTTTGTGTACCATTCTACGTTTGGGTCCTGTGCCTCAAAACTAACAGTGCCGCCTCAAACAAAGAAAATGCCCTTGCCATTCCCTGCGTAGTCAATCTCTTCAGTTCTTCAGTTACTTCTTCCTCTTGTCTCTCTTCCTTCTTTCTCTGGGCCTCCAATTCCATCAGGTCTTCATTAGTATCCTCCATGTCCACATCTTTGAAAGTTTGCACTTGAAGGTTTGTATGTAGAAGACTTACTGTAGTAACTAGAGTTACATGTTTCAATGTGTGGATAAATCTCACAAACATGGGCTGGTCAAAAAATGCAAACTGAAGACAGATATATATAGCTTGTGATTATTCATATGAAAACAATAATTTTACATGTGTTTGTGCATATATTAAAATATATGTATATATACTTTAAAATAGAAAACATGCATGGTAAAAATTAATACCAAATACTGGATAGTAATCGTTTCCAGTGTTGGGCAGGTGGGAAGGGTGAAAAATGTGACTTATATTATTTCTAAAAACAGTAAAAACAAAATATAATGGAAGTTTTAGTTTGTTTCGAGATAGTAGGATACCTCATTTTTCCTCCTTTTGTAACACAGTAAACCCTCTTTATGAGGTACTCCTTTCAGATGGAAATAAATCCTGTTATACAGTGTACACATTTAGTAAATTTCTTAATTTTATGTTTATGTTTCTCCTTCAAAAGCAAGAAAAAACACAAAAATATCTGTACCCTATGTAGGGTAGCAAAATTTGGGAAAGAAAAACTGTTTATTTTTACCCTAGGCAGCGAATAGACTTCAACAATATTTTCCTTTCAAAGATTCATCAAAGAAGTCATGTGTTAAATAGCAATAGAGCCATTCCATTTTCTGTGGCCTTAATATTAGACCATTTATTTTCTTTAATTGGTCCTCATCTCTACCATGATTAAATGAACCATATGACACAAATAATCAAAGGATGGATTTAGAAGACTCCCAACCTGCTAAGATATTACAGCTAGAATAGAAGAAAGCATTGGCAAAACACAGAGAGTCATCTCAGATATAGCAGATGAAGAGAATTTTTCCTATTTATCAGTCACCTTTTTAAAAGGAACCCCTGAAAGGAAGCCTGAATTCATTCTCTTTCCTTGTCATAATTAGTATTTCCTGAATGTTTTCTTTCCTTCACATCTTGAATTTTAATGCTTCACTAAAGAATAATGGAAAAATCATTTGATGAAGCCAAAGATTACATTTAGTTCTTGTGTGTGTTAATTGCCTTTATTAAAAATTAGCATTTTTGAATTTCTAATTCTCTTTCTAATTTATGAAATGTCACTCATTTTTTCATGTATCATATTGTAATTAAATTTTCATGGGAGTAAATTTTATTTGTCTCTGTTGCTGAAGGACTGAAGATTTGTCTGCACTACAAATGCAGTATATTTCTGTATTTGTATGTTGACAATAAAGTATTCATTAATTTTAAACTTGGCAACAGCAGTGTACATGCTGCAATTGTAATTACCACTGCTTAGTAACAGCCTGTTTCTTAGTGACAATGGGAATTAGCTGAATACTTATTACATATGCTTCTGCTTGCAATATTTTCTCAATGTAGTTCTGATCCCTAGGTAGAAGTTTCCAGTTTAGGTGAAGATATTTGGGCCAAATACTGATTCTGCTCCATAAACCATCAATGTAATCAGTCTAAGACCAACAGCAGTCCACAATTAATCACATAGTAATTGGATCCTTCCTTCAATGTCAATACATTAGAAGCTGCATGCAAGGGGAAAACTGTTTACCAGACTTAAATTTCTCTAGAGAAATCAAACACGGTACAATTAACAGGAAAAAATGCATTGTTCATTCTCCGGTTTAATTAGAAATGAACCACATCTGAAGTACCCTTTGCTGGCTTCTTTTATTGCCTGATTCTGCTGTTTATTCCAGCGTTATCTTTCAGCCAAGTAGATTTTGCAGCAGACCTTCACCCAAATCAATAACAAATGGTAGGCAACAATCTTCTATCAGCACTCTGATGTTCTTTATTGTAGAGGTTATAGCAATCAAGCAAATTCACTGTTGAAAAATTGTGGGGTCATTTTCATTTTTTCTCTAGAATCTGGTGTTCATTGTACATTTTAATACTTCCTTTCTACTTATACAGTTGACACTTGGATAGAGTAAATTTTTATCACAAAACCTGAGATCAGAAGGGCTACTTTTATGATTTATTAAACACATTTGGATTGGATTCATGTGTGGCCATTGGGATTCTTTGTATAGTATAGGTCAACATGGGTGGCTTTTCCCATGGTCTATTTCCTCCCAAGTACTAGTGTTGGGCATTTTCCTTTCACACTACCACTGCTCCTTTTGGAATCAAATGACACACCCCTATTTAGGGGAGATGTTAATGAGTGCCCTGGTCTCATGTGCCCTGGCTGTGCCTGTAGGATCAGTTTGCATGGGCACTCAGTATTCTTGGGGCAAGAGTGATCAACCTTCTCTGAGTGAGCTATGTGTAAACAGCAAGCAACAATTGTAGAAGGCCTTCTATAAACAGTAACAGAGACCAGCAGACATACCTCCCCCAAAAGGCAAAAAGATTGACAGTATTGAGGAAAAATATTTCAAAACTAGGAAATAAGACTAAAAAATAACTATGTCCTTTTAATGTCATACTGGAGCATTGTCTGACAAGTCTGCCTAGGAGCCATCTGACTATTTAGGGACTTGTAACTTTCTGTGACTTACTATTGCATATCGACTAGGGTCCAGGGCCTGTAAAATTAGATGTTATCTTGGAAAAAAGAGAAATTGCAATTAACTTTTGTGCAGTAAAGATGCAAATGTAAATATATATACATATATTTACTATATCTATACACATCTATATGTATCTATATATATCCAAATGTTATAGCTTTATTGCCTTTTAAACACTTTTGTCTCTAATTTAGTAATCTCATTTCAGCATCCATTCTTTTTTTTTTGAAAAGAAACTTGCAAGTCATATGTTTGATATTACATAGTACATATTATTATTGTACATAGCACATTAAGTCAAATCAATTCTAGTCAACATGCGTATCATATCCAATAGCTCACAAATTTAATCAGCAAGCTGCATGAAACCATCAACCGCTTGGCAGGTGTCCTTCTCACTCCGGTACCATGATTTGTGGGAGCTTCTATTAATGAACTTTATCACACATCTGGTTCTTACTTCAGGACCATCTCACCTAAAATCGCCCACTCTTTCTGCTTAAATAAAACATCTCCATGGACTAGTGACTAATCAGCCCATGTTCACACATAACTGTGGTTTCATGCATTTGGTGTTTAAAAAAATTTTTTTAACATCTTTATTGGAGTATAATTGCTTTACAATGGTGTGTTAGTTTCTGCTTTATAACATAGTGAATCAGCTATACACTTACATATATCCCCATATCACCTCCCTCTTACATCTCCCTCCCGCCCTCCCTGTACCACCCCTCTAGGTGGTCACAAAGCACCGAGCTGATCTCCCAGTGCTATGCGGCTCCTTCCCACTTCAGCATCCATTCTTTTGTTGACTGTTTAAACATCTCTCATAGTCTCTTGAGCCACTTTGTCATCTTGCTAGTATTGTCATTAATAAATTAATTCTCTGACACAAGCTCACTATGTATTTCTATTAGAATTAGATGTTTTCTAAAATTATAGTTTGAAATAATTTTAGACTCAGAGAGAAACTGCAAAAATTCCAGAGTTCCCATTAACCCTTCACCTGGATTCCCCCAGTGATAACATCTTACATAACCATAGTATAAAAGTCAAAACCAGAAAATTGATATTAGCATAAAATACTCTTAACTACAGACCATATTCAGATTTCATCATTTTTAAAATAAATTTATTTATTTATTTTTGGCTGCATTGGGTCTTCGTTCCTGTGAGCGGGCTTTCTCCAGCTGCAGCAAGCGGGGTCTGCTCTTCATCGTGGTGCATGGGCTTCACATTGCGGTGACTTCTCTTGTTGCAGAGCACGGGCTTCAGTGGTTGTGGCACGCAGGCTCAGTAGTTGTGACACACGGGCTTAGCTGCTCCGCGGCATGTGGGATCTTCCCGGACCAGGGCTTGAACCCGTGTCCCCTGCATTGGCAGGCAGATTCTTAGCCACTGTGCCACCAGGGAAGCCCTTCATCAGTTTTTTACAAGCAGTCTTTTGTGTGTATAGTTCTATGAAATTTTATCATACATACATATTTAAGTAACCAGTACCATCAGCAGAATCAAAACTGTTCCATCATCCCAAACAAGCTGCTTCATGCTATCCCTTTGTATTCACACCCTCCATGCAAACCTAATATCCAGCGACCATTGATCTGTTCTCCATCATTATCACCTAGTTATTTTGAGAATGTTATTTAAATGGAATTATTCCCATATGTATTCTTTTGAGATTGGCTTTTTTCATTTAGCCTAATTCCCTTGGAATTCGTCCCAATTGTAGTAGGCATCCGTAGTATGTTTCTTTTTATTGTTGCCTAGTACTCTATTCAAAGGGTGAACCATGGTTTGCTCATCCATTCATTCATGAAAGGACATTGGGTTGTTTCCAGTTTTTTACTGTTACAAATAAAGCTGTTATAAAATCCATGTATTCATGTACAGGAATTCGCTTGTATATAAGCTCTTATTTCTGTAGGTTAAATACTCAGGAGTTGGATGACTGAGTCACATGATAAATGTATGTTTAACTTTATGAGACTGCCAAAATGTTTTCCAGAATATTTGTACCATTTTACATTCCACAAGCAATGTATGCTCTTCATCCTCACCAGCGCTTGTGACAGTGTTTTGTTGTAGCAATTCTAATAGCCATAAAGCGATATCCAATTGTGGTTTTAAGTTGCATCTAATTAATGATTAATGATGTTGAACATCTTTTTGTGAATTTATTTCATCTGTATATCCTGTTTGGATAAGCACCTGATTAAGTCTATGCCTGGTTTTTTGTTTTGTTTTGTTTTTTAATTAGGTTGTTTTTGTTCTCACTCTAAGTTTTGAGAATTCTTTATATACTCTGGGTATATGGGCATTTGAGTCCATCTGATGAGTTTTTATTTTAGTTCATTTTTATTTAGTTTTATTTCAGTTGTTGTATTTTTCAATTATAAAATCTCCATTTGGTTCTTCTTTTGATCTTCTATTTCTTTGCTGAGGCAGTTTTCTTATTGATTTCAAGAGAATTTATGGTTGCTTACTAGAGCATTTTTATAGTATCTGCTTTAAAGTTCTTGACAGATAATTCTAGTATCTGTGTTTTCTTAGCATTGTCATCTCCTGTCTTTTCTCATTTGACTTGAGATTTTCCTGGTTCTTGCTATGCTCAATAATTTTAGATTGTATCATGAGTATTTTGAATATTATGCTCTGTACCTCTGGTTTCTATTTAAGTCTTTCATTTGTGCTGGAGTATTCAAGTTCAGAATGCGCATCCCCTCCCTCTTTCATGGACTGTGGTTCATACGGCAATTACAAAGCTTTTGCAGTGCTCTTTTGGTCAGCCTTGCTTGTGTACTACAGAGAAATCAATTTGAAACCTGGGTGGTGTTCCATACCCACAGTTCTCCTCTCAAAGCTTTTGCTTTTTGATTATGGTTGGTTTTATGAATGGGCCACTTGGGGATGAGCCTAAGCTTCATACACAGATAAAGGATTCCTTTCTCTAGCTCCCTCCTTTCTGTAATCCCTCTTGCACTCTAGCTGAAAGGGGAAGGATACCAAGTTTCTGCTGTCATTTGCTTAGTGCAGGGCAGGGATTGTCAACAGGGATCCTCCCCAAAGTTCCTATGTTCCATTATCTACAAGATTTTCCCTTTTTATTCTTTTTTTTTTTTTTTTTGACCAGGCTGCACAGCTTGTGGGGTCTTATTTCCCCGACAAGTGAAAGCACCAAGTTCTAATCACTGGACCGCCAGGGAATTCCCTCCCTTTTTGTTCTAAACAGCTTAGTTTATATTTTGAAACCCTGAATGTCAATGGTTTCTCTCTCTTTGTCTAGTAATACTCTTTTTTCTCAGTGCCACAGGGATGCTTCTGACTGCTTAAAGGCAGGTTCAAGATATATAAGGGAGAGAGAGAACACACACAAATTCATATTTCAAAATTTTATATTTCTACAGGCAGTTCTTTTTTAACATCTTTATTGGCGTATAATTGCTTTACAATGGTGTGTTAGTTTCTTCTTTATAACAAAGTGAATCAGTTATACATATACATATGTTCCCATATCTCTTCCCTCTTGCATCTCCCTCCCTTCCATCCTCCCTATCCCACCCCTCTAGGTGGTCACAAACCACTTAGCTGATCTCCCTGTGCTATATGGCTGCTTCCCACTAGCTTCTACAGGCAGTTCTTAATGTTGAATGCCAGTTAGCTATGGGAATGTATGTTTTTGTTTTCGTTTTTGTTTTTTATTACTATGAACAGCATCCGCTTTCTGTTTACATTGCTATTGACATATCACCCTGGGTGTTTGCTCTAGTATATGCTTGCTGCTGTTATGCTAATGCTTTCTCTGGAGCTGTGCTGTGAAGTGTATGTATGTATTATAAAGTGTATGGTTATAAAGTTTTAGTATTTTTACACAGAAACAATGATGCAATGGAAGATTGCGTTCAGATTTAATATTTGGACACAAATAAGTCACAGATAGGATTAATAGAAGACAGTTTTAGTAGAAGCCACAAGGAATTAGAAGTTAAGCAGCCATATTTTCAAATCTTAACTCTGCAATATAGATTTGAGGAAATCTACTACTCTCTGAGAGCCCATTTCCTCATTTAGGATGGGAGATGACCACAACAATGGAACGGTTGTTAGGCCTGGATAACATTTTATACAAAGAGACCAACTAAGATACTTCCTGGCACAATGACTGTCAATTCACTTCTCTAATAAGCATAAAAAGCAAAAAAATGACTATAAGATTTGGTAGTAATGTAAATTTAAAATCTAAAACTTAAAAATTATGATCTAAGCCAGAAAATTATTTCGAATCAAAAGGGACTCTCTAAGGGGGGTTGGGGGAGGGCAGAACTGGGAGTTTGGATAAGCAGATGCAAACTGTTACATATAGGATAGATAAACAACAGGTCCTACTGTAGAGCACAGGGAACTATATTCAATATCCTGTGACAAACCATAATGGAAAAGAATATGAAAAGAATTTATATGTATAAGTGACTCATAATATATATGAGTCACTTTGCTGTACAGCAGAAATTAAACACAACATAGTAAATCAACTATAGTTCAATAAATTTTTTTTTTAATGTTAAAAAAAAGAAAAGGGACTCTGTTGCAGCTCCTCATTTTACAGATAGCAAAATCAGACTCCAGAGGGTTAAGTGACTTGCCAGGTGTATTTCTTGTGTCCAGGAGCAAATCTGATGCCAGAACTCTGATCTCCTAATAGTAGACCTTAACACCATGGCACAAACATCCCATACAAAAACCCTCTAAAATGGAATACATTGTACTCATTAATCTTTACAACAGGCCCCAACATACTATAAAATGTGCACATGGCATATAAACTACAACTGTATTGCATCATAAACTGATATCATTAACTGATATGCTAATTGCAACAAACATTTAACTAAAAACACTGCTTGCTTTAGAAAATTGGAACTCTTGGGGATGGTATAGAAGATTGGGTCATTCAAAAAGGTTATCATGGGAAGCTTAAATAGATACTTTGTCTATTTGTAGACAAATGTTCTCATAGCAAAGAAACATTAAAAAATTATTTCATTGACTATTTCTTGACAAACATGGTTACTGTCTATGGAATGTTTCAAGACATCCGTAGGACTTTGGGAGCACTTGTAAAGACCCGCCCTTTTCTGTGCACCTGCAGCAGTTGCCCCAGCGTAACAGAGGGTACTGACGGAGTTGGGCTGCACGTGGTCCTCTGGCAATCATGGTACCCCCGTTTGCCACAGCTACCTTGCTACCCTTGCCCCTCCTTTGTTTTTCTTCCCAAATATGGGGCACAGTTGCTTTTGTTTATCCTTTCATGGACACTCCATTTCCTCCATCTTGGCGGGAAGAGGGGAAGCTGGACAGTAGCTTTGGGTGGGGTGGGGAACCTGGGGTTGTTTTTAATGGGAAATACCTCTCAGAGATGCTCATATGGGCTCCTTAGCGTCACATCCCAGACTGCTTTCCATGGAGATAGGGCACTGAGTCTCCCAGTGAGGTTGGAATTGACTCCACCTTAGGGGTCTCCAGTCAGCATCCAGCCCCTTCTCCCCAGGTTGTCAGCAGCACTGATGAGATGCTATATTTCCACCTAATTCTGGGTTTATCGGTGTGTCTTGCACAACCTTAGATCATTAAAGATAAGGTAAACCTTTTTTTTTTAAAGTGCAGAGTGTGGTTCTGTACTAGCTTGAAATTTTATGGAAAGGCTTTTTCACTTTCTACCAGCTCATGCCTCATCTGGTACCTTGAGCAAACAACAGCGAACAAATGAGGGACACTGTGTCTACTATCCTTTCTGTTCATTCTCCCACCCATGTCATGGGAATAAACACTTTCGACTTGTAGGTATTTTTGTTTTCAGGATGTATGTAGCCTTTGTTTAGCATTGTACTAATACCACCTCCTAGACTATGACTCAGTTTTGGTGGCTAGTTCTTGCCCTGAAACTAGAGGGTGCTGGAGCTGAAGCTGGGTGGGTTATTTATACATGATGCTTAAATGACCAAAGGTAGCAGGTCCTGTCTGTCTGCAGGTCTCTGATTTGACAGTACTTTCCAGCCCCCAACCAGCTCCTTTTCTGTTAATCAGAGCAGATGCAGAACCTTCCTAGTCCCTATATATTCTCCAAGCTGTCACTTCCCTTATACAAGGATTGTTTCCCTTTGGGCTGTTTCCTCCTAAGACCTATGTGCTCTCATTTTTATCTTTATTGAATCAGATTTTTGGGGCCTAGATTATATTGACCAGTAAAATTCTCTTTGATTTATTATCCATATTTGAGGCAAAACATCCTATTGGAACTCTGGCATTAGTTAAGAATCTCCATTCTGTTTCCCAAAGAGAAGAAAAGTCAAAATAATATTTCTCAGAAAATAACTTTCTTCCCCCCGCCTTTTTTTTTTTAATTTTATTTTATGGTACGCGGGCCTCTCACTGTTGTGGCCTCTCCCGTTGCAGAGCACAGGCTCCGGACGCGCAGGCTCAGCGGCCATGGCTCATGGGCCCAGCCGCTCCGCGGCATGTGGGATCTTCCCGGACCGGGGCACGAACCCGCGTCCCCCGCATTGGCAGGCAGACTCTCAACCACTGCGCCACCAGGGAAGCCCTCTTTCCCCCTCTTTATTCTCCAACATTAGATAATCACAAACAGGACTTTAGCTACTAATCCAAATACGGAGCGCCTTGAGCATGATTTGATATTCCTTTTTTCATTTCCCGTACCATTAAGTGCTCTAAAGAAAGTTGATCATTGCAGCCTTTGCCCCCGACTGCTTTTGTGTGATATGTGTTACATGGTAGCAATTAATCAATATTTGAGTGCTGTTTATCAAAAATCCCACTTAGAATCTTTTCTGTGTTCAGCCTATCATTGAAAAACACTTGGATATGTCTGGCATTCTTGTAAGTTGAACATTCAGGGGCCCTATTTATGTGGAAACCCCAAATCCTTATATTCTATAAGATTCTACAAGTAAAACTGTGCTAGTCTGGTTCAAAAGCAGTAGATTCCTGCAAGAGTGCAAATTTGAATACAGCTCCATGCCTGTCACTCAAGTTGTTCTCCATCCAACACTTATAGATTTATATCTTGATCCTTGGGTAAAAAGCCTGTAATAAAAGAGCAAGTGGGGCTTCCCTGGTGGCGCAGTTGTTGAGAGTCCGCCTGCCGATGCGGAGGACACGGGTTCGTGTCCCGGTCCGGGAGGATCCCATGTGCCACGGAGCGGCTGGGCCCATGAGCCATGGCCGCTTCTGGGCCTGCGCATCCGGAGCCTGTGCTCCTCAACGGGAGAGGCCACAACAGTGAGAGGCCCACGTACCACAAAAAACAAAAACAAAGAGCAAGTGAAAACTAAAATTTAGCTTTCCCCAAAGTATTGAGGGCACGGGGCATCAGAAGTGTTGCCGTCAGCACTTATAAAGGCAAAGAGTGGTGATGCCATCATACGGGCCAGAATGAGAGATGATGCCAGAAGTACAGACAGAAGGGACTGTTACATCTCTCAGTAGCTGCTGCAGTGTAGAAATTGGCTGGCACTGGCCCCAGTGGTGTCACCTGAAGTGGCTAGCTGCAGTAGTGTCCATGGTAGCCATAGCAGGGGACAGAGCAGCCAGCGTGGTATAATCAGGAAGCAAGGGCTTAAGGGACAGGCAGCCTTGGTACGTGTCTTGGATGATAGGTAGCAGCAGCAGCAAAACATTCTGCGTGCTTTGGCTGTATAGCTCAAACTTCTTTCCTGGAGCATGACAGACTGTCTGTTTTAGGTTTCTCCAGAGAAACAGAACTGCTACTCTGAAGGCTGAGAAGTCTCAGGATCTTCTGTCAGCAAAGCTAGAGCCCTAGAAAAGCAGGTGGTGTCATTCAGTTCAAGTCCGAAGGCCTGTTCTCCAGGGGAGCCAGTGATGCAATCCCAGTCCAAGGGCAGAAGATGAGATGAGGTGTCTAGCTTAGACAGTGAGGCAGGAAATAAGGGGTGAATTCCTTCTTTCTCCAGCTTTTATTCTATTCGGGCCCTTAATAGATTGGATGCTGTCCACCCATGCTGAGGAGGGCAGTCTACTTTACTGAGTCCACGGATTCAAATGCTAGTCACGTCTGGAAATAGCCTCACCAACCAGGCGCACCCGGAAATGTTTAATCTGGGCACCATGTAGCCAGTCAAATTAATGCAAAAAATTAATCCCCATATCATCAGAATTAGCTAAGGCAGAAGAGGAGCCAAAATGTAGCCTGGAGGGTTGATTTATGGCATGTTCATTGTGTACTTCTTGGGAAATCTCAACTCTATGGCAGAGTTTGAAGAAAACTGGTTTTAATGATAGGAGATGGGGAAAATTCAGGAAAATAATGGTTTTGTGACACCCCCCCCATCTCTCTGCAGGCTGGTGTGTCCAGGGAAAGATAGATCACATTTCCTTAAAGAGTTATGACTCTGTTATTTTTCAAAGGGAGCTTTAGAGAGAGATAAAGAAAGGTAGAAAAGGCCACTTGAGAGACATGTAATTTGGGGAGAAAAAGAACGGTCTTTCTTTTTTTGATTTGCTGCTGTTGAGGTAGTTTCAGACCATTTTATAATATCGGCTGGTAAAGAATCATAATTCTTTTTTCTGCAGACACTGTTAAATGGGTAGATAACTGTATTGAGTTGTCTGAACTGTGACTTGAGTCCTATACCCCAAAGACACATATATAAGGAAATTATATTTTTATTTTCTTCCTGAGAAGTCCAAATAACTCCCCCTTCTACTCTCCAAGAGAGTATGCACCAGGGAATCTAATTCACATGGCAAAAAATGTGTATGAGCTTTTCTTTATGTAATAAATTCCCCTCAGGTAGTTTAAATGTTTACTACCTTGGGGCAGAAAAAATTTTAAATGAAGCAGGTGACACACTGAGAATGAAGCAGTTCCATTTGGAAACATATACTGCCAACAGTCTTTGTGATTTTTAACTTTTATCATGAGAGCTGAACACAGTATCTTTGTGAATTTCTCTCTTCCACAACACAAAACCTCCCTCCCTGTCCTCCAGACAGCATTAGCAGGTCCTGTCTACTGAAGATCAAAAATGAGGCTAAAACACCTCTGAGGCAATAAAATCGATGAATAAAGATTTGATTTACAGTTCAAATTCTACTTTCCATGATACATCTAGGTGAGGTTTCCCTACCTGCATTATTCCCTGCAGGGCTTGTTAACTGTTCCTCTACACTAAGATGCATTGAAGAGTCTGTGTCCATTTTTTACATGTTTACTGAATACAGATACGGTGGTTTTCTTTAGAAAACCAAGTTAGTTCAACTTCTGAAACCATGATGGTAACCAAGCTTGCAGGAATTTTATGAAAAAAAAAAAAATCTCTCCATATCTGTCTAGATATATAGACAAGTCTGGGAAAAAAGACACACACACACATACATATACAAACACTGTATAAATACAGACATGTATAAATGTATGGATAGATAGATGGACGGACAGATAGATATAGGTAGATAAAATGAAATGAGACTCTCTGAGATAAACACACACACATACACAGACACACAAAGATTAGGGACTGAAAATTTGCATAACTCAGAGGAAACTTTGCTGTTCTAAAATATACCAAACTATTTACTTGTAATCCAAGAAACATTTTTGTATATATTTAAGAGGACCTAGCAAATGCACCCCACTTCCCTGAGTTCACTTACAGATGGCAAAACACAATCCCCTTAACACCAAAACAGGTGGATGAGGCTCACGTGTGAAGTACCCTTGTACTCCTTAAAAATGAACCATAGTGTTAGATCTTTTCTTTACAGCTACAAGCAGTGCTATGCATTTCAGGCCTCCCAAGGGAGAGCTCTTGGAACCAAATGTTCCTAATATGAACATGTGTAACTATATTGACTTGAAGGTTTCCTATAAGCCAGAGCCTCTGCTAAGCACTATATATAAATCAATTAGTTCATAAAATATGTAGCAGATACTGATAGTCTTTATTGATTACATATACTGATGAAAAAACTGTGATATTGAAAAGTTCACTATCTTGCCTAAAGTCAGGGAGTTTATTACAGATAAGCAAACAAAGGCTCAGAGTTTAAGGAACTTGCTTAAGGTCTGAAAGCTCGGGAACAAATGCAGGGCTGCTATAATCAACAACCCAATCTGTTTCATTTCACGACATTGCCTTGCAAGGAAGTGCAGTAGGCATAGTTTTAATGTTTACCTGCCCAAAGCTCCTCAGAAAACTGCCCTTATCTGAACCTTCTGAAGGGCAGCAGGTGTACTTTATATCACAAGACCCCACACCAAAAGTTAACTGGATCAGAGTGACCCCTGACACAATGGTGAGCATCCATAGATTGCCTGGTTAACTATGATTTGTGAGGCTTGGGTCAGGAAGATGAGATCAGTTAATTGGAGTTCTTTGAAGAATTGCAACAAAGAAACTGAGAGACTGGAATTTAGGTGTGGTGGGTCATTATTATAAAGGATTCTCTGATGTTGAGTAAATCTCCTGAAGCCATGATAATTATTGAGAAACTTCAAAAGACAAGGTGAACTTCAGAAAACCCAGCACGTGATGCTATTTTCTGTATACACACTGAATTTAAATACAGAGCTTTATGTTCACTAAGAAAAGTTGTATTTTTTAGCAAATAAGTTAGCAAGTGAATGTGTATGATACTAAAAACATAAGTAAAATTGATAAGATATTTTAAAAGTTAGATTTTAAATTTTACATTATAGTTAATTATATGATTTAATTAAATAATATTTAAAACTACCACTTTTTATTGGCCATGAAACTTAGTTAAATATGTGTCTTTTAAATATGTTTAAAATGTAAAGAAAAAAATACCTCATTTTTTTCTCCCTTAAAGTATGGATGTTACTTAACAAGCATTGTTAAGGAATCAGTTGCAAACTAGAATAAATTAACTTCTTTTTTCAGGCACTGAATTGCCCTTTAAAAATAATTGGTAAGTTAAAAAAAGTTCATGTGAGTTTGCCCTTTGCATGGCTGTCTATCAATATTTGTCCGATTTTATATAATGAAATGACCTTGGTATTTCTCTAGCATATCATATACCAATGACTATCAAAATTTGATAACTATTTTTTACATAGAGATATTTTTAAGTAAAAAAACCATTTGCTTGAATAATCATCATTATCAACGATAATGAGGGGGGAAACAGCAAAAGAAGAAATTATTTCAAAACCCAGTAAATAAAAAGGCAATAATGTTCTGAAGGTGGGGTGAGAAAATTAGATTTAGTGTATGAAAATGTAGGGAAGATATATGTAATGATTACTTGGATATTGGGAACATTCTATAAATACTCATCAATTTTCATAAGCATGTTTTTCAGAAACTCTAAAGATCATATGTCAACAGTTAATATTTTTGGTTTATAAATGAAAATACTTCATACATTTGCCAAAATTTTATTGACTATGAGCTGTTAGAAGAGCTTTTATATATCAAGGATCTCTGACTACCTTGGTTTACGTGTGACACTTTTATTTTTCTGTATGTAGCTTCAAAAATCACCGTTTAGTTTTCTCTCCTTTTTGTTTAGTAGATATCAAACAAGGCTATTCAGAGATTTCCAGCTAATGCTTTTATAACAACCTCCTGAAAGAGTACTTACCTGAAAGCAACAAGAATATGAGATATACACAAATGAGACATTTATTAAATTAGTAACCATGTCTATTTTCAAAAAGATATATCCATATTTTATAACTGAGGGCTCTTTAAGAAAAATATAGTTTTCAAGGAGTTAGTAAAATAGGACAAAAGATACAACTTTAATCAAAATTCTTTATTATTAACATTTTTTGTCACGGCCTGATTTTTTAGTCTAATCTTGTCCAATTTGATTTTTGATATCGAATTTATAATCACTAGAGAATGGGGGCCAGGCACACATTTAGAATACCTCAGATAAGGTTTTAGAATGCTGAAGTAATGTATAACTTAAATGTTCATGTTTTTCCTTCTACAAGCCAAAAAATCCCAACTCCTAATAATGTTTCAGAGAATAACTCTTATAACCAAGAATGATATTTGGAATTATCACAATAATAGGATGTCATGGATAATGACATATGATATTCAATGCAATTGAACTGGTGAAGTGTACAGTGTTAAAAAAAAAAAAAGACCTAAAGCTTTTAACTTAATTCATGTTAAGGAATAAATTCCTTGCAGCAGATGCATTGGAAATAACCTGTCTGATTCGGTGGACTGTTGTTTAAATAACTAGCTGGTATCTATTTGTAAGTAAGTGACAAAGTGACAAGTTTGAGTTAGATAGCTACTTACTTAGAACTGCTACCTACCTGCATACTGGGGAATACTGTTTGCTTTACCTAAGCGGATGTTTCGATTGACTTGCATAGGATAATTAAGTATGCACACACTAAATATTTGTGAGGTTCAAACATGTACTGATTGCTAGGCTCCAGTTAAATAAATGAGCAAATCATAGAAGATATCATGTGTGTAGATTTTAGCCTAGTAAATAAGTTCCAATTAATTTAAGTGGGGAAATCCTTCAATTAAAGGATGAAATCCTTCAATCCCGGTTTTCCTTTAAAAATCAACAAGAAGAAACAGTCTTAAAGCATAGCAACAATTCTTGGTACCCTCATTTCATGTGACTGATAAAACCAACTATCTATCCAGGCAAATAGAATGCATTATTTTTGTGGGGAGAGTTGGACAATTACATCACTAATGGGTAGTAGGCTAACGTAGACCAGAAGAATAATTAGGAATAAGTCACTTCATCCACATTGGTTTGGTTCTCTGGTGTGAGATTTTTATCACTGACAGTGCGTTTTGTCTCATGTCTTGCTCTCTGGTTTTATTATCTTGCACTTTACACAATGACACATGATGGCCTGGTCCTGCACATCCAAACAATGCATATCCAGCCAGGTACCTGCTTTCTGTGTTCTAGCTTCTTCACGTGCATCTGAGTGGATAATGCAGGCACTTAGTGAAGGAGCGTTATCTTTAATCAGGGGCCAGGGAGTAAGAAGATTCTTCATTCTTGGCTACAAATCCAATACTTTATTCTAATTTATCTTTTATAGAGTTGATATTTTGATCCCCATTTCTTTCCTCATAATTATTCTTGGTTGTTTAGAACCTGGAAGGGAAGAGAAATGAGCAACTCACAATAATCTCTAACAATTTACAGTCAGCTAGTCACCTGCTTAGCAAGATGGATGGAAAAGATTGAAGCAGAAAGATAATAGCTCAGTAGCCAACAGATTCAACTTAAAAATTTTTTTTACTGTGTCTAGGACCTCTTTTCCTCTTTTTTACTTTGAATGTATATGTCATTCCTAAGTCTCCAAGTAGAATGATAATTCTACTTGCCCTCATTTGATTCTTGCAGTTTTCATAATTATATCTATAAGAAGAGGGAATTTAAGTAAGAGCAGAGAAAATACCAACCATCTAAAAATGCCAGTTTGGGGCAATTATAAATAAAGCTGCTATAAATAGTCATGTGCAGGTTTTTATGTAGACATAAGTTTTCAATTCATTTGAATTGAAATAACTGGGAGCATGATTGCTGGATCACATAGTAAGACGATAGTTAGCTTTATAAAACAGAGATGTATCTAAGCTACTAGCTCTGAGATGAGCACTATATAGGGAAATGAAATATTTTTGAGGGTGATAAAGTAAACTTTTGATTATTATGTCTGCTTCTCCTTAAGATAGGTCTTCTTTTGGCCAGAGGAGTAATTTAATTCTAGCTTGTAAGTTTGTATTGTTTATTGATTAATGAAACTCAACTGTCACTCTGTCCTTTGAAATTAAAAATGGAAAAGATGTTTTGATTGTCCCAACCTATAGTCTGTCACTATTCTAAGGCCCTACTCAAGATTTCTGTTAATTTCCAGGGGCTTTTCATTTTTAGAATTAATTCTGCTTCTGAGTTTCTTGTACCTTTGAACTATCTATTTCACTTGTATCTCACAGTGCTTAGCTGTCATTCTCCCACTGTTCTTACATGAACATAGAATTCAATCTCTTTATAAGGTTCTCCCCTCGCTCACCACACACACACACACACACACACACACACATACACGGGCACACACACATATAAATACATTAAAAGGAACTTCACACAAAGCACTTGTGGGAAGAGCATATTTTTTGAGAAAAACAGCGTTTTCCTACCATGGAGTTGCTCATCCCCTTTTCCTCTCAAGACTCTGCTAAGAACCCACTTTTTTCTCTTCATTAACCCCCCACTCTTCGGTTCCTTCACAGATACTCAAATCACCTTGTTATGCAGAACAAGTTAGTTCTCTAAATTACACTTGGCACGACTCCAGGCTTAATTTTACACATCCAAAGGCTCCAAGCCTTTGCTAAAACAATGGGCTATTTATGCCCATTCTTCCCCTTCAGTAGCATGGAAAAGCGGGCAGAAGTTTTGACAGTTCACTTTTTTCTATTCTCTCATCCCTGTCAATCTCTGAATAAAAGGGTAGAGATCTATTTTCCCTTTAATGTGAAATATGTTATCCCTTAAGAGGGATTAAATAGTGATAATTAGTTTGATCTTTATGTATTTTCTTCTATTATCTAAATATCAGAAAACTTTTCCAAACTGCTTTCCATAATTACAGCCACATTTTTCATCAATGTTTACAAACTTTACCATAGGTGAAATTTACTCCAAAATATGTTCCATTGAGTTAAGTAGGAGGCTATAACGTGTTGGGCTGTATTAACAACTCTTGTTCTGAGAGTGACGTGTCTTCCCTTTCTGAAACCCATACACAGACACAGACATACACTCCACAGGAAAAGTTCAGAGGGCTTGAAAACTACCTAACAGAAGAATATTCATGTGATTTTTCATTAACGTTATCAATTAGGGCCATCGGTTTTCATTAGTATGTTTACTAATAACTAAGGAGATCATTACACACACACACACACACAAACAAACAAACATATATCTGTGATGGGGATTTTATAGGGGAGAACCGACCTACAAAAGCAGAAGGGACTTTTCAGGCATCATACGAGTGTGGAAGGTGTGAAGAACAGAAAATGAGTTTTATATGTGGACAAGAGGAGGTGCTAGGTGTTCAGCTTGCTCTAATTTACCTTCATCTCTTGCTCTGCCACCTCACCAGCTTCCTCCTGTGCCGTGTTGTGTTTTCCTTGCTGTACTTCTTCCTTTCCTCGAGCATGCTCTCACTCTCACTGTAGGGCCTTTGCACAGGCTCATCTTTCTTCCGGGACTACTCAATTACCACCTCAATTGCTTGTCCTCCAACACTTCGCCCACACTTCCAAGGGCTTTTACCTTTTTTTTTTCAATCTCAGTTTAATTAAATCATACTCAGAGATCTATTCCTTCCTTTCTATCTAAATTAGGTATTTCTACCATCTTGTGTTTCTTTTGTAGAAAATCTTATTTTTTTCATATCATTTGGTAAAATACATTAATGTATTAATATAAAATTAATTATAAAATAATCATGATGAAATTTTGTTTGATTTGCTTGTTTCATGCTTTCTTTTTTTTTTTTTTGGCGGCATTGGGTCTTCATTGCTGCACGCAGGCTCTCTCTGGTTGCAGCGAGCGGGGGCTACTTTTCTTTGTGGTGCACGGGCTTCTCATTGCAGTGGCTTCTCTTGTTGTGGAGCACGGGCTCTAGGCGCCGCGGGCTCAGTAGTTGTGGCACACGGGCTTAGTTGCTCCGCAGCATGTGGGATCTTCCCAGGCCAGGGCTGGAACCCATGTCCCCTGCATTGGCAGGCGGATTCTTAACCACTGCGCCACCAGGGAAGCCCCTCATGCTGTCTTTCTCACTATGCACTAAGGTCCATGAAGGCAGAGACCGTGATTACCATTGTTGCAGTCTGTCCTACCACATTGTCTATGTAAATAGTGATCGAATAAATGAACACAGATGGAAAAGAACATGAGAACAGGCTACAAATGATAATATACATTGTGCCAGGCTTAAGCAATACATTATATTTGCATATTGTTAAATAAGCCTTCTTAAGCAATACATTATATTTGTTCAGAGGGATTTGATTTCAGTGGTTAAACCGCACAAGTAAGAGAAGGCTTGCTAAAGGTGAGATGGTTGCCCATTATTTTGGAAAATATCAAATTTGGGCTTATTGATGGCTGTAAGGAAGTTCACTCTACTCCTGCATCACGGTCAGAATGTGCCATTCTGGTCCTGCCCTGGATGTGCAGGTTGTTGAAGACACTGTCACACAGCATTAGTTCATGCCTTTAACAGCTGCAGCTGGTAATCTCTGCTGGGGGGTAGGGGCAGGTCAGAAGACATTTTTGTAGTGTTATTCATAACGTGAATCTTGAGGCTGTGTTGTCAAGGAACGTTAAAGGAAAAAGGTCTCCATGGAAAGAGAAAGATGTTAACTTATTTTAAGTGGAGTTGTTACTCAAAAATAACTAAAGCATTATGGAGCGCTAAAGTACTAACGGAAGGTTTGCACATATGATGATGTGCCATCATCTGTCTTGTTAGCATTTTGAACATAACACTTGTAATTTGACAGTGCTATAAACATTACTTTAAGTAAGATGATGAGAATATATACAGTTCTAAAGATTCTTTTGGTGATGTTATGCTTACTTGATGCAATAACAACTAAATTATTCTCATTTAGAATGCACTGATTTTCTGTCTTTGGGGAACCCTAATTACCTTCAAGATAAGAGACAAGCAGCCTTACTTCCACACTGAATGCACAACTTTTCACAGTTTATGCTGCTTTCAAATGCCATCTTCTTAAACCAGTATCTTCATTTCAACTCTGGGGAATTTAAATTAAACACGCCAAGCTATTGTAAATGTGATTAGTTGCGTCCACAAAGGAGCCATATTTTGAGGTTTGGGCAATGAGTCACTCCGATTAAAGGAATTCAGTTGAAACATATCAAATGAAAGGAAGGGGCCCTGAAATTTTGTTTTTCATATCTTTCCAGAGGTAATTAAAAAAAAATCCTTTCAGTAATACAAAAAGGCATCTCATTCATAATCCTCTAATTTCACTATGTAACTCTTCCAACCTCTTTGCCTTATAAGTTTTTAACTCCTAAATTCCAAAATCTCCACCTACACTCATGTTAACAGGAATGTTCACACATTGGAAGAGCTCCCTGAAACTTCCATCTTCTGAACTCAACTTCTCTACTTCCCTCTCTGACTTAATCACTACTTTTAAGCCCACTCCTTGGCCTCATTAAACTTTTGTTTCCTCAGTCCCTGCCTTTTCCCCAACCTATTAGCCCCTTCTGAATTTAATTTGCTTTCCTCACTTGTCTAGACATCATAGTCAATCTTGACAGTGACTACTTCCAGAACCCCTGTACCTTCTGCCCTCACTCCACCTTCAGTTTTATGCGATTGTAACTTAAAAACTCCAGCGTGTACGTTCTCCACTCACAGGTTTTGTAACAGCACTTGAGAAAAGCATGACCCTCTGCTAGTTCTCGAGACTCATTCCATCTCAACTCAGTTGCCACTTACTCATCCTTCGTTGACTCTTCACAATTTATTTTCCAAATGATACTCTTTGGCCCATCAACTATAATTCTCCTGTCTTCCCCTTTATTTAGTGTATTATTCTGACTTTTTGATCAACAGAATTCATTGATCTGTGTGGGAAAGTACCTAACCTCCTCAAAATAATTCCTTTTCTCTACATTTTTTCCCACTTCCCGCTTTGCATCAGAAGAAAGAGTATAAAGGCCTCCTTCTTAAGACTTATCTTTTCAATGGTCTTTCTTTACATCATTTTTTATCTTCTCTAAAACCTTGCTTATTTGATTCTACCCTCCTTCTTGAACATTGACTATTTCTCCGCTGTTACCTTCCTTGTACCCATAAACCAACCTTCTCAAATGACTTATCAAAAAGAATACCAAATTCAAAATCCTCACTCAACCCCACAATCATGTCAAGCTCTTCACTCTCCTGTTTTAACCATTTTCCTTAAAAATACTATATTTGTGTATTAGATTGTTTAAACAACCTAGTCACCTATCTTTTAATTGGTGAGTTTAATCCATTTTATTTATTGTAATAGCCATTGTGTTAGAGTTTATTTCTGCTCTCTTATATTTTTAAATATGTTGCTTCCTTTATTGATTTTGTTTTTATCTTTCCTACTTTCCTTCAGATAGGATCTTTTTCAGAAAGGTAAATACTGTATCTAATGGGCTCTCATGTTCTTTTGATTAGCTTTTGCCTGTATCCTTTTTCTTGACAACCTTTTTTAAGCAACAATAAACTTCCCCCCAAACTGATCACAATTAGTTGACCTATCTTTTGCAGCATTCCCTTTAACCTGTTTCATATGCAAGTACATCCTCCCAAACTATTACCAACGTGGGATCTTAGATGACGCATTTCCTTGTAATGTATGTCTGAGAGTATTTTTATTATGTTCTCATAATTGAATGACTTTCACTGTATAAGCATTCTAGGTTTAAAGATTTTACTTTTATTAATACTTATAAAAATTATTTCTTCTTGGACTCTATATTGCCGTCGAGCAGTGTGCAATCAAGCTACATGTAATTCCTCTGTAAGCAGTCTCATCTTACCTTCTGTAAGCTTTCAGAAATGATCTTCCTTTGGTATTCCTAAATTTAAAATTAATGTATCTCTGTGAGTTTTTCCACAAACCACCCCCCCATTTCATACTCGAAGAACTTCTTCAATCTGAGATCTTTGTTTTTCTTGAATTCTGCCACCTGTAAATGCATAATCTATTTTTCTCTTGGCCCTCAGATGCATGATTTGATTTAATCATAGCCTGTATTCATGATACATCACCATCATTTGTCCATGCAGGGTCTTCCTTTTTATTTATATATTTAATAATTTAACGAGCAACTATGAATGTAGAATCCATCCCAATATTTAAAATATTTCTAAATAACTTATATCCCCTCAAATGCTCTTTCTCTGGCTTATAGCATCTGAACCCTGTCTGCCCCTTTCCCCCAAACCAGGTAACCAATATTTTCAATGTTGTATTTATTATATGCTGTATTTTATATTTTTATACATGTATCAGAAATAATTTATCAAAATTATTTTCATAATATATGTAATCATAATGTTATTTACTTTTCTGGTAGTTTATTAGTTTTGGCATCTTTTAAATATCCCAGCTTGTCAATATAGGGGTTATTTATTCATTCTGTTGTTGACGAGTATTTGGATTGTTTGCACTTATTCGTTACCATGAACAGTGGTGCTTAAAACACTCTGATCCAAGGTTCCTGGAACACATACAAGAGTTTCTCTTACGTGTATGTATAGTTGTAGCACTGATGGCTTGTAGAGTATGGTAATGTTAAACTTTACAAGATAATTCCAAATTGTTTTCCAAAGAGGTTGGACTAACTGATAGTTCGTTAGAAATATATGTTTGTCATTGAGGTAATATCTATTTTAAATCTTGGGATTTAAACTTTTACAATCAATGCTTATAAAATGAACACATCAACGTCTTGTTTTCCATGTCCCTGATTATTATTGATGATGTGCTATATGCTTTTTTATGTTTATTGATCGTATATATTTACTCTTGGGTGAAATGCCTATTCATGTTTTGCCCAGTTTTCTGTTTTTTTAAAAAATCTTTTTATGTTGCTTTTTTTCACTTTGTTTAAGGTGACTTTGTGGCCTCTCCCGTTGCGGAGCACAGGCTCCGGACACGCAGGTTCAGTGGCCATGGCCCACAGGCCCAGCCGCTCCGCGGCATGTGGGGTCTTCCCAGACCGGGGCACAAACCCGTGTCCCCTGCATCGGCAGGCGGACTCTCAACCGCTGCGCCACCAGGGAAGCCCTAAGGTGACTTTTAATAATTAATAATTTTAGGGGCTTCCCTGCTGGCGCGGAGCGGCTGGGTCCGTGGGCCATGGCCACTGAGCCTGCGCGTTCGGAGCCTGAAAAAAAAAAAAAATCTTAGTGAAGTAAAATGTATTAATTATTTTCATTTTGTGGTTGGCACTTACATGCCTTGTTTAAAAAAATCGTTCGTTATCACAGACTGAGAAATATACTAATACATTTTCTTCTAAACACTTAAAATTTATGCCTTTGAAGTATGAGCTACTAATTCATTTAGAGTTGATTTTTGTGATGGTGTGAGATACTTATTTTCTTTTTCTTTCCTATATGGATAACTATTAATTCAAACTCATTTGTTTAATAATCCCACCCCTAAACTGTACCTTGCTACATCCTCTCTGTCATCTGATAAAATTCCAGGTAGGCATGATATGCTTCTGTTTCAGTTGTCAGTTTGTCTAGTACTGCGCCAGTAATACATGCTTTCAAGAACTATCACTTTATAGGCAGTCTATTTTATAGGGCAAATCCTTTCTCCTCCTATTTCCTTCTTCACAGAAGTCTTGGCTAATTTTAGCACTTTGGTCTTTAAGATCAATTTAAAAATCAATTTGTCAAGTCCCGTGAATAACCCTACTAGAACTTAGACTAACATTTTTATCAATGTAATAGATAAACTGGGGGAAAATGGCATCTTTAAACCCTTCTCTCCTTGTCCTTAAGCAGTAAAGGATTCTGAATATTCAATCAGTTGGTACAGAACACATCCACTTGGAACACACTTTGACCCTGTGATCAAATTGCAAACAGCCAAAAGATAAACTCAAAACATCAGGAAACTTTAAAGTTGTACTTAAAGGACAAAAGCAAACTTCTTCATTGTTGGATGCTATGAGCACTGCTAATTTTTTTCGAAGGAAAGTCTGATTTGGGAACATAAATATAGATTTTAAAATCGCTCTCATCTATCCACTGTAAAGCAGGAAGTTTGCAGCATGGATAATTAACATATACAGATGTGTATATGGACTCTTTAACCCGTGGAGCTCACATAAAGCTATTTTTGATATAGAAATATAACCCTGGAGTCCCAGAAACAGCCACAGATGCAACATTCTGCTGTCGAATGCAGCATTGTGCCACTTAACATTATCCATAGACAATTACCGAAGATCATTACTTCCTATCACCTTCTGTACCAGAACATTTACCCGAGCTAACAAATAGCAAAACTGACTGAATGGAAATTATCCTTCTGTTCCTCTCCTAACCATCTTGATTTGGAACAATTAAACAGTATAAATATAGGCAGAAAAGAAGGAAATGATTAAGTTTGGATTGTAAAGCCACTAGAAAACTACTCGGTTCAAAGTTATTAGTTTCCTTAACTGAACCACCTGAGAAAATTAATAATTTAAGCAATGGATTCCATAATTTCCCCAAATGTGTAGGAATGTTTTGTAAACAGTAGTAAAACCATTATCCCTCTTTATCCAGGGAGAATAAAATTTCAATCATCTAATCAATACTTCAATATGTGACATACAAGTTACTTCCATAAAATATATCTTTCTAAATTTCTACCTCTGAATTCAACCCAACCTTTAAGGCCCAACTAAATGTAATATTACCCTTCCCTAGTCAACCACAACAACAAAAATATGTGATGTTCTCCCCTAATCCCCATGCCACCTTATACCTATTATGACACCAATAGCGTTTTACTTGTCCCTGTAATAACTTTTGGATTGTCTCATTTCACACATCTACTGTTAAGGGCAGAAAAACTATTGGTAATATTATTTTTAATGGCAATTTCATAGGTTCAACCAGTGAAGTGTAGAATCTGTCTCAGCATAACACTCAAAGAACATGTCAGCCTATTAAATACTGGTATACCAAGAGAGAGCAATCTGTTGGCTTTCTCAAGTGACCAAATGTGGTGATTTGTGTATCTGCATTTAATATTTGGGTCACTAGGATGTGAGTTATTGACACTAATAGGAAAGGACAAACAAGGATTATCACTGACAGCTGAGGGACAGTTGGAGCCGGACATAGCTTAACAAGCTCAGTCTAGTTACAGTGACTTGATGCTGCAGGCTTAGAAGAGTGGCAGGCAGCTACCCAACTCTAATTCTTATAGCACAGAGGGCAGTACTTTAACTAAATCATAAAATGATTTTATATTGTGAAACTTTATCAATAGCATTGTGGTGTTTTTGTCCAAATGTGAAAAAAAATCTCTGAAATAACAGTGGAGAACTAATATATAACAAAAGACCGGACTCAGTTGATTTAGGAGATAAGTGGTTCTTTTTTTTTTTTTTTTTGCGGTACGCGGGCCTCTCACTGTTGTGGCCTCTCCCGGACGCATAGGCTTAGCGGCCATGGCTCATGGGCCCAGCCGCTCCGCGGCACGTGGGATCTTCCTGGACCGGGGCACGAACCTGCGTCCCCTGCGTCAGCAGGCGGACTCTCAACCACTGCGCCACCAGGGAAGCCCATAAGTGGTTCTTTTAAAAACCTAATTTTCATTCCATTTCTTAATAAAAACAAACAGTTAGATACAGTATCCAGAAAATGACATGTTGCTGGTACAGAAAGAACTGGTACCCAGGATATTAAGCCCATTTCTGTAAATCTGATGAATCAATGCATACGTGAGCCCTATCAGATTCCTTCGCCCCCTCCTACTGGTCCTCCTTAAAATACGTTGGCTGCGATGATCATCAGTCAAATTTCACATGCATATTTAGATTACAAGTTTATTCTTTCAAGAAAAATGTCTCCTTTGTGCCAGGCACTGTGGTACCAGATTTTATGAATAGAAGATTAAGTAAAACTCTCATTCATGAATCTCAAATTCAGGTTGACAAGAAAAAGGATATTCCAGTAACAGATGCTAAAACCCAGGATTCAATCAGAAACATTCAATCTTTTAGTGCAACAATTCCACAAACATATATATTTTTCTTTTCTCCTGGCCATTAGATGTGGCCAAATGTATCTAATTATAAACAGTTGGTGTCTTTGCTCCATGTTTAATGATGACTTCATGAAATTAAAGGAAATAAAGATCAGTTTAAGCAGTTATCTGAATAAATGAGCAGTTACTGAAGTTACTTAGCCCTTCATTTTAAAATATACTAGCAGCAGATTCGTCTTACTTTCCCAACATTACCTTTGCATTACCCCTTAAATCAGAACACCAAATACAGCCCATGAATTAATAGCATAATCTCTCAGATGAATGAGGTAAATGCAACTTTCTTTACTGATGCTTCAAATTTGTAGGCAACTATTATCAACCTGCCAAGAGAATTGTAAAATTGTATTAGAAACTGGTAAAAGGACTAGACTATTTATAACATATTGGAATTAAAATAAAACTTTTAATGTGAGTAAATAGTTTTAAATGAAGTGAAACACTATGTTACCAAGGTATGGGGGTTGGGGTTTGAGGAATGATCAAGCCTGCACGTATTATTTGTGCATAAAATACCCCTGCAAAATGAGACCACTGAGACAGACGGTTACCTAAAATTGATGTTGTTGTCTGTAATAAGTTTGGGATCTGTGTGACAAACCTTCACGAGTCATGTTAGGTTTGGTATCATTTAGTTATATATGCCCTTATTTTGTTTTATTTTTAACAAATTTCCTAAATCTAGTTATGGGGCTGTTTCCTGACTCCTGTTTTTTGAAATCTAGAATAAGGCAGCTTGTCTAATTACATACTTCCCTTCTTTGATTCAAATAAAAGTTAGTTTCTTTAAGATTTATGTAATTTCTCAAAAAGTAAAAAGTCATTGAAGTTTCTAGGAAGACTATTTCCTGATATCGTTCTTATTTGTATGAAAGGGACTTGTCAAAGCATCTAGTCTCCAGAACTTTTACACTTCTAGTCATTTATCCACTAAAAAGGAGGCGGGGATAAAATAGTGGTGATCTTTGTTTCTGAATGATATGGGTCCTCTTGGTCTAGAAACAAATTAGAGAGTATGTGAATTAAGTGGAGAAAATTCACTTCCAGCAGTGGAAAAAGTATGAGATTTAGAACTAGACAGACCTCCTAACTCTGCCACCTGCTGCCTGGGAGACATAATGAGTTTTACTAATTTTCCTATGAGCACAGAAATTATATAGAAAAAGCAGTAATTGAATTTGTACTGAAAGATATTGGAAGGTAAGAGGAAGCAAAACAGAGGAGTTGGTATATGATCTGGACTTACTACATGTTACGCCATGTACCTTTGGGGACATTAAATTCTCAAAGCAAACTTATTAGAAAATTTTTGAAAGGAAAGTGTGTACAAAGGGAACAAAAGAACACATACTGTTTTACGGAACTACAACTAATTTTAAAAAATCAGTGTGGCTGGGTATAGAATATAAGAAAGGTGGAAAGAAAAAATATGTAAAAGTGAAGATATGGAAGATGAAAAGAGCCAGATCACCTTGGATGAAAAATATAAGGAGTGTTAACATTATTTTTTAGGCAATAAGGATGGTGTTAGAATATTGCATATTCTTTAATTTAGCATCATCTGTGAGAGGATCCTGTCTCTAAGCACAAAAGAGATCGATTCTTTCAAATGGTCTGAAACACTTGGCTCCTTATATCATGAAGTTATTCAGAGCAAATTACAGAGGGGATAATGTACCAGTGTTCAAGGTTGTGACTTCTATTCTTGTTACTGTATATTCCAAGGAGTCTTCTAAATGGAAGTTTCTTGGAAAATACCCAATAGATTTCCTGCCAGAGATATAATATCTCCATCTTAATTTGATGCCCCTCACTAATACTCTGAATGATAAGAGTGGAACACATCTTCATCTAAAATGTTAGTGGCAACATTTAACGTGCTTCTGACGTGGCGGATTTACTACATACTCCTTGAAGGAATTTCTTGACTTGGCTTTCAGATAACTGCATGCTTGGTCCTCCTCTGGATTTATTGGGTCCCTTCATCTCCTTTGCTGGGTAGGCTTCCTCTTCCCTATCTCTGAATGTTGGAAGGAGTGAAGACTCCAGAACATTTCTCTCCTGCTCTCTAAATTCACTTCTAGGTGACTTTATTCAAGGGTGTCACTGAATGTATGAATTGGAGATCAAAAGAGAGGCTGACACCAGTGAATAAATATTATTATTTGTAATAGACCTAAGTGTATTACAGGAAAACCTAAGAAAATTAATTGGGAATCAGAGGAAATTTAGTTTATTATGAAGGCTGTATTTCAAATCAATGGAGGGAATATTTTCTACATATTGTCTTGGGTCGACTTGGAGAGACATTTGAGGGAAAGAAAACAAAACAAAACTGAATGTCTGCTTTGCCCTGTACAAGAACAAATTCTAGGTGGAGCAAAGGTTTAAATGTAAAACAAAATAACAAAAGAAAACAACCAAAATGAACACACACTTATAAAACATCATACACACACATAAATAATCATAAATGTAGCAAAAGAAAACAGTTATGTCATCATAATCATGTGTAAGTAATATTATCAAAACCTGGAAGAGGGCTTCCCTGGTGGTGCAGTGGTTGAGAGTCCACCTGCCGATGCAGGGGACATGGGTTCGTGCCCCGGTCTGGGAAGATCCCACATGCCGCGGAGCGGCTGGGCCCGTGAGCCATGGCCGCTGAGCCTGCGCGTCCGGAGCCTGTGCTCCGCAACGGGAGAGGCCACAGCAGTGAGAGGCCCCCGTACCGCAAAAAAAAAAAAAAAAAAAAAAAAAAAAAAAACTGGAAGAGAAGCTTATTGTTGTCAAAGGTACAAGGAAGAGTACCATAAGGTGACTAAGTCAGAGGATTCTAGAGCCAGACTTTGTTTCCCACCCTGCAACCTTATGCAAGTTATTGTTTTTTATTCCATGCCTCTTCTTCTCATCTTTGAAAGAGAGTAAGTACTTACAAGACTGTTTTGAAACTCTAAGGATTAAAGTAGCTATTAATAATAATGTAAAAATGCTCAAAATTGTGCTTGGCATATAGCTCATACTAAATATCAGTTAGCTATTATTATTCTAATAAATTGTGGATTTTTGAGTATGAAATACTGCTTGAGCATTTAGGGCCTAAGGTATGAAAGACAGAAAAGCAAGGCTAGAGCTTAGCAGACAGGTCAGGGTGATAGATAGATTTGTTTGTCTGCACTGAGAAGTTTCCTGGGACGTAGGACTTTAAGAGCTAAAACGATGAGTCACTCTTCCTTACCTGGAAGATGAGATAAAAGTGATGAGAAAGACAGTGCTCAGCACCAAGGTCAATGTTCTAGGCTGGAGCAGTTTGTGTAATCTTACGAGTAGATATCATTCCATCCTCCTCTGAGGAGACATTCTGTAATAAGACCATGTACTGTAATAAGACCATGCTCTTAGCAAATCACCGTCTAGGGAGAATAAAGCATTGGGGCATTGCAGTGCTGGGGGTGAGGTTCCAGAGGCTAGCTGTGCAATTTTTGCATGCTACCAGTGTGTTCCCTGATTGAATGACCGGACCATTAGTACCTAGAGAACTGTCCATTTTACTTCTGTTAGTCGACCTAAATGTGTCCTTGAGAATTATTAAACATACTGATTTTTTTTTGTAATGCCATAGTCTCTAAGCCCAGAGAATATCTGAGTGAGAAGCAACTCAATTAACAATAAGTGTTAATCCTTAGTAATGTGGTATTTTTCCTGTCCGTGGAGTTTTAAGAGAGCATGTCTCTTTCCAACCATGATTCTCTCCCAGTTCCTTAAAATCTCTCAAAAATTTCTGTTTATATCTTTGAGGTGTACCTCCACCAGAGTCCCACAAAGCAAATTTTGTGTCTGTTAGATAACCCCAAACACACCGTGACAATTTACTGTAGCCAGTATTCCGTGATTGGTCATTAGATAAATGGGGATAGGGACAGATACATATATGACAGATATATAGTTTTTCTTGATCAAAGTTTTGCAAAATTTCCCTTCTCATGGAAAGTTCTTTTTTTCCCCATCAATCAAGGAAGTTTGTGTTATAGTTTGCCTCCTATGCCAAAGTACACATTGAACTTTGGTGAGGAAAACCAGATAACATTTATGAAGTTTACCAAAATATTAGAGCCAGGAGGGAGAGGGTCAGGCACTCGTTTTAACTTAGTATTTTACATCATCTTGGTTATCTCAGGAAGAGATGTCACAGATTATTTTGTTTCCATTCAAAGCTCAAGGTGACTTTAAGCTGCAAGATACTGTATTTTAATCTCCAAGTCAGATGTGTACAACACACTCTCAAAAAAAAAATCTGTGTACAATGTTTAAAAGAATTGATAAGAAAGTTTATGCTCAGGTGAAGTTGAAAAAGGTCAACAGAATTTGGTTTCAGTTTGCTAAAATATATGTATATACATATAACAATGGCAAGAGAAATTTACTTTTTCCTACAAACGTTATTTATTTATGAGTTTACTCTTATGAGGAAAAAGTCCTAAATTGGAAACTATCAATAGTATTATTTATATTAATAGATTCACACCATACTCTTAGATTAATTTTTAAACGTATTTTCTGCCAAATTGTAGATGGCTACTGATGACCCAGTTTCAGTATTGAATAGCTGCCATTTAGACTCCTCAAAAGAGAGCAAAAAAATCATATTTAAAAATACAATAATCCTAAACTTCCAGTTACAAAATAAATGAGTCACAGGGATGAAATGTACAGTGTGGGGAATATAGTCAGTAATAATATAATATCTTTGAATGGTGACCAAGGTAGTCAAAAGATCCAAACTTCCAGTTATAAGATAAATAAGTACTAGGGATGTAATATACAACATAATTAATATAATTAATAGTCTTGTAGGTTAAATATGAAAGTTGTTAAGAGAGTAAACCTTGGGCTTCCCTGGTGGCGCAGTGGTTGAGAGTCCGCCTGCCGATGCAGGGGACACAGGTTCGTGCCCCAGTCCGGGAGGATCCCACATGCCGCGGAGCGGCTGGGCCCATGAGCCATGGCTGCTGAGCCTGCGCGTCCGGAGCCTGTGCTTCACAATGGGAGAGGCCACAACAGTGAGAGGCCCACGTACCGCAAAAAAAAAAATAAAATAGAATAAATAAAATAAAATAAATTATAAAATAAAAAGAGAGTAAACCTTAAGAGTTCTCATCACAAAGGAAAGGATTTTTCTTTCTCCTTTATTTTGTATCTATATGAAGATGATGGATGTTCACTGAACTTACTGTGGTCATCATTTCATGATGTATGCAAGTCAAATCATTATGCCATATGCATTAAATTTATACAGAGCTGTGTATCACTTATATCTCAATAAACCTGGACAAAGAAACCCCAAATTCCTCAATATAGTATAGTGAGATGTTTATAGACAGAACCATGTAAATTATCATCACCCTATGGAAAGTACTCAGCCATATCTCTTAATAAAAATTGAATCACCATCAGTGTATTCACATTGTGACGTTATCAAGGCACGCAACATAGGGTATCCCATGCACAGAAGATACCATATGTCAATATATATAGCAAATACTAACATAGAATAGCTTGGTACAAAACAGATTGATATGTAGCAAACTTCAAACAGTTCTTTGAGAAGCTAATGTGAGAGGAAGAAGTGAAGGCACAATTGACAAGAAGTTGGCAGTTCTTCATCAGGCAATTTAATGTGATAACAAGGATTGGGGTTCTTTTTCTTGCAAAAAATGCCTGTAAGAAGTAATCATCGTGGAAGCATGAGAATTTGCTGCAATAAGCTGAACACATGCTTAAAATTCAAACTGTACTTCACCCTAAAGGGCTTGAGGTTAAAAATGGAATACAACTCAGAATATACATATTTACACTTATCTCTTATAGAGCATACGTTCCCTTCCAAGCTATTTAAGGATTTACCATTTGCCATGTTTTCACAGATTAAATATTGTTAAATGCTCCAAGGCACAGTTCATAGCTACTTTCAAGATTAAAACTAACAAAAAATCTGTTTTAAATACATCCTTGTTATTTGACACTTTAGTGCCTCTAAATCATATAAAGACAGCCTATTTTATTCCTCTATAATTCAATATTGCAAATGTTAGCATGTTGAATATTAATATGATCAATAGCAAAACATCTAACCCAACTGTATTTCTTTTTTAATTCTATAAAGTAATATACTGGATACTTTTACAAAGCTGGGAGGGATAGCAAAGTCTTGAATATTCATTTTACTTTGCTTTTTTTCTATGTGCAACTATGTGTTTATGTTTTTATCACTTTTTGCTTTTTTCCAAGAGCCCTTATAGGAACAAACAATAAATATTTAATATACAGGGCACCTTTTGTACAACTTTTATCTTTCCTTTTGTCTCTCAGTAGCAGGATCACTACTTTTTCAATTTGGAGGTATAATATCTTAAGTGTCATTTCTATCAAAGGGGAGCAGAATATGCAACCCCTAAATGTGCCACTTTGGCATGTGGATTATTTTGAGCTGAAGGCACTTGAGAACCAGCAGATTCAGGAAAAACTTTTACCTCTCCCTTAAGCCTGTAAGAATTTAACTAGGGGTCCTGGTCCAGAAATTGAGCAACTACCAGAGATGACTACTTTTATCTGAAAGACTTATCTGCGTGGCAGAGCAAACAGCTAATTACCAAGCATCTGTTCTTCTTATCTTCCTGTGAATTGCCCTCCTCCCCTTTGAAGCCTCAGGCCCCTACTCCATTTCTTATCTCAGGATATAGTATAGCTCGGGATATAATATATATTTTATTAATATGCCATATTATTATAGCATATTGAAGGCTCTAAGACGTCCTTAAGTAGAGACACTTGCTTTGCTGAAATTTACCTCAACATTTCCTGATCTTTTTGGAACCTGTTAACACTCCACTGTTTGTTTAGGAAACAAGACTCTGATAGCTGTTCTGCCTGACTGTCCACGTTGTTTTGGCCCTCTTTAGAGGGGTGTGTGTGTGTGTGTGTGTGTGTGTGTGTGTGTGTGTGTGTGTGTGTGTGTATGTATAAATTGTCATTTGCCACTGGCCACGGTGAAGCGTATTTCATAAAATAATTATATGAGACTTCCTGTTTCAGGTACTGGAGAGTTCAGTTTGTTGACTCTGCCCCCTAAATCACACAGGGTCCTCTTTATAGGAATCCTCTGCAGAAAGTGTCCTGGTATCTCAGGACCAGGAAAAGCAATAGTCTTATGCTGTAATTTTTTTTAAATTAATATTTAATGGACTACAAACTGAAAGCAAAATCATTTAGAGTGTAAGTAGCAAAATTATATTGTAATGATAACCTTAACATCTATATACTCAGAACTGAAAGAACATTTTATTCCTAGTTTCTAGCAGAGTCTTGGCAAATGGTAGGAAAGCAAAAAATACTTTTCTAATGTCTATCACTATATTTCATCTAGACAATTGTTTTCATAATTATAATGCAAAGCATCCTGGGAAATTATTTATCTTATTTAAAACAGTAGATGGTGTTATAACCTACACTTGCTGTGGCCTATGAAAATTCATTCCCTACCTCACCTCTCTTCATCCCCTGACCTCTCCCCAAAAGACTTGATTTTGTTCAGATTTCCATCCTCCTTTGCACTCAGGGAGTCTGACCCATCTCTAGTAAGAGCAAGCAAGTCCCAATTTGTCTAAGCTAATCATGGTAGTTATTTCTAGCCAATGGTGCATGAAGAAAACTTATTGAGGGAACACTTAGAAAAGATTTCTTCACTCTTTAAAATGAAGATACAGAGTTTATATCTTTTGACGACGGCCATCATTACCATGCCTGGGTGTGATATCTGGAACTGTGGGTACACCAAAGAGTAAAGCCAATAAATGTGGGGATGGGGGTTAGAGACAGAGATATGGGAATAACTAAGTCATTAATTTTCTTATCATGTCACTGAAGACACCAGCCCTGGAGTTGTCCTTTCCTGTCTTTCCCTGAGCTTCTTGTTAAGTGAGAATCTTATTAAGTAAATGAGTAAAATTTCAAATAAAGTCCAGTTGAGGCTATTTAAATGGCAGTTTTCCGTTACTTGCAATCAAAGCATCCTAATTGCCATACTTGTCTAGCTTCCAACACTTTTACTCAGATTAAAATTCTGAGTAAAATTTTACTCAGAATTTTAATCACCAAATCCCATTTTTGTAGTTTAAATTTACTAGGTGTAAGAATTCATATCACTAGACTTTTATTTTCCTTTTATTTTACTAAGATTACAGGTGCTAGATTATCCTTCTCTCAGATTCAATGGCATTGTATCCTTATTAAGTTTATTTCGTCTATCTTAAGTGTCAATGTGAATAGAAATATTCCATCTTTAAACACAAATGCATTAAGCTTAAGCTTCCACGATAAATAAATGTATTGAAATTTTATAAATTAACACTTTTCCTGATAAATTTTCAACTAGTTTTCATTCACAGTGATTTTTTTTTTCTTAAACATACATTCAAAATGGTGAACATTTTAGTCCTCTACTTTAACAAAACTTAAAAATCCCAGGTTTGACTGACTGACTGAAATTGAGACCTTCTATATTAACATCTTTGATGTCACATCTTAAAACTATGCCTTTCTAACTGAAATTTTCTGTCCTTACAGTGGTATTTCTTTTGAGAGGATTTATTATGTGGAATTTAGTACAGCGGACATGGCCCTTGCACTGCTCTCTATTTCTCATCCCAGTATTTGTACAATTCAGTATTTTGAATGGAACATCCTGCTGGAATCTGCTCTTTTCTGTTTGTGAAACTTACTACATAAAAAATAGTTTATTTCTCCGGAGGAAAAAATAAGCCATGGACAGTAAATCCTGTCTTTATGCTGATAATGTGTCTCCTTCATGAAGAGAAATCCAATATATCGAATATTGAAGAGACTGACACCTAAAATATTGTTTTTACTAGTTAAGTTTGGGACTTTGAAAGAAAAAGAAAAACCCAACAGGCACCCAACAGAAAATTTTAAACTGGTAGCATTTTCATTCAGTTGTGAAGTGATTAGTTTTTTTTATCCATGTTGAACAACTTCTTTCCAACATTTTCTACTGTGTGAGTCAGATGAGTATTGATGGACATTGAAGCTTATTAATATGACCTTCTTTAATAACCAGTCTCATACACACATAGGCAATTGATGAAAAAAGCTGGTTGTAAAGCAGAGAAATTGTCTTCAAACAAAGGGAGATGAAAACTGTTTTAGTCAGCTCATGCTGATCTAACAAAATACTATAACCTGGTAGCTTAAACAACAGACATATATCTCTCAGAGTTTGGGAGGCCGGGTAGTCAGAGATCAGGGTGATGATATGGTCGAGTTCTGGTGAGGACCTACTTCCTGGCTTGCAGACAGCTGCCTTCTTGCTATACCCTCACATTGCTACACAGCGGAAAGAGAGCAAGCTCTTTGATCTCTTATAAGGGTACTAATCCCATCATGAGGACCCTACCTTCATAAGCTCATCTAAATCTAATTACTTCCTAGAGCCCCACCTCTTGATACAATTACATCGAGAATTAGGCCTTCAACATATGAATTTGGGTGGGAGGGAACACATCAGTCCATAACAAAAACTTAGTAATTAAGTAACTTTGGAAATGATTGATTCCACAAATAAGATTACAAGTTTAATCACACTCATGATCTGATGTAATTTTGCCTATGTATGTGTATATTTACTCATCACCAAACATACATTCTATGGAAGTTGGTCAGCTACTTTAGGAAGCAAACTTGCATCATTCTCAGACAGCCTATGCTATATAGAAGTGGTCAGTCATATTTTTCTCCCAGTAAACTCAGGAAAGTTTTTTAAAGCCATTCATGAGTATTTTTAAACTATATTTTTTTGAAGCTCAAATTTCATGAACTTAGAGGATGTCCAGGAAGCATTTTAGGGGTCCTGAAGCCAGTGGTAGCATCAAATATTTCATATTTGGCTTCAGTGTCATATTTTGGATTTTGGAAATAGCATTTCTTGGAATTGGACTGTGGATGGGGAATGAAAAAGGAGTTCTGGCCGACATCTCTTCCATCACCGAACTCGGTGGCTTTGACCCGGTTTGGCTCTTCTTTGTGGTGGGGGAAGTGATGTTCATTCTGGGATTGCAGGATGCATTGGAGCTCTTTTGTTTCACTAATTATCTTCCAAAAGTCACTGGTACTGTATGCAAAATGTCAATATGTGTTTATGACAAAGGGTCTGTAGTCAAAATTACAAGTCGCACAGTAGAAAAATCTGTATGTAATTTTCCAGTGGCTCTCTGTATCCCGAGGTTCTGCATTTGCAGATTCATCCAACCATGGATTGTGTGGTACTCTAGTATGTATTTATTGAAAAAAGACCACATGTAAGTGGACCTTCACCGCTCAAACCATGTTGTTCAAGTGTCACCTGTATTTGGTGACTGATGACTTAAAAGTTACACTCCATGACTCATACTGTAGAACTTCTTTGAGCTATTAAACTAATCATGTTTATTGTGCATATCAGGAAGGGGATAACATACACACCAGTTTCCATGCTTGTTTCACTGTGGACTCCTACATGCATGCACGTGTGTGTTGGGGAGGTTGTTTATTTAGGCCTCTATTAACATAAGACATCATGTGGAACACAACTTAGGAAAGTGAGAAAAAGTATCAGGATGAATTGCTTGATTTTATGCTCAGATCTTTGTAGAAACCTAAGTTGATTAAATAATAATAAAATATGTAAAGTTTATTTAACAGGGTACCTATGTGTTTTTTATTCATTTAAATATTGCTAGAAACCATCATCCTGTAAAATAACTTATCAACATTTAGCAAATTTTGTCCTTATTGAGCTTTTACATGGCCCTGGTCTGGTAATTCAGAAAGGGCTTGAACCAATATATTTTAGTATATTTTCCTAGAGTTTTAAGGAAATGGCTTCCCTTATGAGATATTTATTGTTATGCCTTAATTAAATAAAAGGGTTAATTTCTAAAATTAAACATTTTGTTCATTTTCTACTATATGTCTGGTCTTTTGTAATCAAAGGATCCCTATAGTCCTTACACCTTTTCCTCCATATATCTTTTGCTTGGAAAGAGGTATTTTTTACTTTAAATGTATATCACTTTAAACCAAATGTGTTTAACTTCTATTGTGCAAAATTTATTTTCTTTTAGCCCTCTTATTTGTGGACTAGCCATCTATGTCTTTGATGAAAGAGCACCTCTTGATTTTCTGACAAGGACTAACCCTGCTGGAAGCAGGTTATCTCTCTCCAGAAAACTTTAGCTTTCTCATTTGAATGGTGTAATTAGCTAGTTTGTGGTCTATTTTCTTGGGTCAACCCATGCGACTAGGCTTTCAGGAAATGCCTTAATAAACTTAGCTCTCCTTTTCCTTTTTAACCTCGACAATTTTTTAAAATCAATGATTGGGACACGATCCACCATAACAGAATTAGGAAACAGTAAAATCATGCCATTTTTCACCAAAAGGCCTGGTTTGAAAACTTTCTTCACCATTAGAAGCTCAGTAACTGTATTACACATCAAATTATAACTTCTGGTTTGGTCTTCTCTTTTGTAAACTTGAAATTATATTCATATGCGGTCTGGTGGGGCTATTTGGAACTTGTCAATATGTAGAAGCTTTAGTAAAGATGATGGGAGTATTTCCAGAAAGTGACTGGCTAAGGGGGAACCAAGCTAAACTCTTCTCCTTGAGGGTTTGTGAAGAGAAGCAGCTGAGTGAGCACAACCTTCTGGAACAGAGCCATGTGATAGATCTATGTCTAAAGGGTGAGTTTTGTTGTAGTTTTTTTAGAGTTTTAGGTTCACAGCAAAATTGAGAGGAAGGCACAGAGATCTCCCATATATCCCCTGCCTGCACACATGCATAGCCTCTTACATTAACAGATCTCTCACCAGAGTTGTACATTTATTTCTTTTATTGAAGTTGAGTTGATTTACAGTGTTGTGTTAATTTCTGCTGTACAGCAAAGTGACTCAGTTATACACATATATAATTCTTTTTTATTTTCTTTTCTATTATGGTTTATCCCAGGATATTGAATATAGTTCCCTGCGCTGTACTGTAGGACTTTGTTGTTTATCCATTCTATATGTAATAGTTTGCATCTGCTAACCCCAAACTCGCAGTCCTTCCCTCCCCCTTGGCAACCACAGGTCTGTTCTCTATGTCTGTGAGTCTGTTCCTGTTTCATAGATAAGTTCATTTGTGCCATATTTTAGATTCCACATATAAATGATATTATATGGTATTCTTTTTTCTGACTTACTTAGTATGACAATCTCTAGTTGCATCCATGTTGCTGGAAATGGCATTATTTCCTTCTTTTTTATGGCAGAGTAGTATTCCATTGTGTATATGTAGAGTGGTACATTTCTTACAATTGATGAACTTACACTGACACAACACAATGTGTTAATAGTTAACTTAATATCCATTAGGGTTCACTCTTGCTTTCGTATATTTTATGGGTTTGGACAAATGTATAATCACATGTGCCTGTCATTATAGTACCATACAGAATATTTTCACTGCCCTAAAAATCCTCTGTTTTGCCTGTTCATCCCTGTCCTCACCTTACTCCCTGGCAACCACTGATCTTTTTACTAACTCCATAGTTTAGCCTTTTCCAGAATGCCATATAGTTGGAATAACACAGTATGTAGGCTTTTCAGATTAGCTTCCTTCACTTAGGAATGTGTATTTAAGGCTTCTCCAAGTCTTTTCATGGCTTGATAGCCTGTTTCTTTTAAGAGCTGAATAATATTCCATAGCCTGGATATACCACCCTTTATTTATTCATTCACCTACTGAAGGACATCTTGGTTGCTTCCAAGTTTGGCAATTACGAACAAAGCTGCTGTAAACATCTGTGTGCAGGTTTTTCCGTAAACACAAGTATTCAAACTCATTTGGTTAAACATCAGGGAGCATGATTACTACATCACATGGTAAGAGTATGTTCAGTTTTGTAAGAAACTGCCAAACTCTCTTCCAAAGAGGTTGTACCATTTTGCATTCTCACTAGCAATGAATGAGAGTTTCTGTTGCTCCGCATCCTTGCCAGCACTTGGTGTTGTCAGTGTCCTGGGTTATTCCATTCTGCTAAGTGTATAGTGGTTAAAGGGAGAGTCATTAATAAAAAACAGAAACAAAAAACCAGGTTGCGTTATATGACAGTTTCTGTCTAAAATAAAATAAGATGCAATAGGCACTTGTTCTTTCTTTTGGTTTTCCTTAGCTCATAGTCTTCTCCCATTTCTCCTTGTCAAGCCTCGCTAAGGTTTGACTCTGTTGACCTAGAACAAATAGACTGCCAGATATTTCTCCAACAAAGATGGATTTATTGAAGATCAGCAGAGAATTGCAATTTGGGGTCTGCAACCATGGCGAGCCATGTGCAAGTCCCTGCTCAGTGAGGGAAGGAGAACACTTTTATAGAGAAGAAAAGGAAGCTGGGAGCGTTATAGTAAACGGAGTCCATGGCTTTTCATTGGTTGAATCCTTGCCAGGAAAGAAAAAGGAGTCTTTCTTCTTCCCGTTTGGGCTCTGTTAATGTCACAGGGTGTGAGAGCTCCCCATCGGGCCTCCTGACTCTATTTAATTGAGGTTCCTGTATATTAACTTTTTTGCACCTCTAACCTCCTTATCTTTTACTTCTTACCATAGTAAGTATTGTTTCAACAGCCCTAATTAATAAGATTTTATTATTAAAATATTTTTGCTTTACATGCTCCTTGTCCTAGGTGAGCTCCCATGACAGTCTCCAGAGGTATATGTCAGGAAGACTGAACCATAGTAGGTAAAGATAAGAAGGAAATTGCCAGACAGCAACCAAAGTTACATTCTGTGAGCCTGCTTGTGAAATCCAGGGAGTCTGAAATAGGTTTATCCAAGATATGGGGTAAAAGAAGGCTGCAAGTAAGAAAAGAGTATTTGGGGTCTTAGGAATTGCAATTTGGGAGATATGGATTTGGGTAAAACTGAAAGGGTGTTCCAGGGATGAGAAAGAGTCAGGGGCTTATAAAGGCAAAAGCCACAATATTGTCTGGCAAGAATTATGACTGACTCAGACACAAAAACGGAAATATTTGTTCTTAAGGGATAGGCTATCATGAGTTATTTTAGAGTAAGGGTCCAATAAGTATCTTGAGTTCTTGGAACACTGGGCAGACGTTCTGGATGCCTGCAGTAAGACAGTAAGTGGTCAAAATTCAGATTCCATCCAGGCTGAGACGTGCATACGTCACACTTCCTCATTAGCCTCCTGGCTCTGTTTTAGAGAGCTCTTTTGGCAATACTGACTCCATCTTGGTTTCCCTCTCATAAATTATAAGTGAAGAAAAAAATAGTGTACACTGTCCTAGAATGTTCGGATAAAGGCTGTGAATCAGTAGGTCAGGGAATCCACACATATGTGGATTCTATATACGTAAATATATGTATATTTATATATATACACTTTTATGAATATATATAAATTTGTATATATATGTATATATATATATATATATATGACAGAGAAACTATCATAAATGCTCTCTGGAGCTAACATATTGAGTTTTGATTCCTCTGCATATAGAAGATAATTACTTGCTTTTGGTGTGAGAGAGGCAGTGTGAAGAAGAATGAGGGCATGAGGGTCTGGGAAGAAACCTGGAGAAAGTCCATCTTCCAACATTAATGGGGGAGAAAAAGCGTAGGATCTAATAAAGTACATAGAATTAAGGAGAAAATCCAGAAGAGTATTATGTCACAGAAACTGAGGCACAAGTGTTTCAAGAAAGAGGAGTTCACGAGCGTCAAAATAAGGACTGAGGAATGTCAGCTGCATGTAGTGACACGGCAGTCATTGAAATCCTTAGAAGGAGTTGCTGTGGAGCAAAGACGAGAAAGTAAGCCAGACAGGAGCAGTGCGTAAGAGGAATGAGAAGAGGTAAACGATGTCTCCTGAAAGTTTGGTTTTCAAGAGGACAACCGTGGGGCAGTAGCCGAAAGTTTTTATTTTTTACTCTAAAATAGAAGTCAAGGGCTTCCCTGGTGGCGCAGTGGTTGAGAGTCCACCTGCCGGTGCAGGGGACATGGGTTCGTGCCCCGGTCCGGGAAGATCCCACATGCCGCGGAGCGGCTGGGCCCGTGAGCCATGGCCGCTGAGCCTGCGCGTCCGGAGCCTCTGCTCCGCAATGGGAGAGGCCACAACAGTGAGAGGCCCGCGTACCACAAAAAAATTTTAAAAATAAAAATAAAAAATAAATTAGAAAAATAAAGTAGAAGTCAAGGTCACTTGCTAAGAGTAAGCAGGATAACTGTGGGCCAATGTTTGGAAAACAAGTAGAGAGCGTTTGAGGTAATTGTGGAGAATGCAAAAGTGAGTTATCAGAGAATCAGAGAAATGTGGCAATGCTGAGGGCCCATTTGAAATTGTTGCATTCCAGTTTACAGTAGAATTCATATATTGTCTAATGAGATATTTTCCAGTGGTTTTAGAATAATCTGTGCAGGCTTAGAGAAGACAGGTTCATTAAAGATAGGGGTTTGGGCAGGTGTGTTCAATTAAAAATGAAGGAAAATGAGTTTCGTTTTGCAAGAGGGTTGCTGAGATGATGTACCATGAAATCTAAGTAGGAAAGGAGAGGAGGGACCACCACAATAGGTGGTCTCTTTTTTGTTGAAGAACAAAAGCAGATAAGCACGCTGAAAAGAGTGTAGGTGGTATTCAGAGTGAAATGTTTGATTATTCATTTTATAGTTGTTACGCATGTTGACAAGAACCAAGGTGTGATGGTGAGAGTAGCTCAAATAGAGGAGGGGCTGTCATTGAAGGTGAATGATTTTAATCACTTGGAGGCCATTGGATCAAACAAGCCGTTCAAGGGGACATTTAAGTCACCAGGGCAATGGCTAGAAATGAGGTATATAGGGATACAGAGGAATTCTGTAAGCCAAGCTGTGAAATTGCTAACAAATGAAAGGGGGTGACATGAAGGTTGCTAAGAACAAGGAAGGAAAGAGGGTGCTGTAGATGAATATAACACATCTCAAAGAGACTTCCTTTTCTTTAAGAAGATAGAGAAATAAAGTTTTGGCAGAGGCATTAGTGATGGGAGGGAGGGGCAGAGATCATACGTCTCAGCCCCAAGATTACTGAGGAATAAGAACTTCAGCAGCTTGAGAAAACGCGAGAGAAAATGGAGTGTCAGGGGTCAAAGCAATTTCACTTAAGTCAAGAGTTAGGGAGCACCTTAAGGAAATATAGGTCACAGTTTGAGTAGTGGTTTGGGAGGCCTGGGGCGGGTCAGTGAAGTACCAGAGTTTAGTGCTGGAAAGGTGCATGTGCAAGGGGAACATGTCAGGGGGGAGGAGGTAACAACCTATAGTCCAGATGTTGACTGATGAAAACTGGGATGTGGGCAGGATGGATTTGGTCTCTACAGTTACTTATTTATTTTTTTGGCTTATAACTTTGAGCATTTATCTTTATCTTTTGTGGGTCTGTGGGTTGGCTGAGGTTCTGCTGGGATCTGCCAGGTGTAGTTCCAGGCTCTGGGTTGGTATTTTCGTTTCCTAGGGCTGCCATAACAAAATACCACAGACTGGGTGGTTTAAACAACAGAAATGTATTTTCTCACAGCTCTGGAGGTTAGAAGTCCAAGATTGAAGTGTTGGTAGGATTGGTTTCTCCTGATGCCTCTCTCCTTGGCTCGCAGATGGTCTTCTTCTCACGGTGTCCTCATGTGATCATTCCTCTGTGTGCGTATCCCTGGTGTCTCCATGTGTGTCCAGATTTCCTCTTTATTTTTTTTTTAACATCTTTATTGGAGTATAATTGCTTTACAATGGTGTGTTAGTTTCTTCTCTATAACAAAGTGAATCAGCTGTACATATACATATATCCCCATATCTTCTCCCTCTTGCGTCTCCCACCCACCCTCCCTATCCCAGCCCTCTAGGGGGTCACAAAGCACCGAGCTGATATCCCTGTGCTATGCAGCTGTTTCCCACTAGCTGTCTATTTTACATTTGTCTACAGTTACTTTAAAGAGAGAATCCTGCCTGTAGCAGCTACATGAACATTTATTAGCTCAGCTAATGAATCTTCATAAACTGATTGAGAGGATTAAATACGTTTATGCAAACACTTCATAAAATAGAATGGAATATATAAATGTCCATTATTATTTAAATATCTGAATCAACTTTAATAAAACAATTTAGGTATCAATTAAGATATTCTTTCCTCTTTTAAAGCTATAAGCATTATTTCTACTGAAACTGGAGTTATTGATAATAATACAGAAGAGCATATCATGACAAAATGTACATGAGATCTAAATTTGATCAAATTCTGTTTTTTTAAGATGGAATCCCATCATTATTCCAGATTCTTTACTATGTGGTTCAAATTTTTAAGGCACTTGATTGCCAAGTTTCCTTCTTCCAATTTTGCTTGATTCCAATGCTTGCTAATCCTGTTTACAGCATCATTTGGCATTTTTACTTTGAGTAGAAAAAACAATAAACCATATGGCAAGACTATTTTAAATGTCGCTTTAAGCATGTTTCTAGAGCCATGAATAATCCCAAAACATATATTATTTAAAGCCTCTTTCAAATACTGACCTTTTATTCATTGTGTATATATAATATCTATCATCTGTTAATTTTCTCTTGTATGCTAGATATTCTATGTATATTATCTCTAATCTTCATAACAAGCAACACAAGTGGATTTTCTAGGTTTTATTTTCCCAATGAGACAAGTAAGACTTGGAGAGATTAGGAAACCTGTCCGAAGTCTCCAGCTTACAAGTAATGAGTGTCCTGGATTCAAATCTGAACGTGTCTGATTCCAAAGCTCATGCTCTTTAATATTGTGTTGCCTCTAATTATTGCAGTCACCTTTTCTGTTAGGATAGGATTTGAAGGATCCAAGGAAAGGCTCTGGTTCCCTGAACACCCCTTTACTTACTTTTTGCAGTTCTGAATTTCCACCATTACAGAGTCAATCATTTGGGTTACCATTTTGATTTTTCTACCAAATAACTTCCCAAAAACTTAAAATATAGGCTGGAAATCACTCACACATTCCTATAAATTTGTTCATCAAAGCTGTTTCCTTTTGCAACGGTGTTCAGTGATCATGTGAGTTTGGTATATGAAAAGACTTGGGTCAAAAGATGTAATTTAGAAAGACTGCATCTTCACACGTGGGATTGTCCCTTGGTGGGACTGCACTGTGGAGAACACTGGGCTGTGCATGAGTTCTGGGTATTGTAGGGCACAAGACTCTAGAGTGAGATTCAGAAATTATATATCAAAATACTTTATAAACAAAGTACTTTCTTCACAGTTTTGTTCACAAGTAGGTTTACTTTACAAACCCTTTTAAATCAAAATAAGATGCACAGCCAGGGATGAACTTTTTTTCTGCCCGCAAGAGATGTATCAAAATATTGCAAATCATATTTAATTTTTGATATGCTGTAGATAACAAACAGATATTCCATTTTTTAGGTGTTTCAACCTGTTGTTTCAACTACTTCTTCCTTATCATGGGCATATTTTAAATAGTTGATTTTTTTTTTAAATATAGGGAATAATTTTTCAGTCTTTTGCAAGTATTAACATGGCAAATTGGCTTTTACTTCTTTTTTTTCATTTCATTGTCACTGCTGCATCTGCTTTGGATGGCAACTAACTGCCTAAGTATGTATACACATTAAACCAGATGCTCTCAGGACCCAAATAGTTTATATTAATTTATAAAGAGAAAAGTAAGATGAATGATTTCAGAATTAGTTTTATAAAGTTACATGAGATTATTATTTATTCTCCACATTTATGAGAGTAGTAATCTGTAGAAATGAAATATCTTGGTTAAGTACAATATCTGTACCAGAATGTTGCAAACATATATGTATATATGTCTGTGTATATATGTATATATGACATATATAAAATAATAATATTAAAATCACATTCCAAATCAGAAGTAATACCTTTACCCGTTTTACTGCCATTTAATCACTGAGAGAAATCATCCTCTGCTTATAATCTTGAGCTGCTTCACTGAAATTTGACAAAACCTGTGTTACACACATTATAGAAAGATTTAAGTAAATAATTCTTGATTTTCTTGGTGATTATAAGACCTGAAAACCCAAGATGTTTTAAGACCTTTTATAATGAGATTTATTTGGTTTAATGTTAAATGAGTAAACTCAATCACAAATTAGTACAGACAGCATACTTACTACATTCTGGTCTTGATTTTTTTCCTTTTTTCTCCCTAAATAATATGTTTTGTGAATGTACTTTTTGTTCTAATTCTTCAAGAAATAAAATTTGGAGCCCTTATGAGAAAAATGATAGTCATGTGTATAATAGAATGTAAATAATTAGCATTTCATAATCTGAAAAGTTGCTTTATGTTCCCAAATTATCTATATTTAGATACTCATCTATTTGCTTATTTACTGTAATTTCTAGTGCCATCTGTAGACTCATAAATACAAGCTAAACTTATTTTTTAACAAAAATAGTGTGGATCCTTGTTTACAATATTTTGTTTTAGAAAGAAGCAAGGATTTTTAGAACATAAGAAATGCACTGTGCTTTACTCAGTCATTGGTAAACCAGTGTCTCAGATGCTTTAGGTTCAAAGTTTAATTTTGCAAGAAACTTGCTTTGATTGTGACACTAGAGCAAGTTTCTCTCTGCCAGTTTCCTCACTTGAAAAATGGAAAATAATGTTGACCTCATGGAGTTCTCAGATTGAAAAGCCAATGAGAGCAGTAGCTATTCTCAACTGTGGTGGCAATGATCTAAAGTGTTTAAGATCAGAACATCTGGGTCATGATCTGGATGATCTGTTAATGCCAAACAACCATGAGGTGAAATCAGAGACTTTTTTCTAACCTAATGGAAAACAGAATTCTTCCATGAACTGTGGAGGAGAGGATATGACCTGTTTAAACAACCTGTACAAATACAGGAAATGAAGATGACATTTTGTGTTGTAGGGGAATTTTACTAAACCTTGACCATACCTTTCAGTTAGAGTAATTATTAATTCAAGGCCCTCACATGATGTATGTGACCTCTTTTCACTGTAAAATGGAAAAACAGAAGCGTGATTTATTATATCTGTTACAGTTCATTGTCCAATGTCTTTCCTTTCAGGTTAGTATCATAATTGATTTATCTTACATTATTAGTAATCAGTTAATTTTGTGAGGTATAGTGACAACAAATGAACCAAGGCAATTAAGATATTGTGAGAATCATAACTGGTTAATAGTAGAACAAACTATTTTTTTATTGAGGTATAGTCGATTTACAATATTACATAAGTTTCAGGTGTACAACATAGTGATTCACAATTTTTAAAGGTCATACTCCATTTATCGTTATTATAAAATACTGGCTATATTCCCTACGCTATACAAAATATCCTTGTAGCTTATTTATTTTATACAAAGTAGTTTATAATGCTTAACCCCCTACCCCTGTCTTGCTCCTCCCCATTGGTAACCATGGTTTATTCTTTATATCTGTGAGTCTGTTTCTTTTTTGTTATATTCACTAGTTTTATTTTTTAGATTCCACATATAAGTGATATACAGAATTTGTCTTTCTCTGACCTATTTCACTAAGCATAATACCTTCCAAGTCCATCCTTGTTGTTGCAAATGGCAAAATTTCATTCTTTTTATGGCTGAGTAGTATTTCATTGTATATATACTACACCTTCTTTATTCATCTGCTGATGGACACTTAGGTTGCTTGCATATCTTGGCTATTATAAACAATGCTGCTATGATATTGGGGTGCATATATCTTTTCGAATTAATGTTTTTGTTTTCTTCAAATATATACCCAGGAGTGGAATTGATGGATCATATGGTATTTCCATTTGTAGTTTTTTGAGGAACCTCCATACTGTTTTCCACAGTGCCTGCCCCAATTTACATTCCCACAGTAGTGTACAAGGTTTCCCTTTTCTCCACATCCTTGCCAACATTTGTTATTTGTGGTGTTTTTGATGATAGACATTCTGACAAGTGTGAGGTGGTATCTCATTGTGGTTTTGATTTGCATTTCCCTGATGATTAGTGATGTTGAGCATCTTTTCATGTGCCTGTGTCTTTTTCAGAAAAATGTTTATTCAGGTCTTCTACCCTGTTTTAATGGATTTGTTTGGGGTTTTTTTTGGTTTTTTTTGTTTTGGCTGTGTTGGGTCTTTGTTGCTGTGTGCGGGCTTTTCTCTAGTTGCTGCAATTGGGGGCTACTCTTGGTTGCGGTGCGTGGGTTTCTCACTGCAGTGGCTTCTCTTGTTGCGGAGCACGGGCTCTAGGTGCATGGGCTTCAGTAGTTGTGGCACGTGGGCTTAGTTGCTCTGCAACATGTGGGATCTTCCCGGACCAGGGCTTGAACCTGTGTCCCCTACATTGGCAGGCGGATTCTTAACCACTGTGCCACCAGGGAAGTCCTGTTTGGGTTTTTTGATGTAGAGTTTTAAGAGCCATTTACATATTTTGATTTTATAAACAATTTTTTGTCTTTCCCTAATATGGTATCATCCAGTACTATGGTTTAGAAATCTTACTTGAGGTTCCACTAGCCATTCTCTGGTCTGTTTGAACTTGACAACTTCCTGAGTCCAGCTCCTGCTGTAAATTAGCAATCATGTTCAGTCATGCTTGCTGGAGCAATCTCTTCTTAACTATTGCTATATATTTATAGAAAAGTGTAGTGGTTTGTCAGTAAACTAGTGCTTTCCATACTATATTCTATTGAATATTAGCTCTGGAAGAATATTAATCAAGATTCCTCTTCCTAAAGGGACTCCTGTGGTCAAATTGTTTCAGAAATGCTAGCCTGCAATCATTCCTCTTGGAGATTCACAGGCTAGCTTGGCATGCCAAAGGAAGACCTCAAAAAGTCTTGCACAAAAGACACCTGATTAACTGTGACTCACTGAAGGCTATGGCTGAGGAACACACTAAACTTAGCAGGTCCCTCTTTTAGCCCTACATTAAAATATATTTCTACTATTTCTCTTGCTTCTTCTGGCATAACGTGCGTGGAAATAGCTCTTTTTTGGTAATTAATCAAGATGGGAGTCATAAATGGCCCCCTACAGAACTCTGAGCCTCAAGGACCACATGCAGCAGGAAAGCAGAAGGGAAGAATTCTCAGTCCAGGGCTTTGGGGAAAGTTTATTTAAATGCAGATCTTAGCCCAACCCCATGTCTACTAAATCTGTTCTCTGAGAGTGGGGTCCAGTAATCTACATTTTAAATCAACAGTTTAATTGTTAAAGCACACGAGCCAGACTCCGTTCTGAAGACATAGCATGCCCTATGACAGCAGAATGAGAGAAATTCTAACTGAAAGAATAACTGTGTTCCATAAAATTATATAATTCTACAAGGATAAGCTCTCCTAAAAAGAGACCGCTGATAGGGTGATGGATAAGACTCTGGTTAAAACACAGATTTTTTTTTTTTTTTTTTTTTAGTGAATCTTAAAACATCTCAGTTCACCTTCTTTGGATATTATCTGTCTGTCTGTTGCCTCAGACATTGACCTAATTCTTTTTCCACTCACTGTGCAGCTTCCCACCCAATCTTGAGGTGATTAGAACATTCTTTCCTTTTACATCTTATATGTAACCTCTTTCCATCTTTTCTGGACTTGTGTATAGTTTCTAATGGACTCCTACTCGTATGCATGTAATCGAACCTTAGCCTTACATAATTTTGTCCATGAGTCCTACATAATTTTGATACTGTTTACTTGAATCAACTCTGGTCACACTTTGCTAGAAAGTTATGGTTGCCTTCTGCCTTCTTAGTGTATGTACATCACTGGCTCAAACCCTGACAACTCCTGAATCTATAAGTCCTCTGCATACCACTAACTTATTTTAGCCCATCCTGCTTCATTTGAAAAATCTAATAAATATTTAAGTAAGCATCTCAGAAATAAAGATATTTTGTGGGTCCCATCTTTCCTTTTGTCTCATCTGTGGTTAAAAAAATCTAAATACTCTTTGGCTTTTCATTTGTATGCTCATCAGCTTTCTGTTTTGCCAAGAATATAGGGCTTGAGAAATATGCAGAAGTTGTGAAAGTTGTTTGCATTCCACTGAAATATTTCTTTAGCTGAAGGGGACCAAATCAATAAAATATGATGAAACCATATGCTCATTATTTCAAAGGAGAGCAGCGGCTTCAGGGAATATTGGGAGATTTATTAATTTTATCACTACCTCTCATTAAGGCTAGATATCTCCAAACCTGATTTCCTAAATAAAATGCACCTCAGTAGGAAAAGCACACTTGTAGAATTTGTACTGATATTCTATTTGATGTATTTCCACAGTTACTTTTATGGTGGAGAAAGCATTGTACAATCTGAAAATATTAAGCACACACACAAAAAAATTCAATTCATTACATCAAAAAGGTTTATAGCATACCCATGGTTTGGGAATGCCATAGAGAAATGAGTCTTGGCAAAGATGAATGCTTACTGCTATGGGCCATATGTGCATGAAAATGAGTTTGCAACTTTCCAGGCAAGATGCCAAATGAATAGTCTGCCGTCTGGTAAGAGAGGTGACGTGTTCTGTCTTCTTGTTCTCACCAATTCTAGATGTACAAGAAGACTCAGATTTGCTCTTTGGAAGACTTCTATCCAAGTACAAAATCAAGTAAATGAGCAGACCAAGTCAAATAACCAATGCATTGAAGTGTTTTATTAATTCGGTTTAAACTCATGTCCACATACCCAAGGGAGTTCAAAGTCATGAAAATTCGTTGCCCAATTAGTTAATCACAATTATAAAATTTAAAATGAATAACAGAAAGGAGACATTTAATCTAACCACCTGTGTCCCATTCTTTAAAACAAAGCAAAGCAAAAAAGGCAAAACAAATAAACAACAGAAAAACAAAATCCCTAGGAGGAAATTACAGAATCTCTGTTGAATTTAAGAGAGTTTTAAACAGTGCATATTATTACAATATACTCTCTCATATAAGTAGAAGTTAAGACAAATTGTCTAAAAACACTGATTAAAAAATGTTTTTACATTTTCATTGAGGTATAATTGACATACAATAAACTGCATATATTTAAAGAGCTATTTTGATAAATTCGGATATCAACACAATCAGGACAATGAATATATCTGTTAATCCCCAAAGTTTCCTTACACCCATTGGAAATCCCTCCTTCCTGCCCCTCCCCAGCCCCACCCCCAGGTAGTCACTAATTTGCTTTCTGTCACTATAGTGTTTTTTTTTCTAGAATTTTATACAAATGTATTCCTAGAATGGACCCTTTTTTGTCTGACTTCTTTTATACAGAATAATCATTTGGGCAATAGTCAGTGATGTTTCAACTGAAACAAAAGTTCATTCTTATTTTATTGTCGAGTAATATCTCATTGTCTGATTATACCACAATTTTTTATGCACTCACCTGTTGTTGGACATCTGTGTTGTTTACAGTTTTTGACTATTACAAATAAGGCCACTAGGAAATGTTGTGTACAAGTCTCTTTGTAAATGATTGCTTTCATTTCTCTTGGGTAAATTCCTTGAGTGATATGGCTGAGTCATAGAGTAGGTGTATGCTTAACTATTTAAGAAACTACCAAACTATTGTTTTTCCAAAGTGGTGTTCTACTTTGCATTCCTGCCAGCAGGGTATGAGAACTTCCAGTTGCCCCAAATCCTCACCAGCTCTTGGTATGGTCAGCCTTTAATTTTACCCATTCTATTGACTGTGTACTATCTCTTTGTGATTTTAATGTTCATTTCCCTGATAATCAATAATGTTGAATTTATGTTAATGTGCTTCTTTGCCAAATTCTCTGGTGGCATGTATATTTAAATACTTGACCCATTTTAAAACTTAGTCATTTATCTTCTCTTCACTGAGTGTCAAGGGTTATTTGTATATTCCTTATACACCTCCTTCATCAGATATATGTTTTACAAATATTTTCTCCCAGTTGGTGGACTGAATTTTTACTTTTTATAAAATTTAATGAAGTCTAATTATTGATATTTTAAAATATAGTTTTTGCTTTTGCAGTCATATTTAAGAAATCTTTACCTTAGCCAAGGTCCTTAATGATTTTCTCCTGTTTTATTCAAGATTTTAGAGTTTTAGCTCTTATATTTAGGTCTATAATACCTTGTGAGTAATGTTTTTTTACATGGTATGATATCAGGACTGAGATTCACTTGTTTTTGCCTATGACTACCTATAAGTTCCAGAAGCATTTGTTGAAAAATTTATTTTTCCTCCATTGCATTGGCTTGTAACATTTGCCAAAAATCAGGTGACCATATATTTGTGGGTCTATTTCTTTATTTCCTATACAGTTCCACTGATTTATTAGTCTATCTTTACATTAATACCAAAATGCCTTACTAAAGCTCCATAACTCTTGAAATCATGTAGTTTATGTCCCCCGAATCTTATTTATATGTTTTCAAATTTGTTTTAGCTGTTCTGATTCTTTACATTTTCATATAAATTTTAGAATAAGCTTTCAATTCTTAAAAAAAAAAAGTCTGTTCAGATTTTGATTAAGATTATATTGGATTTATAATAAATTTGGAAGGTATTGGTGAAGATATGGAGCAACTAGAATATTCATATATTCTAGTGAAAATACAAAATGGTACAGCCACTTTGGAAACAATTTAGCTGTACATATAAAGTTAGACATACACTTACCATATGACTTGGCAATCCAACTCTGCCTGTTTACCCAAGAGAAATGGAAACATATGTTTAAAGCAATCGTTTTACTGGAATGTTTATATCAGCTTTACTCAAAAAAGCCATAAAGTGGAAACACGTTCAGATTTACATCAGATAGTTAATACATAGAAAAATTGTGCTATATTCATATAATGAAATACTACTCAGCCATAAAAAAGAACTGTTGATATGTGCAATACAGATGAATCTCAAAAGCAATAGGCCAAGTGGAAGAAACCAAACATAAAAGACTATATTATGTATATTTTAAATTCTATTTACATGAAATCCTAGAAAAGGAAAACTATAATGACAACATAGATCAATGGTTGTCAAAGGCTGGAGTGGCAGGGAGAGAATTTGTTGCAAATGCACATTAAGGAACTTTTTAGGGTGATAAAAGTGTCTCCAAAGTATTCTACAACGTGATTGCAATGGAGGTTTCATGACTGTATATATTTGTCCAAATTCCTGTAATTGTACTGTTACAAATATTAGATTTTATTGTATATAAATTATAACTCAAAGCTGGCCAAAAAATGTGCAAAACTGCATACATCTTGGAGATCTCTGGATATAATCAAAGTTGAGAAAATTCCATGTGATTCTGCCTATACAATTTAAGGTGCATTACTTTTTGGTGGTATGCTTTCTATGTACAGTGTATTAGCTATTTAACATAATTCAAACACTAAAGAAGAAAATTAACTTACCAATTAAGATTACAGGTAAAATTTAGGTAACTAGGAACCATTGATACAATGTATAATCTAGTACAAACATAAGTTCAAGAATAAAACCTTTCTGTCACAACCAAAATGGTTTCAATGAAGATTGATAATTAAAAGATATTCATATTACTATTTCTAAAATCATATTTTATGACCTTGAGGCTTAAGGACATGACATCTTTAATTTAAAGTGGTCTCACCTGATTTGAGCTGACTCAGTGAAATCTAGTGCCTAAGTGTGTTCCCTTTCTACAACCATTTTTTTCTCCATTATTATGAAAATGCTCCTCAATTTAAGAATGCTTAACATTTGGAGTGTTGCCATATAGCCTTTATTATGTAGCATCAACATTTGGTAATGATTCCAAAAGTACTTTTGAAATGTTTACTTTGAGTTTTGTATTAAGTGTTGTGCATCAAGGGACCATATGGTCAGGCATTTTCTAACTTTTTTCAACTGGTGTTATGGCAAAACTACTATACTGAATGTAACTGAGAATATATAAAACCTAACTAAAATTTAAATGTTCAAACAAGAGACACATTGAGTAAGTGATGATACCAGAATACAATAAAAGCTCTTTAATTTACAAGTTACCAGAGGCAAACATACTTTAAAGTTGATGTAAATCAAGAAAAAAAAATTACTTTTTGTGTGAGAAAGATACAATCAAAGGAAGTAGAGGTTTCCTTGTTAACACAAAGCCAGAATTAACATTTAGATTCCCAATATCTCCTGTAGGACATAGAGGAGAAAACTGATTTTTCCCTTTTACTCTCAATTAATTTTCAATCTGTTAAAGATAAATAGGCAGAGCCTAATTCTAAAGCTGTCTATGTTCTAGAATCTATTGATGTGGTCTAATTTCAGTGTGTACCTTTGGGGCCAATGACAACAATTATTTTCAAGGGACATTGCTAATGAAACACCAATCATAGAGCTGACACAGTGTGGTGACATGGATAGAAAATCATATAGAGAAAATGGCAAAAAGTAAAAGGAAATCTTTAATCTTATCTTGCTAATAACAGGAAAACAAATGAATAAACACCAGACATGGACAGAAGGAGGAAGTGTTGAAAATATTATTGCTGTATCACATTTAATATCCAAGGAAATTTTGAAAAATCCAGTTTAATATTCATATATTTTCTGAAATCCAGATACTATATATTTTATCTATATAATATCACATGTTATATGTATATAAACATTTTGACACACTGATATATAAATTTGTCTACTTTACAATCACTTCTTGAACCTTTATAACATACACTTCTTATTAGAGACACAGAAATGAATAAGATGTTTGGTCATTAAGAAGACAGGGAAGAAATGATTATTTTATACATATTTGTGTGTGTATATATATATATATATACACACACACACACACACAAACACACACATACATATATATATATACAGAGAGGGAGAGAGAGAGAGAGACATCAGATGCAATTGGGAGCACAGAGGATAGGGTTCCCAAACTCTACTCTGACAAGTTGGATGGGTTGGAAAGCAAAGGTAAACAAAATCAGAAAGGGGATTTTGGGCACAGGAAACAGCTTATGCAAATACAAAATTATAAGCGTATAGTCATTATGTAAACAGTTTTGTATGACCAAAGTATAAAATTTTCATCTTTTGAAGGGTGGCGCAGTGCAGGAAACTATTAAAAACAGGATTGGTAAACTATCAAGTCAGATGGTTAAGGGTTTATTAAGCAAGCCAAGGGGGTTAATTATTGGAAAAAAGAAGCCATTGACGAATTTTTTTCAGAGATACACTGTGATCAGATTTGCATTTATGAAAGATCTCTTGATATTGAAGGGGAGCAGAATATGCCACCCCCAAATATGCTACTTGAGCATATTAATTTTTCGAATTAAAGTTAAACAACTGATATAAGAGTGACACTGTGACTTCCTTTGCCCCCCTGAAGGCAGAAAATAAATCCCCCATATGAAATTTACCCTCCCTCTACCAGAGGGGTAGAAGGCATCCTTATCACCAGAGACAGAGAATTTGGGACCGAGAAGGCTGTATAAATAAACCTTGTTACTTCTTCACCAGTTTGCCACCCCAAGCCTGAACCCCTTTGTCTTGTCAGTTCTTCACAGATGTATTGTTTCCTTGCCTAATGGTATAAAAGCTGCCTGTTTTGTTCACTTCTTTGAGTCTCATATTTTTATGGGATCCCACACATGTGAAATTAAATTTGCTTTTCTCCTATTAGTCTGCCTTATGTCAATTTAATTATTAGAACAGCCAAAGAACCTAGAAGGGAAGAAGGGAAAAGTTTCCTCCCCTACAAGATCTACAACTACTCTGACTTGCATAATTTTCGATCTCTTTTAAGGAAAATGACCATTCCTTTGCAAGCTAACACATCTATCTGGAGAACACATTTAACATTCAATAGATGCTTGTGACAGATCTCTGAACCCTGCAGACAGAAGAAATACAGTAGACTCTTGAACAACACAGGCTTGAGCTGTGCAGTTCCACTTACATGCAGATTATTTTCAATAGCAAATGCTACAGTACTACACGACCAGCAGTTGGTTGAATCCATGGATGCCTGGCAACTGAAATGGAGGAAGCGCATGCTGATTCTCTGAGTGCACAGGGTGTCAGTCCCCCGAAACCCGACGTTGTTCAGGGGTAAACTATATTTTTATGGTTTGGATTAAATAGTATTATAATTATTTTCACATATGAGCTATGTGAAAGTAGAAATCATTCTGTTCAGGTTTACATCTACAGTAGTAGCTCTCCAATCAACAGCTGAAGATTTAAATACAAATGAACCAAAAGAAATGACTGGTAATGGAGAGCATGAAAACAAACTAGATATAAGTTTGTTGGGGTAAACAGAAATAGTGAAACGTCTAGCAAAGAGCAGGTGTTGATGGCATGTAGGGGTTTTGACATCTTAAAAACCCCTATATATTTTTTTGTGCTATGTATTATTATGTTAGATCGCTTAGTTTATGAGCATGGAATTTGAGAAGATTATACCTACAAAGTCTAGTCCCAAGGAATGTCATAATTACTTTTACATTAACTGAAAGACTTGAGTAAAACCAAAATATTAACTGCTAACCAGCGTTTTGAATATGCAAAATTATTTGTTTGAGAATTTTAATAGGAAAATACATTTTTTGAAAGCAGGCAAAAAATGAGTCATGCATCTTATTGAGTACTCCCAGAAAAATAATGTGCTATAAACTATTAAATGGAAATCCACTAAGATGACCAAAACAACCAATGAAAAGTGAATGACACTGACAAAGTTATATAGTAAGAATAGATAATACAACAGGTTAAAACAAACCATCAGTTTTTGTTTTTCCAAAGTAAGACTGTAAGAGGAATTTAACCAAGACTGGTAACTACTTGGTAATTCCAAATTACTATATTTTTTAAAATTATTGTGACTTGTTAAAAGACATTATGTAAGAATATTATTTTGAATTTCAGTAATATCTCAGAATATGCTTTTGATCAACTACAAGGTGCTGGGGATTTCTTGAAAAAGGAAATCTTTTAAAGAAATGCTTTCTTTTCTGGAATATGTGAAAAAAAACACATTAACAAGTAATTATACTGTGGCAAATGGTATAATAGAAGCACAGCATTATTAAGTACTATGAGAAAACACACAATGAGAAAGATCTTTTTTTCTGACCAGATACAGGAAGAAGAAATTGAAGTAGCTCCTGAGTTGGGCTTTGTTGTAGGAAAAGAACAAATGGGCAATAGAAATTGAAGTAGCTCCTGAGTTGGGCATTGTTGTAGGAAAAGAACAAATGGGCAATTTGTTAATGTAGGTTTTTTTTTTTCTTTAGTTCTCTCATTATGGGGGAAGCTGTCTATTCAATTAAAAAATGAGAAAGGAAATGGTGGCAATGAAAACTAAATATAACATAGTATGAGGCATAAACTTCAGAGTATAATCACTATTTACTTACTAGTTATTTTTGGAAAATCTCTCTCTTCAGAATGCAGCAATTCAGTGAGCATTGAGTTTTCCATGTGCCAAGCATACCTCCTATGTACCAGGCACTCCTCTGAGGACTAGTCTAGAGGCACGGAGGTCAAAAGAGCCTTTGCTGTCAGGGAGCTGGCATTCCAGTGAGGGAGACAATACATGAGATGAAATTTGCTCAGACAAGTGAATGATGAGCAGGCATCTTCTATGTGACTGCTGGAGCTACTGGACTTGCCTAGTAGGATTCCCTGGACAAAAAAGAGATCTTGAGTTTTAGGAAGTCTTGATGTGTATAAGGGGAAAAAAGCCATATTTTTTTCTGGATATAAAAATTTTCAGTGACTTTTCAAGAATATCGTACATTTGTATTAGGGAAAGTACCTTTGAATGTACCTTTTATTTATATAAACACTTCCCCGTGTTTTTAGAAAACAAAACCAATATCAGAATGTAAATGTTTATCTTAAGAACAGCACTATTCTTGTAGGTAAAGCACAATGCCCTGTGTAATTTTTAGTATGTCTGCAGAACTTTTGCCCATTTGGAAGAAATGTTTCTTGGTCTTGTAAGAATTTAGTGTTCACTGAACTGTAAACTGATCTTACTTGAAGTCTTATGTGTATTGGTTTTCAAGTATTTGTGGATGAAGCTGATACTGCAAAAAAAGAAAAAATTCTACAGGTGTGAGCTTCATGCCACACAAGACAGGCTGTGAATCAGAATTTGACTAGTTTTAAAAAATAATTTGCATATAGTATAATTTAGATGAGTGATTTAGAAATGTCACTCTTGGACTATTATTTTCCAATTGATGAGGCCGTGGTGACCGAAGGATTGTTCCACATCTTTTTGGGAGATAATATGGAATTTTCTCTAAATGGTGAGGCGTTTAGAAGCATTCTAGGAAGGGCTTTGTTGGAGACAAAAATCTGAGATATGGGTTTAAAATAGGGACCTCTCTATAACTCATAGCAATTTGATTTTCAATTTGGAGTCACAGATATCCATAGAATTCTCCCAGTAGTTTCTCAAATTTATAAGTGTATGTGTGTGTGTGTGTTTTGAGCAGGAGTTGGCATCTTTCCACAAGTTAGACAGGGAAACAGATGCTGAGGATGGCCATGGACCTGCAGACCCTGAGAACAGGCATATTTAGGAGCTAGTTTTACATTACTTTTGGTGCTGTATTTCTGTATTCTTGTCCTCACATCTTTCACTAAAATATTAGTAAAATGGTTGTCATCATCAGAGTTGTATAGTGATGAATTATGAGAAAGGCTTGTTGCATGTTAAGGATGGGGTGACATTGGAGAGAATAGTAAGGCTGACCTTCCAATAGCTTTAATACGGGGTGATCACCCTGCAGAGGCTGACTGCACCCTGCAGAGTGGTTCTCTATCGATGTATTATCATCGACATGAATGCTAATGAATTAATGAAGAAGCTGAAGTGGAAAATTGAAGAACTTATTCCTGAGTAGTCATAGGACAGCTCCTTGGAGGGCCCTCAGAAATAACTAGAGGACCTTGCATAAGGAGATTCGATATTAACTTGAATTGGGATGAGAATATAAATTAATTTTCCCCACTGTCACATGAGGCCAGGATCTGTTGGTAACTTGCAAGATAGCAAATAAGAAGGATTGAGTCAACACTGAGAGAAGGGTAAGAGTCGATGTCACTTTGGGTATTGATGCTGAACTCTTTGGAAATGGAAAATTGGTGGCTTTAAAGTGAAGCCAGAATAACCACAAAACTGAGGGCAAGTTCTACCTTCTGAGGCGTTAGAAAAGGTGACATCACTTGCTTATAGGAAGCTACTTTATTCTAACCAAAGTGACAAACTATGAAATTTCAGAGAAATTGCATTTGTCTTATTTATCTCTGTATTTCCAATTTCTAGCACAGTACTCTACTGAACGGGAAAATTTTGAAAAAGTTGGTAAATATATAGATTTTCTCATTAAATAAAATCTAAATTATTAATTTAAAAAATTGGTCCATTCCATTGCTAAAGGAATAAATCACAAACTCCAGAACAGTGCCTGGCTCCAATCTACTTTAACAATCTCAGCTCCCAATTTCTCTGTATGAATTTATAATCATATTAACCCCCAGCCTTTCACCAATCACAAGTTGCCTAATCCTATTGCTCTACTCTTGCTCAGCTCTTCCCTTAATTAAGGATGTATTTCTCCCAGTCTCAAGGTCCATCTATATATTCCTCTTTGATCTTTGGACTTTGGAGGGGTGATAATTTTGGATAGGTGCTTTGGCTACTTCCACTTGTGCCCACAGTTTTTTTTCACGGCATTAGCCAGAGAGAGGTTTCATGGGGTATTTTGCATTTGTTTAATGTAAATTATGTCATATCAGTCCATCTTAAAACCGTCCATTGGTTTGCCATCACACTTAAAATTCAAGTCTTCATCATGTCTTTCAAGGTCCACACTTCCCTGGCACATGGCTTCCTCTCCAAAGTCATCACCCTCGCTTACTCTTCTCCAGCCATATTGCTTCTTATTGTTCCTTGAGCCTGCCAACTCCATTGTAGCTTCAGGGCCTTTTTTAAAAATTTATTTTATTGAAGTATAGTTGATTTACAATGTTGTGTTAATTTCTGCTGTACAGCAAAGTGATTCAGTTATACATATGTGTACACATTCTTTTTTATATTCTTTTCCATTATCGTTTATCACGGGATATTGAATACAGTTCCCTGTGCTATACAGTAGGACCTTGTTGTTTATCCATTCTATATATAATAGTTTGCATATGCTAATCGCAAACTCCCAATCCATCCCTCTCCCATTCAGACTTTTAAATTTGCTTTTTCCTCTGTCAGGAAATATCTTTTCCCAACTCTTTTTGTGGCTCATTCTTTATTTTATCCTTGTTTCTACTTAAATGTCACCTTCTGAGAGAAATGTTCTCTGACTTAACTAATCTAAAATAGCCCCAACTAAAACCTTTATCCTTCCGACATCTACTCATTAATATGCAAATATTTTACAGTATGTACTATACATTCCAAAAGCTGATATATATATATATATTAAACTAAAATGGATTTGAAATAACTTGCTTATTAATGAAACCACTGAGAGTAAGTAATCTCACTCTCTAACCTGTGTTTAGCTATTTTGTTCAACAAATTGAACCTAAAATAAAACAAATAAAATCTCACCTTTGAGAGAGGAATGGGGTGAATCTCCTTTTGATCAGTAAGCACTCATAATTATTGGTCTTGATAATTACGGGATAATTACTAGCTCAAATCCAGTCTCTCTTCAGTGAAGCATATCAGGATAGGGTAAAAGTAAACATAGGTTTGTAAGTGGTTTTGACCATATGCTGATGGTCTGGAAAATGTTGATTCACTCAGCAGAAAATTTTGGTCTGGTCAACTAAAAGCTGCTTCTCTTTTTTACCCTTAACTTGTATAAGTCTTCTAACCTTGGTTTAACCTTTGTCAAAACCTTAGAAAGTCTCTGCCCTTGACTTTTCAACCATGAAATTCCTTTAATTGCATTAAAATGCAATTTTAATTTTTTCTGTTTCCCTGGATCTTCAGTTGCTCCTAAGTAGCTGCTAGAAATATGTGGCTAGCTTTAGTTGAAACTGCAAATTCTCAACTCCCTGACTATTTGAGATGCACATGGATAGGCTTTGGGGAGTTCACCTAGTTCTCATTCCCTCAAAAGGAGAAAAAAAGTTTTGCAATTTATATTTCTTTGAAAATTATTTTGTGGTGCAAAATTATGCTAAATTTATGGTGTGAGGGTTATTTTTTTTCTCTAAAAGACCCAAAGAACCATAAGGTAGCAAACTATTATTTATATACAGTTATTATTACTTCCATATTTCATCATTTAAAATGGTCCACCATTAATAGCATTTAGGGAAAATATTTCATTTATGGATATCTATATATTATTTCACATTGGATCATGTTTAAGTATTCTTGTCCTGGAATTCAGTATTCTGTTCACAGATGAAATAACTCCTGTCAAGGTGATGGTTAGAAATCACCAGGTTCTGTGGCTCTGGTAAAGAAAGAAGGTCCATAGTTTCAGGCTTACTGTTTCTATCAACGTTGTGTCCAAAAGGCTCTACCAGCTGAAAGTCTACCAACTGACATAAAATTTGTTGACTTTGCCAGATATCACACCATAAATCATTTATGAAATGATTTAGTCAAGAGTTGAGAATGGGGTAAGAAGGTTTTGTTCTTCCTAAAAAGTCTTTAATCTTCCTTTATTTTTAGAGGATATACTTGCCAAGTAGAGAGTTCTTGGTTGACTGTTTTTCTTTCAACACTTTAAAGATGCTACTACGTTGTCTTTTGGCTTACATTTCTGATAAGTCTTCTGTATATCTTATATTTGTCCTTTTGGATGCAAATTGTCTTTTTTTCTGGCTGCCTTCAAGATTTACTCTTTACCTATGAATGTCAGCAGTTTGAATGTAATATGTTTATGTGGGGGTTTCTTGATTGTTTTGTTCTATTTTTAGTATTTATCCTTCTGAGGTCTCTCTGAGCTTTTTGGATATGTGAATTTTATTATTTTTGGAAAATTCTCAGCCATCATCTCTTCAAATATTACTTCTCCATTCTCTTTCAATTAGCTCCTGGAATTCCAATTACACATGTTATATTGTTTTATAATATCCCACAAAATGTTCGATTCTATTTTTTCTGCTAATGTATTCTTTTGTGTTATAGTGTATGTAATTCTTATTGATCATGTGAAGGCCACTGATCCATTTCTTAGCTATGCCATATATACTGCTAAGCCTACCAAAGGCTTTCTTCAACTATGTCACTATGTTTTCTAGCATTTTCATTTCATTTATACCTCTGCTAAAATCTCCCATCTGTTCAAGCATGTTGTTCACCTTTTCCACTAGAACTTTTAACTTATTCATTATAGTCATTTTAAATTCCCTGTCTGAACTTGATTCTGTTAATTATTTTGACCCTTAATAGTGTTTCTTTTTTGTCCCTTGGTAGTAACTTGTCTTTTTGTTTTTATGTTTTACAATTTTTAGAAAATATGAAACTGAGGTAAATATTTTTGCCAGAAATTGGCATGCTTCCCTTTCTGCTATGCCTTAAGTATGCTGGGTTGAGTTAATCTAGTTAGGAGTTTAGCTGGGCTTGGGTTTTATTGTTTACTTTTGTTTGAAGTTTGTTATTGATATCATTATCCACAGTGTACTACAAGCTTCAGAGTCCTCTAACATTACCTTATACTTAATGTAGGGCTAGACTGAGTGTTTTTCTCAATGTTCCTGTTCCACCCTCAGCTTTAGGTGTTTCCTCTAAGCCTGTGCCTCAAAGAAGGATTTTCTTCACACTGTTGTCCATTCCCCAGTGGTAAACCACTAATACTTATTACTTAATGCATGTTAGTCTGGTAGGAAGTTGTATGTATTCTCTGTTGTCATAATTATCCTATCTTATGCAAGCTTTGTTTCTCTGGGTATTGGGGATGGGACTTGTTCAGTGATGCTGCCTCTTACAGCACACCTTTAATGGTCAGAGCCTAAGATGGTTTCTATTTGAAGTTCAGTAGTAAAGAAATTTTTTCTTTTAATTTCCCCCAGCCGAAATGGGTTTTCAGTGTATCCCTGTGGGTAACAGAATTTGCTTCCCTTAAGAGTATTGTACAGTGGAACTTTGTGCCTTTCCTGCTACCCTCCTTGGGCCTACACTTAAGGGTGGCTTTCCCCATTCTACCACTCTGCCTTCCATCTTTTTCATGAGAATTTGATGAACTACATTGAGAGAAGCCTTCAAGTGGCTGCAAATTCTCATGCTTACCCATATCTAGTCTTTAACGACTGGTTAAATATTTTAGCTTAATATTTTTTCTGAGTTAAGAATTCTGAGGTATAAAGATTGATTTTATCTTTTAAAATGTTGCTCCTTTGTCATCTATCTTGTATAATTTCTTACGAGAAATCTATGATTCTTTTCTTTGTTCACCTATACATAATATATGTTTTTCCTCTGACTGTTTTAAAATTTTTCTCTTCAATGGTTTCTAGTAATTTAATTACAGTATGCCCTGTGTGGTTTTCCTTGAATTTATACTGATTTTGGTTTATTAATCTTCCTGGATGTGTGGGTTTAATTTTCATGAAATTTAGAAATTATTATTTCAAATTGTTTTTCTGATTCTTCCTTTTTGGTAATCCAGTTACAATGATATTAAACAGTTTGGCTTTGTCCAATATGTCCCTTAGGTTATGTATATTTCTTCAGAATACACAGAACTATGCTTTATTTTTTATAATATCTTTTACAATAACGTAATGCTCACTGATTTTCCCCCTGCATTACATAACCAGATGTTTATTCTATTCAATTTTTAAATACAGATATGTGCTTTTCATCTTTAGAAATGTGTATCTTCCATTTCTTTCATTATTTTCATGTTTTACTTTACATCTTTGAGCATAGTTATAACACATGTTAAGGTCTTTGTATTAACCTCATCAACTGTCACTTCTGTATCTGTTTCTATACACTGATTTTTCTCATGGTAAATGTCTCAGTTTTTCTGCATTGCACGTATCTATTAATTCGGGGTTGGATGCTGGATATTTCTGAGGGATGAATTTTGGTGTCTTCCTCTTAAGACTGTTGTAGTTTTTTTTCTGGAAAGCAGTTAAATTATTTGGAGATTAGCTTGGTGTTCTTCAAAGCTTATTGCTAAGCATCGTTAGGACAGTTATAGGATAGCATTTTTTCTACATCTAGCTTAGCTCTGAGACTCTGAAGGCATTATCCTTCTAGAGTGTGTACTGAATGTCCGGGTTATTTAACAAGGTTTCTTGACTTTTGATGGCCACAATTCAAACATTCTCAGACCTGTGTTAGCTTTGAGGATTATTCTTCTTACAATTCCTTGCCACGTTTTTCACTGCACACATTTGGCTTATTACTTAGCAACAAACTCTAGGAAACTTCTATGCAGATTTATGAAACTTTTTTCACTGCTATCTCCTTTCTGGTACTCGGCCCCACAAATCCTGGCTGCCTGTAGCTCCCTCATCTCCAAGCTTTGTCCTCTCAATTAAGCAGGACTTTTATGATCTATAGGGGTCTTCATCCCTGCACCACCATCTGAAAAGTTCCACCAGGCAGGAAACTGTCAATTGCAGGGCTTATTTCATTCATTTATCTTCTTTATGGATCACTTTCAACTGTTCAGTGTCTGAAAATAATATTTTTATTTTTTTTTCAGTTTCTAGTTGTTTATGGTGGGAAGGCAAGTGTGGTCCTAGTTAATTATGGCTGCTAGCAATTTTTGAGCAAGTATTTATGTATTTAGAGCTTTTCTAGATTTCAATTTACTTCATTATCCCACTTTATAATCTAAAGGCCTGGATGATTTTTCCTTGTTTCTGAAATATCTCTATACATGTCAATTCCAGCTCTCACAGATAGGGCATCCACCTATCATGTCCATCCACCGTCATGCACAGAAGTTGCTCATAGGCAATTTGCTCTTCTGTGACAGCTTGCTTCTCTTTGAGAATTTGGTTTATCAGGGTTTCTTTGCATTTATCACTTTTCACTATCCCCACAGAACAGTATGATTTTTATTTTGACTTATATTTCTTCTTATTACCAGGCAATGAAAATCTTTCACATCCGTCTCTATCTGACCAAGAATGAAAGCCGTGTACTTTTCACAGTATATTTTAGTAAAATGTTACTAATATAACTTCTTGTTGACACACTCAATAAATTAATTGGTCTCTTTAAAAACAGTGAGGCAAGCATTCAGATTTCTTGAAACATAAATCAACCTAAAGGCTTTTTTCAACACAATTCTTTATGTCACAGGATCTAAAGCCCCTCTTTTTGCTCACCTTTGCTGAACTGTGGCTTTTGGTAAAGAGATACTTTACAAGTTGAGCTCTTTTGGGAGTTCCACATAGGGATAAGGGCAATGGTTCCTCATCCTAACATGCCATTCCATTCTTGGACTTCAACACAGAGAAAGCAAATTAGGATATATGTATTACATGTAGCCTCTACCTCTCTCGAGACAGGATTTTCAATCTCTTCTCCTCTGGTATAGAATTAATCTCTGTCCTTTCTAAATGCAGCCTCAAGTTATAACCTTACCATTTGGCATTCATGAAAACTGGCTTACTCTAGGAAACAAATCTGTAAAGCTTTTACAAAGACTACCTGTGAAAAGCCTTGTTTTCAAAGCAAACATATATGAAAGATCAGGATCATAGATTATAGAACTAAAGTTTTAATGAAATCACAAAAAATAAAGAATACAGACTTCTTATATACTAATTCTTTTTCTTTTTTTATTCTGAAACATTGATCTTTTGCCACAGGCAGTCCTTAGTGTTCCTCCATATGGTACTACTTGATGCAAAAAAGATAATTAAAATTTTTGTCCTGTTTTTATTCTCCAGGATAAAAATTATGGAGGTAGCACCACTAATTTTTAGAAATTTGCTTCATTGAATAAATTCCATAAATATGGAGGGTGGGCAGAAGTGAAAGGGAAAAACTGATTTGGGGGAGTCAACTTCTTAGGAAATCCTTATTTCTTCTGAAGGCAAGTTAAAGATTGACAAAATATATAGAGATAAACAAATACAGTTATGAAAGAATACTGATAACAGAGGTAAAGACGTATAGGAAATATATGCACAGTATTTTTGCTAATTATTAACTAATCCATTAAGCAAATTGTTTTGAAAGCCAGCACTACACTGTCTGATACTGTAGCTGCTAAGTGCGTATGAGTAAATTTAAGTTAATCAAAACAGAATACAATTGAAATTCAGCTCCTCGGTCTCACTAACCACATTTGAAGGGCTCAGTAGGCACATATGTCAGGTGGCTGTCCTACTAAACTGTGTAAATATAGGACATTTCATCATTGCAGAAAATGCTATTGGACAGTACTAGCCCAAAACATACTACATTCTGCCTAGGCCCTTGGTTATAGAAATGTACAGAATTTTTCTGCCTTCATGGGACTAAATATGTTGCTATATTCAGACAATAAACGTGTAAACTAATATGAGCTCATGTTAAGAATAAAATAAAAAAGGATCATAGGAATCAAAGAGAAATGTCTAGGTCAGTGGGTAGTGGTGGTTATTTTATCCAGAATGTTTAGGGAAGACTTCTTTGAGGACATGGCATAGAAGTCTGCCATGCCAAGACCCAAGATAAGAGCATTTGAATCAGAACAGAAAATACAAATATCCTGAGTTTTGTAAAGTTATCCTGAGACAGAAAAAAAAAAAAACCAACAACATTTGATGAGGGCAGTCTTTACCAATGACTTATGAAAAGCAAAGAGATCTGAGAAAAGGATTGATTTAAAGAGTTGTCTTCTCAGTGTGACCTCAAGGAGTCCCTGGAGTGGTGGTAATGGGGGTGTTAGAGGCAGGCTATTAAAGGGGACACACATGTCTTAAGGGTTAATTGCTTTTCACCCAAGTTTGGATCCCTTTGGACACACACGTCCATCCATAGTGCTATACCTTATGAAAACCAATGCTATGCCCATGGTCAGTTTCTTTCCCAAACTACATTTTTAAGGGCCTAAGCACATAAGAAGATGTGGGAGAGCACCTTTTTCTCTGTCCCAGTTCTTTCCTGACGGTTACGAGCCAGATGCACCTTAGAGTCCTCTAGAGGGCAGCATTGCTTAATTCCAAATGCCATACACACAGTCTTGGGTCTTTGAAAAACACTGATGCAATACCTGTTAAGATGAAATTCTTCCAGAAGTTTCCTTGGAAATGGAAATAATTCAACACAATTTTTGAAAGATGTGCTTGGGAAATTTTCTGTGAAAAGATATTCTTCTTCAAATGTTCACAAGGATAAATTAAACCCTTGAGGCTAGAGTTTTCTCTCTTGCCAGTTTGGTTACATCATCTCTCAGGTTCTCATCACAAAATCAAGCTCTCCCCCAAAGACTCCTATAAGTCTTCACTCACCTCCTCCTCTGTCCAGGAAACATTTATTCATCCTTCATGTTTCATTAGTCTTTGAGGAAACCTTCATGACCTCTTCCTCCCTGACCACCCCTCCCCCAACTAAAGATAAGGGACATGGAAGTGAAAGAAGTGTTCCTGGGAAAGAAACAAAGGGAAATAAGCATTTTACCACAATTTTGATGACAGTTTTGTATATTTAAGGAAATAAATGGAAAATGTCTGATACTAATGCTTGAGACTAAGGTTAAAAATAAATGATTTCTTTGTGTGTTCATCTGGGGCTGAAAGAGCAAACCAATCCATTAATTAATAAGTCTTTTATATGGTTTCTATGTGCTTTGAATGGTGCTCTTGAATAGGAGATATTCTGGAGTGAAAAAGGAAATATCTTTTCACTCCTGCTAATTTTATTTTAAAATATTATATCTGTTAAAACAACAACAACACAGGCCCAAAATGGCATCGCTTATGCTAAAGCCCATGGTACCAAACTTAGATTTAATACCTAACTGCAGTTTCAACCTTCACCAGGAATGTAATTTTTCTTAATTGAGATACAGTTGATGTACAATATTATATAAATTACAGGTGTACGACATAGGGATTCACAATTTTTAAAGGTTATACTTCATTTATAGTTATTATAGAATATTGGCTATATTCCCCGTGTCGTATAATATATCCTTGTAGCTTATTTTATACCTAATAGTTTGTATGCCTTAATCCCCTATCCCTATATTGCCCCCACCACTTCCCTTTCCCCACTGGTAACCACTAGTTTGTTTTCTATATCTGTGAGTCTGTTTCCTTTTTGTTATATTCACTAGCTTTCTTTTTAAAATTCTGCATATAAGTGATATCATACAGTATTTTTTTTCTGTCTCATTTCACTTAGCATAATACTCTCCAAATCCATCCATGTTGTTGCAGATGGCAAAACTTCATTTTTTATGGCTGAGTAGTATTCCATTGTATATATATACCACATCTTCTTTATTCACCCATCTGTTAATGGTCACTTAGTCTGCTTCCATATCTTGGTAATTGTAAATAATGCTGCTATGAACATTGGAGTGTATGTATCTTTTCAAATTAGTGTTTTCATTTTTTTGTTTGTTTTGGATATATACCCAGGAGTGGAATTGCTGGGTCATACGGTAGTTCCATTTTTAGTTTTTTGAGAAATCTCCATACTGTTTTCCACAGTGACTGCACCAATTTACATTCCCACCAACAGTTTGTGTCATCTTCAATTTCTTTCATCAGTGTCTTATAGTTTCCTGAGTACAGATCTTTCACCTCCTTAGGTAGGTTTAATCCTAGGCATTTTATTCATTTTGATGCACTGGTAATCTTACTGAGTCCCAAGCTCGTACTGCTCGCCACATGACAGGCCAATCAAATCAAGAGACCAGTTGTTGGGCAAGGAATAGCAACTTTATTCAGAAAGCCAGCAGAGAAGATGGTAGACTAGTGTTCCAAAAAACCATCTTGCCTGGGTTTGTATGCTAGTTTCTTTCATAGAGCAAAGAGGGGGAAGTGAGGAGATAAAGTAAAAAAAGGCAATAGATGTTGCAAATATTTCCTAGTTCCAGCCAGACTCTGGAGGGGGTGGATGTTAATTTCTTCTTTCCTGCAGCCATGCATAGGTGGGCCTGGTCAGGATGTTTCCTGTGAGCTAAACAAAGGTGTTTTAGTTTAAGCTCAGGCATAGGAGGCAGGGTTCCCGGAAATAGGCCATTATGTATACTTTGAGCTATAGGCAGCATCCCTTGAGTGACTAACTTGTAGCAAAAGCACTAAAATATGAAGGTTAAAGTAAAAGAAACATCCAATATGGAGTCAGATTTGTTCTTCCCTCTTACAGTAAATGGAATTGTTTCTTTAATTTCTCTTTCTGATAGTTCATTGTTAGTATACAGAAATGCAACAGATTTCTATATATTAATTTTGCATCCTGCAACTTTACTGAATTTATTGATAAGCTCTAGTAGTTTTCTGGTGGCATCTTTAAGATTTTCTGTGTATAGTATCATGTCATCTGCAAACAGTGACAGTTTTCATTCTTCCTTTGCAACCTGGATTCCTTTCTACTGCATGTAATCTTTTTTTAAAAATAAATATATTAAATTGCAACGAAGAGTAGCCCCAGCTTGCCACAACTAGAGAAAGCCCACACACAGCAACGAACACAACGCAGCCAAAAAAAAAATTTTTTTAATAAATAAATTAAAAAAAAGGAGACCCAGGTTTCATACACTCACTCACATATCCATTGTTTTAACACATATTAAATAAATCTTACATGAATCTCTGCTCTCAGCGCTATGTACTGCTCTCAGTGCTCCTATGGTTAATGTGTGGATTTTAACAATCAAGTATGTAATTAGGAAAAAAACAGTGTGACAGAGAACTTTAAAGAAGATAACGATTCCTTTTCACTTTACTTTTACCTACAAGAGGTACTGAAGAGCTTCGGGTGGTAGAGAAATCACCTCCACCTCAGGACATTTTGAGAAGTTTCAAAAGAAAAGTTGAATTTGAGGTACACCTTATAAGAGAGGCAAGATTTCTTTAGGTACCAAGGGAATAAGAGTGTGTTGGCTGGAGTGAATAGAAGAAACTAAAGTGGGAATGACACATAATGATAGCAGTCATTTATTTAGTGCTTACTATTTGTCAGGTAATTTATCTCCTATAATTCTCACAATGACCTTAAATCCTCATTCAGTAAATGGGGAAACTCAAGACCAAAGATACTGAGTAATTTGCTGTAGACCACACAGCTCTGAGGTAACAGAGGCTGAATCCATTTCTCAGAGCTCTCTGACTCTTGATTAAAAGAGTCACCAACCTAGATCTCTTGTTCCTGGATCACAATTCATACTAAAGAGAACTCGACCTTAAGACTCAAAAAACTATTCTAGGGAAGCCTGTAAGTGAAAAACCACATGTGCCAGTAGCTAAGCAATGTCTTGTTTCAATGCAGAAATGATATTTACAGTGAAACTGACCTTTCTTGTATGTAAGAGATTCAATACAGGATTCCATTTACTATGGCAGGATATGAAATTAACTCATGAGATTTGAACTTCTGGTACTTTCAAACCAAGACTTAAAAAAACCCTGAAATTTACAACAAGCATGTTACAACTGGTGACTAGATGGGAGCACTGGGAGAAGTACAGTTGTAACAAAAGAGTTTAGATAACTTTTTATTACATTGGACTGTCTCCCTGCCTTAGTTCAAGGTTCTGATATTAGATTTCACTGGGGAAAAAATGAATTGAGATAACATCAGATAAAGCAGCATATTGTGAAAATTATGCACGGGATATCCCTATGAAATGAAATATTCCCCATCACTTAAACTAGAGTTGTATTAGAAGTATAAAGGCTTCCCATAAAATACATACAATATGGTCTAGCTCATAGAACTTTGATTATATTTTCATCCATAGAACTTTGATTATATTTTCATCAACTGATGAAATTTAATTCAAAATTTATTCAAAACTTAATCCAAACTTAATTTGGAAGGTGGAATGTAAGTGTGTGTGCAAAACTCTGGATTTAACACTGTAGTGATTATGGTAGCCTAAAAATATAGAGACCTGCAATTTAGAAAATGTTACTTGTGGTTGAGGATTAAAGAAGCAAAGGAAATCCATTGCTTTACTCTGACTCACATTTTCTACACAGGAAGCTTAAATTCATCTCATGCATGCATGCACGCACGCACGCACGCACACACACACGCACACACACACACACACTTTCAAGTAACTTTTGTATTCTACTAGGTAGATGCATGCTGGAATTAATTACTTTTGTCAGCCAAAGACAGCACCAATGAACATTCTCAAATGTTACCTTATCACACAAAAAAGACCTACAATTCTTATTATGATCTTTTTGTCTCTTTTTGTAGACACTTATGATGAAATTTCATCTTTAGTGATGGCATTCATTGCAGTATTAGGAAAGGATATTTTCTCTTTTGGAGATAAATGGTGAGTTGACATTTTTGAGTCTCACTGGATTAACACAGAACCAGCTAGGGAAAAGAAAAGTTAAAAATGAAAAGTAGAATATAAGAAGTTCAGATAAAGCTATCCTTGAGTTGACAGTTTGCTATGAAAATCCATTTCCTTAGTTCTTTTAATTTAACTAGAAATCTTTCAGTAAAGCTCACTATTTAATAAAATCGTTTTATGATATACAAAAAATGAAGATGTGATATCTAAGGGCTAATTTTTAAACTAATATGGGAAATTTTTTCTTGAATCCAATGTTATCATTAAATATAATTTAACAACTCCCTGATACTGAAAACTAAAACTAACATTGTACCAACTGTAGTTATAATGGCTTATAGAACAGGAAGATATTTCTCTTGGATATGCATATATTTTATATTGAATGAATCAAAAAGTATGTGTGTACCTGCAGTCCTACACGGTAATGCACGTATTCCTTTTAAAATAATGGCTTCCTGTATAATTCAGTTAATTGACATTTAAGCAGCACAAACTTTGTAAAACAAACCAGGTGCGTTGGAGTGATCAAAAAAAAAAGGCATAGTTTGTGTTTTCAGGGGATATTTAATCTCTTTTGTTTCACAACCAAATTCAGTGCTTTTCAACTTTTAGTGAGCATCAGACTCATGTGTGTGCCAGTCTAGGATTTGATTTTACTTTTCTTACAAGCTATTATATTAGTCTGTTACTTTTCCATGGATGCTGGTAGGAGACACGAGACTCCAAGTTCAGAGATAAAGGGCTTTGTTACTCACAATGTAGCAAACAGTATGTGAACATCAACAAGCGCTTCATTTCCTTGCCCCCATATTCTCCAGAAGTGATGTAGAGTGCCCTGAAGGATGCCTGCACATGATCCATGTTGCTAGAATCCAGGTGACTGAAACAGAATTATGTTTCAATCTCCTAGCTTCCCTTTTGGCCAGGCTGCCACCCAGAGGGTGTACCAGTCAGGCCTACCTGAGGTTACTGGTAGGAGAAAGACACACGTCATGCCCAGGAATAGTCAGGGAAGAATCCTGAATCTTCAAAATAGTTTTATGTATTTCACCTCCCCTTTCCTGTGATCATTACCCAGGAGGAAGGCAAGAGGAGATCAACCCATTCTGAGATGGCCACATTCAGTGATCACACTGTTTTACCAGGAAGAGACAAGGTCGATAGAGTCAGAAATAATTTTTAGATGATTGTTTTTTTAAAATGCATTCTACCTCTCAATGATGCCAGCAGCCTGAAGATGATAAGGGCCATGAATGTACATCAAATACCATGATAATCAGCCTATTTTTCAGTGGCCTTTAGGACAAAGGCAAACCATTGTCAAACTGTAGATGGTTTGGAAAGTGGAACATGGCACAATTTAGATTTTAGAGTCATAGTTCGGTGGCCAGATTTTACTGATTGGACTGGAACAGCAACCCTACGACCAGAAACAGTGGTGACAGTCATGAAGTACCACAGATATCCTTAAGATAGGGATCAAAGATTCCATGTAGTCAATTTGCCAGAAGGTAGAGGCAATGACTCCTGCAATGTGTCATTCCACGTGTGAGTCAGATGGGTCAACTTTTGGCAAGAGTCACAAGTTTGGCATAAAGTAATAACTTCTAGATCAGAAACATACAATTCTTTATGAACAGTCTATGAAAGTGGAGGTATTGCCGTGTCCAGTCTAATGATAAATTCAGGTAGTGATGGTGGCCATCTGATCAGCAGCTTGAGTCCAGTTGGTCTCATTAGCGAATGGGCCCTTACCATAGACATCTACGTGAGTAACTCTGATTGCCAGCTGAGATTTGTTTCCACAGTTCATGGCTCAAAAAAAAGGGTGCCTTTCATCCACCAGTCTGAGGTCTTCCAAGTGGTAGACCAGATACCTGGGATATTGGCAACAACCCAAGAATTAGTAAAAATGTGAAAAGATTCATCAGGGATAGTATTGGCCAGGGCTATTAAGACTACCTTGAGTTCTGAACACTGAGTAGAGTAACCACATCCACCTTTGTTTACAAATATCTAGCACTAAGACTGAATACCAGTAGGGACCCAATGAACACCATTACGTTTTTTTTTTTTTAATTTATTTATTTTTGGCTGCATTGGATCTTCATTGCTGCGTGCAGGCTTTCTCTAGTTGTGACGAGAGGGGGCAACTCTTCATTGCAGTGGTGTGCATGCTTCACAGTGTGCGTGCTTCTCATCGCGGTGGCTTCTCTTCTTGCGGAGCACGGGCTCCAGGCGCACGGGCTTCAGTAGTTGTGACACACAGGCTAAGTAGTTGTGGCGCCCGGGCTTAGTTGCTCCGCGGCATGTGGAATCTTGCTGGACCAGGGCTCGCACCCATGGCCCCTGCATTGGCAGGTGGATTCTTAACCACTGCACCACCAGGGAAGTCCTAAGTTTTAATTTAGCTGAGCTATCAGGCCTAGAAATTTAGAAGAACACCTGTAAGTCAAAGACCCCATTGGGCCAGCACTGTTGCTTCATGAAGGCATTGGAGTTGAAGATAATATTTCCTCCAAAGGTGTAGCTGCCTGTTTCTGATGTAAGGACAAAATGCTTCTCCAGCCAATCCAGCTGTGCTCTTGAGTGTACCATTTCCATTCAACTAGTGAGGCTTGTTGGGTTCCTTCCTTGTCAGTAAGCCTGGACATCATTTTATGTGTTTATTGTCTATCTCTACTTATTTTCTGTGGATTGTCTGTATTATTTCGCCACTTTTCTATTCAGTTGTTCACACCTGTATTGCTTTGTTGAAGTTTTTTTATACTGTTTTCCAATCTTTCATTGCTTGTCATTTATGGCAACTTTCACTATACAAAATTTATAATGTCTATATAGTCAAGTCTATCATGTTATATCTACGTGCCTTCTGGGTTTGGTGCATCACCTCAAAGATACTCTTCTACTTCAATATTATTAAAACATTTCTGTATGTTTTCTTCCAAATATTGTTTGAATTTTTAGTCCATCTAGATTTCATTTTTATATATGATGATTAGTATTCAAACTTTAAATAGTCAATATCCTAACAGCATGCATTTTATTATTCTTCCATTCCCCACTGATTTAAAATGCCTCCTAATTTTCATGCAAAAATTCCAAATATGCTGGAATATATATTCCAAATATATTGTGGACTGTTCATCTGAATCTAAAATATTAACATAAGACTGTTGACAGGGCAGGGAAATAATTATGTGATATTGTTTTGAAATGAATAGTAATTTTTAAAGCTATTGCCTTGTAGCTCATAATGTCATTGCATTTCTCAAATCATGCTTAAATGTGCATTTTTTTCATCTTCTTTATAATGTTACGAGGAGTATTATTAATAGAGCTTACATTAAATTTAGGAAAAGACAGAATAAAATTTAGTTTTATAAGCAACTATTCAATAGCAAAAATAGAGTCAATCTTAAATAGGATCAGGAAGAAAAAACACTGCTTCATTCTATATTCACATTTACTCCAATGTTGGAAAATCAAAGACGTGAGTGAAGCTAAAGATGATTAAGGATATGTATTTTCTTACTGTTACTTTTCTTTATTTTTGTGTCAAGACCAAAAGCTACTGAAGTCCATATAATTGGCTTTTCGGTCTTAAGTGAAGGAAATATTCAACACATTATATTTAATTATGGGTTACAGAGGTTTCATCATCACCAAGGAGGTACATTCTCTAACTTACATGAAATCCCCCAAATAAATCCTATATTAATTGACTATTGATTTATATTTCAAACTTAATTCCTGCTACTTGGTTCTTGAGTTTAGCCTTCAATCGTGTGTATAGAATGTAGTCACTCATAGTTTAACGTTGGCTATCCTAACCATTCCAACAAGATGGAGGCTCCATTGCTTTTCTTTTAGGATAGAGAGTGCATGCTCAGGACTCTTTGCCTAATTATGTCATTTAATTATTCCAGTCAATTAGATTTTGTTATTGTTCACTTTACTGATGGGGAAAACCACAGTCAAAGAGATTAAGTGATCTGCCCGATGCCAAGAGCTAACAAAGAGCAAATTTGAAATTTAAAACCTTATCTGTAGTCTTCTGAAGTCCATGATATCACTGCTGTATCATCATTCAAATTAAGCTTCAAGGGACTAGCTTACAGGTGTACACCAATAGCTCAGAGCAATAACCCTGTGGATTGAATGAATGGGAGTGGAAAGCTTACAAAGCCAAGACACAGACATTTTCATTACTTCTGGGCACAGATCTATTAAGAAGAGTCAGAAATTTGTCATGATTTTGTTTTTAAATTCAAAGCATGTGTTCAAAATGCATGTTCAAGAGTTACTTAGATCATTTCTCCCAGGCCCCCTTTTCAAGAACACTTATGTTGTTTACTGGACTATAGCTTGGCTCCTTTGTTTGTTTTCATTTATGAACATGTAAAAATCTCATGGGGACATGTTACTTCCTTCCCTTTTTCTACCCTGTTTCCTTCCACTCAGTTGCCATAGGTAAGCAATTTCTTTAGCTCTGATTTATACTTTCACTTCTCTTTTTGAAAAAGATGCTAAAGCAGATACATGTACATTTTCTTATTTCAAACATTATCTCTTTAAAATATAAGCTGAGTTACTTACCTGCTTAAAACCCTCCAGTGGCTTCACCTTACTCTTGTGATAAATCCAAACTCCTTCTGTGCTCTTCTAGAACCTAAATTATCTGCTATTGGCTAACTCTCTGACTTCCTTTTCTAGCATTCTACCCTTGGTCATTCCACTGTATCTACTTGAATACACACATACTCATCCTTGCTCATGGTCTTTGAACTTGCTAAACTCTGCCTGCAATGCTCTTTACATTGTTCACCCTCTTACATTTTTGCATTATCTGCTCAGATCTCACCTCAAAGAGGACCTCTCTGGCAACCCCATTATCATGCTCTATACCCTACCTCGCTTTGGTTGTTTTTCACAGCATTTGACACTACCCAACCTTTCATTATACATTTATTTGCTAGGTGATTGTTATCAGTACCACTCACTATAATTTAACCCCTGTGAGGCAAGAACATTGTATTGCTCTTCGTTCTATCACCTGTGCTTGCAACAGTGCCTTCAAAGAGTGGGTGATCAAAAAATACTTGTTAACTGTATTGATAAACTAATGAATCAATAGATCCTCCATGTCTCATTTTTTCCTTAATCTCATGCTGCCACCCTTTTGTCTATGAGTTATGTTAAAAAATAACTCTGTTTTCTATTTCATTGTTCCACTTGTCTTCAGTATTCCCATTGAGTCTTGCTGCTTCTATTGCTTTTTAGAATTTTGCAATCATGTTTTCCCTTTCCATGCAATTTTCCTGATGTCATAATTTCCCTCTTTGAGCCTGTCTTCCTCTAGCAAAGTCTTCTGCCTTGCTGAAAATAAAAGATATTCTAACGTCCTACCTTCTATCTTGCAGAAACATCATTTCAAAGAAGGATAGTTATTTCTCATTCCTCAGATTGATTCTCTTGAACTGCTGAAGCATTTCTCATCCTAGTGATTTTTTTTCTCTTTGTACATCTTTACAGAGGCAGATCTGTGCTCATGCGGTCTTGTGAATTGGGATGGGTTCTCCAAAAAGACTTTGTGTATTTCTGGTAGAATCTCCCAGGCCAGGGGGCAGTTAAAGAGAGAAGGAAAATGTTTGATTTGTTGTGATTTAACTTTGCCAATTTGGACATCAAGGTGTCATATGGAAAGAATATGGAAGGAGGAAGTGTTCCTTCTAGAGGCTTTTTTACTATAGAGCAGCATCTCTTTGCTGAAGGAGGTCCTGATAAGTGTGTTGTGGGCAACTAGCTGGGCCACTTTCTCTCTAGGTTAAATGGTCACTCTTTCAGCAAGACTACTGCCCCATGAGTATGCCATGCATGGAGTAAACATACTTTTTAAAAAAATCTTTGCTCTTTTATCTATAGCTTTCTCAAGGATCTTGGTAAAGTGAAATTGTTCCCCAAATATACAATAACCTACTGTGTGGACCACTTTCACCACATATTCCTGCACTTCTAGCTAAGGACGTACTAGTAAGGACGTACTAGTAGTGTCCATTTCAGATACTGAAGGAGTTCCTTGCATGTACTTTTCAGTTTCCTGGTTTACAGACTAAAATAGACTTCCCGATATTTTTATATACCTTTCCCAAGTTCAGGGAGAATCTGGAGGAGAGGTGCCAATTAAAGATTATGTTCAAGTCACCAAAGTTAGTTGCCTAATTGCTTTTATTTTAATGTTATATAAAAATAAAGAGAATGGTATAAGCAGACCTAGATACCCACCTTCCAGCTGGTTTACGTATCAAATATAATTTACCTGGTGATGGTACTTGTGCTCACATATTACAAGACTGAGAATTTTAGATCTGTTACCAACCAGGGTTCTTGGCCTCCTTAATCAATAGAAATTGATAAGAGGCCAGACAAGAAATTCAGACGGGGCTTCCCTGGTGGTGCAGTGGTTGAGAGCCCGCCTGCTGATGCAGGGGACACGGGTTCGTGCCCCGGTCCGGGAGGATCCCACATGCCGCGGAGCGGCTGGGCCCGTGAGCCATGGCCGCTGAGCCTGCGCGTCCAGAGCCTGTGCTCCGCAACGGGAGAGGCCACAACAGTGAGAGGCCCATGTACCGCAAAAAAAAAAAAAAAGAAATTCAGGCAAGGCTTTATTGGGCCTCCTGCTGCAGGAGGGGGGAGCAAGAACAAGAAACAGGTTCCCTTGCTTGCTGGCTGTCCAAGGCGGGCAGCAAGCTGCTTCCTTATATGGACTGAGGGTAGCGGCAGGTCCAGGGGTCAGGCCGGAGGGGTGGCTTAGATGGCTTGCCTACCCCTTTGGTGGTGGTTTGTGTGCAGGGGGCATATGTGATACCCTGCTTTTGCTCCCAACACCCTTGTTTTGCTCCCGGCTCTTCAGAAGTGGCAGTTGGGTTTTTGATCTCTTTGTGTCTTTTTGTCCAAAATTTGCCCAACTGCTCATGTATGCAGTTATTTTTAGTCCCTTATAGTTTCTTTGTATTTTATTGCTTGAGGAGACATTTGTCCAGGTGCAAGCACTGGGTCACAAGTTCCAGTCCCAACCTGTCTCAGATCCATTTTCCTATACCTTGTTTGTGATAAGAATAATATGTTACCTGGATCTTGTTTCGATCCTGAACATAACAGTATCTCAGAGCCAAGAGTTGCCTTTATCAAATGAATGCTCCTAGTAATAAAAAGGAAGCAATTATTAGTGACAAGAGTGTATAAAGAATGAATAGTAATTTTCAAAATGTTAGAGGAAATGAATTAAGTTGGTACATTCCATCTGTTTTTCCTCTTGTTCTATACCCTTACTGTGCCCTAGAAGGCTGAGGAAAGGGAATGAGATAAATTCACAGGGGGAAATGTTTCTCAAGACCTGCTTTGTTACTTTAAATTAACCCATCCACCCATGACCCAGTGGCTAGGAGTCCTAACACAGTATGTAGATATTGCAAATCCTTTCTCAGCCATTCCACTGGGCTCCCATTGCTTTACTACTCTTTTATTTTCCAGTCCTGACTGATTTCTGTCCTTCTCCTCTCCTTTTAGGTTCTGGTCACACACTCTTGGCTCTCACAGTAAAACTGATTTCTCAGGTTTCGATCCCTCAGGTTGTCTGAGCATTTGGGATGTCCTCATCCTCTGGCTCCTGGTGCTAGATTTAGCTGCTTCTGTTTAATTTTTATTTCTGATTCAGAGAGCAGGGTATGGGTACATAAGGGCACAGACAAAGCCAGAATGTCTGGATTTGAAAGCTGTCTTCACATTTAGTCAACTGAGCATACTGGGCCAATAACGTTACCTCTCGAGTTTCCTTAACTGCAACATGGTGACTGTATGATAGTATGAACCTTATAGGCTTGTTTCAGGATAGAAATAAGATAATATTGGTGAAGTGCCTAGTACAGTGGTAGATGCATGCCAATTGTTATAACTATCTTGTAAGTAAATGAAAAATAAAATAGTCCGTTAACCCAGCCTGGCTCCTACAGGGTGAGAAGCAAACTAGATATTTCTTTGTTTCATGTTTTCAACAGAAAGCCCTAGTTATTAAGGCTAAATCATTTTCTGCTTTGGACTTAGCATTTTCCAAACCAGCTGCTTTTCTCTCTGACTCTCTATGGCATGCTTCCAGAAAGCCCCAAACTTGGCACTGAACAGCAATGAAATGAACGTTTGCAGAGTTTAGGGCTCTAATTAACATAAAATGAATTACAAACTACAAGGACTTTGCATTTAAAGGAATATAAAATTTACAGACAACATACAAACTGGATACTTCATAGGGTGTTTTCCTCAAGTGCACCTGAAAGCCAGGGCAACAGGACTGTAAATCCCCCTGTAAATAAATAAGATACCTGATTTCAAGTTGAAAGACTAACTCTACTCTTTAATACATCAGACACGTCTGCTTTATTCAAGAAAGTTACTTTCAGTGTTCATTTGATTCCCATGCCTCTTAAGTTTCAGCAAATAGGAACATCCAAAACACTTTTCACTTTCACACCTCATTCTCAATTAGCCTAATTCTTGACTGGATTTCAGTTTCTCTCAATTTGGAATATCTGATTGTTCCTGAATTGCTGGAACCTTACAAGATCCAGATGAGCTCGTCTGTGTTGCCAAGTTTCTGTTAAGGTCAAGTTGACATTTTGTTTTTTTTTTTCAAGTTCAGACATTACCCCAAAATTGAAAATAGCTCTCCCTATTTCAAATTAGCTTAATTAACATTTATTAACACCTAATTCTCATTGATTCCTTTTTAAAGTTCTATCAAATATTTTAATTCTAGAAAGTTTTGCTCTCACTTGTCTTTTGTTTTTTAACATCTTTATTGGTGTATAATTGCTTTACAATGGTGTGTTAGTTTCTGCTGTATAACAAAGTGAATCAGCTATACATATACATATATCCCGTATCTCCTCCCTCTTGCCTCTCCCTCCCACCCTCCCTATCTCACTTGTCTTTGATGAGTTTCTTTTTCCACTTGAGATTATTTACACTTTTTTAAGATCATCTCTTGAAATACATTGATTTGAGGAATGAACATCTGTCTTTTATCATTAGTTTGTAAGGGATTATGCAAATGCTGCAAATGAAAACGTGAATCAAAAGATTCAGCAAGAGTTCTGTATAATGTAACTCTAGTCAGATGTGATGTCTTCTGAGTCAGTTACGGGAAAGAGAGGGTAGAAAGAATGAGGAACCCAATTCTGACCTTTTGGAAAGACCTTGTATTAGGATGAACTCTAAAATGTAGACAAATACTAAAGTAAATGTTACAGTAAATTCTCCCACAATATAACAAAAGAGAATCACTGATGCAATAAATGTTGGAACTTATCTGTCTACTTGATGTCCAAAAGAATCAACAATATTCTGTTTAGTGTGTGGTAAGCAGATTTGTTAAGTAACAATTCTTTCAAGTTTTAACATGAATTTTTTTGTATAAGAATTTATTTGAATCAAAGCAGCTACTATGTTCTCTTGCCTTATTAATCTCTCTCCCTCCAGTTCCCAATCCACTTGCCAACATTTATGACTACTGGCATCTAGTGGGTAGAGAACAGGGATGCTGCTAAATATCCTACGATGCGTGGGACACCCTCCACAACAAAGAATTATCTCAACCCAAATGTCAATAGTGACAAAATGAAGAAGCCCTGAATTAGGTGTTTACAAATATAGTTAATCAAGAAAACAAGGTAACCATAACCAAGAACTCACGACATTTCGAGAAACTCTCCTCACCCTTTGGCAACAAAACAAGACTGACAGAAATTGCAAAATGCCATTCCAGAAACAGGACATATGTAGCCACAGTTATGTTTCCTTTCCACTCTTCTCCTTGGTTTTTCTGCTATAGGATTTTGGAGGATGGAGGTGAGGTGGTGGTTTATAATGTGTTTAAAGTGTTTTGTAATCTTTAGAGAGCTATACAGATATAAGGAGCTATTGTAAAGATAAAAGCCCAGAGCATCTTTCAACAGGCTTCTTTGTTGTCTGAGGCTGTTGCAGTTTGTAGAGCCACTACTCCTGGCTATTTTATTTAACCTACAGGTCATTCCCTTTGAGCATAATCTGTATCCTAACTCCTTTTGCCTAGTACTGCCTCGTGGAATTTTCAGCACAAAGCATACTGAGGCAGTTTTAGCATTAAGCTCTATTTTTCTGAAATGTTAGAGGTTGAATTTCAAATTCTATACAGATGAGTAAAACCCAGTTATTCTCCAGTAACAATGAGTAAAACCCAGTTATTCTCCAGTAACAATATTTCCTACAGATGTATCTCCTGGCAGCTGGTAGGGCAGACAGCCATTGTTGCTCCAATCTGATCAAGTTTTTTGAAGGGTTTTGGTACCACCCAACTGTCTCCAGGCCTCTGAATCATGATTTCCCAGGAAGACTTCCCATTGCTTACTCTAGGGCTTTCAGAAACAACTTCCTTAGTAGCTCCAGATGGAACTGGAAGACCAAATAAAGCAGCAAGTATTAGAGGGAATATGAACCTCTGCTTCACTGATGGTGTATGTGTGTGGGCGGGGCGGGTCAAAGAATATATGATCATCGCAGCCAGAAGCAAACATCCTTACTGATTAGAAACTGGACTAATTTTAAGGCAGAAGGAATACCCCTGCAACCTGTATAAGCAGGTAATTTATGTAATGTTGACCCTAAACCCCTTAGACACAGAGATTTCTCTCCTGTCCACATCTGTTACTTCATATCGAAAATGACCCTTATCCTAGGTGAGGAGCTATGACTCAAACCTTAACTCTGTGTTGCTAATTCTGAGAAAGAAATTTTTCATATCTGGGCCAGATTCGGGCTATTCGAATAATTATGCTTCCTGGTTCTAGATTTTGGTGAGGCATTGTGGATTAGAGATCAAAAACATCTAGGAGCAGTTAAGACTGATTTATCTTTAAATGCTTTATACTTTATATATAAAGTATATAAAATGCTTTATATGTATTCTCTTTCCCCAGAGAATTCCCCAGCATTCTCTGGGGAAACAGGGCTATTTGTCTTTTCTAAAAATCTAAGGCAGTATCGTTGGTATTCCTCTCACAGAGATGGCCCCCGACCTTTCACGGAGCCAGTTCATGCACATTTGAAATATGACAATCCGGCTGGTCTGCTCTCCCATCTCCTAAATCTGAGAAAAGCACTTCTTGTTTTGGAAATTCTTGGCTTCCTTAGTGTCCACTTGAAGGGGAAATACATTGATGCTTTTTTTCTCTTTTTTTTTGCAGTGGATGCAGTAAATGGCTATTTAATTTCAAATTAGATGAAGATTTCTGTATACTTCATAGATTCCAAACAAATGATTATAGAGCTCCTGTCATTTTAGTACATTAACATAAAGCACCTTATCTTGATAATACTGAGAGAAATGCATTAGAACAAATCACAGGATAAACATCAGATTCCAAAGTGACATGACGCCATTTTTTGAGTTGTTATATGTGGGCATAATTTTCTTGGCTAGTCTTTTTTTTTTTTTAATACGTCTTTACTGGAGTATAATTGCTTCACAATGCTCTGTTAGTTTCTGTTGTACAACAAAGTGAATCAGCCATATGCATACATATATCCCCAAAGAGACATAAAGTTGAGAGTAGAAATGAAGTGAGGAACATTTTTCAGAAATAAATGAAATGAAATGGAAATGGAAATGGAAAGTACCTGATGGGAATGCTGTGGCATAGTGTGACCTCTGTGCTTTGATGACAACTAGTACGAGTCTAGAGCAGAGGCTACAAACTCTATGCCACTGACTCCCTGTGGCCATCAATAGTTTGAATTCCTATGGGAGCCTATGTATATGTGTAACCGATTCACTTTGTTATAAAGCAGAAACTAACACACCATTGTAAAGCGATTATACCCCAAAAAAGATGTTTAAAAAAATAGTTTGAATTCCTTGTATTTCCACTCCTTTTCACTTAAAACAAAATTCTTCCCAAATTAATATTCATATTTATGCTTATCTCCTTCCCTCAAATTTCAGAGAAAGTGGTAGCATTCATTCCTCCTTTACAATCTTTCACCTGTGTTTTTAATCCCATCCCTTCAGCCATCTGCAGGGCCTTGTTCTAATTATTCCCCATCTCCTCTACTTTCTTTTCATTTGTCTTTTTATTGAGGTACAATAACATAAGGCATCAGATTGATCGTAAGTGTACACCTTGATATTTTTACATATATATCCATGTACTCAACACGTTACATATATAAAACATATATGCATATTCTATATACACAACACACACACACGTACACATATCCATGTAATCAACAACATTTCCAACACTCCAGCAGGCTCTCTCTTGCCCAAACAGCATATACAATCCCTCAAAGGAAACTACTATTCTGATCTCTATCACCATAGGTTGTTTTTGCTTTCTTCCTAATTTCATAATTTAATTTCAACATAATATTATATACTCTTATGCCTGCCTTCTTTTGCTCAGCTTATGTCTGGATCAATCAATCATGTTAGGGTGTGTAGGAATAGCCCATTCTTTTTCATTGCCCTACATAAGTGCAGTGAATGGATAGTTTGTGATTTATTTCTCTCTCCTACTATTCATGAACACTACTGTTGTTTTCAGTATGAGGTTTTAGAATGAGGCTTACAAGTAATGCTGTCATGAACATTCTAATACAGGCTTTTGGTGAATACATTCACTCATTTCTTTTGTAGATCTACTCAGAATAGAATCAAAGGTTCAAAGATATATAGAGATATATATAGATATCGATATAGCTATGTTTTGTGTGTGTGTGTGTCTTCCACCATGGAACAGGCCCAGACTAGCCTGCTGGATGATGAGGGACACATGGCCAAGTCATCCCCTGCCTCACCTGACATAGAGCCAACAATCAGACACGTGAAGGAGGCCATCTGGAACTAACCAGAGAAAGAAAATTTAAGATAAGATCTGAAGCCTAATAGGAGTTAGCCAGCAAGTCTCTCTGTGCCAACCAGTGCCCAATATCAAGCCAGGAACTGCCTCTCAAAGGAGGTGGGCTGGTGTCAGATGTGTAACAAGACCCTCCTCAGGAGGACAATAGTTATGTATAATGCCTGCACTAAAAGATCGGTCCACATGCTTGTCATCTCTTGGTGTTACCAATTCTTCATTTTATCCATTCAGGTGAAATATAATGGTATCTCATTGTGGTTTTAATTTGCGTTTCCCTGATGACTTTGTATGCTGAGTTTCTTTTTATATACATTTTGGCTATCAGGATCTTTTTTTATGAAGGGCCTGTTCAAGTTTTCTGCTCATTTAAAAAAATCTGAATTGTCAGTGTCATTCTTCTAATAGTTTTAAATATAATTTGAAATTAGGTTTGTGTCAGATATACGTATTGTGAATATCTTCTCTCAGTATATAGCCTGCATTATAATTTTGTCTTTTTAGAAACAGAAGGTTTTTTATTTTAAATGAAGTCCAGCTTACAAAACTTTTATTTTATGGATAGTGCTTTTGTGTCCCACTCAATACATTTTCATCTACTTCAGATCACAGAGATGTATCTAGAAGCTTTATTGTTTTACCCCTCTCTTCGAAGTCTGTATCTTTTGCAATGTGTATTACGTGTTATGAAGCAGAGGTCACGATTTAGTTTTGAATATACATACCTAATTGACCCAATAAATAGGTTTCCAAAAACCATTTATTGGAAAAATGAGCTTTATGCTCCTGAATTACCTTGGGGTCTTAGTTGTGTATCAGGTGAACATGTAAACTCTGTTCTTGTTCTATTAGTGTATTTGTTTATCTTTGAATCAATACCACCCTGCCTTTACTTCTGTAGCTTTATAATAATTTGTGATACCTAGTAATGGAAATCTTCCAAAATTGCTGTTCTTCAAGATTTCCTTGGATATTCTAGGTCCTTCGATTTCCATATAAATTTTAGCATCAGCATTTCAATTTCACACTATTGCAATGAATATATATCAAGCTGGAGAGAGCTGGGATTTTAAAACCATTGAATCTCTTAATATATGAAGATAATACTTTCTCCATTTATTTAGATCTTCTTTGATTTCTCCCAGAAATAACATGTAGTTTTTTGGTTGAGGTCATGCACATCTTTCGTTAAAGTCATTTCTAGGTATTCGATGTTTTGATGTCTTGTAAATATTATTTGTTTTCAAATTGAAATTTCAAATTATTTATGTCTAGTATCTAAAATACATTTGATTTTTTATATTGACCTTGTATCTAGTAACATTGCAAATTACCTTATAATACTATGGTTTTGGATTTTTTTCTAAGAAAAGTACACTTTCTCTAAGTAGAATCAAGTCATCTTTAAAAAATGGTTTTAATTCTTCCTTTTCAATCTCTATAGATTTATTTATTTTCATTGTCTTACTGCACTGGATAGAACCTCCACTAGGACTTATAAAAGTTAGGCTTCTACCCTCCCACAGAGACTGGGGGACAGGGACCCTGTCTTCAGGTGTTGATTGTAACAAAAAACACATTCATTTGGCAGCTTTGAACTTTCCCGGGCAGGCATTTTGAAGGGGATAGGGTCATGCTAGGGATAAGACTTTAGCGGCTGGAAGCCATGAGAGAGTTTAGAGAGAGTCTTTGTCACTTCTTACAAGAATTATTCATGCTTGCATCTTCACTTTTTGATTTTTTTCTCAACCAACTATAATATGGTTTGAATTTCCATTATCCATTCAAATGATTTTTGTTATTTTGTGGTTTTCAAAACAAAATGGACATGTTTTTGTTTTGTGACCGTTCTGCCGATCTTGTCTCCTTTAGCTACCACTTCCTTCTTGAAATTTTTTTCTCCCTTGCCTACAGAAACGCATCAGTCTTATAATTCTTCTAGCTCTTCAAATGCTTTTTTTTTTTTGATTAGTCAGGATTATACCTCTTAAAAACTAGTGTTTACAAGGGTTTCATCCTCAGCATTTGCTGAACTCTTTATCACTCTACTATAGCCTGGGCTTTCCCAGAACCTAAGCTTTAATCCCTCCTGAAGTCCAGACGTATTTCCAGTCACCTGGTAGAGAGCTCCTAACTGGGTGGATCTCTGCAAGACTGTAATGGACAACATCAAGTTCTTCACTGGTACTATGTCTTTGTAATTACTTTACCTGCTTCTTAGATTATTCTCTTTTCCTTCAACCAGTTCATGCCTGAACTCAAAGTTCAGCGATCCAGATTTAACGCAAATATTATCTCTTGTGGGAAGCCTTCCCTAACCTTCTGAGGCTGATTTATAGTCTTTCCTTGTTTTGTCCTAGCATAACCCTTTGTTCATATTTCAATCATATAACTTATTACAGTTATTGAAATTATTGACTTATTTTTGCTCCAACAAAATATTTGTGGTAGCTTGCCTTTATTTAACATCTCTCTTAAAACAGGATTCAATCTTTGGATGTTGAGTTAGACTAAAACCTCCTTCCAATTCCTTGGGTGTTATGACTTTGTTAGTCCATATTTCTATCCCTAGCACCAAATTACCTGTCTTGCATTTGGAAAATGACCAGTACAATATTTTTTTTTTTTGCGGTACGCGGGCCTCTCACCACCGCGGCCCCTCCCGCTGCGGAGCACATGCTCCGGACGTGCAGGCGCAGCGGCCACGGCCCACGGGCCCAGCCGCTCTGCGACACGCGGGATCCTCCCGGACCGGGGCACAAACCCGCGTCCCCTGCATCGGCAGGTGGATTCCCAACCACTGCGCCACCAGGGAAGCCCTAATACAATATTTTTTAATGAATGGCCACTAAGTGGCCTGTGAATAGAGGAAGGTATGCAAGGTTATATTCTCTCACCACAATCTTGCCTGAATTTTACGGTGAAGTACAGAGAAACAAAAGAGGAAAGCACAGTATAGGCATCTTTAACATCACTGAATAGTAAGACTTATGAAGAAGTTTGCTAAGCACAGACTGGGACTACTGAGATCCCCCGGAAGACTCTGGTTTTCATATGGGTGACTGCCACCTACTGGACAAGATAGGGATATTTTGTTTGTATTTGGAGAATCTGCACATTTTTAAGTCACCGATTTCCATTTCAATGTTTCTAAGTTCAGCTTATCTTTATTTAATGTGCCTCATTTAGAACAGGACTCAAGCATTAGATTTTGAATTAGATTAGTGTTTCCTTTCAATTCTAAAATTTACATAAGGCCACGGTGTAAATAAAATAAATGCATTCATCCGTACGTGAATGAATCAATTAAAGAGTTATTCACTGATTTTACTAATTTGCAAGTGTTTAATGTTTTATCTTCAAGTTTCATCTTTACTTCTAATTTTAATAGCACTTAGACTTTTCTTTCTTTCAGAGACATTGTCAGAAACATGAAAATTTTAAAGAATTTTTGGTGGTGTTGTTGGGTTCTTTGGAATATCATCCCATATGCCTAATATTTTCAGCTCAAAACTTGATTCTTCAAAGTCAACCAATATTTTGTTTCCTGGACTCCTAACTACCATCTTGACCTCATCTCCATCCTGGAATTAGTAACTAAACATTTTCTTTGTTCTCTGTCATTCAACTTGCTCCCTCTCACATGGGCTTTGCTGCTCTTCTTCTCTTTAAAATATTTTATGGCTGACATGGCCAAAACAGAATATGCGCTAATATAACCCTTCTTTCTATTTGCATTAAATAATACTCATTTTCAATCCATTTTGTTCTTTCTTGTCATCACTGTGTCCTATTCACTTAGCAAACCTACTAGCATGTTTAACATCAATATTTATCTTTTACAACTGCACATACAGGAAACAATTTATGAAATAAGGCAATTTTCTTTACAACACATAAATTTGAAAAATAAAAACATATATAGTTTAAATGTCCCAAATGCCTTACAATTTGGAGAATAAGTTATTCATAAAGAAAAGTACAGTATTATTACAGTAATAGTGTGTAATATCTATGAAGTGATTAAGATGTGACAAGATTTCTGTTAAATGCTCAAAAGGCATCATTTCATTTAGTCTTCAAAACAAGTTTATGAAGTTAGTGCTTCTAATTATTCCCATTTTACAGATGAGGTTACTGAGGCTTAGAAGAATTAAGGAATGTGTCCAAGATCACATAGCATGTTGGAAGAAAAGCTATATGCCTTGCACCTTGCTCATGCTACTAGACTTATCCATTTTTCCAGTTAAATAAATGTGAACTTTAAACAGGCTGTAGAAGGTCATAGTGATCCTGAATGAAGATGGAACTAATGCTAACAGCTTTCAATTTATCATTTTCCATTACTCAACTGTCATTTGAAATAAGGATGTCCTAGTATTTTTTAAACTAAATCCAGTCCCCAGTTTTCTGGTTTTCCTTTGGACAGAGTGGACAGTCCATCAAATAAAGTGTTGGCAAAATGGCCTTAAGATATATACTCGTCAAAAGAACCACCTGCCTCTTCAACAAGAAAATAGTGGACCCTCTTTAAAACTCCAGCTGGTTGTAGAGTACTTGGGCATTTAGGAAACAACTTCGGGTGAAAGGTAAGAATCTTCATGCAATATAAAGTGACATTTTTAGGAACCAAGATGGCGGAGTAGAAGGATGTGCTATCACTCCCCCTTGCAAGAACACCAGAATCACAACTAGCTGCTGGACAATCATCAACAGGAAGACACTGGAACTCACCAAAAAAGATACCCCACATCCAAAGACAAAGGAGAAGCTACAATGAAATGGTAGGAGGGGTGCAATCACAGTTAAATCAAATCCCATAACTGCTGGGTGGGTGAATCACAGACTGGCGAACACTTATACCACAGAAGTCCACCCACTGTCTAGGGACACGTACAGACTGAAAGTGAGGGGATAGAAAAAGATATTCCATGCAAATGGAAATCAAAAGAAAGCTGGAGTAGGAATTCTCATATCACACAGAATAAACTTTAACTTAAAGACTATTACAAGAGAAAAAGAAGGACCCTACATAATGATCAAGGGATCAATCCAAGAAGAAGATATAACAATTATAAATATATATGCACCCAACATAGGAGCATCTCAATACGTGAGGCAACTGCTAACAGCTATAAAACAGGAAACCGACAGTAACACAGTAGTTGTGGGGAACTTCAACACCTCACTTACACCAATGGACAGATCGTCCAAAATGAAAATAAATAAAGAAACAGAAGCTTTAAATGACACAATAGACCAGATAGA
>NW_020185339.1:21397234-21527620 GCF_003031525.2 Neophocaena asiaeorientalis asiaeorientalis | reverse complement strand
ACCTCACACCAGTTAGAATGGGCATCATCAGAAAATCTACAAACAACAAATGCTGGAGAAGGTGTGGAGAAAAAGGAACCCTCTTGCACTGTTGGTGGGAATGTAAATTGATACAGCCACTATGGAGAACAGTATGGAGGTTCCTCTAAAAAACTAAAAATAGCATTACATATGATCCAGCAATCCCACTACTGGGCATATACCCAGAGAAAACCGTAATTCAAAAAGACACATGCACCCCAATGTTCATTGCAGCACTATTTACAATAGCTAGGTCATGGAAGCAACCTAAATGTCCATCAACAGATGAATGGATAAAGAATAAGTGGTACATATATGCAATGGAATATTACTCAGCCATAAAAAGGAACAAAACTAAGTCATTTGTTGAGACGTGGACAGATCTAGAGACTGTCATACAGAGTGAAGTAAGTCAGAAAGAGAAAAACAAATATCGTATATTAACGCATGTATGTGGAACCTAGAAAAGTGGTACAGATGAGCCAATTTGCAGGGCAGAAGTTGAGACACAGATGTAGAGAACAGATGTGTGGACACCAAGGGGGGAAAACCGTGGTGGGGTGGGGATGGTGGTGTGCTGAATTGGGCGATTGGGATTGACATGTTTACACTGATGTGTATAAAATTGATGACTAATAAGAACCTGCAGTATAAAAAAACAAACAAACGAAACAACTAATAGTAAACTTTCTTTGGGTTATTTGTATGGAAATATATTAATATAAGTGTTTCAGACATTACATGACATTTCTAAAAATCTTATATGTTCTGGTATAATGTTATAAGTCATAATTCTAGTTGTTGCTTTAAAATGTATATCTCAGAAATAACTAAATTTCCTTGTCAATTGCAGTATTATGAACTTTCATCAAATCTTTAACCGTGGTCATTTTTAAGTCTTTTGTCATTTACAGACGACTCTGGGTGTACTCTAATGCTTTTGCAAATATGTTCCTATAAAAGGGTTTTATCTTCAAGGAATTCAGGGGAATAAGCATTTTCAGAACTCTAATGGAAAACTGGTGAACTCATAAAAGTGCTAACAAAAGATCAAGATGAAAAAGAAATTATGTGGGACTGAGTGAACTGATGAGGATGATTATAATTTTTGTGACTTTGTTTGAATTTAAAAAATTGACATTTTCACATTGTGTAAGTTTACCCTGTAGCATGTCTTCTTTTATAAACCTGTATGATTTTATTTACTCAGAAATATTTCATGCTAATTTGTAAGTTTATTCCAAAATTAACTTTATTTTTAGTCTTCCTGAAATTTCCTTGGAAGTTCATTTTTATACATCTCAACTGGGATTTCTTCCTCAATCTTTATTAGCATCTTTATCACGAGGATAAAGATTAGTGCTTTTTTTGCAAGTTGGAAAATATTTTCCAACTATACAACGTTTTCCAGTTAAACTGGTCAAATACTATCCTTCAGAGATGAAAGTAGGATCAGGCTGATTTAACTCCATGGCAGTGAAATTAATGAGACTGTGTGTTGAATCAATGTTCCATCTATTAACCTGATCAAATCATGTTTCAACTAATTTGATAATTGATATGCTGTTTTAGGAAGACTCTAAAAAGGGTAGAAGAATAAGCAAACTATACTCTGATATTGTGGCAAAACTTGCTGCTTTTGTCTGTTATATATGGTCTGAGGAGGCAAGTCTTGACTGATTATCAAGAAGCAATTCATGAGGATACAGGTACCTCATAGTGATAGAGAAAAGGTGAATGTAAAGATCTCCCTGCTTTTATGTATACTGTTTTCCTCATAATAAGATGTACTTCCCTCTTTCCATCTGCTAAACTCTTACATGCCCTGAGATGCTAAACTGGTAATCGGTTCAGAAATATGCATGTGGTCTCCACTCTTCGATCTCTAATTCCTTTGAGGTTTCCGCAATCACTACTTTGAATTAGGGATCTAAACCTAAGTCAACTCAGAGACCACTGGCAATGTCTAACTCCATAGTTCTCTTATTTTTACCCTTTTTCTTGCAACCTAGAGAGTTCCCTGTTATTTTTAAAACTATTCCGGAGTTGGTAAAAACTAGACCAGGCAGTCTTCCAAAACACAGCATTTTATATCTCAGCATGAATTTAATGCCTGTTTTTCCCCTGGTTCTGATGTGACAACTACCTTTTGGATCAGTGGATGCTTTATAGCTAGCTGTCAATATGGGAAAGGGCCTCGGGAGAAAAGAAAGTACAGTGCCTTTTCCAAAATACTTCTCTTCTCATTCTATTTGGGGGTTAGTACACATTGATCTGATAAGCATTTATTGACACATATTTCGAAGAGCTGAGTTAATTAGTAAGACACTTCTCAAAACTCAGGGCTAAATAGGATTTTGGATGATAATCTTTCACCTTCTCCTAAGACCACATTTAACCTCTACAAGGAAGAGAATTATTATATTTTCTACTTCTAATTTTATAGCCTCTGTTTATGATCCAGCATAGATATTTTTCATGCATTGAAACTATATGACCATCTCAAATTTGGTTGGGGTAAGAAAGGGTAGAAAAACTATTGAGGATTTATCTTTTTTGGTGATCAAACACTAGTCCAACTTGATTCTTTTTTGTTACAAATCTTTTATGATCCCAATGTATCTTCTGCACTACTCACTTTGCCTTGTTTTTAGAGAAAAACAATGTCAAGAGTAATAGTTAGTCATGAAACTCAAAATTTTCTGAACACTTATGGTCTAGCTCCTGTGCTAGTTGCTGAGGATTCATTGGTGAGAAAGATCCAGTCTGTATGTACATAAAACTTAAAGTCTAAAAAACGTCTTTAGAATGTCAATTCTGATGCAAAAAAAAAAAAAAAAAAAAAAAAAAACAGTATGCCAAATATAAAAAGCATTTTGGGTTACCTACAGTTTGGGAATATCTTTTTTTTTAGTTTTGGAATACCTTAATCAGTCCACTCATCTCTAAAGCATGGATAAGGAAGGGTTCTTATTTACTGAAATGCAAACAAACACACAAGCCATGATATGTTAGTCAGAGTTCTCCAGAGAAACAGAACCAACAGGATATACAGATATGTATAAGAGGAGATTTATTATGGGAATCAGCTTGTGCAGTTTATGGGGGCCAAGAAGTCCCATAAAATGCAATCTGCAAGCTGGAGAAGCATGAAAGCCTGTGCTATAATTCAGTCCTAGTCCAAAGGCCCAAGAACTGGGGGAGCCGAAGATGTGGTTCCCAGTCCGAGGCTGTGAAGTGCTGAGAACCATGGGGCTGCTGGTATAAGTTACTGAGTATGAAGGTTTGAGAACCGGGAGCTCCAAAGTCAGCGGGAGAAGATGGCTGTCCCAAGTCCAGAAGAGAGAGAAAATTCCTTTGCCTGTCTATCTTTGCAGGCCCTCAACAGTTTGGATGCTGCCTGCCCACATTAGTGAGGGTGGATCTTCTTTATTCAGTCTACTGATTCAAATTCTAATCTCTTCCAGAAACACCCTTACAGACACGCCTAGAAATAACGTTTTTCCAGCTATCTGGGCATACTTTGGCGCAGTCAAAGTGACACATAAAATTAACCATCACCCATGATGACTAAAACATATTAAATGGCAATGTAATTCTATATCAAATGTAATCGATAAAAGTCATAAAACAGTCTTGGTAATTAAGAATCGTCAGTTCTTTGATGCCAAATACTTCTTAAGCAAAACAGGGCTGTGGGACAGTGCTTGAAGGCATTGACTCTGGAGTCAGGCTGCTTGGGATTGGATTCCGGCTTCACCACTATAATGATTGTGTAAAACATTATGTGACTTCATCTTTCTCAGTTGTTTCAGTTTCCTCATATCTAAAGTGAGGATAATGGTAGCATCTATTTCATGACTTGCTGCAAGGATTAACTAAGGTAACAGAAGTAAAGTGCATAGCAAAGTAAGCATACACACTTTAGCCATGAACCATTATAAATGTTCCTATTCAGTTGACAGTTATTTACTCAGTAGAAATGTCTAGCCCGGTGGTGAGATGTTGAAGATACATGAGACAAGGCCCCAGTGTCCGTGAGCTTACTGCCAATGACTTACTTCCAGTGAGGATGGTGAGTATACAAAGAGCTATACTTCACAAGTAGATAACAAAGATGTGTGGATTGTGCTGTGGAGAGGAAGGAATAATATCCATGGGGCAGGACAGATAAAGATGAGAACACTAAAATTGTCTGTTTATTTGAAACAAGATAGTTTTTGGTCTTCTTAAAATGGAAGAATTAAATGTTTCATGGAATTCCAACTTGAGTTTTAAATCAGAGTAAATGAAATGGTGCTATAAAACCAAGTTGATTGGTATAGAATAGATTAAGAATGGAAATAAAAAACTCAAAACGTGGCAACACTATCTCATCTAGGGTCAGGAGTTATGGAGAATATTATGAGACCACGTTTACTGAAAAATATGTTTTCCAAATAGGAAAAGAATTGCACACCTGAAAATCATAGGCAAAGAATGATTCCAAAAACAGCACTAATAGTAGTGGTTTCCCTTCGAATACCAGTTTTATCTCAAGTAGCTGACAGGTCTAAACACATGCATGCCATAGGAATGGAAAAATCACTGATTTTTTTAGACTGAGGTCTTCAGCAGGCAATGAACAGTGTTTAATGCCATATGGAGGTAATTTAATGTGAATTTTGAAATACTTGAACAAGCATCATCACCAAATATGCTAAATGGAGTTACTGATTTTGTTTCTTTCTAGAGTGATAATTTAGTTTTGCAATGGTACTGTCACCAAATGAGATTAATCACAATAATGATGCATCTTTTTGCTAAGGACATTATCATTCAAATACAGCCCAAGAGAAAAGGATTCTAGTTAAACTTTCTAAATGTTATAAAATGGTTATAAAGCATGAGCTGTTGGAAGTAGACATTATTTTTATTTCACTTTGGGAGCATATGGCAAAATGATTATTCATTGATGCTGAAGTGATTTAGCGAATACACACACACATGCACAGACACTTGAGTATCTTAAGAGATATTGAAACTAATGATATTTATCCTACAATACCAATTTCATGTGGTTCCAGTTACACTTATATGTCAGGTAACTCACTTAAAAATTGGGCCTCAGTATCCTTATCTATGAAACAAAAATAATAATATCCATTTCATAGGATTTTTATGTAGTAACATCTTAAAAATCCTCTGTACCCTAAAAGTAATTCTTCTCCTCTTCTTCCTCCTTCTTGCTCTTCTTCCTCTACTTGTCTTTCCCTTTCCTATTATTAGTCATAATATTACCAGTTCAAATAGATATAATGTACACCCTCAGAAATACTTCATAAGCTTGCTTCAACATTATAGACCTAAAGCTACACTCAAAGAAAATTTTGCTGTGCTAAAGCTTAAGGTTCCAGTTTATTCTGTTTTCATAGACAATACTGTTTATCCTAAACATCTACATACCAATCACTATAATATAGTCTCAAGTTGACAATATACTCTCTTAGCTGAGAGCTTAGCACATCAACTTTAATTTCTTTATCTTTTAATAATTACCAATTTGTAACTATTGTGCATAAAATGTGGTCTGACATATTCAGCTGGTAGCTGATTGTAATCACACAATGCATACTACCTATTTTCTTCACAACAGTATTGTGGACATTTTTAAAAATTGTGAAACTCATTTCACATTCTAAATACTATTGAAATGTTACATAATGGAAAAGTGTTGGAAATATTCTTCTCAAAATTTATATTCCAAAATACTTTAGTTTTCAAGTTTGAAATTTTTGGCACTGTTTTTCAGTTGAATATCAATTACTAATGGTAGATACAATGCTTAATTTAGCCACACATAGTGACTACCGGAAGGATGAGGAGAAAATGAGTTTGGCCTAAAATAAGAAAAGGATTAAATTTTTAAATATTCCTTAGAAAAACAATATTTTAAAAATCTTTTAAGAAGATGGCAGAGTAGAAGGACATGAGCTCATCTCCTCTTATGGAAACACCAGAATCACAACTAACTGCTGAATAACCATCAACAAAAAACACTGGAACCTACCAAAAAAGATATCCTACAACCAAACACAAAGAAGAAGCCACAGTGAGATGGTAAGAGGGGCTCAACTGTGTTAAAATCAAATCCCATACATGCCAGGTGGACGACCCACAAACTGGAAATAATTATACCACAGAAGTTCTCACTCAGGAGTGAAAGTTCTGAGCCCCATGTCAGGCTCCCCAGACTGGGGGTCTGGCAATGAGAGGAGGAGACACCAGAGAATCTGGCTTTGAAGGCCAGCAGGGTTTAATCGAGGAATTCCCCAGGACTGGGGGAAACAGAACCTCCACTCTTAGAGGGCACACACAGGGCCTTGTGTGCACCAGGACCCAGGGAAAAAAAGCAGTGACCTCATAAGAGACTGGGCAAGACCTACCTGCTAGTACTGGAGGGTCTGCTGCAGAGGCGGGGTGTGGCTGTGGCTCAATGCAGGGACAAAGACACTGGCAGCAGCAGTTCTGGTGAGTACTCATTGGTGTGAGCCCTTCTGGAGGCTGCATTTTCTCACTAAGAGTGGCCCCACCCAACAGCCTGTAGGTTCCAGTCCTGGGACACTACAGGCCAGACAACCAACAGGGCAGGAACACAGCCCCACCCATCAGCAGACAGGCAGCTTAAAGTCTTTCTGGGCACACAGCTCCCTGATAAACACACCCCGACATGGCCCTGCCAACCAGAGGGACAAGACCCAGGTCCACCCACCAGTTGGCAGGAACCAGTCCCTACCACCAGGAAGCCTGCACAAGCCTCTTACAGCCTCATCCACCAGGGAGCAGACATCAGAAGCAAGAAGAACAATGACCCTGCAGCCTACAGAATGGAAACCATATTTACAGAAAGTTAGAAAAAATGAGACGGCCAGAGGAATACGTCCTAGATGAAGGAACAAGATAAAAGCCCAGAAGTGAAGTGGAGATAGGCAATCTACTTGACAAAGAATTCAGAGTAATGATAGTAAAGATGATCCAAGATCTCAGAAAAAGAATGGAGGTACAGATCGAGAAGATGCAAGAAATGTTTAACAAAGACCTAGAAGAACTAAAGAACAAACAAACAGACATGAACAATACAGTAACTGAAATGAAAAATACACTAGAAGGAATCAATGGCAGAATAACTGAGGCAGAAGAATGGATAAGTGACCTGGAAGACAGAATGGTGGAATTCACAGCTGAGGAACAGAATAAAGAATGAAAAGAAATGAGGACAGTCTAATAGATCTCTGAGGTAACATTAAACTCACCAACATTAGCATTATAGGGGTCCCAAAAAGAGAAGAGAGAGACAAAAGACCTGAGAAAATATTTGAAAATAATATATGAAAACTTCCCTAACATGGGAAAGGAAAGAGTCACCCAAGTCCAGGAATCACAGAGAGTCCCAGGGAGGATAAACCCAAGGAGGAACATGGCAAGGCACATAGTAATCAAACTGACAAAAATGAAAGACAAAGAAAAAATATTAAAGGCAACAAGGGAAAAGCAACAAATAACATACAAGGGAATTCCCATAGGTTATCAGCTGATTTCTCAACAGAAACTCTGCAGGCCAGAAGGGAGTGGCATGATATATCTAAAGTGATGAAAAGGAAAAACCTACAACCAAGAATACTCTACCCAGCAAGGATCTCATTCAGATATGATGGAGAAATCAAAAGCTTTACAGACTAGCAAAAGCTAAGAGAATTCAGTACCACCAGACCAGCTTTGCAACAAATGCTAAAGGAACTTCTCTAGGCAGAAAAGAAAAGGCCACAACTAGAAATAAGAAAATTATGAATGGAAAAGCTCACCAGTAAAGGCAAAATTACAGTACAGGTAGGAAATCATCTGCACACAAATATGATATCAAAACCAGCAATTGTGCAGACATAGAAAATGGACTTGAGGACACAGGGAGGGGGAAGGGTAAGCTGGGACAAAGTGAGAGAGTGGCATGAACATATATGCACTACCAAATGTAAAACAGAAAGCTAGTGGGAAGCAGCCACATAGCACAGGGAGATCAGCTCCATGATTTGTGACCACCTAGAGGGGTGGGATAGGGAGGGTGGGAGGGAGACGCAAGAGGGAGGAGATATGGGGATACATGTATATGTATAGCTGACTCACTTTGTTATAAAGCAGAAACTAACACACCATTGTAAAACAATTATACTCCAATAAAGATGTTAAAAAACAAACAAACAAACAAAAAACCCCAGCAATTGTGAGAACAGTAGAGCACAAATGCAGGATATTGGAAATGAATTTGAAATGAAAAGACCAGCAACTTAAAACGATCTTGTGTATATATAAACTGCTATATCAAACCTCTTGGTAACCACAAACCGAAAATCTACAATAGATACACACAAGAAAGAAAAAGGAATCCAAACACAGCACTAAAGTTAGTCATCAAATCACAAGAGAAGAGAACAAAAGAGGAAGGGAGGAAAAAACACCTACAAAAACAAATCCAAAGCAATTAACAAAATGGCAATAAGAACACACATGTCAGTAATTACCTTAAACATAAACAGATTAAATGCTCCAACCAAAAGACACAGACTGGATGAATGGATACAAAAATAAGGCCTATATATACACTGTTTACAAGACACCCACTTCAGATCTAGGGCCACATACAGACTGAAAGTGAGGGGATGGAAAAATGTATTCTATGCAAATGGAAATCAAAAGAAAGCTGGAGTAGCAATACTCATATCAGACAAAATAAACATTAAAATAAATACTGTTACAAGAGATAAAGAAGGACACTACGTAATGATCAAGGGAATCAATCCAAGTAGAAGATATAACAATTGTAAATATATATGCACCCAACATAAGAGCACCTCACTATATAAGGCAAACACTAAAAGCCATAAAAGGAGAAATTGACAGTAACTCAATAATAGTGGGGGAGTTTAACGCCCCAATTTCATCAATGGACAGATCATCCAGACAGAAAATTAATAAGGAAACACAGGGTTTAAATGACACATTAGACAAGGAATTAATTGATATTTATAGAGCACTCTATCCAAAAGCAGCAGAATACACATTCTTCTCATTGTTTAGCCTCCATGTGCACATGGAACATTCTCCAGGATAGATCACATCTTGGGTCACAAATGAAGCCTTGGTAAATTTAAGAAAATTGAAGTCATATCAAGCATCTTTTCTGACTATAACATTAGAAATCAATTACAGGAAAAAACTGTAAAAAACACAAACACATGGAGGCTAAACAATATGTTACTAAATAACCAATAGATCACTGAAGAAATCAAAGAGGAAATAAAAAAAAATACCTAGAGACAAATGACAATGAAAACACAATGATCCAAAACCTATGGGACATGGAAAAAGCAGTTCTAAGTGGGAAGTTTACAGCAATACAATCTTACCTCAAGAAACAAGAAAAATCTCAAATAAAAAACCTAACCTTATACCTAAAGCAACTAGAGAAAGAAGAACAAACAAAATCTAAAGTTAGTAAAAGGAAAGAAATCACAAGAATCAGAGCAGAAATAAATGAAAAAGAGATGAAAACAACAGCAAAGATCAATGAAACTAAAGGCTGGTTCTTTGCAAAGATAAAATCAATAAACCATAAAAAAGGAGGAGTTACTACTGACACCACAGAAATACAAAGGATTATAAGAGACTACTACAAGCAACTCTATGCCAATAAAATGGACAACTTAGAAGAAATGGACAAATTTTTAGAAAGGTACAATCTCCCAAGACTGAACTAGGAAGAAACAGAAAATATGAACAGACCAATCACAAGTACTAAAATTGAAACTCTGTTTAAAAAAACTCCCAACAAACAAAACTCCAGGACCAGATGGCTTCACAGGTGCATTCTATCAAACATTTAGAGAAGAGTTAACACCTATCTTTCCGAAACTATTCCAAAAACTTGCAGAGAAAGGAACACTCCCAAACTCATTCTACAAGGCCACCATCACCCTGATACCAAAACCAGACAAAGATACCACATAAAAAGAAAAACAGACCAACATCACTGATGAACATAGATGCAAAAATTCTCAACAAAATACTAGCAATCTGAATCCAACGATACACTGAAAAGATCATGTACCATGATCAACTGGGATTTATCCCAGGAATGCAAGAATTTTTCAATATCCACAAATCAATCAGTGTGATACACCAGTGGTCCGCAACATTTTTGGCACCAGGGACCGATTTCGTGGAAGACAATTTTTCTACAGACCAGTGGCAGGTGGGGGGGATGTTTCAGGTGGTAATGTGAGTGATGGGGAGCCGCAGATGAAGCTTTGCTTCCTCGCTGCTCACCTCCTGCTGTGCAGCCCAGTTCTTAACAGGCCGCGGACTGGTACCGGTCCGTGGCCTGGGAGTTGGGGACCACTGTGATACACCACATTAATAACTAAAGAATAAAAACCATATGATCATCTCAATAGTTGCAGAAAAAGCTTTTGACAAAATTCAACACCCATTTATGATAAAAACTCTCCAGAAAGTGGGCATGGAGGGAACCTACCTCAACATAATAAAGGCCATATACGACAAACCTACAGCAAACATCATACTCAACAATGAAAAGCTGAAAGCATTTCCTAAGATCAGGAACAAGACAAGGATATCCACCCTTGCCACATTTATTCAACATAGTTTTGGAAGTCCTAGCCACAGCAATCAGAGAAGAAAAAGAAATAAAAGGAATCCAAACTGGAAAAGAAGTTAAACTGTCACTGTTTGCAAATGACACAATACTATACATAGAAATCCAGAAGATGCTACCAGAAAACTACTAGAGCTCATCAATGAGTTCAGTAAAGTTGCAGGATACAAAATAAGTACACAGAAATTTGCTGCATTTCTATACACTAACAATGAAAAATCAGAGAGAGAAATTAAAGAAACAATCCCATTTGCCATCACATCAGAAAGAATAAAATACCTAGGAATAAACCTATGTAGTGGGGCAAAAGAATTGTACTCTGAAAACTACAAGATGCTGATGAAAATAATTGAGGATGACACAGACAGATGGAAAGATATACCATGTTCTTGCATTGGAAGGATCCATATTGTCAAAATGACTATACTATCCAAGGCAATCTACAGATTCAATGAAATCCCTATCAACTTACCAATGCCATTTTTCACAGAACTGGAACAAAAAATCTTAAAATTTGTATGAGACACAGAGGACCCTGAATAGCCAAAGCAGTCTTGAGAAAGAAAAAGAGAGCTGGAGGAATCAGGCTCCCTGACTTCAGCCTACACTAGAAAGCTACAGTCATCCAAACAGTATAGTACTCACAGAAAAACAGAAATATAGATCAATGAAACAGGATAGAAAGCCCAGAAATAAATCCACACACCTCTGATCAATTAATCTATGACAAAGGACGCAAGACTATACAATAGATGAGAAAAGACAGTCTCTTCAATAAATGATGCTGAGAAAACTGGACCGCTACATGTAAAAAAATGAAATTAAAACATTCTTTAACACTATACAAAAAAATAAACTCAAAATGGATTAAAGTGCTAAATGTAAGACCAGATATTACAAAACTCTTAGAGCAAAATATAGGCAGAATACTTTTTGACATAAATTGCAGCAATATTGTTTTTTAATCTGTCTCCTAGAGTAATGAAAATAAAAACAAACAAATGGGACCTAGTTAAACTCAAATGCTTTTGCACAGCAAAGGAAACCATAAACAAAACAAAAAGACAACCCACAGAGTGGGAGAAAATATTTGCAAACGATGTGACCAACAGGGATTAATCTCCAAAGTTTACAAACAGCTCACGTGGCTCAATATTAAAAACAAACCACCCAACTGAAAAATGGGCAGAAGACCTAAACAGACATTTCTCCAAAGAAGACATACAGCTGGCCAAGAAGCACATGAAAAGCTGCTCAACATCACTAATTATTAGAGAAATGCAAATCAAAACTACAATGAGGTATCACCTCACACCAGTTAGAATGGGCATCATCAGAAAATCTACAAACAACAAATGCTGGAGGGGGTGTGGAGAAAAGGGAACCCTCTTCCACTGTGTGTGGGAATGTAAATTGATACAGCCACTATGGAGAACAGTATGGAGGTTCCTTGAGAAACTAAAAATGGAACTACCATATGATCTAGCAATCCCACTCCTGGGCATATATCTGAAGAAAAACATAATTTGAAAATATACATGCACCCCAATGCTCAATTCAGCACTATTTACAATAGCCAAGACATGGAAGCAACCTAAATGTCCATCGACAGATGAATGAATAAAGAAGGTGTAGTACATACATACAGTGGAATATTCCTCAGCCATTTAAAAGAATGAAATAATGCCATTTGGAGCAACATGGAGGCATCTGGAGATTATCATACTAAGTGAAGTCAGTCATACAGAGAAAGATAAATATCATATGATATTACATTTAAAAGAATGAAATAATGCCATTTGGAGCAACATGGAGGCATCTGGAGATCATCATACTAAGTGAAGTCAGTCAGACAGAAAAGATAAATATCATACGATATTGCTTATATGCAGAATCTTAAAAAAATGATACAGATGAACTTATTTACAAAACAGACTCATAGACTTAGAGAACAAACTTATGGTTAGTGGGTAAGCGTTAGGGGGAGGGATAGATTGGGAGTTTGGGTTTGACATGTACACACTGCTATATTTAAAATAGATAACCAACAAGGACCTACTGTATAGCACAGGGAAATCTGCTAAATACTCTGTAATAACCTAAATAGGAAAAGAATTTGAAAAAGAATATATACATGTATATGTATAACAATCACTTTGCTGTATGCCTGAATCTAATACAACGTTGTTAATGAACTATAGTCCAATATAAAATAAAAATCTTTAACAGACTCATAGACTTAGAGAACAAACTTATGGTTAGTGGGTAAGCGTTAGGGGGAGGGATAGATTGGGAGTTTGGGTTTGACATGTACACACTGCTATATTTAAAATAGATAACCAACAAGGACCTACTGTATAGCACAGGGAAATCTGCTAAATACTCTGTAATAACCTAAATAGGAAAAGAATTTGAAAAAGAATATATACATGTATATGTATAACTGAATCACTTTGCTGTATGCCTGAATCTAGTACAACGTTGTTAATGAACTACAGTCCAATATAAAATAAAAATCTCTTAATCCGATACATGCTATATTTCATGTCTCTTTATTGAAATAAAAAGAATGGAGTTGATTTCAATACTACTCTCAAAAACATTTTAAATATCCAATGGTTGCATTTTTATGAATGAAACTTATAAATTGATTAACTGAAACCAAGTAATTGATCACACTACAAAATACTAGAACAGAGGAATTTGGTTTTCTGTGGTGTCTTGACTATTTTGTTTAACGGTCAGGATGGGCTTAAATGAGAGAGCTTGGGGTCCTTCGATAGGATAAAAACCCCCTGAAGGTGATCAAAGGTGATTACTTATTACCTGTAAGGGAAAGAGAAACACCAGTGTGTGTTTCTTCTAGCTGCTTATTATTTCCGTGCCTGTTTTCCCATGTATAAAATGGTAATCATAATAGTATCTACCTAGTTCATACTGGTACTGTAAAGAATACATAAGTTAAAAGTACTTAAAAGTCTTCCAGACACAAAAGGTTAAGCATAGTCAGAAGAGAGTTGCCAGGCAAAAAAAAAAAGTGCTGTCTCTGTATGACTTCATATGGTTTTTAGAATAAGCGCCTTCTCTTTACTTGCACTCTTTACTCTCCTTCACTTTACCTGTCTTCCCTTCTCTTCTGTCTCTTCTTTCTTCTCCTCTTGTGCTCTGGCCCTTCTGTAGCTATGACCATTTTATTTTTCTCTCTCACTCTCTTACTTTCTGACTCTGAATTTCATACTTTCTCTCTGAATTCCCATCCACCTGTTCTCTTCTCTCAATCTCTTTCAGTTTGTGTCTCTTCCTTTTGGATATTCAAAGATTTTTAAAAATAAAAATTCTTCTTGACCATCAGTGAATCTGATGGTCACTAGAGGGGTAGACCTTGAAGTATGAATGTCGACAGAAGAGGGTCCTCCAGAGAGATGCCCTCAGTGTTGTAAGGGGGGGCCTCTTCTGTTGTGGGTAAAGGGGTCACAGTGAAGCCACCAGGGCTGCCCCAAGAGAAAAAGCATTGATTTCATAGGTTCCTATGACACAGGGCACCTGTGCATTCAGTAAATACCTTTATCCTGACTGTATGGGGTGCTGGTTATAGGTCCAGTACCAGCTATGTTCATCACTGATCTACTCATCACGCTATGGCAAGGAGCCAAAATACAAATGAGTTTGTATCTTTCTCGATTGAGCATCCCAAAGCTGAACTGAAAGCTTTAGGCAGGTTGGGATCCAATTGCTTTATTGTGTCCCACTTTTCTTTTCTCCTTAAAATACATCACGGTTTCTTTTTTTTAACCAAATAAGTTTGAATCTTACATATCATTGGCTAAAATTTGTTAAAAATATACTCTGTGCATCAGGCTCTATAACAAGCACTTTAAAGATACCATCATATGTGATCTCGCCACAGTTCTAAGAGGTATTATTTTTATTTTACACATAAAGAAACTGACACTCAGAGGATTTATGTAATTTGCCCAACTTTATACAGGAAAAAAGTGTCACAGTACGGATTTAAACCCAAGCAGTCTGCTTCCAGAGCTCAGATTCTTAATCATTATAGATGGATAGAGGGAACAAAGTTTGTGTGGCCGCAGTTACTTGCTTCCCTGCAAGAGGTACAGAGTTGGATCTTCAATAGGATTTCTATTTAGTTAGAAAATGTAGAGATATTGAGTAGATCTATGCTGTGAACTTTGAAAGGCACAATCATTTGTGCATGTATCTTTCTTATTTGTACAAAACATTAATTCAACTAGATTCTTTCTTTTAATCTTTGTTTTCTTATCTAAATTGACCTGAGCATATGTACTTAGTTTTTGTCAGAATGTGTATACAAATAGCACTTAAAAAGCAATCGATCGATGAGAGCTCCCATTATATTCTGAGCTGTATTAATTTTTAATGTACCAAATGCAGGCAAGTTCCTGGACACTGCTGAATCATCTCACATCCTGTGGTTCATCGTCAGGATGTCATGATCTTACCAGACAGTAAACCAATTCTCTGCAGAATGACCACCTTGGAGGGCCAATGTAAGCCATGACTAATGACGTCATTATAGAAAAGGCAAGTGTTATTTTAGGATAGGAAAGCCCTTTTCTCTTCCGTGTTTGTTTTGGGCTTTGATTTTAAGTGTTCTGTTTATTTTCAAGCACAGAGTAGCACAGTTTTATTCATGTGTTATCTGAACATTGAATAGATTGTAAGATCAAAAAGACCTCTGGTCATGTAAGAAATATCCTTGGAGGGAAACAGAAAATGGGAATCACTCCCAACATTTCTAAATTATAGACAAGAGTCAAGTACCTATACACTTTTTACTGTCAGGTTTGTATGTTTCATTTCCTCGCCAACCCTCCTGAGGAAATCAGTGGCACTGACAATGGAAAATTCTGTTTTATCTGTTTTACATATGTGAAAGCAATCTATTTGAATAGAAGAGATATTGGGAAACGGGGCTCTATTTTAGAATAGACTTGGATTTACAGACGTTTTATCGCCCTTCAGAGGCTGTGAGTCCTTTAATTTTTTGGTAAAACTGGAGTCACCGTAGAGATACAACACAAAAAAATTGACAGAAAATTAACAGTAGCTCACATTTTGGAAAACTATACATTAAAATACCTTTTTATATCTGACTTCGAATGTGTATTTCACCTCACTGTAAAATGTTATAAAATTTTGTAATAAGTAGTCAATAATTAATAAGGCAGAAACCTGTAAAAATGTGAATTACAATGAAGTGTTACATAGAAATATAATGCTAAAAACTAGATACGAATTTGTAAACCAAAAGTGAGGTGGATTGGAGATCAAAAAAGTAGAAATTTTAACAATTCACTATACCACAAGAAAATTATATTATTTTGGGGTACATCATGACTACCAATTTGTCCCAATATTTTTCTGTCTCTCTCCCTCCTCATTCCTTCCCTCTGCCACACTCCCTCTCTCTCTCTCTCATTCCATCTCTCTCAATGAGAACATTTATAGATCATGAATGTTTGAAAGTACTCATTATGAGAAAAGGAAGAGAGAGCCAGATTTTAAAGGGGTGGCTTTCTTTTTCCTAGGCTTAATTCTTCATTATTCAATTAGCTGTGCTTGCAAAATTGAATGAGAAAACAGTTTTACCTGAAACTAATTAATTGCACGTCCTTTAATTTGAATGTTCAAATCATCTAATTCAACAATTATCATACGCATGTAAAAAGGGAGCTTTAGAAAAGATGTCTTTGAAAACCTACTTCAGTCTTTTCTGTTCATTTCTGATCCTGGCACAAAGAGAAAATACTATTAATTGAGCCATTTTTGTGACACAAAATAGCTTCCTTTATGACAGAAAGACTAACATTGTGTTTGTAAAAGCTACAAGGCTTTTAGAAAATTAGTCATTATATAAAGAAGAGTCATTAGTTGTATTTCATTTATGACATAAGTAAAATATTCTATGGTTGATATTAAATGTAATCTTACTGGATCCTTGTGAGTCTAGAATTAATATTTAAAATATTTGTATTTCTGTTTACTCCTTCTTGTTATATACCAAGTATATTATCTGATTTGAAATAATACATAAAATTTCAGAGGCACATTGTAATATTTATAACCCTTCAAACCATTCGACTGGATGTGTTTTTATCTTGAATGTGTGAAATGTCTTCCTCGTTACCTAATAGTAATTGGTATCTCTTAGCATTGAAACAACAAATTTAACAGCCAATAGATGGCACTGGAAGTATTCAGAACATACTCTTTATCTTTTCCATTCCACTGAATATGATTATTTCTGAAAGTAAATGACAGTTTTTAAATTTAAAGTAAAAACATAGGCATATTCAGAACGTCCATGGTGAAGAAACTCAAATATTTAGTTGTTGTATTCCTGTTGAAAATTTTAGCACCCTAACAATATGAAACAATGCCTCTTTCTCTACCATGTGGTAACTTATCAGTGTGTCATTCAAAGATATTTTACCACCACCCGCTAGGATTTCTGGGGAAGTCTGTATGCTCATTCGGTATGTGTGATATCTGCAGAGATTTCATTTTTGGTACTGTGTTACTGCTTATTTTGACCCTGGTAGGGTGAGGATTACTGAGAAATGTAATTAAGTCTTTTCATTACTGGTCCTCACCTGGATCTTTCTAAAGCCAACTTCACAAATAACCTTTTCATTCTCTGTAGTAAACAAGCCCACAAAATATTCAATGAATCACGCATTGTAAAAGAGAAAGTGCGTGACAGCACTTCAGCACAGACTGCAGTGAACAGAGTAATCCATTTATAGGATGGGACTAATTTCCCTCTAAAATTGGCTAACAACGGGCTTGGTTATGTAAATTTGGTACAAAAAGATCCCATGTGGAGTTCAACAAAAATGCCACATACATAGGAAGCCAAACTAGCACTATATCTGTTTTGTTAAGTGAGATCCAGTGTCTATGCCCTAATCTTTGCCTTTTTTTTTTTCCAGTTACATCAAGTGTCTCACAAAGCCAGGTGATATTTTCAGGGAAGTGTTATCAGCATGATGCAGCACCAAACATTACAGCTATTCCATCTTCATATCATATCCCACCACTTTTTCAAAGCTCTGTCTTAGGGACTTCCTGGTGGCTCAGTGGTTGAGAATCCGCCTGCCAATGCAGGGGACACGGGTTCGATCCCTGGTCCGGGAAGATCCCACATGCCGTGGAACAACTAAGCCCATGTGCCAAAACTACTGAGCCTGCGCTCTAGAGCCTGTGAGCCACAACTGCTGAGCCCGTGCACCACAACTACTGAAGCCTGAGTGCCTAGAGCCCCTGCTCCGCAACAAGAAAAGCCACCGCAATGAGAAGCCCGTGCACCACAACGAAGAGTAGCCCCCACTTGCCGCAACTAGAGAAAACCCACGCGCAGCCACAAAGACCCAACACAGCCAAAAATAAATAAATAAATAAATAAATAGATGAATTTATTAAAAAATAAATTAAAAAATATATATGGCATTAATTTCCAAAATGTTTAAAAAAAAAAAAGCTGTCTTAAAACTACTGAAGAGGGCTTCCCTGGTGGCGCAGTGGTTGAGAGTCCGCCCGCCGATGCAGGCGACACGGGTTCGTGCCCCAGTCCGGGAAGATCCCACATGCCGCAGAGTGGCTGGGCCCGTGAGCCATGGCCGCTGAGCCTGCGCGTCCGGAGCCTGTGCTCCGCAATGGGAGAGGCCACAACAGTGAGAGGCCTGTGTACCGCAAAAAAAAAAAAACCCACAAACTATTGAAGAAGCTCTTGCTTTCATCTAAAACAAACATAAATCATTGCTTTATGAAAATTCATCACCTAGTGAAACTTACACATAGCTAGAGAAAGACCACCTTTCAATCTATTTGCTTATGCATAATAAAACATTTGTTGTTAACGTGCTGATATTCTGTTAATACTAATACTGTTTCTTTTATGTGAGACATCACCATGAAATAAATGGATACATATATTTATATTGATATGCATATTTCATGATCATTACGTATTTCATGTATGTACATATGAAGTAAGGCAATGTGTCTGGAGGGCCTAATACAGCACCTGGTTATTTTTAGAGTACCTACTAAAATAGGTTGCAGGACAATCAGCTGAAATAATGTGTTGCCTATTCAAATACTAAATATATATTTTTAGCAATAATGTTTGTACACCTCCCTTCACTTTACTAAAACCATTCATCTTTAATATCAGGCTTTAAGAAATTCTCTAGATATTATTTCTCATAGGAATATTTAGTGCCTTAGAAATCCTTGCATTAATGTGATCATATTCCCCTAACTTCTTATAACCACACTAGCTTTACGTATTATACAACGAGTAGGAGAATTTTTTAATTCTTCCCAAGAAGATTAGATACATTTTCATGAGCTCTGTGACACGTGCAGCTGAACTAAGGCAATTCTTTAACGTGCCTAAGGATGTTTGAAGTTCATATATAAAGCGGGGGACACATAAAGGAAGTGTCCACAAGTGACACTCAGAGACTTCTGGAATTCTATAAGAGGAAATTCGTATAGAATACTGCACTGTGGCCTGCAGATACTTTAATCTTTTAATAATACAACAGTGTGACTTTGAAGCTTGGGCGTCTAGAATGACAACATTCATCTTGATGTCTGCATTTTAGTCTCAATGATATTTCCTTCCTTCTAAAATCATTAGGTTGTCCTTTTAAACAAAGAAACAGATCACAACTACTCTCTTGTTTTTCAAATTAGGTAAAAATTTTAGAGCAGAGAGTGTGGAGCTGTATTAAAGTTTAAGAGTGAATATTCAGCTGTTACACTGCAAGGTTGTAAGATGTTCGTTGCATATGAATGAATGAATGAATAGGTGCACTCTATTATCCACACAACTTTGTGCCAAATTTGGTAACAGGAAGTGACTCAAACTAAGAGGATACAGGAAATTTGACTGGGAATGTTTAATTCAGTTTACAACAACAAAATAAATGTCAAAATAAAGCTACAAGTCGTCTTCATAGCCCAGGAGAAAACATATAAATCAGAGATTCTTCCTGTCTGTGTTTTCATGGACTCAACCTACTGTTTGATGAGCTCTAAGTTTAGTCAGGAAGCCAACAAATTATAGGGGGTGACTTTGGGCAAGTAAGTTACCTAGGCTCTCGAGCCCCCAGCCATCTTATTAGCATAATAATTTTACCTACCTCATAGGGGTGTTTTGAGAATTATATTTTACAATGCATGTACTGAAGTGAAACGGTGCAACTACTGTTGATTAACAGTCTGGCAATATCTAGTAAGTTAAACATAGTTAGACATATGACTCAACAATTCTACTCTTAAGAATTTACCCCAAATAATTGAAAACAGGTGTTCAAATAAAAACTTACATACAAGTGTTCACAGCAGCATTATTCACAATAGTCCAAAGAATGGGAACAAGCCAATGTCCATCAACCAATGAGTAAGTAAACAAAATGTGGCACATACATACAAAGGAATATTGTTCAGGCATAAAAAGAACTGGGGTATTAATACCTACTATCACATAGATAAGCCCTGAAAACTTGCTAAGTGAAAGAAACCAGGTCACATATTACATGATCTCATATAGGGGAAATATCCATCATAGGTAAATCCATAGAGACAGAAAGCAGATTAGCAGTTTGCAGGGGCTGGGAGGAGAGAGGAATAAGGAGTAGCAGCTCATGGGCATGGAGTTTCCATGTGAGGTAATGAAAAGGTTCAGGAACTAGATAATCATGGTTGTTTCACAACATTTTGAATGTATTTAGTGCCACTGAGTTGCACATTTTAATTTTAAGTTATGTGCATTTTACAATGATTAAAAAATAAAAATAGAACCCCAAAAATGTATATGTTAAAAGTTCTGAGCTCTCAACATTGACCAACGGACACAGTTTTGAGCTTGCCGTGGTTCTTTGTGATGTGCTGCATGTGTGGAGACTAAGGTTCATTCAAGGGAATATTGATAAAAGACTCTAGCCTGGTGAAACCACAATGATGCTATAGCTTTGAGTCTTAATTTTACAGCAACTAATTAGCCAAAGCTGCATTGTGAAGAGTTCTCTGTCTAGTCTGGTAGAGTTTTGTAGTCGTTGATAATATTTCTAATAATAATAGGTATACTGTGACAGAAAAGACATTTTTTCCATTATGGTTGCTCACATGAAAAGTGCTCTTTAAGGATCATGCACAGGATCCACTTAGGTTAGAATTAAAGGTAACAAAGAGATAATTTAACCCAACTACTTAAATTTTTGGATGAGAAAACCATGACCCAGAATAGTCAAATAACTTACCTAAGATTACTGATGGGGATATGTGACATTTTGATGCTACCTAGCACTTTTTTTTTTTGCGGTACGTGGGCCTCTCACTGTTGTGGCCTCTCCCGTTGCGGAGCACAGGCTCCGGACGTGCAGGCTCAGCAGCCATGGCCCACAGACCCAGCCGCTCCACGGCATGTGGGATCTCCCCGGACTGGGGCACGAACCCGTGTCCCCTGCATCGGCAGGCAGACCCTCAACCACTGTGCCACCAGGGAAGCCCCCAACACTCTTTATATATGTATTTTTATATTAAGTTAATTTCAGTAGATTACGGTAAGAAATACCTATGCTGATTAGGAAAATCTCAAGTATATTGTGTTAGATTGTTTATGTGAGTCTACGCATGCACAAGTATGCATGTATTCAGTGCCTGTAATGCAGTGAGGGAGGAAAGGAGGTGTGGAAAGAGGTATGAATAAGACACAATTCCTGCCCTCAAAACACTTTTTTTTGCCTTAGAAACAGTTAAATAAAGAAAACTTATTTTGATTTCTGTATAAGCAGCTTTGATTAATATTTGCTTAAACACTAAAATGGAGAAAGTGTCATCATATGAAAAATTCACTTGCCTTCTCCGCAACTTAGCAGTTCTTTTATCCATACCTAATTGACTTCCTACTAAATTTCCCACCAAACTAATTTCAAATTCCCTCTAATCTTCTCAAACGGTCTGATCATCCCGTTTTTCTTTCCTACAAGCAGACAACCCTGCATTGACTTTATTGAGATTAAGGTCGTCAGATAAGAGCTCCCTGAACTATCTTTCCCTTGTGCCAAAAATATCTCTGAATTATTACCCATGTGTTTCTATAGTTCTTTTTCCCTAAGAAGCGTCCTTTCTGAACTAAGTTTTCTCTGCAAATAACATTCCTGTGCTGTTATTCTACATTTCCTCCTCCCAATCCGTACGTGATTTCTCTGCCTTCCTCTGCCCTGCTCCGAGTTACTGAAGACTAGCCTCTTCAGACTAACTCACTCAGCCACTCACACGCTCTGATTTTCAGTTCGGTTTGGCAAATGGCAAGCAGTGAAAGGAAATTAGAGAGTGGGAGGAAGAAGATACCAGGAGATTTATTCCCCTACACCTGTCTTTTGCTTAGCTCCTATGGGTAACCCTCTTCCTTTGCTTCAGCTCTCACTTGGACTTGGCTAAACCATTCATCCCCCAAACCCCGTACCCCCTCAGGCCAAGAGGTTGTAAAGACTTCCTGCTTTACAAGTCCCTGGGTGCTTCACCAATCCTTCTGTTCCTTTAATCCTGTTCACATCTCTGTAGATGCTGCATCCCTTTCAAGTAAACCCTTTTGAACATGGCATTTGAATCTGGGTGGCACCCTGAATGTGAATGATCCAAGCTTCTTTCATCTTCTTTAGGTCCAAGCTGCAACGCTCTTTCTCTTTTTACCTTGCTCAGTTTTACATTTTTTGCTTTCATTGACTAGTGGATATGTTCAAATATTATCACTATTGGGACCCTCTCCCTCATCCTTCTAACTCTTTCAACCCTATCTTCAAAGAGTTGTCTGGAAACATCAAACTGTGGTATCTGCTTATCCAACTGTTTTAATATAATTACATCTTATTTTTTACTAATAAGAAAGATAAGAAAACATAAATGCTCAGTTTAACAAACTGATGGAGGACAAACACTCTGTAACCCCCACTGAGATCTAGACATGGAACACAGCACGTCCCTACAAGTTTCCTGTTACAGACACCTTCCTGATAATATCCCCCTTCCTACTTCCTCCATTAATAACTATCCTGAATTTTATAGTATTTACTTCCCTTCCTTACTTTAGAGTTTTACTACCTAAATGTATGTCAGAAAGAAAAGGTTAACTTTGTTGATTTTGAATTTTATATAAATGAAATCATACAGTACTTTTCTTAACTATTAATTTCTTTCCCTTAACATTGTTTTTAAGATTCATAAATGTTTTTGTATGCATCTGCAGTTTATTTTCACTGCTGTTTAGCACTTAATTATATGAATGTAATTTATTTTACAGTTGCTGGACATTTTGGTCGTTTGTAGCTTTGAACTATGAATCTTCTAGTACACGTACCCCAGTGAACATATGCAAGCATTTCTACGGGTGCCCATGAATTAGGCTGTGTCATATTATGTCTGCCTTTCAGATCCACTAAATATGGCCAATTGTTTTCCAGAGTGATCTTAACAGTTTACATTTCCACCAGCAAATTGTGAAAATCCCTGTTGATCTATATGCTTGTCAACACTTGCTATTATCACACTATTGAATTTTTGCCATTCTTCTCATCAGTGAGTTATATCTGATTGTGATTTTAGTTTGCATTTACTTCTATGTTTACTAGTAAGATTGAGCATTTTTTGAAGTGCTTTTTAAGAATTTTGCACAGTTTTCCTCTTTTTGCCTTTTTCCTATTGTATTTTAAGAATTTTTAATATATTCTGAATATGAGATTTCACTGATTACATTGATTAAAGTTATCTAACTTTTTCCTATTTGTAGGTTGCACAGTGGAAAGTATTTAAAATTGGTAGTCCCCATCCAACTTCCTACTTCTATTTCTTCTGGGTAGATTATGGATACTATTTTTATATCCTTTACTCTTTAAGTAACATCCTTTGGTGAACATGAGTTCTTAATTTTAATGTAGTCCATTTATCAGTCTTTCTATTTTGCCTTTTTTTTTTTTTTTGCGGTACACGGACCTCTCACTGTTGTGGCCTCTCCCGTTGCGGAGCACAGGCTCCGGATGCACAAGCTCAGCAGCTGTGGCTCATGGACCCAGCCGCTCCGCGGCATGTGGGATCTTCCCGGACGGGGGCACGAACCCTTGTCCCCTGCATCAGCAGGCGGACCCTCAACCACTGTGCCACCAGGGAAGCCCTTGCCTAATTCTTTTTGTATCTTGCTTAATAAATCACTCTCTATGCCCAAACTCCTAAAGGTTATATTGAAAGACTACCAATATTTACCAATATATTGAGAGTTGTCCCTTGGTATTGGCAGGGGCTTGGTTCCAGGACCCCACAAGGATACCAGTATCCACAGATGCTCAAGTCCCTTATATAAAATGGCTTAGTACCCTCAGCCGGTGCTTTTCACGTTTAGGTCCGTAATTCACCTGGAATTGTGTGTGTGTGTGTTTGCACATATGTGTATTAGGTGATATAAGGGTTCATTTAATTTTGTGTTTTATTTATGGATAACTAGTTTTTGCAACAATATTTTTTGCAAAGATCTCTATGTACCTCAAAGTTTTACAAAACTAGCATTACTAAAAATCAAATGTCCATATTTGTGTGGTCTGTTTCTGAGCTTCTATTCTGTTTCATTCATATCCTTGTCCTTTCACTTGTTCTCAATTACTGTATATTTATAATTAGTATTGATATTTGTAGAGCAAGTCCTGTAACCTTGACCTTTTTCTTCAAGTTGTTTTAGACAATTTGGCCCTTTGTATTTCCACACAAATTTAGAACTTCCTTTCAAGTTCCTAAAAAAAAGTATTTGGTATGTTGATTATAATTGCAATAAATCCAATAAATCTATATATAAATTTGGAGACAGCTGATACAATTCTAATTTTCAATTGTTCAACTCATGAACATGAAAATATGAAACACTTTGTGAATTTGTATATTAGCCTTGCACCGTGTCATGCTAGTCCCTCTATTGTAATATAGACTATTATGAAATGAAATTGGAGAGTCAGCATAGAGGGGTTAGAAGAATAGGAGGTTGTAGTCAAAAAATATAGTCTACTTTGGTCAACCATAAATAGCATTAGTTAAAAAAATATTAAACTAAAACTATAAAAATTACATAGTGAATCATTTAATTTTTCAATATATTACAAAATACCTTTTTGGATGCAGTGTTCTAAAATAAGCATAACCTGTGTAAACATAACAGTACTAGTGTTTATGCTTCAAGTGATTTGTTCTTTCTAAAAAATATAAAACAAAAATCAAAACTCCAACTCCTCTGAACACACCAATAAAAAGACTAATAATAAACAGCTGATTTGATTTCACTTCACAGGAACTCTCCTCTAAACATTCTGATCCCAGGTAAGATTAACATATAATTCATGCAGTGCAGTTCCTAGAATGATGATCTAAAAGATAGACATGCTGATGAAATGTGTACCACCATAACAGCCTACAGCCTTCTCAGAAGCATCCCATTTATAGTGTAAATTTAGTACACCTTCAGAAAAGCCCTGAAGAGTTATAGAGAAAGATGGACATCCTAAGTTGCAACAGTGCAAAAAGAAAAAAAACCAGAGAAGGGAAGGATATAAAAATAGTATCCATAATCTACCCAGGAGAGACACAAGTAGGAAGTTGGATGAAGGCCATCAATTTAAAATCCTTTCCACTGCACAAGTAGAAAAATCTTAGAGCCACGTGTCTTAAAGCACATAACTAAAACCTCCCTAGCTATTCCCCAGCTCACCAGCGGTGGGGGAAATAACCTCTGTGAAAATTGTCAAATCAGGAACCAATTTGTGGAAATTAATGCAAATATTTTGGGATTAAAATCTCCAGGAGGAAGCAGGCATGACAAATTTGGTGGTAACAATTTACTGGTGTACATGCTTAATAGCATGGATTTTTCTTCCTGACTGCATTCAGGAAACTGCCTCTGAAGGATATAGTAGCCCTGCCCTTGGTATCTCCTAGGACCTTGCCGTGTAACTGGAAGGAGGAAGTAACTGTAAATGTCCTTCTCACCCACAAGTGCATTAATATCAGACTGCCAGCTGCACTGCTGTCAATCCACTGACAAGGGCATGTTTGAGCCTTATTTAAATATGTAATGGCTTTCTTTGTTACCTATTTCTTAGAGCTTTCAGATTGGTGAGTAGCATGTGACTAAATGTTTGACCCTTGTCTGAGTTATCCAAACATTCCCAGTCCCTTCTGACATTGTTTCTTATTCATCCACTCATTCACCAAATCTCTACTAGGCACCGCCAATGTGCTAGGCACTAAGTTCCATGTAAGGTATGTTGATGAATAAAATAGACGTTCTCCATGATTTTACAGAATTAATAGTTTGGGGATAATTATTCAGTTCCTGTAGCTTTTCTCTTCTCTCATCCTCCCTAGTAGTATGTTCCATAGCACTTATTACCACTTGGCAAAAATACATTTTTCAGTAAATTGTGTTAAATCAAGGCAATCCAAATAAGAGATCATAAAGGGCATTTGGAGCTCAGAAATTAAAGTTGCTGGAAGAAAGTTTAAGTTACTTTTCTGGAGCTAGTGTTTAGCTCCTTCATTCATTTCCTCCCTCCCTCCCTCCCTCCCTCCCTTCCTTCCATCATTCTCCAATGCTTGGAAACTGCTACTGCTGTGACTGCAAGAAAACTCCCAAGGGAATGGCCATCTGCTCTGTATTAGGGATGTTAACGCTGTTCTCCATTAGTATAGAGGACCATGTGCTGACTGCGTGCTCAGAGAGGGAAAACCAAACAGAAGTCAGCATGATTAGGAGTTATTAAGTTACTGTTAGGAGAAGATATTCTCATTATTTTGCTACTTGCCACATGCATCCGATAGCAAGAGTCCAAGTACCTATAATTTATTCTTCCAATGACCCTTAATATGACTTTGGGTTTGTTAATCTTTTAATATTTACTGACTGTATTTTAAAACAAATTCATTTTAGTTAAGCAAGAAACTTTCATGAATACAAAAAAATTGCGAGATAGTGATTTTATCTGTGGAATATGTGAGTTATTTTGTCTTTGGAATGAATTTATTGATATGGTCTTCTGACTGTACTATTATATGTTACACTCAGTTCTAATACATTTTTTAAAATGAAAAATGAGTTAATTGGCTATCCTTTGTAGTTGTCTATCTGAATATATATAAATATAAAATGAGCTAATATCAATTTATATCTATTAAATTATCTGGTTTTGATTAAAAAAATACAGCTTATGCTGCATTGAACCAGATGATACAATCTCCAAATGAAGATGAATTTTTAAAAATAAAGATGTAGGGACTTTCCTGGTGGCACAGTGGTTAAGAATCTGCCTGCCAATGTCGGGGACACAGTTTCGATCCCTGGTCTAGGAAGATCCCACATGCCGCGGAGCAACTAAGCCCGTGCACCACAACTACTGAGCCTGCTCTCTAGAGCCCGCGAGCCACAACTACTGAAGCCCTTGTGCCTAGAGCCCGTGCTCCGCAACAAGAGAAGCCACTACAATGAGAAGCCTACGCACCACGACCAAGACCCAACACAACCAAAAATTTTTTTTAAATTAAAAAAAAGAAAAAGAACGTGAAAAGGTAATAGAAGGCTAAGAAAAATGGTGATCCTACACCCACGGACCTGTCCCTGTGATGTGTGGCCTATCCCTGCATGAACATCTACACCCTGGGTGGTTACAGAGCAAGATTAGACCTGAAGGTGAACCAAGTTCAGGTAAGTTTGGAAAAGAAGAGAGTACTCTCTAAAGAGTTTGAGAATGTAAGGTAGTTTATATTTACTATGTAAAAGCCCCAGACATGCAGAGGAAAGAGTAGGAGTAAAGGGAAACAGAGAAATAGAACAAATTAATTTGTAGATGAGAATTTGTGAAAGATTGAGGAATAAAGCAGCTTATACTTTCACAGAACAAAATGAGTGGGGTGTGAGGCACAGTGGGAATATCTAGTTTCAACTTTTCAAACAGAAGTCTATCTCACATTAGGCCCTCTATAAATATTTATTTCATGAATGAATACTGTCAATTCAATTGTAATGTCAATCCAGACAGTGGAAGGGCAGCCCCTCATGAATGGGATTGGTGCTCTTATAAAAGAGATGCCAGAGAGCTCCCTTATTCCTTCCACCTTGTGAGGACACAGGGAGAACATGACCATCTATGATCCAGGAAGGGGTGTCATCATATACCTAATTTGTTGGCCTTGATCTTGGACTTCCCAGCCTCCAGAACTGTGAGAAATTAATTTTTGTTGCTTATAAACCACCCAGTCTATGGACTGAGACAGTCATTATTGCAAAGAATTAATTTCTATCAAATGCATTGTCCTCTTTTGTGCCTTTTCCTCTTCACCTTGCTGAGTCAGCAGAGAAAAAACGGGGTCGGGGGAACCCCTATTTCTCAAATGAGATTAAATTCCCTAGAGAAGATTCCTTAAATACCTGTTGTTCGCTACGAATAAAAGACTAGGTAGCAAAGGATCTTGGTTTTAGTCTCAGCACCCTCAAATTTATGATTCTAGTCAATCAAACCAAGTAGCCTCTCTGAGCTTCAGTTTGCCCATCTCCAAAATAGGAACAGGACTTCCCTGGTGGCACAGTGGTTAAGAATCCGCCTGCCAATGCAGGGGACACGGGTTCAAGCCCTGGTCCGGGAAGATCCCACATGCTGCAGAGCAAGTTAAGCCTGTGAGCCACAACTACTGAGCCCACATGCCACAACTGCTGAAGCCCACAAGCCTAGAGCCCATGCTCCGCAACAAGAGAAGCCACCGCAATGAGAAGCCTGTGCACTGCAACGAAGAGAAGCCCCCACTCGCCCCAACTAGAGAAAGCCCAAGCACAGCAAGGAAGACCCAACGCAGTCAAAAATTAAAAATAAATAAATAAATTTAGTTAAAAAGAAATAGAATAAAATAGGAACAATTATGACCTTTAGTTATTTGTAGATATTTGAGAGCTTGTCATGAACTGTTAATTTGAATACATAGATGGAAGATGGTACTGTATTTCTTCAATTGATAATATATTTTTCTCAAAGTGGCAATTGAAAAAGTTAACACACCATAGAAAATACCTCCTTGCAATATCACATGGGGTTATTGTAGAGGTGAAAAAATCAGGTTTAGTTTTCCTAAGTGTTGAAATGTAATGTGATTTTACTATGTAGGTGAGCTTTCTGAGAATTAGCTAATACCGCCAAAGTAGTCAAGTTTTCCTTCTATACGCCACCCCTCAAGATCAAGCCATGCTCCTTTCAGAGAGACCATATTTTCCACCAGAGAATTTCTTCCAAACCAAGAGAAGAATACTAGTAATACCATGAATGACAATAAAAAAATAGCTGTGATACTAATAGTCAACAGTTATATAAAACTTTCTGTGTCAAGCACTATTCTTAGCATTTTACAGCATCTTACGATGTTATTTGGGCCACTAGTCAAAAGTCGTGATGAATAATAATAATGATAATAACAAGAGTTAAACAGATAGCATTTATGTGCCAAGCACCTTTCTAAACACTTCAATTTGTTCAAACTTTATAAGAAAGCTTTAACATAAAAACTAGCACTATCTCAACTTTACATGTGAAGAAACTGAGGCACAGAAAGGCTAACTGACTTTCCACTGGGACACAGACAGCAAATGGTAGAGCTAGTATTCTAACCAAAGCTGGACAACTCCAGAGTGTATGCCTTTAGCCATGAATGTGAGAAACCAGTCCCTTAGACCTGGACCCTGGTAGATAGTCAGGAACTGCTCTTGGATCCAGAACACTATTTTACTTTAAGGAAGCTAAATTTTATCTTTTGATAATTTAATTTCTATCATTTTGTTTCCTTTAAATGTAAGTGAATTTTGCATTTAAACTGTCCTAAGTTGGCTGCAATGTTATATTGTACATATATGTCCAGAAATTATTTCATAACATATTTTTAAAACCAAAATTAATATTGAGAAAAGGTACATTTTTATTAGATGATCTTCAAATATGGGTGTCTATGGATTGAATAAATAATTACAAATTTATCATGTGGGAGTCCATACTGTTTTGTACTATAAAGATAAGACCCTGCTCAAAAACACTGAAAGGCCATTCATATATACCTCAACACTCAGATCTCTGATTTACTCTTTAATTAATAACTTAAAATATTTTGTAAATATGAATGGGGTATCCACTCCTCTACTTCAGAGTTGTGAGAAACTACAATTTGAACAAGTCCTTATTCAACTGCTTATAATCTATTAAATAGTAATCACATGGTTCAACCTAATAAAATCATGTGTACTAAAATGTAAATTCCCTATGGGCAGGGTATTTTGTTGTTTTTGCTTTGTTTTCTATTACATACTCAGAAACACCTAAAATAGTGCTTTGACATAGTAAATAATTTTCTTTATTTGTGGAATAAATGTAAATAATGAATTTTTTAGAGACTTTTTTAAGAGCATGGCTTTTTAGAGACTTTTTAAGAGCAGATTTGGGTTTCCAATAAAATTAAGAGGAAGGTACTTTGCCCATATACCCCCAGCCCCAACATATGCATAGACTCCCCCACTCTCAACATCTCCCACTAGAGTTTATATTTGTTTTAATTGATGACCCTACATCACAATCACCTAAAGACCGCAGTTTACATTAGGGTTCACTCTTGCCTTTGTATATTTATGAGTTTGGACAAATATATAATGACATGTATTCATCACGATAGTACCATACAGAATATTTTTACTGCCCTAAAAATCCTTGTGCTCACCTATTCATCTCTCCCTTCCCCAAACCCCTAGGAACCACTGATCTTTTCTACTGTCATCATAGTTTTGCCTTTTCCAGATGTTATACAGTTGTAATCATACAATATGTAACCTTTCCAGATTGACCTCTTTCACTTAGTAATGTATACTTAAGGTTCTTTTATGCCTTTTTCTGGCTTGATAGCTCATTTCTTTCTTAGTCCTGAATAATATTCCAGTGTCTGGATGTGTCACAGTTTATTTATACATTCACCTGCTGAAGGGCATCTTGATTGCTTCTAAGTTTTGGCAATTATCAGTTAAGCTGATGTAGACATTCATATGCAGATTTTAGTGTGAACATAAATTTTCAACTCCTTTGGGTAAATACCAAGGAGCATGATTGCTGGAACATATGGTATGAGTATGTTTCATTTTGTAAGAAACCACCAAAAAGTCTTCCAAAGTGACTGTACCATTTCATGTTCTTGTCAACAATAAATGGAAGTTCCTGTTGCTCCATATCCTCACCAGTATGTGGCAGTGTCAGTGTTCCAGAGTTTGGCCATTCTACTAGGTATGTAGTGGTATTTCATTGTTGTTTTAATTTACATTTCCTTGATGACATATGATGTGGAACACCTTTTAACATGCTTATTTGTCATCTATTTTGGGGCTATTTTTTTTTTTTTTTCCGTACATGGGCCTCTCACTGTTGCGGCCTCTCCCATTGCAGAGCACAGGCTTCGGACGCGGAGGCTCAGCGGCCATGGCTCACGGGCCCAGCCGCTACGCGGCATGTGGGATCTTGCCAGACCGGGGCACGAACCTGTGTCCCCTGCATCGTTAGGTGGACTCTCAACCACTGTGCCACCAGGGAAGCCCAGGGCTATTTTTGAATTAGGTTATCTTCTTATTTTTGAGTTTTAAGAGTTATTTGTATATTTTGGATAACAGTCATTTATCAGATATGTCTTCTGCAAATATTTTCTCCCAGTCTCTGCCTTGTCTTCTAATTCTCTTGGTATTGTCTTTCACACAGTAGTGTTTAGTTTTAATGAAGTCCAGCTCATCAATTATTTCTTCCACGTCTTTCATGTCATGTCTTGTGTTGTATCTAAAAAAAAAAAAATCACTATATCCAAGGTCATCTAGATTTTATCCTATGTTATATTCTAGCAATTTTATAGTTTTATCTTTTACGTTTAGGTCTATGATCCATTTTGAGTTTAATTTTGTGAACGATGTAATGTCTGTGTCTAGAGTCATTTTTTGCAGGTGGATGTCCAGTTGTTCCAGCACCATTTGTTGAAGAGACTGTCTTTGCTCCATTGTTAAAGATCAGTTGACTATATTTATTGGTCTATTTCTTCAATATCTATTCTGTTCCATTAATCTAGTGATCTATTCTTTTTCCAATACCTCACTGTCTTGATTACTATAGATTTAAAGTTAGGGAGCATCAGTCCTCCACCTTTGTTCTTCAATATTGTGTTGGCTACTCTGGGTCTTTTACCTCTCCATGCAAACTTTACAATTAGTTTGTCAATATCTAAAAAAAAATGATTTTGTAGTTTTTTGATCGGGATTTTATTAAATCTATAGATCAAGTTGAGAAAAACTGATGTCTTGACAATATTGAGTCTTCCTATCCATAAACATGGACTATCTCTCCACTTATTTAGTTTTTCTTTGATTTCATTTATCAGTTTTATAGTTTTCCTCATATCGATCTTGTATATATTTTGTTAGATCTATACATAAGTATTTCATTTTGGGGGATGCTATTGTAAATGGTATTATGTTTTTAATTGCAAATTCCACTTGTTTATTGTTAGTATATGGGAAAACAATTGACTTTTGTATATTAACTTTGTATCCTGCAACCTTGCTATAATTGCTTATTAGTTCCAGGAGGTTTTTTCTCAATTCTTTTGAATTTTCTACAGATGATCATGTCACCTGCAAACAAAGACAGCTTTATGTCTTCCTTACCAATCTGTATGCCTTTTATTTTATTTTTTTGCCATATTGCATTAGCAAGGATTTCAAGTACAACATTGAAAAGGAGTGGTGAGAGAGAACATCCTTGTCTTGTACCTGATATTTGTGGGAAAGATTGGAGTTTCACACCATTAAGTTTAATAATAGCTGTAGGTTTCTTGTAGATAGTCTTTACTACGTTGCAAAAGTCTCCCTCTATCAGCTTAGTTTTGAGCACTTGCTATATATCAGCCACTGAGTTCAGCACTTTATGTGTACTGTTTCACTTCAGTCCTATGAATTTTGTAATATTATCTACCTTTTACAGTTACTTAGAGATGTTCAATCACTTTTCAAAAGTGATAGAGCTAGTAAGTTGATCTAATCTGACAAACAATACCTTCTTCACATCACAGCAGTCACTATGTCTGCTCTTACCTCAAAGTTCTTTATTTTCTGCTTTTTTCTGTGTCCTCCCACTAGAATATTAAAAAATATGATGGCAGGGTTTTTTCACCATTTAATCCCCAGTGTCCAAAATAGTGTCTGGTCCATAAATAGTTGCTAAATGAATAAATAAATTAGCAAATTGCATCTGAGTGCAGGTATTCAATTCTGGTGCATAACTCTTAATTATTTTATACTATTTGTGAAACTGAAACATGAAAGAGTCTTACTGAATACCCTCACCCTACGGACCAAAATTGATCAGGTGATAGTGTTTTTTCCTAAGTGTCTATGGCTAAAAGTATGGGGAAAGGTGGATGGGTCCATACTGTGGAGCCACAATCCTGGGTTTGACAATATAGAATTACACCCGATGACTGGTATCACTGATTAAACCAGACTGTAAGAATTGAAACACAGAAGAAAAACCTGAAATTAAAAAAAAAATCTCTGTATATATTTACAAACTAGTTTAAACCAAAGAACAAAGAGACTTTTGCTATTAATCTAAACTTGTTGGCTGCTGTATATCATTATTACTCTTGAGATTGTCCTATTATTTCAAAATTGTGAGCTATATTAAGTTAAAATTAGTAAGGGGATTTGAGTTTCTGTATTTCCCAGCTGGATTTCTTTTAACCTGAATAATTTGTATGTATACACTCAGGGTTTTGATTCTGCAATTTTAATGCCAGTTACAAAACAGTCAGGTTACAGCACTAAGTTAATTAGTAGAAACCACAGAAGTATTCCAACAACAGGGCCTTGGTGGCATTCCAAAGAAATCAAAGGCAAAGGTATAATGTTTGGTTCGATTCAAGCTGTATGGCTATTTAGAGTAAGTTCATTCTATACTACTTGCCTAAGGTCAGTCCAGGAATCTCCCCATTTGTGTTTCCAGGATGATACCTTACCACCATAATTAGCTATGTTCTACTCTGTGTAATTGCTGATACTGTACAGATAAGTTTGTTTAGAGCTGGTTCCAAAGCAAAGAGATTCAAGAAATCATCCTTATTAGTTTTTCAAAGTAATACATGCCCTGAAAGATATATGTGGGAGAAAAAAAGCATTAATAAAACTGGAAAATATAACTCATATTATTATTATTATTACTATTATTATATTTTGGTGGTATGCGGGCCTCTCACTGTTGTGGCCTCTACCGTTGCGGAGCACGGGCTCCAGACGCGCAGGCTCAGCGGCCATGGCTCACGGGCCCAGCCGCTCCGCGGCATGTGGGATCTTCCCGGACCAGGGCACGAACTCGCATCCCCTGCATCGGCAAGCGGACTCCCAACCACTGCGCCACCAGGGAAGCCCATAACTCATATTATTTATGTGTATCCCCAGACAGTTATCCATGGGAAAAGTTTGAAAAACTTAAAATTTATGATATTTAAAGAAAAAAACCCTCAGTTTCTTCACTCAGCAAGCCGAAGAGGACATTTTCATTTCCCACCATAGTAAATGCCAATTACTAAGGACTTATTTGCCAAGAACTTAGTCATATTATTTCTAATCCTCATTACAAACATACAAATGGCAATAATTTGGCCCCTTCTTAACAGGAAACTAATGTATTTGCCTAGAGTCACATTACTAGGTTTGGAAGCCTGCTTTGTGGGACTCCAAGGCATATACTCTAAAATATAGAGTGAATAGCCTGTGATTACTAAAGTATATGGGTTTTTTTCCCTAATAAGGTCTGCTTCTGGGTCACCTGAAAGATCTGCTAACGAGTGTCTTTTGATGATGATAAGCTTCATGTCTAGTCTATCATTTGGGATGTTTTTCTGCAAAGAAACACGTATTCTCTTTTTATACTTGTTAAGCTATATTTTAGTCTATATCTTTCTTTCAATAGTCGCATTAGGAGAGAATGAAGAAATCGAAATCATCTTTCATGAACAAGTAAAATACAACTATATCCAATAGATTGGAGAGGGGAGTGTGGATTATTCTGTTACCAGCAGAGCCAGTTCTTCTATTCACTCAGGATATTCAGTGCATACTATGAACCAGATGCTATGCCAGGAAAGAATATTGATGATTTAACATAAGCTGTCTCATCAAGAGACCCCCATAACCTTATGAAAGTAAAGCTTCATATTTTCAGGTAAAATTGGAGAAATAGCATTCATATCAACGTTTAAATAAGTATCTATTATCTTGCAAAGTACAATGGCCTGGGGTAGTAAAGCTTTCATAGTCTTTGGAGCCAGACAGACCTAAGATCCAATCTATCTGTTACTCTTTCTTTTATAAGGTCAACTGAGATAAATTGTTTAACTGCCCTAGGTCTCCATAATCATAAAACTGAGATCATAGAACTCATTAAATGAGATAGTGTGTGATAAAATCTGGCACGTAATCGATGCTATCATTATTATGACTGAGACACAACCTTAGGCAAATTCTAGTTAAACTTTCAAAATTTTTGGCAAAGAACGTGAGAACCAAAGACTTTCTTGGTGGCGTTTCAAAGTTACAAAATAAGGCCGAGACATCATGGTCTACTGCCCATAACTCCTGATGTCTATTAGTTCAATGCTGAGTATTTTATACTTTAAAAAAACATCTGATGGAGATAGTATGCCTTTAACGAGGGTTAGGTTCTGGTTTCTCCCTCCCTCCTTCCTTCCCTATCCCCCTCTGCCTCCTTCCCCTAACCTTCCTCTCTCCCTCATAGTGTTATTTAGTAAATTGAAAGTTGTATCAGAATATACCAAAGGAATGTGAGTACTAGAGTGATTTTTTTACTTGACAAACAAATGAATGGCTCACAGAGAAGTAGCTGGAATTAGCTTGCCTCAAAAGTTTGTAACTCCTGCCTTTTTAATCTGCCTTCTCGATTTCATATTAACAAGAATACCATTAACAGAGCGGTAATTCACAGGCACACATTATCACTTAGATCTTTCTTCTGCTTCACAACCTGGGAATGGCAGTCAGCTGATGTTAAAGGACTCTGGATCATTTGAAAATATCTATATAACCTTGATCTCTCCTGTCTCAGGGAGATATTATCACTCTATTGGCCCTGAATGAACACTCAGTTTCTGAGACAGCTTGACTCCTAGGGATGTGGGGAGGTCATTGCACTTGGGGAGTCATTCTTTCAGAACTAAATCATCTCATCCTCAGACTTCTTTCTTACTTTCGTCATTTAGGAAGCAGAAACCCTGACACTTCCACAACAGAGTCTATTAGGTGCTGCCATTTCTGTAGATGTCATTAAATACATCCTTTCCTTTTTGGATTTCCTTCTGACAATCCTGACCCATATCATTTTTTCCCTTGTAATTATTCACATCAACAATTCAAACCAGGCTCATCATGCCATAATACATTTTGTTGCAACATGATATGATGAAAAGTGATGTTCCAAAATTCTGAATCAATACACTGCATCCAGACTTGATTGTTAAAATTGAATACTAAGGCTACTTTTTCATCTAAAATGCTAATATAAATGGAGGCTCCAATGAATAGTAATGTTGCCAGGTCAGAAAAATTTTTTCTGTATATAATAATCCTTTTTGATAGTTATTTAGGACAAATATCAAGGTAAAATTAAAACCCATATTTCAGATGTGTGCAAGTCTCTTTATAATCTACTCATTTTAAAAAGGCTATGATAAAGAGACATTAACATATGTTGCTTTATAGTGTTTATGATTATTGGGGGACAATTAAGTTAGTTTTTTAATATACTTCTTAGGAATTTTGGAAAAATACATTCCAATGCTTAAAAGAAAAAAAAATGGAGAGAAGAAAATAGTTCTAAGAAGCCTTATATTTAGATGAATGGCACACCATGGTTACAAAGCAAAGATAATTCATTTTTACACCCATCCTAATACTCACACATCAAGTGATTTGGCACCCCACAGGCCACCCACCTGTAAAATACATTTCTCCATTATATCTGGAAGCTCTGTCCCATTTTATCTGCTACAGAACTATAGAATTATTTCTTATGGAAACTCTTCAGTCTGAGTTCAATAATACACATAGTGTGCAAAAAAGTCATGAAAGAGTAATCACATTGTATTAAGTCAAAAGATAAAAAAATAAGTTCTACCTATTGACATAATAGAATGCTATAATGCAAGTAGCATAGTGAATGGAAAATAGCCTGGATTTTAAAACTCAACTCTGCCACTAAGAGTTTGGTGACCTAGGAAAAATTACCTAACTCCTCTCAATATAATTTTTCTTATTTTTAAAAATGAGAACAAAAAACAATCACTTTTATCCCAACTATATGCTTTTAGATTGTACCATTAAGGAGAGAACATTGTTTCTCAGGACTTGTAGCAGATAAACTGAGGAATTCGGCAACCATTCTTTGACTTTGGCATGCAGGGGTCCCACATCCTCATTCTCTAAATTCAGCCCAGTGTATAAGCAGAGGTTGTAGGGGTCTGGGTAATGTGGCATCAGTTTACATCCTTAGCATGTCATCTGGTTTCCTTATTGTCTTTTTTTTCCATTTTCTTCTCTTATTAGTACCCTCTCTATTCAAAGATTTGTTTTTTAGAAAAGAGAAATACAAAAGTAGTTAAAGGTAGCTTATCTCACTGAGTAGAGACTTCAGTGGTGTACATAACAAAGAATACAGATATATATTATAATATATTATATTACATATAATATATATTATAATATATAATGTATAATATATTTTGTATATAATATATTATATATTGTAATGTTATATTATATATATTACATATTATATAATATTATATTATATAATTAGTCCAGGAAAGTCACTAAAGAAGTAAACTACAACAATGACAAAATGCATAGAAAATTGTGGGGTGATGTCTGATTATAATTGCCACACTATTTTATTTAAAGTGTTCAATTTGCAACAAAAATATGAGACACACAAAATATGGTCCATACATAATATAAAAAGCAGTCAAAGAAACTGTTCATAAAGAAACCCAGACATTAGATTTACTAGACAAATATTTCAAATCAGCCATTTTAGGTATGTTCAAAGAACATACCTTCAAAGAATGAAAATATGTCTAAAGAATTACAGAAAAGTATGAAAATGATGTCTCCAAATGAAGCATATCAATAAATACATAGAGATTATTAAAAAAAGAGAGAACCAAATAGAAATTCTGAATAACAAATAAAGCATTTACTAGAGGCATTCAAAATCAGCTTTGAACTTGCAGAGGAAAGAATAAGGGAATTTGAAGATAGGTCAATTGCAATTGTTCAATCTGAGGAAACAAAAAGTAAAAGAATAAAGAAAATTAACAGGATCTCAGAGACCTATAGGACAACATCAATTGTACCAACATATACAAATTGGGATCCTTAGAAAAAGAGAAAAGGAATGGAAAAAACAATAATTAAATAATGGCCAAAATCTTCGCAAATTTGATGAAAAGTATTAATCTGCACAACCAAGAAGCTCAACAAACTCCAGTAGGATAATTAGGAACATCACTGTCAAATTGTTGAGAACCAAATCCAAAGAGAATCTTAAAAGCAATGAGAGTAAAAGCTAATCATCGTGTACAAGGAAACCTCAATAAGAATAGCAACTGACTTCTCAACAGAAACCATGGAGAATAGAAGGCAGCAGGATGACATATTCTAAGTACTAAAAGAAAAAACAAAAAACTATGAATGAGCAATTCTATATCCAGCAAAACTGTCCTTCAAAAATGGAGATATTAAGACATTCCCAGATAGACAAAAGACCTGCCCTAGAAGAAATACCAAAGGGAGTCCTTGAAAATCAAAGAACAGTAGAGAAAACCTCAAATCTACACAATAATGGCACACAGGACTGGGAGGATATGGAAGTATAAAGGAACAAACTTTTGGTACACTGTTGAAATCAAGCTGGTATTCATCTGAATTAAATTGTTTTAAGATATTAATTGTAATTTCCAGGTAAACTACTGTGATAATAACTCATAAAAATTAGTAAAAGAAACAAGATTTCTGCTTCTAGGAAGATGGAGTAAGCACGTTTTCCTTATTTCTTTCACTAAATACAACCAAGAACTCTGGACATTGTATATAAACAAACATAAGAAGGCCCTGAAAAGTGAAGAGAAGAAGGAAGATCAGCTAGGGACCCTGGGGCCCAAGAACAATATGGTAGTGAGTTCTCTGTTTTCTTTTTGCCCCCTGTATCCCAGACTTGGAGTTGAACATGTCGACAACCTAGAAATACCAATGGGTGCAGATTATAGACAACGATAACAACAGCCTGCTCTCTCTAGCCACAAGAAAGGGAAGCCTAGCAAGATAGGAAACTTATAGACAATAACTGCTTTACTCCAGCCAAACAGAAAAAAACTACAGAAAAATCTATGGCTACATTCCCATCCATATCAGGAAAAGCTGAGTGTGGCACTTAGACTTCCACTCTTGTAAGCCTGTAAGGAGGTGCCCTACCACCCCTGGTGGGATGGTATCAAAGAAGGCCAAGTAAGACGTAAGGACTTTCATTCCCACTGGATGGCAATGAGCCCATCACCAGAGGGGCTAGTGGAGATCGAACTTTTACATCTACTCAGCATTAAAAAAGTGCCCTACCCACTCCCCACTGGAGTGGTGTCAGGAGAGCCTAGTGGGGATAATGTCTTTCACCATCACCCAGTGGTTATAAGGCCACCCCCACCATAGTATCAATGGCAATCACATGGAGAGATCTAACAATAATAATGACACTCCCCTTGAGGGTCAGTGGAGGCTGAGCAGAGAATCTGGACTCTTATCTTTACCTGGCAATAATGAAGCAGCCCCTCTCCTTCCACTGTAGGAGTGGTGTCACAGAAAGGCAGCTAACACAGAAGATTTAAATAAGATTCAGAGTCTCATACATATTATGAACGCATCCTCGTTTAAATAAAAAATTGCTCATGATCAAGGACCAAGAAAATCTCAAACTTAATGAAAAATGATAATCAACTGATGTCAGCACCAAGAAAAAGGAGACGTTAGAATTATCTTCCAAGGATTTTAAAGCAGCCATGATATAAATACTTCAACAGGTAATTGCAAACATGCTTGAAACAAATTAAAAATTAAAATGCCTCAAGAAAAGATTAGAAAGTCCCAGTAAAGAAAGAAAAGGTACAGAGAACCAAGTGGATATTTTATAAGAGAAAAATACAATAACCATAATTTTAAAGACTTATGTGCTCAGTGGCAAAATGGAAGGCCGAGGAGAAAAATCAGGAACTGCAAAATGAACAATAAAAATTACCCAGCCTGAAAAACAGAGAGAAACTAAACTAAACAAAAAAATAAAGAACAGTTAACAGAGCCTCAGAGATATGTTGAGACGATAACAAAAGATCTAACATTTGTATCATTGGAGCTCTGAAAGTAGAGGAGAAAGAGGTCAGGACTAAAAAAGTACTCAAAAAAGTAATGGCTGAAACCATCCCAAATTTGGCGGAAAAAAAAAGCATAAACCTACAGATTCAAGAAGCTGAGCAACCCCCAAAGGATAAGCCTAAAGAACTACATGCTAAGACACATCTTAATCAAACTTCTAAAAACTAAAGATAAATTAAAAACTTTGAAAGCAGCCATTGAAAAATGACACCTTACCTATAGGGAAAAAATAATTAGAATGACAACAGAACTCTTACCAGAAATCATGAAGGCCAGGAAAACGTGGCACTACATCTTCTAAGTCCTGAAAGAAAAGAACTATCAACCTAGAATCCTATGCTAGCAGAAATATACTTCAGAAATGACGGGGGAATCAAGACATTCTCAGATGAAGGAAAGCTAATAGAATTTGTCACCAGCTGACTTACCTTAAATAAATGGTCGAAGGATGTCCTTTTCAATAGAAAGAAAACAATAGAAGAAGAAACTCTAGAAGACTGGGAAGGAAGAGACAACGTAGCAAGGAAAACTATGGGTAAATAAATAGGCTTTCCTGTTGAGTTTTCTAAATTATGTTTGGCATTTGAGGAAACATTATAGTACTATTGTACTTCTAAATATATGTAGAGAAAATATTTAGGATATTATATATATTATAAACATGGGAGGATAAAGAGACATAACGGGGAGGTAAGGTTTCTATAAATCACTTGAACTAATATATACCTAAAGATACCACTAAAAAGCTATATAAAGCCATATGCTCAAAAACACTATAGACAAATGAAAATGGAATTATCTTTTAGAGATATTCAAGTAGTACACAGGAAGGCAGGAAAAAGAAAACAGGGAGATGAAGAAATGGGAAGAACAAATGATAAACACAAACTACAATGGCAGACAAGTTTAACATATTAATACTTATAGTATTTGAAAGAAACACAGAAATTTACTTTTATGTGAAAATTAAGCAACACACTCTTAAATAACTAATTATATAAACTAGATGAAATTGAAGAACATAAACTTTCAAAAGGGACTCATGAAGAAATAGAAAATCTGAGTAGATTGATAATAAGAGATTGAATCAGTAATTTAAAACTTCCCACAAAGAGAAGCCCAGGCCCTGATGGCTTCATGGTGAATTCTACCAAACATTTAAAGGAAACAACACCAATTCTTCACAAACTCTTCCAAAATAGAAGAGCACGAAACACATTTCAACTCATTCTGAGTCCAGTATTACTCTGATACCAGAGTGGACCAAAGCATTACAGAAAACTACAGACCAAATCTAACACCTATTTAAGATAAAAAACACTCAACGCTATGGAATAGAATGGAACTTTCATAACTTGATATAAATTATCTACAAAAAAGCCACAACTAGTATCACACTTAGTGGTGAGAGACTGAATGCTTTCCCCATAAGATCAGGAACAAGACAAGGATTTCTACTCTTATCACTTCTATTTAACATTATACTGGGGCTTCTAACCAGGTCAATGAGTCAAGGAAAAGAAATTAAAGAATACAGATTTGAAATAAAGAAAGTAAACTCTATTTAAAGATTCCATAATCCTGAATGTAGAAAATCATAAGTAATACAAAAAATCTATTAGAGTTAATGAGTTCAAGTTCATAGGACACAAGTTCAATATACAAAAATTCAATTATATTTGTAAACACTAGCATGAATAATCTGAAAATGAAATTAAGAACACAGTTTTATTCACAATAGTACCAAAAAGAGTAAAACACTTTTAATAATCTAACAAAATAAGTGTAAAGCTTTCACACTTAAATTACAAAACAACCCATCGAAACCCCTGCTGTCAGTTTTGCAGACACTGACAAGCTGACCTTAAAATTTATATGGAAATTCAAGCGACCTAGAACAGCCAAGATACTCTTGGAAAGAAGAATAAAGTTGGAGAATTTATATTTTTAGATTTCAAAAATCTTCTACATTACTACAGTAATCAAGACAATATCGTACTGACATAGGATAAACATACAGATCAATGGAACAGAATTGGAAATCAAGAAAAAACCTCACATTTATTGTCAATTATTTTTTGGCAAGGATGCCAAGACAATATACAGGGGAAAGAATAGTCTTTTCAACAAATGTTGCTGAGGCAACTGGATTTTCACGTGCAAAAAATAGAAATCAAGTTGAGCCCCTACTTCACACCAGGTAGGGGAATTAACTCAAAATGTATCACAGAACTAAGTGTAAGAGCTAAAAGTGTAAATCTCTCATAAGAAATCATAAGTATAAATTTTTATGACTTTTGATTAAGTAATGGTTTCTTAAACATGACACCAAAAGCACAAGCAACCATATTAAAAAATAGATAAATTGGATTTCATCATAATTAAAGATTTTCATGCTTCAAAGTATACCATAAAGAAAGTGAAAAGACAATCCAGACAACGGAAGAACATATTTGCAAAACACCTGAAAATGGTCTTATATCTAGAATACATAAAGAACACTTATAGCCCAACAATAAAAAAACAGTTAAAAATGGGCAAATCATTTGAATAGACATTTCTCCAAAGAATATACACAAATGCCTGATAAACACATAAAAAGATGCTCATTAGCTATTAAGGAGCTGTAAATCACAACCAAAGTGAGACTTCACTTCACACCCACTAGGATGACTATAATAAAAAAGACAGACAATAGCAAGTGTTGACAAGTATGTAGAGAAATCAGAACCCTCAGACATTAATCACAGGGATTTAAGATTGTGCAGCCATTGTAAGAAAAAATTTGACTCAAAATATTAAAAACAGAATTACCACATAACCTAGTATTTCCACTCCTAGGTATATACCCAAGAGAGTTGAAAACACATGTCCACACAAAAGCATGTACACAAATGTTCATAGCAGCATTATTCATAATAATCAGAAAGTGGAAACAACCCAAATTGCCCTTCAGCTGATGCCCAGACATACGAAATGTGGTATATCCATACAACATAATATGATCCAGCCATAAAAAGCAATAAGGTATGTGGATGAATCTTGAGAAAAGTATGCCAAGCGAAAGAGCTCAGACACAAATGGCTAATTCATACGAATAGAAAGTAGTTTATTGGGGGGAAGTGACTGCTAATGTGTATCTTTTACGGTTTCTTTTTGAGATGATGAAAATGTTCCAGAATTAGATAGTAGTGATGATTGCACAACTTTGTGAGTATACTTTAAAACTTCGAACTGTACTTTTAAAAGGATGAATTTCATAGTGCGTAAATGGTATCTCAATTAAGCTGTTATTTTTAAAAATGCATAGGCACAAATAACATCCCCCCAGTCATGGATCTTTATAAAACCACTTTACATAGACTTTCTCAGTATAGATCACTCAGGAAATACAGTGGATTAGAAACATGAACACAAATAGAGAGAGCTTTTAATAAAATAAAACAACCATTTCTTTTAAGATGAGATATTAATAAACTACAAGTTCCATCTGTGCTTCCTACTTGTACAATAGTCTTAAATTTATTATTTGGCCAGCAATGCCAATAGAAGTTGACAGCAGCAATATTCTCAATAAACCTATTAGCTAATTCTGCTGAATTTTAGTTAAATATACTCCTTCATATAGCTAGTTTCATTTTCCTACTTTGTAAGTAGTTATAACTCATTAATACTTTTAACAAATATAACTCATATTCCCATCGATCTTTCTTTATGATTCCATTTATTGACACCTCACAATAATTCCATTTTTTTTAAAAGTTATTTTTGGCCGCGTTGGGTCTTTGTTGCTGTGCAGGCTTTCTCTAGTTACAGCTAGCAGGGGCTACTCTTCACTGAGGTGCACGGCCTTCTCATTGAGGTGACTTCTCTTGTTGCAGAGCATGGGCTCTATGCGTGTGGGCTTCAGTAGTTTTGGTGCATAGGCTCAGTAGTTGTGGCGTGGGCTCTAGAGTGCAGGCTCAGTAGTTGTGGCGTGGGCTCTAGAGTGCAGGCTCAGTAGTTGTGGCGTGGGCTCTAGAGTGCAGGCTCAGTAGTTGTGGCGTGGGCTCTAGAGTGCAGGCTCAGTAGTTGTGGCGTGGGCTCTAGAGTGCAGGCTCAGTAGTTGTGGCGTGGGCTCTAGAGTGCAGGCTCAGTAGTTGTGGCGTGGGCTCTAGAGTGCAGGCTCAGTAGTTGTGGCGTGGGCTCTAGAGTGCAGGCTCAGTAGTTGTGGCTCACGGGCCTACTTGCTCTGCGGCATGTGGGATCTTCCCACACCGTGTCCCCTGCATTAGCAAGCAGATTCTCAACCACTGCGCCACCAGGGAAGCCCGGCAGGCGGATTCTTAACCACTGCGCCACCAGGGCAGTCCCTCCATTACTTCTTAAGTCATGCTAGTAACTTACATACAAAATTAACTTTTGTTTATAATGTATTTTATCAGAAGGTTAGCTGTGGTTTATTTAGGAGAAAATTCAAGACACAAGGCCTAAACACTCTATTACTGTAATACTATTCTGTTTCTATTGCTTTTAATTCTACATTAAAATTTAAGTACTCTAACTCTTGGGAGAAAGAACAATTTACTTCATACTACATATCACGTAAGACTGAGAAGTTCAGCTTAAGCCAAAAAAAATTGTATTCTTCTCTTACATAAAAGAAGTCCATGACTGGTATAGTGGCCTCACAATGTATACTTCTAGCTCTCTTCATTCCATTCTTTCATTCAGTCACAATTTTACACACACTTATAATTCTAATAAAAAGCGCAAACCATATTGAAATGATTATCATCCTCCATAAACAGTGAAATAATTGTCCTCATTACATATGCATGAGATGCATATTACTTCTTAAAAATTAATTTTTAAATGAAAATGTATCTACCCAAGTTTAAAAATCAAACATTATTAATATGTTTATTATACTAATAGTAAGAAAAATCCTGATATTAGAAACCGTCTTCTGGCCTGTCCCTCCCCATTTACCAGTTATTACCCGGGGGCAACCACTTTCAAGTCTTTAGCTGTTTCTTCTGGTATTTATATTCATTTATCTAAATAGAAAATTTATACTATTTCTTCTTAATTCAATCATTTTCTCATTATCTATTGCCTTCCCCTTATGGTAGTTAAGAAGATATCTCTCTACTCTACTTCCTCCAATCTCACCTTCCCCATTTCCTCAAAACAGTTGTATCGATTAGGGTTTTTTTTGGTTAAAGTAATAGTGACAGTTCACATTATTAAGACACCTATATCACTCCTTGTGTCTCCCTTCTTGTTCAGTTTTTTGTTTCTGCTATAGTTATTCATTTTCTCATTGGCTTAGTTTTCTATGTAAGCATTACAATTATTCCATGCTGCTGTGAATCTGTCAAATAAGCTATCAATCATTTTCTCCTAATATTCAAACACATCAAATAATCTATCATTTGTATTTACTTCCTGGACCATCCTCCCTTCCTCATGCAGCTTTCTGCTCTGATTGTAGAGTTTTGTTCCCTAGACAGAGAACAGAGGCTTTCCAGGAACTTCCTTTGCTATTGTTCTCTCTAGGATCCTTCTTTTCTGGACCCTTTGCCTTACTTTCTTTTTTATTGAATCCCTCATTTTGCTGAACGAGGAACATCCTCTTGCTTGAGTTGTTGTTGTTGCCATTATTATTACTGGATGCCTAGAAATGACATTTTTATGACATTTTATTTTACCCTTATACTTATTTTTTTTGCCTGGGTATAGAATTCTAGGTTAAAAAAATAGTGTTTGGTCTTTTTTTCTCAGAAGTTTGAGGGCATTCACTTCTAGTATCTAGTTGAGAGTTGTTGGTTAAAAATATGATGAAATTCTGAATCCCATTTTTTTGCTAATTGATGTATCCTTCACTTTGGAAGCTGTAGTGACTTCTCTTTATCCTGGTGTTTGTCTTGGTGGTGTGACTTGCTGATGGTCTTTTTCATTTGTTTTCCTGGGACCATCAAGGAGCCCTTTCAGTTTTCAGAATGATGTACTTTCCTTGATATATTCTACTGATAATTTTGTCCCTTCTTTTTTTCTGTCCTTTTTTCTGGACTTGTACCTACTCTTAGTTAGATATTGGACCTCCTAGATCAGAATAGTCATTTTCTTGTTTTATCTGACCTATTTTCCATCTTTTTGTCCTGTGTTTCCCTTTGAATGATTACCTTGACTTTATCTTCCTTGGTTTCAGTGCCTTACCCTCACACCATCCTGTTTCTGTGCTTGTTCTGAACTGTCCCTAGTCCTGCATAAAGGATATATTAGTCAGTGTTCTCCAGAGAATAGAACCAATAGTGTGTATATTATATGACAGAGGGGTTTATTTTAAAGAATTGGCTCACACAATTGGTTGGGGTAGGGGGGGCGGGGGGGCGGGTTTTAAGCCTGAAATTCGCAGAGCAGGCTGGCTTGAAGGCTGGAAGTTGTAACAGGAGTTGATGTTGTATCTTGAATCTGAAAGCAGTCTGGAAGCAGAAAAACATACCTAGGTCTTGCCTCTTAAGGCCTTCAACTGATTGGGTGGGGCCCACCCACATTATGGCAAGTAATCTGCTTCAGTCAAAGGTTATTAAAACATAACCACAAATCTGATTTTTTTCTATGAGTTTGTTTTTAAAGTATAATTGACCTGCAACACTATGTTAGTTCCTGTTACAAAACATAGTAATTCAGTATTTTTATACATTTCAAAATGATCACCATGCATGTCACCATGCAAAGATATTATATAATTATAGACTATATTCCCCACACTGTACACTTCATACCCGTGACTCATTTATTTTGCAGCTGGAAGTTTATACCTCTTAATTTTCCGCACCTATTTCTCTCCTTCCCTCTCCACCCCCCTTTCTGGCAACCACCTGTTTGTACTCTGAATCTATGGCTCTGTTTCTGTTTTTTTAATGTTTCTTCGTGTGTTTTGTTTTTTATGTTCCATGTATAGGTGAAATGATACAGTATTTGTCTTTCTCTGTTTGGCGTATTTCACTTAACATAATACCCTCTAGATCCATCCACATTGTCACAAATGGCAAGACTTCATTCTTTTTTATGGCTGAGTAATATTCCATTATATAATATACCACATCTTTTTTATCCATTCATCTATTGATAGGCATTTAGGTTGCTTCCATATCTTCGCCACTGTAAATAATGTTGCAATGAACATAGACATGCATATATCTTTTCAGATTAGTGTTTTCATTTTCTTCAGATAAATACCCAGGAGTGGAACTGCTGGATTGTATGCCAAAATATAGTTCTATTTTTAATTTTTTGAGGAATCTCTGTACTGTTTTCCATAGTGGCTGTACCAACTTACATTCCCATCAACAGTGCAGTGGGTTCCCTTTTATCCACATCCTCACCAACATTTGTTTGCTGTCATTTTGATAACAGCCATTCTGACAGGTGTGAGATATCTCACTGTGGTTTTGATTTGCATTTCCCTGATGATTAGTGATGTTGAGCATCTTTTCATGTGCCTGTTTGCCATCTGTATGTCTTCTTTGGAAAAATGTCTGTCTAGAACCTCTGCCCATTTTTTAAATCAGGTTTTCATGTTGAGTTATATGAGCTCTTTGTATATTTTGGATATTATCCCCTTGTCAGTCATATCATTTGCAAATATCTTCTCCCATTCAGTAGACAGACTTTTCATTTTGTTAATAGTTTCCTTTGCTGTGCAAAACCTGTTTAGCTTGATGTAGTCCCTTTGTTTATTTTTGCTTTTGTTTCCCATGACTGAGGAAACAGACCCCCCCCAAAATATTAATAAGACTAATGTAAAACAGCATACTGCCTATGTTTTCTTCTAGAAATTTTATGGTTTCAGGTCTTACATTTAATTAAGTCTTTAATCCATTTTGAATTTATTTTTGTTCATGCTGTCATACATATATATTTTTTAATGATATCTCCAATTGCAATTCAATGTCACAGGTTTTTCCCTCTTCCATATTTGTATCTTCTGTTTTCCACAGTGAGAACCTGGTTCCTAACAACATCAATATCTGTATTCATTTGCTCATACTCCTATGATATTTCTAAAATAGATTCTGAGTTTCTTCACCCATATGTAGACATTCCCTTCCTATGCTGTAAGTCAAACTTCAAAACTAGCATAACTTTTGTCAGGACACTAACAAATGATTTTATCAATTAGTGTGCTTTCAGCTATAAAAAGGAGAAAACCCTGATTCAAGCTGTCTTTAAAGTAACAAAGTTATTTATTTATTTATTTGCTTGACAAATGCTGAGTACCTACCATGCACCAGCTACTGATCTAGGCTTTGGAGATATAACTGTGAACAAAACAATGTCCTTGCTTCACAGTGTTTACATTTTAGTGGGAATGCAGACAATAAGTAAACAAACGAATGAATACAATATTTTATTATGTAACTGGAAGTTCATTGTAGGGTATGTGCTCCAGAGTTGGTATGTGAATTGTCAACTATGCTCCCACTCACCTTGCTCTAATCTGTGATCCTTGGTACCAGCTACATATTCGGGTAGGTAGCAATATGGATGCAAAATTGCCTGATATCTATCCTTTCAGTGAAAAAAGGTAAGCTATTCCTTCTTGTTGCTCTCATTTGTGAGACAGAAAAGTTTTCCCAGATCCCTCAGTTGGCTTTTCTTCACAAGACCAGGGTCACACATCCATTTCTGAACTAATTATTGGTCAGGAAAAAAAGGAATTATTGGCTTAGAAAAATAATCTAAGATGGAATGGATGTTGGTGAGTCAACTGCATTGTCTACTTCAATGGCTTTACACTAATGTATGCATAATAAATAGATTTTAAATGTAAAGGTATTTTTTAGTAAATGGCTTTTTAAAAAAATATATTTTCTCTATTATAGAAGTCCCTGGAGAGAGAGGGGAAAAATGGATTCAGAGGATTTCATCACCCCTCTTTTATTGATAATAAACAAATATTAAATAGCTCTCTTTGAGAATCTTCTTTGTGTCTTATTTTATTACAATCTTCCTGGATAATTTTTCCTTCCAATTTCAATTAATTTGAAAACAATCTAGTCATAAATTTATTATAAGGAGAAGTCATAGCTTCAACTAACTTTTTAAATATATTCCAAGTATTAGAAATTATGTGGAAAGTACATTCACAGAAGGAAGTCATTTAATTTCTGACACATAGACCAAAAGGCAAACTAATTAAATTCAGTTTGATAAACATAAAATGTAGCTGTTTTATAGTAGGAATGGGTACTTTTTCTGTATTTGTTGCTGAGAATACGTGATTTATTTTATATTTATTTATTAGAATCCATGCCAGTTGAAACAGTTGAAAACTTCACTTGTTTTGCTTGAGTCCACTTTGCATTAATATTATGGTTGGTTTCCAGGAAAGATATTTATTGCTAACAACAGTGAGTATTTTTAACTAGCACTACATTGGTTGCATCTAAGTAATGCTTCACTGCTGTGCCGAGAAAACACTGGCAACATTGTTTAAAAGCAAACTAATTTTTAAAAGAGTATCTAGTATAGATATTTAACATTTACTAATGTCATCTTTATTTCTGGATTTAACATTTATAAAGTATGCTAGTAGGCTTAACTCTGAGTAACATACATACTTAAGAGTGTAAGAAGTAAGGTAGAGAATATTTCTGATTTTCACTAATTATTATGTGTCTTTTGAGTACTACAAATGAGTGAGAGCTAGAAATAGAGAGGGTATGAGTGCTAAGGAATTGCATCACATATAGGTTTCCTTTTAAAATCAACACACAAATTGAAAATCAAGATGAGAATACTATTGAGTATGATGTTAGCTGTGGGCTTATCATATACAGCCTTTACTATGTTGAGGTATGTTCCCTCTGTGCCCATTTTCTGGAGAGTTTCTGTCATAAATGAATGTTGAATTTTATCAAAGGCTTTTCTGCATCTATTGAGATGATGCAGAAAAATTTATTCTTCAATTTGTTAATGTGGTGTATCACACTGATTGATTTGTGGATACTGAAAACAGAGAAAAGCTGAAAGCATTTCCTCTAAGATTAGGAACAAGACAAGGATGTCCATTCTCACCACTTTTATTCAACATCGTTCTAGAAGTCCCAGCCACAGCAATCAGAGAAGAAAAATTTTTAAAAAGGAATCCAAATTGGAAAAGAGGAAGTAAAACTGTCACTGTTTCCAGATGGCACGACACTATACATAGAAAATCCTAAAGATGCTACCAGAAAACTATTAGAGCTCATCAATGAATTTGGTAAAAGTTGCACGACACAAAATTAATACACAGAAATATCTTGCATTTGTATACACTAACAACTAAAGAAAGAGAAATTAAAGAAACAATCCCATTACCATCATATCAAAAAGAATAAAATGCCTAGGAATAAACCTACCTAAGGAGGTAAAAGACCTGTACTCAGAAAACTATAAGATGCTAGTGAAAGAAATCAAAGATGACACAAACAGATGGAAAGATATACTGTGTTTTTGTATTGGAAGAATCCATATTGTCAAAATGACTATACTACCAAAAGAAATCTACAGATTCAATGCAATCCTTATCAAATTATCAATGGCATTTTTCAAAGAAATAGAACAAAAATTTTTACAATTTGTACAGAAACACAAAAGACCCTGAATAGCCAAAGCAATCTTGAGAAAGAAAAATGGAGCTGGAGGAATCAGGCTCCCTGACTTCAGACTATACTACAAAGCTACAGTCATCAAAACAGTATGGTACTGGCACAAAAACAGAAATACAGATCAATGGAACAGGATAGAAAGCCCAGAAAAAACCCCATGCATCTACAGTCAATTAATCTATGACAAAGGAAGCAAGGATATACAATGGAGAAAAGACAGTCTCTTCAATAAGTGGTGCTGGGGAAACTGGACAGCTGCATGCTAAAGAATGAAATTAGAACATTCCCTAACACCATACACAAAAATAAACTCAAAATGGATCAAAGACCTAAATGTAAGACTGGACACTATAAAACTCTTAGAGGAAAACATAGGCAGAACACTCTTTGACATAAATCACAGCAATATCTTTTTTGATCCACCTCCTAGATTATGAAAATAAAAACAAAAATAAACAAAATGGGACCTAATCAAACTTAAAAGCTTTTGCACAGCAAAAGAAACCATAAACAAATAAAAAACATAAACATAAAAACCATAAAGAAAGACAACCCACTAAATGAGAGGAAATATATGCAAACAAAGCGACCAACAAGGGATTATCTCCAAAATACACAAACAGCTCATGCAGCTCAATATCAAAAAAAAACACAAAACTCAAAAAACGGGCAGATGATCTAAATAGACATTTCACCAAATAATATATACAGATGGCCAACAGGCACATGAAAAGATTCTCAACATCACTAATTATTAGAGAAATGCAAGTCAAAACTACAATGAGGTATCACCTCACCCTGGTCAGAACGGCCACCATCAAAAAGTCTACAAATAATAAATGCTGGAGAGGGTGTGGAGAAAAAGAAACCCTCCTACATTGTCAGTGAGAATGTAATTTGGTGCAGACAGTATGGAGAACAGTATGGAAGTTCCTTAAAAAAACTAAAAATAGGGCTTCCCTGGTGGTGCAGTAGTTGAGAGTCCACCTGCCAATGCAGGGGACATGGGTTCGTGCCCCGGTCCAGGAAGATCCCACATGCTGCAGAGCGGCTGGGCCCGTGAGCCATGGCCGCTGAGCCTGTGTGTCCGGAGCCTGTGCTCCACAATGGGAGAGGTCACAGCAGTGAGAGGCCCGCGTACCACAAAAAAATAAATAAATAAAATAAAAATAGAGATACCATATGATGCTGCCATCCCACTTCTGGGCATATATCCAGAGAAAAACATAATTCGAAAAGATACATGCACCCTAATGCTCATTGCAGCACTATTTACAATAGCCAAGACATGGAAACACCCTAAATGACCATCAACTGATGAATGGATAAAGAAGATGTGGTATATTTATACAATGAAATATTACTCATCCATAAGAAAAGAATGAAATAAAACCATTTGCAGCAATATGGATAGACCTAGAGATTATCATACTAAGTGAAGTAAGTCAGAGAAGGACAAATGTCATATGATATCACTTATACGTGGAATCTAAAAAAAAAAGAAAAAAGATACAAATGAACTTATATACAAAACAGAAAAACAAAAAACAAAAGTTTTCTTTGGCCAGAGAAAAGAAATGTATGGTTACCAAAGGGGTATGTGGGGGAGGGATAAATTAGGAGTTTGGGATTAACATATACACACTGCTATATATAAAATAGATAACCAACAAGGACATACTGTATGGCACAGGGAACTATACTCAATATTTTGTAATAAGCTATAAGGGAAAAGAATCTGAAAAAAAGGTATATATGTATGTATAACTGAACCACTTTGCTGTATACCTGAAACTAACACAACACTGTAAATCAACTATACTTCAATAAAAGAAAAAAAAGATGAGAATTCTGTAAGTATAAAGCCTTCAATGCCACTAATAATCTGTGTTTTAGCTTTTCACATATTACTTATGAGCTAAGAAGAATAAAATGATATTAATCTTATCAGAAATTTCTACCTAAGTTAGTGCTGTGTTCTACCAAATAGTCATCTTGAAAAGCAATGCTTCTCCTTCAATGATGCTGCTTTTCCATATTATTCCATTTGTAATGCCTCTTTTTAGAATTCTTATGGTATACATGAGAAACTAGTTTAATTGCATTAAAGTCATGTCTTTTTTCCCCACAAATGTTATTTTACAGTTTGATCACCACATAATCACACATCATTTGCTCATGTCTCCATTAGATTTGGATCCAAGTGACATTCAGTCATTCAAAAAATAAGTAGATAAAATCTATCCTCAGTAGAGGAAAGTTCGCTTATCTTGGTAATTATTTTGAAGATAAAATACTCATTTGAATCTCACAATACTGAAAGTTGTGGGGAAGAGACTCATTTTCAAATATTTAAACACTGAACACATAAAAAATCAGTGCCTCAAGTAAATAATGGTATTGCCTGGAATATTAAATATACATATATTATTCTTATGAGCATAAAGGATGCTGATAGGGAGGGTTAAGTGTGGTTTTAGTATTTGAAACAAATACTAAATACATATGACAGGAATTGCAGTTCTCCCAGTTGGTGCCTTATTGGACACTCTCCCACTCTCCCAGCCTTTCTGGGAGCTGAGATTATTTTTTGACGCTTGCTTATATGTGTGGCATGGAGAGTTGAGAGATGTTTTATCTCAGAACTTCTTATTCTGTAACACACTCTTTTGTGTCTCGAGAAGATGGTGTAACAAGATGTGAAGTGGAATTATTTTAGTCTTAGTTTGGTTAAGTCCTGAAGTCAGCATTTCTACTACTTCTCGCAATAAGACTGCCTATGCACGACTTAGAAAGGAGATGCCGGAACACTAGTTCTTGACCCTTGGTTCCTCACTCCTTCAAGGTTTATAGTATAGAGGCTAAAACACCAGAGACTAGAAGATGTGTCCACAGAAAATTACCTATGGGCTATGAGTTCCATCCTACCCTCAGTAGAGGATAGTGGGGGCATTTGAACCTCATTTTAAGCCTAGGAAAAGGTGCTTCAAGAGACCATGTGTCTTCTGGATGTTCAGTGATGTACTTATGGGTATGGGACTCAAATCTGAAAAATCTAAAGCTTTATGGTTCTAGCTGCTCTGAATGCTGAGTAAGGTACTGAAGATGGCCAGCATTCCCAGAGCTTGTTGAGGTAAATGATGCATGACTACTTCCTGTGGAACAAAAGTGGGCCACTCGAGCAAGCAAGCAAACTGGGGCCTCACTTAGATCTTGGCCAAGAGAGCCACGTGGAGGTGTGAGGCGACCCTGCAGAGCACACGGGGAGTGTACTACTGGTGCCTCAGGGCTGAGCAAAACATATAGATGACTATTGGAAACAGATAAATCGATTTTTGAAACAGATACAGTAATTCATTTCACAAGATCTTGAAGAGAAAGATTCCCAGTATTGCAAGGTCTCTGGAGAACCCAAAAATCATCCCACAAGAAAAGTGTCAGTTTCAAACCTCTACCAGACACAGAGGACACTACCACCAGCTCAGGACAATCTCAGTCAGGTGAGAACTTAAGCTGCCATTCACCTCTCCCGTCTCGCAGAGACAGTCAAGTGGTGGGGGAGGGGCACTATAGGCAAGAAAATAATAATGACAAGACCACCAGGCCCTGTTTTCCACTGCAGTTAGCCCACCTGACATAGGCATGTGTTCAAAGTGACCAGAAAAGGCCTTGAACTTCCTCTAGGTTTTATTCAATGAGGAGTGGCCAAAAAAAAAAAAAGAATAGTTGCCTAGAACAGGTTTGAATATGCAGTGGGAAAAAGTTTAAAATACTTTTCTTATTATGTTTGTGAGTCCAACTTATTCTGTATAACTGTTTCAATCGTCTTTTTGTTGATATAATGCCAGAATTATACTTCTTTTACTCAAATCCAAAAGTTATTTTCAAAAGAAGATGATACCCTCTGGGCTGAAATCAATGACAGTGCTAGGCCGCCAAAATAGGAAAAGGAAGAAGATAACTTGCCACATACGCCTACTATATGCCAGGACCTGTGCCCAACAGTTTACATACATTATCTGATCCTCGTGGTGATTTTAGGGGAAAAGTGTCATGGTGCCCATTTTATCATCGAAGAGATCAAGGTTCAGGGAAGTCATATTTTTTTTGGTCAGGTAGCTAATTAGTGCCAGAGGCAGGATTCAATCCAAATCTGTCTAGCCTGCCTTTCTCTTTACATTCTATGAGACAGCATGCAGCCATCCCCCACCCCCCAGTCCTTCCATCTACCCATCCTGTGGAATCCACCTTCCACTCCTCTCCCCTCCCCTTCCACTTGTTCATGAAGCAGCCTATCATGCCAGCCCTTTCCTTGTAGAACTAGGGAGAAGGAAAAATGTAGAAAAGGACATAAATAGTGAAGAAGAAAGCCACAGCAAAACAGCCCTGCCAGCCCCTCTTGGACCCAGTGTCCAGGCACCCTCTCCCCTGATTCTCTATACTCCACACATACTGACTGTTATGAGCAAATCAGGCATAGTCCCATTTTGGATCTTTTGCACTGAGAGCCTTCTCTTCCTCCAAATATATGCAGGGCTAATTCTCTCATTTCCTACTCCTCAACGAGGCAATACCACCTCTTTTAGATCTGTACTAATCATCCTACTTAAAATTGTAATCGGTTCCACACTCTACAGCTCTGATTCCTCTTGCCTAGAGCTGTTGTTTTGTTTTTTCCATAGCCTTTATCACTTTCCAACAGTTGCTTATTCATTATGTTCATTTTTTATGGTCTCTCCCCTTCACTAGAATGTGAAATCCGTGGGGCTGTTAGGAAACCATTGACGAAACCGCCCACCCTGGCCAGGCAGGATAATAACTGCTTGCATGAGTTGTCTCACAACAGGAGGTCCTGATAAGGAACACAGTGCTGCTGCCAAAAACAAACCAGAAGAATTCGGGTGGGGCCAAAAGGAGGGAGGAGGTGCCAGCCCATAATATGTCCTGCCAAAATCCCAGAAACCCTCAGGCTAGAATCCATCTTGACTGAGAGATGTGCGTGCCACCAGGAAGGATCCTGAGTCAGACCAAATATGGGCAGAGGCAAGATGATTGGCCAGAGACAGCCCATAAACTAAATCCATTACCATAAAACCTGAGACTGAGAGCCACATGGCAGAGCAGTTCTCCTGGGTGCCCTTACCCCGCTGCTCTCCTCCCAGGTGCACCTTCCCAATAAAGTCTTTTTCTTTTTTTTTTTTAAAGAAATATACTTTATTTTTTTATTTCCAATAAAGTCTTTTGTTTTGCCAGTATGTCTGTCTCTTCAGACTATTCATTTCCGAGTGTTAGACAAGAGCCCACTCTCAGGCCCTGGAAGGGGTCCCCCTTCTGGTAACAAGGCCACAGATTTTGTCATTACTCTACCCCAACCCTCTAAAAGATTGCCTGGTACACTTGTAGGCGTGTACCATATATTGAGTAAATGAATTACTGAATACTAACTTATAGCCCCTACAGGAATTATCACAACTACTTTGACTTCCTGGCACCTTACTTTTAGTTTTTTGCTCTGTTTCACTTGTTGGGATTCCAGTAATATTCTTGAAAGGGCTCATTCTGAGGTTTCCACTTTATCCTATCAGACCTGTCTAGGTTTCAGCTGTAAAGTCCCTTGATTTTGTTCATCTCAATATTGATTGAGCTCCTGCCCTCATTCCGATAAGTATTTGTCAAAGTCAAGTGACATGAAAAAGATCTTAATTTTCATAACACTTAATACAGTCAACATATTTTAGGTTTTATAAATTATATCCACTGCTTTTGATAGACGTGTAAATGTTAACAAAAAAATACTAGTTTTTATCACAATAAATTTTGATATATGAGTAAATTCTAGTATGTACTAGGTAAGCTCTTTCCAAAATTTTACATTGATTTCTGATTCCACTTTATAATTAAAATATAGGCATGAACAAACATTTACATGTAATATTTGGTAGCTGAATTTGCATAAAACTCAGAAATAAATATGTGCATCTGAGATTGGAATAAAATAAGTTTAACATTGTCTATGGCTGTAAAATTCATAATCTTTGATCCTACAATGAAAGATTTGCAGAGAAAATTATGTATTCAAGACCATTCCCACGTGGATCCATTTAGTGCAACTTCACTTGCAAGAATCTGTAAAAATGCTAATAAACCACATTTCTCACCAGCTTAGGTCTAGCTCTTTATTTGTTTCTGGCTTTGAGATAACTTAAAATAGGCAATATAGTGTCACCATGGGTAATGAATGATGCACGCATGAAATAGTGACCTTAAAACAGCACATTTCTCTTAAAGGAATCAATTTACACATCATTGCTTCTTAAATTTTACGAGCAATTATGTATCATGTCTTTCCTATATAAATGATAGAAAATCTATTTTAATCAACATTAATTTCCATGAAATTGTAAATTTGTTAGTATCCATTAACAAGGATAAAGCAGATATTGGAAATAGTTTTAAGAAAATAAAGAATTTAAGGAAAAATACAGCAAATGTATAGGAAAAATGTACTTTGCTTCCAAAGTTAAATGTTTCGGAAAAAATACAGGAAATCTCAGCAATGTACCTGGGGAAGAACATTATTAGCAATCCTAAAAGATTCTCCAAATGCAGGTATGTTCAGAAGGTACTTTTGTAAATTAGAAGAATCTCCATTACTTGCCAAAACAGAGCATATTATTATATTTCAAGTAACTAGCCACATAGGATTTTTGTTTCCTCCCTTTAAGTACTTTCTTCCAGTTTCAGTCTTACAGAATCAGAGTTTGATGCACTGTTATTAATTGTTTGCTTAACCATAGTAATCCAGTAATTCCTGTTGGCAATGCAGTGAAGGTAAATAAAATGTAGATAGAATTAGATTTACACTCTTGATTTGCTATTCCTTTGCAAATATTCTCAACTTTCTTTGCAAATATCATCAACTTCCTTGCCAAAACAAAATAAAAACAAAACCATTCTAACCCTAATGAACCCAACTATCCACTTCCTTTTTTCTGGACTCATTCAGCATATTATAGAAGGGGTTTGATCACAAAACCAAGCAGACTGGTATCACTATAAATTTGTTGCCACAAAACTCAAATGAGTACTTACCACCACCTGAAAATCTCACCACAGTCCTGTAAGTTTACTCTTCCATTGTCTCTAATCATTATTTCATACATTTAATGATCTCCCTTTATGTCCTTTACTACCACCATCCCTGCATTCTTCAGTTGATAACTTTGCCTTATACATCAGGTAGGAAGAAGTTATCAGACAAGAAGGGATTCACCTTCCTTCCAGCAGGTCTGCAGTTCTGAGCTTAGGCTCTGAGTCAAACCCCATTTCATCAATTACCAGCTGTGGAACCTGGGCAAAGTGCTTATACTTTTTGTGTCCCATGTATGAAATGATGATAATACCAATCTTACAAAGTTAAATACATTATATTAATTAATATATATAAATATAACAATGTATTCATATAATAACATACACACATGTATATATACATCAGAGAAGGGTACAGCATACAGCAAAAAAGTAGTGTTAGCTATCATCATCATCATTTATCATTCTCTCTCATTAAAAATGAAAAAGTGTTAAAACAAATAATCATAAAATTTACATGGAACCATAAAAGACTCAGAATTTCCAAAGCAATCCTGAGGAAAAAGAACAAAGCAGGAGGAATAACCCTCCTAGATTTCAGTCAATAATACAAACCTACAGTAATCAAAACAGTGTGGTACTGGCACATAAATAGAAATATGGAACAGAACAGAGAGCCCAGAAATAAACCCACACACGTATGGTCAACTATCTTTGACAAAGGAGGCAATATACAATGGGGGAAAAAGTCTCTTCAGCAAGTAGTACTGGGAAAATTGGACAGCCGCATGCAAATCAATGAAGTTAGAACACACCCTCATACCATACACAAAAATAAACTCAAAATGGCTTAAAGACTTAACTATGAGACATGACACCATAAAACTCCTAGAAGAGAACATAGCAAAACATTCTCTGACATAAATCATACAAATGTTTTCTTAGGTCTCCAAAGCAGTAGAAATAAAAACAAAAATAAACAAATGGGACCTAATCAAACTTAAAATCTTTTACACAGCAGAGGAAACCATAAACAAAATGAAAAGACAACCCACAGAATGGGAGACAATATTTGCAAACGATGTGATCGACAAGGGCTTAATTTCTCAGATATACAAACAGCTCATACAACTTAACAACAAAAAAACAAATAACCCAACTGAAAAATGGGCAGAAGATCTAAATAGACATTTCTCCAAAGAAGACATACATACAATAGGCACATGAAAAGATGCTCATCATCACTAATTATTAGAGAAATGCAAATCAAAACTGCAATGAGGTACCACCTCACACTGGTCAGAATGGCCATCACTAAAAAGTCTACAAATAAAAAATGCAAAGAGGGTGCAGAGAAAAGGGAACCCTCCTACACTGTTGGTGGGAATGAAATTAGTGCAGCCACTATGGAAGACAGTATGGAGGTTCCTCAAAAACCTAAAAATAGAGTTGCCATATTATCCAGCAATCAAACTCCTAGGCATATACCTGGACAAAGCTATAATTCAAAAAGATGCATGCACCCCTATGTCCATAGCAGCACTATTCACAAATAGCCAAGACATGGAAACCACCTAAATGTCCATCGACGAGGAATGGATAAAGAAGCTGTGGTACATTTATACAATGGAATACTACTCAGCTATAAAAAGGAACGACATAATGCCATTTGCAGCAACATGGATGCAACTAGAGATTATCATACTAAGTGAAGTAAGTCAGAAAGAGAAAGACAAATACTATATGATATCACTTATAAGTGGAATCCAAAATACGACACAAATGAACATATCTACGAAACAGAAGCAGACTCACAGATATAGAGAACAGACTTGTGGTTCCCAAGGGGGAGGGTGGGTGGGAAAGGGAAGGACTGGGAGTTTGGGATTAGCAGATGTAAACTATTACACATAGGATGGGTAAACAACGAGGTCCTATGGTAGAGCGCAGGTAACAAAGCATAATAGAAAAGGAAATGAAAAAGATTTTATATATGTGTGTGTGTGTGTGTGTGTGTGTGTGTGTATAAATGAATCACTTTGCTGTACATCAGAAATTAACACAACATTGTAAGTTAACTATACTTCAATAAAATTATCTTTAAAAATTGCAAAAGAGAAAAAGTATCCCTTCTTCTGTCAGAGGTCCTCCACATGTTCCTATCTTCTCAAAAGTATTTCTTTTTCCTTTACCTGTTATTTTTCCAGATCATCAATCTTCCCACTTTCTGTACCCTTCCCATTATTATACGAATAGGCTCTACTATGTTCTGTCTAAAAGTGTCTTCCCCAATTCCCAATCTCCAAATTTTACCCGATTCCCTATACACTTTTACTGCCAAGATTTTCAGAAGTAGAATAGGCCTGAAAACTGTCCATTGGGTAGGACCATATGGAGAGCATTTCACTCCTCATCTTGTCAGCCCTCTCTGAAACTCCCGACAAAACTGCCCATCCCATCCTGGAAATTCTTGCTGTTCTTTGTTTCCATGACACCATCACTGTTCTAATTTCTTTTCTATTCCTCTGGCTTCTCCAGCTCAGTCTCACTTCCTCACTCCTTTCCTGCTTAACTTTGTTCCTCATTCTACGCTGTCTCCTTACGGGAGCTCCTTGATGGCCATGGATAAAAATACCATCTTTGTGCTCAAAAAAGACCACATGTATATATTTTTCACCCAAATTCTCCCTTCTGTATTGCTACCTGCTCCTCTGTAGTGTTTCTTTTCTCAGCATATGGCCCTCTATCCTCTCCTCATCCAGTTGCTGAAGAGAGATTTAGGAATCATTTTCAACATAGCTTTGTCCTGATGCCCTCGCTCATCCAGTATGAAGCTCAGATGATTCTAAATCCAAATTTATTTTTTAAAGTACTCTCCATTTCTACATCTCTGTTGCCACTCTCAGTTGGTCTTATCCAACCTTTCTCATTTGAACTACTCCATAACCAAGCTGGCCTACGTACACAACACTCAGAATAATCTTTTAAAATGTATATTGTACTCTCTTTTTCCATCTCTGTTTTAACAGTGAAAAATTGCCCCAAATCTTTTATTTTACCATCAAAGGCCTCAGTGATCTGGTCACTGATTCCAACATCATATTGTACTACTCACACCTTGTCCTCTAGGCTGGCCACACTGTCCTTCTTTCAGTTCCTAAAGGACCAATTCTTTTCTGCCTCATAGACTTTCTCATGGTATTCCCTCTACCTGGAATGCTTTTCCTCTCACTCTTGACTTTGCTCATCTTCCTCATACTTTATATCTTAGCTCAAATGTCACTTCTCTGGATAAGCCCTCTTTGAGTCCCAAATTTAAATTACATTTCTCCTGTTATTTTTTTTTCTTGTAGCATTTATCACAAATTATAGTATAAGTCAATTTATCTCTTTGTCTCTTAAACTAGTCTGTGAACTCCATGGGGGTAGACCCAAGGCATACTCTTTTCCACCTCATATCTAATCCCTTGTAACCATTTAATATATAAATAAATAAATGTATGAATAAATGTGTTTATCAACAAGTTACCTAACCTCTTTGTGTCTCACCTGTGAAGTTGATGTAAGAATTTCTTCCTTATCATTTTGTTTATTAACCTATAGGGCAAATCTTACTATATAGCATGAGTTTGTTTCAAAAAAGTATTGCTTTCTCTGTCCCATCTTCTGCCCCATCCAAGCCAGCAGCTGGACTTCCCACACAGTGGAAACTTTGATGTAACTAGATATAATCTGTTTTTTTTCCAGTCATTACCTGTGTAACTCTGGTAAAGTTATTTAACATCTTTGAGCCTGTTCTCTCATCCATAAAGCTGATCTCATAATACCTATCTCCAAAAGATTGTGGTTAGGGTTATATTCAATGACATGTACAAAGCATCCAGTACGTAGACATTCCATAGATGTAAGTTCCCAGTTGCTAAATACCCAAGATACCATATATAGTGTAATTTCCCAAGATTTTCATCCAAATCCCCATCGATTTTTCATGTTTAAGCTCAAATGTTATTTTAGAAGGCAAATAAACCTGAGAAGTGTGTCAAATCTCTTTCTTCAGAAGGCCCATGAAGCACCTGGGGAGCTTACTCAAAATGCAAATTCCAGGGCCCCCACTCACTGACATTTGATACAAAAGATGTGGAGCGAACCCAGGAATCTGCATGTTGATAAAGCCAACAGGGTGAATCATGTTCCATTAACTTCATTCTGAAGACCAGTTTTATGATGCATCTAAGTCTGGGACACAGAAATATTTTCAACCCTCCAAGTGTTCGAGTTTGCTAAAAGTGACAAATGAGCTGACGCTTCCTCAACATGCACGTTTATTTCATTAAGAGTTGAGGGTTTATTCATGCTGTTTTATGAAATGACCTTAGCATTAAACTTAGGAGAAATAGACCAATTCCCTTCCCAAAGGCACTTCACATCAGCCTATAAATAGGCCTTCTAAGTTGTACATGAATTTGAACCCCTATACCTGTACTTACTCTCTAGGAAGTCTACCTACCAGTGAGAAGAGTGATATTATAGATTTATATGTTTCAGAAATAATACATTTCCTGAAAAAAAATCTACTAGTTCTCATAAGACCGACGTGTAAGCTTATATTTCATAAAGGATATATGTTAGAATAAGCATTACTACATAGTAATCATGGGATATAAAAATACCAAGAACAAGAAATGGAAGAGTGATGTAGATAAACACTTTATGTAACTTAAAAAAAAATTCAGGCTTCACTGGTGGCACAGTGGTTAAGAATCCGCCTGCCAATGTGGGGGACACAGGTTCAAGCCCTGGTCCGGGAAGATCCCACATGCTGTGGAGCAACTAAGCCCGTGCGCCACAATTACTGAGCCTGCGCTCTAGAGCACGCAAGCCACAACTACTGAGCCTGCGAGCCGCAAGTACTGAAGCTCGCACGCCTAGAGCCCTTGCTCCACAACAAGAGAAGCCACTGCAATGAGAAGCCTGTGCACCTCAACGAAGAGTATCCCCCACTCGCCGCAACTACAGAAAAGCCCACGCACAACAATGAAGACCTAACACAGTCAAAAAATAATAATAAAATTTTTTTTTTTAATTCAAGAAAGTCACAAACATCTCTTTATAAATCAGTGCCAAACCACCACCTTACTCTTTTAATGACTGACATTAAACATTTTAAATATCAAAGACTTCATAGGTAAAAGTCATTTAGTTGTCTCTTTTTAAAACCAAAAATGAAAAAGAAAATTGAATATCAAGTTACTATAAGCATAAAAACCTATTAAGACTATAAGAAATAACTCTCAGATGCCACATGCATGCAACAAACATCCCAGAGTTGCTTTGGCTTTTTTATAAATATATGATTGATTTTTGCTTACTCCATAAAATATTTTTAAAAAGATGATTAAAGTGCATAAATGTATAATACTTACATTGATAAGTATAAATTTAGTCTGTAAGACATGAAAGATGAAATTTATATGTTTCCATCTTACTTTATAGGGATGTTTTTCTCCAGATAGGTGGAATAGTGTTTTGATTTTTGCATTTATAACTAAAATGACTCAAAGACATGTTGTCTTTGGTTCTTGAAGTGTCAGAAAAAATATTTTAACCTCTGGAAGCTGTCTTAGATTCTTGCTTCTTGATGCTGAAACTAAGGCAAATTTTCTCTCATGTAATTTAGAGAAACTGAAAAGTAAGGCTGAAAAGAACCCTGGTCCTTGAAGGGCCTGCTCCTTTCCATGTCTGACTTTAGAAGTCTACCTGTCCTTTAGGATCCAATAGAAAGGATTCCTCCTATGAAATCAACCCAGTCAAAAGTATTTCTGAACACCTTTAACAATTTTTTTTAACACAAATGCCAATGCACTGCCCTAAATATTCTAAACCACCCTTGCTCTATCACAGACCATATCAAATTGGTCACCAAACCCCAAATCTCAAAAAGATCTCATCTATCTATTCTCCACTTGCCATTCTCACTGGTGTGACCTTTGCGCCAACACTCTCTTATTGACCACCTGAAATAACGCACCCATCTCTTACACACCCCTAGGCTTTTGGTCTCTCGTGCTGTGTATTCTGTCTTAACACCGCAGTCATCTTAAACTATACTAAAATATAAAAGTGGACACAACATCTAGTCTTCATGGTCCAGCCCATGCTGCATCCATCTTCTCATGTGCTCACATACACCAATCTACTTTCTCATCTCACAAAGCTCCTTGCCTCCCAGGATACCCACCCAAGGTATTCTGTTTATTTTTGCTTTTTCATGAATGACTTTGCATATTATATTTTCTCTCCCTCAAATGACAGTATTTATTTTATTTATCGTCTATCCTGCAACTCCCTTGGGAAGTTCCAATGAATATTTCAAAAGAATATTCCAGCATAACGGATAGCAGGAACAAAGAACCTTAAAAAATGAACTTAGTATCTTCAGAGTTATTACAAAAAGGAGGCTAGTAAGGCTGAGGTAGAGTGAGCATGAAATGAGAAGAGGAGGAGACGGGCTGAAATAATATCTGAGATTTGAAGATATATAGTTTTGGAGATCATTATTTTATTTTACTATTCTATAAAGAAACAAGAAGGAGTTGGAGGGTTTAAAACAGGGAAGTGATGTTATCTAACACAGATTTTAAAAATCATTTAAATTCTGTGTGGAGAATAGATTGTAAGAAACATAGGGAGCTGTCAGTGAGGAAAAGGGAGAAATCAACGAATATTTATAATTCATACTCTTCATCAATATCACACTGCAGAAAGATATATGTAGACAGGAGTCAGTTAGTTATTCAGTGCAATGATATTAAGTACCTACAGTGAATGAGAGTCTGTGCTTGGGGGAAAGAGTGTTTAACTTGGAGTTGGAGAGGTATGATTCAACTCCTGGCTCCACCGCTTGCAAGCTATGTGACCCTCGGAAAATTATATAACCTCTGAAAGCCTGAGTGTCATCACCTACAAAATAGATGAAGAGTCGATGAGGATTAAATGGACAGATTTAGCACATTGCCGGGCACTTGATAATTATTTTGCTAGTTTAGTGTAGTAGTAACTACACTAAATCAGTGGCAGTTGGACATTTTATCAGTTTTTAGGAATGCTTCAAGATGCAACAAACTCAATGAAATTATTGCTCCTCTCAACATACATTTAACATCCTTGGTTCTACAGAAAAGATCAAGAATCATGACTTGTTCTTCATTTTCATTTTCCTTGGGGACTTTTGTCATTTTTTTACTATGACACATTAAAACAAAGGAAAGAAGTTCTTCTGTTTCATGCTGGCTGAGGGTAAATATCTGCAAATAGAATTGAATTTGATGTACCAAATTTCCACATAAATTAGGCTTCAATTTTTACCATGATATTCTTTCTAATATCATAGAATTGGAGCATGGAGAAAGAACTAATAATACACTGTAACTGCCACAAATGTCATTTTATTACAATTTAATACAGCTCAGTAGTGGGACTTGTCCAGAAAATTTTATAATTTTTCATATAAAACATAACTGGTAGTATTTAGGCTCAGCGGCCATGGCTCACGGGTCTAGCTGCTCTGCAGCATGTGGGATCTTCCCGGACCGGGGCACGAACCCGCGTCCCCTGCATCGGCAGACGGACTCTCAACCACTGCGCCACCAGGGAAGCCCAATATTCCTCTTTTTGATAAAACTATACTTGAAATGAAAATAGTTTAGAAGCATAAACTTTACTGTAGGATGTTCATTTTGCATATTAATAATTTACATGTAAAAAGAGGTGCTTATTCTAGAAGAAAAAATGATAAGTTTTCTGTTAATTTTTGAAGAAAAATAATGTCTACAAATAAATGCCCAAATTTTAAGACCAAGAAACAATTTGGCCATTATGGAAGCTCTAGTTAACAAGCTTTGTAAGAAATTAACTAAAAATGAAGAAAAGGGTGTTGTTCCCTTGGTCTAGCTCTAACCCTACCCCATGCCATGTGCATGGAAATGGGCACCAGGCACACACATTTTGTTTTCTGAGAGGCATGTTTCCTTCCACCTGGGCTGTAGGTAGGAACAGTGATGACCCGGGGTGGGGGACAAAGAAATTGTAAAGTGAAGCTAGAAGTGTTTGGATCCCTAAAGAAAACGAGTCTGTGAATATTTATGACCCTGAAAAGAAATGGGAAAGGAGAACATTCACTTTACTGATTATCCAAGAAAAACACAACTAGAAGAAGATATGACAGAAGTAATTTGTGGAATAGCTGAGAGAGATTTGAAGTGGCCAAATCCAGAAGAGGTGTAAGAGCACAGTGCATGGCCAGGAACAAAGGACTCAAAGATTGGAAGATTCATCGTCTCTCCCTGGTAACTCTGAGGTGAAACGCATTCTGGGACTTCAAGAAACTGTGTGACCCAGTAGTACTGTATGTCACTGTAAGACTGTAAGACAGATTATTCATTATTCCCTGGCAAATTTTGTGTGAAGAGTGCTTACGAATGTAACACTTCCAATCAAGTTGTCCAATAGAATGTGCTTTTGTTGCACAAGTATTGTTTCTATCCTACCATATGCCAAAGCTCCTATAGGTAAGAGGCACCTCCGGTAGAAAAGAAACGTGACTATAATTTTTCTTTATTAGTTATCTATTTTATACATATTAGTGTATATATGTCAATTCCAATCTCCCAATTCATCCCATAAAATGTGACTATAATTGATACACTTGAAGAAATACTTCCCACAATGGACCCAATATTTTCTGCTATCAGTTGTAAGGAACTTGAAGATTAAAATATATCTTCTCAGTATCTTTCATTCTTTTAATGAGTTTGAGAAATAATGAAAAAAATTCTTGGCTTTATATTCAAAAGCCCAGATTTAGGTTTACAACAGAAAAGATTCTGAAAGATACATGATCCAGTGGTTTGTGTGCTACCTCACACACTAAACTCAATATACCTGAATCTTTTTCAGATTATCTCTAGATTCTGTTCCATATTCTACAATTAGTAGGACTTAATATATAGTCCAAGATCTGCAAATAGGTGCATCAATTTGGATTAGGCAGGTTTTGGGGGATGCAATCTTATTTTGGATAATAAAGGAAGACAACTATGGCTGACAAGAATTGAGGAATGATAGAAAATAGGTAATTATCCATGAATGTGACCTGTGATTGGAGTGAAATAACTCAACATAATAGGGTTTCTTGATTAAAATGATGAATTCAAATATGTTTTGTTCTTAGTAGGTATATGGCATTACTAAATTTACTTAAATAATTTACTTTAAATTTACTTATCATCTCTGAATCTTTTAAGTAACATCTGGAGACGGAGGATTTACTGAGTTCTTTGACTGGTTTTAAATCCTCTGACATTAGGAAATATGTAAGTCTTATTCATCCCTATAGTTTCAATATCTACCAAAAACACCTGCCCAACGTTCAGCACACTTACAGAGTCCTTAAAATGGCCTATAACGTCTTAGATGACTTTCTCACTTTATCACCTATTCTCTTCCTCCTTTACCATATGGGACTCTTCACTTATCTCAAACACATCAAACTTGCCACTACCTCAGAGTATTTTATTTGCTGTTTCCTTCTCCTGAACTCTCTTCACCCAAATATCTAACTGACTCACTTCCTTACTTCTGTGAGACACTGCTCAAATGACATAATTATCACAAGGTCTTCCCTGGAAACTGTAAAAAAGCACCTACCACATACTTTAAGCTTTCTTACTCCCTATCCTTCTTACCCAGTTTTATCTTTTCATAGAGCTTTAAAATATATGGTATATTATATATTTCTAGTTCATTAATTCACTGTTTACCACTGGAATATAAGATGTCAAGGCAAACTATTCGCTAATTGATTTGTATGTATTATCACTAGTAAATGGAAAAGCCAGGAAGTAAATATAAGCTTGATTGAAAAGCGTGTATCTGTGTGTGTGTTCTGAGGTAATACAGTTTCCCGTAATTTCCTAGAGTGAAACATTTCCACTGATTTTGTGCATTTATATCATATTGTAGCTATTTGAGCTAAAATATCACCTCATATGCATACACAATACTTAGAATAGTATCAAGTAATAGCTTGTATTTAGTAGTATATATTGACTGAAAGAAATTAATAAATGATTTTCTTCTGGGCCTTTTGTACAGAAATAAATTACTATCATATTAGAATATTTCTATTTTATGATACTTCTGTGCCCTAAAATCCATTCTCTTAAAATTTCTTAAGTACTCAAGAATGATTCTTGAGAAAGAGAGACAGAGACAGGGAGAGCTCCAAATATCTTCAAAGGGCCTTTTGAGGCTTTAGCTGAATATTCATCACTGCATATGTGTGAAGGAACTACTGAAGCTGGTAAAAGAACGACTAGAAAAGATTTGAGAGACCAATCTCTGGATATCTCAAAGGGCTGAGAAGAGTTCCTGCTCCCATTAGCCACAGTGGAAAATCTCATGATTTGGGGGTATTGGGGAGAATACCCAGAAGGGTTTTGTTTCAATAGTGGGAAAAATTAGGTTTGTATGAAATGTTATTCTGGCCCTGCTTAACAAAGTTTAAAATCAACAACTGAAATTATTAAACTCTTCCTGCTAGGTGAATCCCAGAAAAATGCTTAAGAGTTATTTATAAAAAAATACCTTTATGCAATAAGGTAAAATTCACAATGTCTTGTCTCCAGTAAAAAATTACCAGGCATGCAAAGAGGCAAGAAAATGTGGCCCATATGAGGAGAAAAATCAATCCATCAAAATCAACCCAGAAATGTTGCAGATAATAGAATTAATGGAAAAGAACAATAAATCAGCTATTATACCTGGAATACATAAATGAACAGTTTATGTAGAGAGATGAAAATCAAACTTCATCTCCAGCAGATCTGTCGTACAAAAAATATGTAGTAGAAATTCCCTCAGGCAGAAGGAAAATGACAACAGTTGAATACCTCTATCTACACAAATGATGAGCATCAGAAATGGTAACTACATGGGTAATATAAAAGATTTTTAAATTATTATTTACATCGATTTAAAAAATTTAATGTAGAACAAAAGTAATATAACATGTAGAAGTGAAATGTATGACACGTATAACACAAAATCTAGAATGCGATAAATGGAAGTATAATTTTGAAGGTTGTCGAACTAAAGGGGAAGAATATAACTTGAGTGTAGGCTGTGATAAGGTAAAGATGTGAACAGTAACACTGAAACAACCACTGAGGGAGTTAATAATCCAACCAAGGAGATTAAATTAACTGATAAACAATACTCAATCCAAAATAAGGCAAGGAAAAAAAAAGAAAATGAGAATTAAGAAAATTAAAAATAAATAGAAAACAAATAGAAAGTATTATAATTAAACTTAGTCTTATTAATAATCACATTAAATGTAAATGGTCTAAACACACCACTGCATAGAGTTTTTCAGAATGGATTAAAAATAAATGAAGACCTCACTCCATACTGCCTACAAGAGATCTTGCTTTAAATATAAAGACACAACTAGCTTGAAAGTAAAAGAATGGGAAAACATGTTAACAGTAATCAAGAGAAATCTGGAGTGTATATATTAATATTAGACAAAATGTATTTGAAAATGATATGTGAGTCAGTTCATACAGAGAATACAACTTCTAAATAATTATGAACCTAATAAAACACATGAAACAAAAACTTATAAAACTATAAAGAGAAATAGACATATCTATAATTTTAGTATAAAATTTCATACTCCCCTCACAATAACTGATAGAAAAAGTAGTCACAGAAATTGGTAAAGCTATAGGATATTTGAACAACGTTTCAGCCATTTTAACCCACTTCATATTTACTGAATGCTCCACCCAGGAAAATGAGTGGCATGGACATATATACACACTACCAAATGTAAAATAGACAGCTAGTGGGAAGCAGCCGCAAAGCACAGGGAGATCAGCTCAGTGCTTTGTGTCCACTTAGAGAGGTGGGATAGGGAGGGTGGGAGGGAGATGCAAGAGGGAGGAGATATGGGGATATATGTGTATGTATAGCTGATTCACTTTGTTATACAGCAGAAACTAACGCACCATTGTAAAGCAATTATACTCCAATAAAGATGTTAAAAAAAAGAAGTGCACCAAGTAAGATCGTATTCTGTGCCATAAAAAGACTAAGTAAAGATAAAGGCTTTCATGAAAAGCTCAAACGTATATCTACCATATGACACAGCTATTACACTCAAGTATTTACTGAAGAGAAATGGAAATGTATTTCTGTACAAAGAATTGTACACAAGTGCCCATAGCTATTCAGTTGTTAATAGCCCAAACTGGAAGCATCCTAAATGTCAACAGCATGTAAATAGATAAATAAATTGCATGATATCTATAATACTTTTCAGCAATAAAAAGCAATGAATTCTTGACACACACAAAAACATAGATAAATCTCAAAGTAATTATGCTGAGGGAAAGAAACCAAAGAGAGTACATATTGTATGATTCCTATTATATAAAATTCTAGAAAATACAAACTAATAGTAACAGAAAACAGATCAGTGGTTGCTTAGGGAAAAGAAATAAGGGCAGGAGGAATAAATTGCAACGAGGCCTGAGAAGCCTTTTGGGTGTGATTAATATTTCATTTTCTTGATTGTGGAGTTAGTTTTATGGTTGTACATATACATCAAAATGTCAAACTATACACTCTAAATATGTGTAGTTTATTGCATGTCAGTTATAACTTCAATTGAGCTGTTCTAATAAAATAGCCATCTATATGATCTCCTGAAAACCATCATTGAGGTATTTGAAATTTATACACAAAAATCTAAAGAATACCATGGTCAAAAGAAATGACCAACAAAATACAGGATCACTTATTTTCTAAAGTTGCCCCTTCATTAACTTATCCAGAAGAAACAAAAATAATGGAAGGATTTTATCATGATACTTATGAAATATTCTCTGGGAATAATTCAGGCTTACAGGAACATGCTTTCATGATTTAAACCTCTAGTGACGTTAAGTGCACAGCAGAAGTAATTCATTTAATGGTTCCTCAGTGACCTAAAAGAATGAACACACCTGTCAAGGTTTCTAACCAAGTCTTATGCCAGAAGAAGGAAACTGACAAAAAAAAAGCTTTTCCTTTTTAATTTTCATTAACCCTCACAAAATTACAAAGGCATATTAGCCTAATGTAGTTCCAGATTTACCTGAATTACACGTAGATTAACGGTGCTTTTTTTTTTTTTTTTTTTTGGTGAATTCCTGCATCAAATTACTTTTGTTTGGGAGTTGGATATAAATTTTGCATTTCTTATAATTAAACATAGGTTGTCTTTTCTTAGATTACTAATGTCTTTTGGATCTTTCATTTTAATAAGCTTGGTGACTTTTCCTTGTTTAGCTCTCATGTGCCAAATGCTGAATTCTCTAACGGAAAGGTAATTAGAAGGAAAAACAAATCCTGATGGCACCAATAAGAATTCAAACAGGTTTAATAATGCCATTCTACCAATATTCAGCATATCTTTTGCTACTATATTTTAATATCTGTACCCTATACGTAAAGATGCCATAATTCAATAGAAAAACATGAGTAAATAGTGATTTAGTGAATGTGGAACAAACGAATAAAAACATTCGACTAAAGTATAAATTTCATATTTATGGTTTAGTAGGGCAGAACTGGACTAGGTATTAAAAGCACTAAATTTTGAACCATGATTTACCCTTTGTAAGTTACGTGACTGAGCAGTGCAATATGCCATTGCCATTCTTCTCAATGTCACAATCATTGTTTTAAGATTATTTCATAATATTCTGTTTCATGAATGTACCATGCTTAACTTCACAACGTCCCTAATTTGGGACGTTTAAGTGATATCCAAGCATTACCTCCCCCACCCACAGAGTTACAAGTAGTAATATGGTAATTAGTTTTCATAGTGGTCTGTACACAGCAATATTCTCACTTCCATAACATTCATATATCAAGATAGGCCGCAAATCCCATTGACGTGAAAATGAGACTCATGGTCAGTCAGAAAACCAAAAGCTCCTCAAGATAGAAATTAAACAAAGCACATATGACCCAAAATGGTTCCACCTCTAATTCCCGATTCTTTCATCATCGGCCTCTCCAACACCATGCCTTTTGCTCCCTAATGGGCCATGATCTTTCATGCTTCTGTGCCTTTGCACACGTGGCATCCCCTCTCCTAGAAACCAACTTCCCTACTCCTCCACTCCACGTGGCAAAATATGACTTATTTTTCAAAGTTCAGCTGAAATGTACCTTTTTGATTACTCCCCAGTTCTCCAAATTGATTTAGTTACTTCTTCCTTTGTTTTCCTCAGTTTTTACCTCTCATATAATCCTATATGCTCAATAAGACTTAGACCAGATTCTTTGAAACAACATATGTCCAGTTCTGAAGACTCACTAGTCTTGCAGCTGAATAAAAGTCAATGATTTTAGGACTTCCCTGGTGGTGCAGTGGTTAAGAATCTGCCTGCCAATGCAGGGGACATGGATTCGATCCATGGTCTGGGAAGATCCCCCATGTCATGGAGCAACTAAGCCCGTGCACCACAACTACTGAGCCTGCGCTCTAGAACCTGCAAGCCACAACTACTGAGCCTGTGCACCACAACTACTGAAGCCCGTGAGCCTAGAGCCAGTGCTCCGCAACAAGAGAAGCCACCGTGATGAGAAACCCACGCACCACAATGAAGAGTAGCCCCCTGTTGCTGCAACTAGAGAAAGCCCGTGCAGCAACAAAGACACAATGCAGCCAAAAATAAATAAATAAATAAAATAAAATTTAAAAAGTCAATGACTTTAAATTTAATTGTGTAATGGACTGAATGCTTATATCTCCCTCAAAATATATCTGTTGAGATCCTAACCAAATGATGGTATTATGAGATGGGGCCTTTGGGAGGTGATTAAGTGGATCCTTCATGAATGAGATTAGTGCTCTTATAAAAGAATCCCAGAGAGCCCTCTCCCCCCTTCTCCCATGTGAGAACACAGTGAGAAGATAGCCACCTATGATACAGGAAGTGGACTCTCACCAGACACCAAATCTACCAAATCTGCTGCCTCCTTGATCTTGGACTTCCCAGCCTCCAGAACATGAAAAATAAATGTCTGTTGCTTAAGCCACCCAGTCTATGAAATTTTATTATAGCAGCCCAAACAGACGTATTGGCGATTGACACAAAAAAAAAAGCAGAGGAAGAGATGAGATAAGGAGGCAAAGAAAAGTTTATTATCCTACAGGGTGATTTGTCCTACAGGGTGGAGTAATTCACATTCCCTCCACACTAGTTCTTAGAATATTTTAATTTGTTTGTCAATGTAAAAATCTACTTTTTCAGAGCCTTAAAGAAAACCAAGTCAGAACTTTTTCTTCAGTGTTCACCAAATGATAAAAAAAAAAAAAAATTTACCCCAAAAAAAAAAAAAAAAAAAAAAAAAAAAAAAAGCCCCAGAAAACTATCCTCTAACATTGAAATCAACAGTGCAGAAACCTGGGGGGGAAAGTGAGGCTGAAGGTGGGGGACAGAGCAGGGGAGCAGAAACATGATTATAGACCACAGACAAGCTTGCCTTTTCCCATCTTCCAGGAGAATGTGAGTGTCAAGAACAAAGCCTATATTAGTAACTGGACTTTGGAGTATGGAGAGAGGAATAATGGGTATGATTATTAGGGCAAGCGATGACAGTCATTTCAATTAGCACAGGCACCAATACAAACAAAATTGGAAATAAAAACAAGACAAAATCAACATGAAAGTAACAAAAGTAGCCCCTCCCACTCTTACATGTCAAGAGTGTAACCTTACTGGTTTCTGAGCTGATAAACTGTCCTCAGAGTTGTATACTTTGCTTTACAAATAGCAATAAATAGGTCTGCAGTTTAACCCAAATCTTTAGTAAAACAAGTTTTACATTTATTTTTATAATAAGCTTATTATTTGTTTCTGTCTAGAGTACCTATTTAAGAACCAAATAGATTTAAGGTTCTTAACACCTAAATGTATAAGACCCAATCTGATGACTGCAACCATACCTCAGAAAAAGCCAATTGCCCCTAATTTGGTTCATAGTTATGGAAGACATGAAAATTGATTAGGTGCAGTTATGGAAGCCTGAAGGAGTTTCCCAGGGGAAGCCATATATCTAGATAATTCCCAAGAAACTTGAGTTTCATAAGAAATTATTACTGAAGAGTTTTGGGATCTAATGGTATTTATTATATTAACAGAAAACACATAAGCTCTAATTGTAGGTCAGAAATTAAGATGCGAAACAAGGAAGTCTGCTTCTTCTTAGAGAATCTTACAGTACAGATCTTACAAAGTATGGAAAATCTCAAGTCTGAGATTTGAATTTCTAGCTGTGTTCTAAAAAATACAGAGTCAAAGTCATATGCTGCTAGGAAAAAGTGGTCAAAATGTGAACCTTAGAAAAGGAGTATTGCATATTTATGGAGAATAAATTTTATACTGTAAATTATAAATAATGTACTATAAATTAATTTAATATGATAATGTTTTAAGTACTTTTATCTTTATTATGTATTACATAATACATTTTAATATGGGAAGATAATTTTTTATTTAAAGTTTGGCCACCCATCAAGGATTAAAGGCTTTTTAAAAATCTGCCTTTTTGGTACTTTTTTTTTTTTTAAATCTCAAGATAATGTATCTGTAGGTCAAAAACTATCAAATATCTACAATTTTACATGGTTTAACCCCCAAATAATAATCTTATGAATATAACCGAAAACACAATAAAAATAATTTTAGAATATATAAAAAGAAATTGTCCTCCAAGGAGGACAAAATGAGAATGTTGAGGCAGCTAAACTGAATAATTACAGAAAGCCAAAGGCCAAAATATGTTGCATATTGCATTAGTATTTATAATATATTCTAAAACTGAATTGTATAGCTGAGCCCATGGGCTGCATTTTAAAGAAAGAAAGAACCTGCTAAAAATCAAATTTTCAGTATATCCTCTGCTTAGGGATTTAGTCACAAAACTGTCAATATCATCATTAAATCAGCATCAACAATATGAAACATTTGTATTTTACATATTATGTCATGAAGTGGTTCATAGTAAATCTCTCAGTGATAATGGATTCCAAAGTGTCAGATATGTTAAACGTATTTTCCTCATATACTATGAAACTTATCTGCAAACATAAGAAAATTATACCATGAATTGTGTTAAAAATTGGCTAACCAGTTGTTTTATAAATCAAGTCACTCGTATTATGAGAAAATAGAAATTGAATTTCAAATAATAAAAAGTATATATTTGGGGGCTTTTGGTTACATACAGTTTAAGAAGATCTTTTAACCATAAATACACACTTTGTCTTTCACCTTACATGTTTTAATTTGAGCTAGCCACAAAGGACCTCACTTAAAATGTCCTAGGAGGGATATTCTGTTTTATTTTCACTATATTAAAGTTTTTCATAGTTTTTCTTTTGTCATGTCTACCAGAAGGAATCCCATTACACAGCTACAGGAAGAAAGACAGGATGTGAGAGAGAGGGCAAAGTAGGAAGGAGACCTTCTGAAGTCAGGTTGCTTTCATAGGCAAAATGTTCCTTCGTAGAAGTAAAAATGGTGAAATTATGGTGATATGTCACATTTATCTAGCACTCAATTTTCAAAATACTTTCTGTACTCTACCTTATGTGCAGAGAGGGTTAGATGTATAGTACGTTATCAAGTATCAAATGTCAACATGGCAAACGACAGACAAGGCACTGGACCGAGATACAAAACAAACTGATAGGTAGATAAGTAGGTAGGTAAGTGATAGAGGAGATTTCTTCTAGAGCCTATACTAGGACATAAAAATTGGTTTGCCTAGAGCATGAATTAATGCTATATGTTTTTATATACTATATGACTATATGCAGTCATACACAGTTAATTTTCTATATTATACTTTAACAGTTTATATTCACATGTAACAGTTATTTTCTACCCCCAAAATTAGAGTACTCTTGGCATTAATAATTAACCAAAGCTATCTAACACAAACACACAGCATAACCTAGTCTTCATAATTAAACATTAAATCCAAAAAATCTATTTATAGTTGATTATAAAAAATTTAAGTTTTCCATTTATAAAATTTATCACAAATATCTTAGAATATTAAAAAATTGTACCTTAGGGCTTCCCTGGTGGTGCAGTGCTTGGGAGTCCGCCTGCCGATGCAGGGCATGCGGGTTCGTGCCCCGGTCCAGGAGGATCCCACGTACCGCGGAGTGGCTGGGCCCATGAGCCATGGCTGCTGAGTCTGCGCGTCCGGAGCCTGTGCTCCGCCATGGGAGAGGCCACAGCAGTGAGAGGCCCGCGTACTGCAAAAAAAAAAAAAAAAATTGTACCTTAAGAGACTAACTTTAAAAATAAAATTACAATTTTTACTGTTATAGATAAGAACAAGTAAAATACTCTTTCACTCAGGAACACAGCATTTGTTTCTCAAGTTTAAATAATAAGAATATTTCAATAATTTCCATTTCATAGATTTAATTTTTTATTGTAACATTTCTGGGGCATTTGATCTGTCACAAATCTGAAAATACACACTAATTTGATAAATCAAGTTCTCGATATATTTTTCCATGATGCCCCACTGACCTTTAGAAAAGACATGTTATTTTCTTTCTAACATCTAATCTGATCTCGAGAAGAACATGAGTAAAACACAAAAAGGTTTTGCACTCTGAATCTCAAGGTGACATTTAAGACTGACATCCAGCTAGCAGAAGATCTCAAAATTTTTTCCTTGTCCCATGGGGATAAGGAAATCATTAATATGAGAAGGTATCAGGCTAGTAAGTGCTTTAAATGTCAACAATAAAACTTTAAAATCAATGCAAACCCTGACAGGAAGCCAATATGAAAACTGGAGGACAAAAGTGATGTACTTTGAACAGGTAAGTAGCCACACACTGTGTGAATGAACTGAACCTTAGAGACTGATTTATCAAGAAGTCGAAATATCAAGATGTTGAACCAGTCCAGGCTCAGTGATTATCACATTGCAGTAGTTTCAGCACCATTTACTCATCTTTGCTCTACTCAAATGATGTGCTATAGAAGATAACTAGTTCTTAATAGATTTTAATCATTTTACACTGAAACCAATGACTAGACTCAAATTAATAGTAACACTAACCTTCATCCCAGCTTACCCTTCCCCCTCCCCATGTCCTCAAGTCCATTCTCTACGTCTGTGTCTTTATTCCCGTCCTGCCCTAGGTTCTTCAGAACCATTTTTTTTTTTTTTTTAGGTTCCATGTATATGTGTTAGCATATGGTATTTGTTTTTCTCTTTCTGACCTCACTCTGTATGACAAACTCTAGGTCTATCCACCTCACTACAAATAACTCAATTTCGTTTCTTTTTATGGCTGAGTAATATTCCACTGTATATATGTGCCACATCTTCTTTACCTGTTCATCTGTTGATGGACACTTAGGTTGCTTCCATGTCCTGGCTATTGTAAATAGTGCTGCAATGAATATTGTGGTATGTGGCTCTTTTTGAATTATGGTTTTCTCAGGGTATATGCCCAGTAGTAGGACTGCTGGGTCTAAGTGAGAGAGTGGCATGGACTTATATATACTACCAAATGTAAAATAGATAGCTAGTGGGAAGCAGCTGCATAGCACAGGGAGATGGGCTCGGTGCTTTGTGACCAACTAGAAGGGTGGGATAGGGCGGGTGGGAGGGAGACGCAAGATGGAGGAGATATGGAGATATATGCATATGTATAGCTGATTCACTTTGTTATAAAGCAGAAACTAACACACTATTGTAAAGCAATTATACTCCAATAAAGATGTTAAAAAAATAGTAACACTAACCTTTGCACAATATTTTATAGTTCACAGCATTCAAATAGAATTCTACATGATCAAGGAACAAGGAGATTCACAATTGAAAGAATACATTTACACACTTACTTTTGTGCTATTATTATGATAATGAAATTGTCGAATACAAATGTTAAAAAGTGAGAGCTATGTGGTTCTAAAAGTTACTCCTGGTGTGCAAAATTTATGGAGAATTGTTCCAATTCCTTTTCGATATATTATTTTCCATTTCATACCTTACGTAATCATAATAATAGAATCAATAATATTAGTAACAATAATAGCTAACACTAACTGACCATTTATTGTGAGACATGCATTGACTGATTTAATCACCATTGTTACTACCCACATTTTACAGATGAGGAAACTGAGGCAGAGACAACACAAAGTGACTAAGATTTCACAACCTGTAAATGTTAGAACTAGGATTCTGACCCCAGAAACTACTATATCACATCTGTCATATATACACACACTATTTTAATATATATGCTAAGGTATTCATATGTGTGTGTTTGTGTGTTAAACTTGAAAATCATGATATAGTTGTCATATTGCAAATAGTAAAAAAAAAAGCAAAGTGAGAAGTAAATACAGTCTGCAAAAAATACCACCCTTTCCTTAGTGAAAAAAATCTTTTGATGCCAGTGTTCATACACAAGTGACTAATGCATACATCATTCTATTGGGCTTTGCTTTATTGCTCTTTGCAGATATTGGTTTTTTTGTTTGTTTTTTTATAAATTGAAGGTTTGTGGCAACCCTGCTTTGAGCAAATCTGTAGGCAGCATTTTTTTTCTGACTTTGTGTCTCTGTGTCACATTTTGGTAATTCTTGCAATATTCCAAACTTTTTCATTACTATTATATTCGCTATGATGATCTGTGATCAGTGATCTTTGATGTTACTACTGGAAAAAGATTAGGACTTACTGAAGGCTCAAATGATGTAATAAAGTAGTTTTAAATTAAGGTATGTAGATTTTTTAGACATAATACTACTTAATAGACTACAATGTAATGTAAACATAAATTTATACATACTGGGAAACCAAAAAGTATGTGACTCACTTTATTGCAATGGTCTGCAACCAAATCTGCCATATCTCCAATGGATGTCTGTATTTCAAAGGTCAGTGACTGGAAAAGTAGTTCTGTGGGCTTTTTTTCTTTTCTTAAAAGAACCCTACAGAGTGTGCTTGCATTTATTACATAGGATTGGGTAACTGCAGAACTCCTCCAGGTGTACTTACATAAGCCTTTGTTAAAAGTAAAGGATGTGATACAACAGAAGAACGTGCAGGCAACTGTCCAGGGCTTCCAGCCCCAGGGTCCTTTCTCAGTCACATAGAATGTACTTTGTTTTCATATTATAAACTGCCATGTTATGTACCAAGTACCTTGATTTCAAGAGAACTCAGGGAAAATTTACTCAGGGTAGAGCTCAGGGTCTTTCATAACCTGCTACTCAGGTAGAAACAGCCAGGCTATGTAACCAATTAAAACAGGTACAAAACATCAATATAAATGTTTCTATACAGTGTAGACAAGGGTGCACCCGGCGCCTCCAGGAAGTTTGAACTTTTAACACCACATTACGTATTACTAATTAATACATCTCATCTTTACCTTGGCCAAGGATCAGTTGCAGATTTCCAGGCATCCACAGACATAAGTGTAAAGCTTTCCTAGTCCAGTTTTAAGATAACAAGATCTAACAGAGAGCTCACTGTTGAGTGAGGCAATTTATAGAGCAAGTGCTCAGAAAGTACCAGAGGCTCTCTGGACACTTAACTAAAACAATAACTTCTCTCTCTTTTGGTCCCATGTCCTGTTACAAATATACCACCCTCCTTTGGAAGGAGTGATGGCAAAATTAAGAAGTCAGTATTTACTACAGATCTAAGGGTGGGGGGAACGCTCACAGTCAAAAAAATGAATGACAAAGTGAAACCCATTAAAGAGAGGGGAAAAGTGAGAACACGGGAGAGAGCGCCCTACGCTGGGGTTGGGAGATGTAACTTCAGTGCCCCTTTTCTTTGCTTCTTAGACAGATGCAGACACAAAACTAGATGATGGGATTATCAATAGGAAGAGACAAAGCATGAGACAACCCATCTGAGCAAGCTGGAAACTGAATATTCACTTACTGCTCAGAAACTGTAACATAAAATTCATGCTCTTCCAATGTGACTGGTGCCAATATAAACTACGTGACAGCTCAGAAGCATAATTTTTCCTAGATGTAGAAGAGGAGTTACAAGTCAGAATGTTGTTATGGTCACTTTTTCTCTGCCCTGTATGTAATAAACATGTTGCATTCACCGCAATCCCTACCTTAGGGTGCTAACTATATGTTACGTATTGACTCTATGTTATTTATTTATTGCTGATGTGGTAACCTTATTATGCATCTGATAAATATTATAACATTCCTTTTTATTTTAAAATAAATATTATAAAGTGAAATTCAAAGACAGTGAGGTTTTTTCCCCTATCGTGAGGGCTGGGTAGCTCTACAAGTGTTCAAGCCTATTGTTCAAGTAGGTGGAGGCTGATGGAGGTGGTAGACACATGTAGGTGGTATGCATGGAGAAACTAAAAAGGAGACACACGATCCTTTAAAAAGAGTGAAATGTGCAGTCAGACTATCATCTCTACTGTTACTTATAATATGAATTATATCTTTTATAGTATATCTTCCAATGAACTTGTTATGTATCTTAAAGGAAGCTGAAAGCGTTAATATCAAGATTCATACTGACCAAAACAGCTCTGATAAAAGCAGCAAATTGTCTTTACTGCTATAAAATTTCCATATCCTCATTCATATCAAACCTGAACGTGAAACAGCAGGACATCAAATTACTTTTGCCTTCTTACAGCCACTCATGCGAAGTTTATGAAAAAGCTTGAATACTGATCATGCTACAGGGAGTGTGCAGAAATGAGTCTTCTAAAGTAGTGCTTATAATCAGTGAGCTACATCTTTTACTATCATCCGTTCATGCTGATATCTTCTTGGTAAGTAATTTTCTATTTCTGACTTTACTCTTTATAGCTGGGGTTGAGAGCCCTACAAAAGTAGTCAGTGGAGGTCCAAACAGTAGAAAGTAGAAGAATGGGTTGAAAATCATCCAGGAAATGCACACGAGGGATATATATTAGTAAGTAGTGGGCATCCATCCACAAAGACTGGAGTATGAGGCAGAAGTCATGGTCTCTCAAAAACATGAGATACTTTGGAGAAAATACCAACCTCCCTTCCCCGGTGAGCAGAAGCCAATTTGGTCTTGATCATCAGGAACAAAATCTGGGCAAGGCAGTAGATGAGGCAGGTTTGGTTGTTGTTGTTGTTTGTTTTGGGGTTTTTTTATAGTAGGTTGGAGGAAAGATGAAATGAATCATCCTGCCTGGGTCAGAGGGTCAACAACAGAGATGGACTGATATACTGAATGTGGTAGGATGGTGAGAGAACAAAACCTAGATCCCAATTGAAGGGTCTACAGCAGAACCAGACAAGTTAGTAAGGCTTTAGAAAGTACAGCAAGGGTTTAACAGAGGAAAATGTAAGTTGAAAGTTGGAGTAGGAAGACTTTATTAAGTACCTTGGATTGTAAAGTAGCTGTGAATAGAGCTGAGAGTAAGGCAAGACTGATGTCCCAGAGAAAGTGGAAAACTAATGTGGAGTTAATTACAGGAGAGGAGGCAGAGATTAAGTTACTGGAAGCACAAAATAAGACTTTATTTTACTTTACTTTACTTTGAGACTAAAGTAAAAGAGCTATTTTTAAAATATTACTTACAGTAATATTAAGAATAGGTAAAACTAGTCACTTATACTCCACCCAATGACTCTCTGACAAATTGTTCCTGCCTATAAGTAGCTAGTTCAAAACAAGAGGAATTCCTTTAAAGATGGAGAAATTTTAGAGCACTCATTTCCAAAACAATACATTCATTCATTGTTAAGTTGGAAAGAATTTCTTAAAGATGAATGTCTCAGATACATATGCTTGCCTCATTTCTAAATAACATAATCATATTTAGGAAATACATTTGCCATAAGATTGAACATGAAAGTGTCTGTAATTATCTACAGATACAACAGTATGGAAAAAAATAAGGGACACACCCAGACTTGAAGATCCAGGAGAGTTTGTATCTGTTTTAATTGTCTTTTTACCCTGGAGTAATATTGACTTGGTACAGGTACAGTAATATTGACTTGAAAATGGTTTACCATTTTCAAAATGTTTCACAATTTTAATGCCATTTTAAAGTTCTTCTTTTAAATATGTGGCAAGCTTGAAATTGCAAAGCCAAACTATCAATAAGAGAAGGATAAAAGCCATAAGAGCCAAACTAACAAAAAAGCTATCTTTGCCATCTTGTACTTTTGTTACTGAGAAAGGGAAGATAATGTGTAAAGATCATCTGAGATGAAGACATTAAGAAAGGGGTAATTAAATGAAAGCATCTGAAATACATCTGGTAGTTCATTAAATACAGTATTCTGTTTTAACTAAAAACATACATGATGCTCTAGAGTGGTGCTTGAGATGTGGCTACTGGAATTGAGGAAGTGAATTTTTATTTAATTTAATTTAATTTTAAATAGCTACCTATTGAACAGCATAGGTCTAGAGAAAGTAAAAGTTGATCTCTAAACAAAGAGAGGAAACGTTTTCTTCATGTAGCACTTCATTTAAAAGTTGAGAGAAACAATTTGAAAGCATCTTACAACATGCTCAAAACTCTCAAAATAAACTGAAATTAGTAGAAAGAGTAGTTTAAGTCAAACATACATATCAAAAAGTGAGCATTTTGCTATATACTCACATATATGGGATTATAGGAACATTTTATAGAATGGTCAACCATCAAAAGAGAGTATGAAAATTTAGAAAATATGAGATATCAACATTAACACCATTGCGTTTATTTTGTAAATAGTTTTTGTGAAACACACCTGCTGATCCTAGCTCTGTTATGAAGCTATTAGGGCAATATCATTACACAGTGGTTTAAACGTTCCCAAAGTTACAAACTGCCCATCTAAGACCTTCAATCTTACTCAAAATTGATATCTTTATTCAAGCAACAGCTCTTGATTTTTCACTATATGCATACCTTTGTACCAGGTAGTGATGGGAACTGCAAGAAAGAAAGAAAGAAAAGAAAAGGAGGGAGGGAGGGAAGGCGAAAGAACACTAGAAGATATGGAGCACTGGTTCCAAGAAGTATTTATAATCTAAGTAGGAAGCCAAAATTTACATGTCTCAAATGTTTGATGAACTCCTAAAAAATGGCATCAGTAATAAGGAAGTGATATGCAAAGTACCTGGGAGGGTTTGTAAGCTGTAACAGTAGGAGACATAGCTGAGTGCTTTAAAAAAAATGAGAACTGGGGGTGAACAAACAAACAAAAAAACCCTGGGTCTTTTAAAGCCTCAAATGTACATATATGTGTACTTCAGCATGAGTACAAACACCTATGAAACAGTCCATCCTCCATAATTTATCTTTCTATAATCTGCCTTTGACCTAAACACGAAATGGTGAAATCTGATTAGAGTTGACAGACGAAGTGAGAAATAGGATGGGTTGTTATTGTTCCTTTAAGTCTTGTTCCTTTGTTTTGTTTTCCACTTTAAGCACAAGCAGCCAAGGTTATGTTGTGACTGAAATGCCTTTCAGTGAGCCCTCTGCCTGACAATCCCTATCACCGAAACTTTGTCTCAGATCTGAATATAAAAGCCCATGTTATTATTAGGTTGAACCGTTCAAAATTGCCAATACTCGATCATTTCTTTATCTCCAAAAATGTCAGTTTCAAATATTGCAACTTATAGAATCAGTAGGTGCAATTCAAAGAATCTTGATTTTAATAATAATAATCAGAAAAACAAAATTATACATTATTGTTTCAAACAGAATATTGAAATAAAAGCAGTTTTTATTTTTGTGTAACACTGTAAATTGTTCCCATTTGCAGATTTTATTATTAAAAAATAGAAAATATCCCAACATGTTCTCAATTTCTTGTCTAAGTCCTGCTTTCGTTTGTTTGTCGTATAGTTTAATACTCCCTCCTTCATAAAAGAAAGACCTCGGTTTCCTAAAAAACGAAACTAACCAGTTTCTTTGGAACTTCAACTTTCTTAACTGGATCATCTACTCCTTAGCAATATTTTTTTAAATACTCTAATACATTGTGAAGTATTATCAAATACCAGTAATTTAATAACAGAGAAAACCTTTTAGCTAAAAAATAGTTTAAAATATTTAAGGAGTGGTAATGTATACATCACAAATATGAAAAAATCTTCAGGAAATATTAAATGACAAAAGCAAGGCACAGGACAGTGTACAGTTTGCTATCTTTTGTGAAAGAGAAAATAAAACTATATCTATAAAAATGCTGACAGCATACACAATAAACTAATAAAAGTGATAAAAAGGATGAATACAGCAGTGGGAGGAAAAATAATAACTGTGTATCTTTTTATACTGTTTTGATTTTTTGAACCTTGTGAATGTACTACCTACTCAAAAAATTAAATTAAATGTTAAGAAGTATATAAAATAGGCACCAGTTTGCCCTTGTATCGTTTTCAAAGTAAGAGTACAGCAGTTACAAAGATGCCTGGGTTTAACTATAGCAGCAATTTAGGAAAGAAATTCTCAAAAATGTTAGGTAAAAGATAACTAGTATATAGTACAGCAGTTCTTAAATTTTATTGTGCATAAAATATCCCAGATGCTTTGCTAAAAAATCCATAATCTCGGGGCCTAACTCTGATTCTAAATGACTATGTTTGAACTGGAGTTTAAGAACGTCCATTTTAACAAACCCTAGGTAAGGGTCATGTAAAAACTGATTGACCCTACTCTGAGTAACCTTGTTTTAATGTTAGGGTATCTAATATCTTAAAATTTTATGCTATTACAATATTAACTAAAATAGTATTTCTGAAAATAGTAATTTCCTAACAGGCATTATTTTCCTTTTTAAATTTGATATGATTTTACTGTGTTCATTAGTTAATTTAAAAAGTTATTTGTGGGCTTCCCTGGTGGTGCAGTGGTTAAGAATCTGCTTACCAATGCAGGGGACATGGGTTTGATCCCTGGTCTGGAGAGATCCCACATGCCTTGGAGGAACTAAGCCCGCACACCACAATTAACTGAAGCCCACGTGCCTACAGCCCGGGCTCTGCAACAAGAGAAGCCACTGCAATGAGAAGCCTGTGCACCGCAAAGAAGATCCAGTATAGCCAAAAATAAATAAATTAAATAAATAAATTTTTTAAAAAAATTTTTAAATAGTTATTTGCAAGTCTAAAGTTTTCTTTATATTTAATATTAACTGGTAATCTTATACAGTAACCCATAAGAAGATACTAAAGAACCTTGCAGGTTTATCATTAAAAACAAAAACAAACAAACAAAAGGCTCCATATCAATTTTAGAGTGCATTTCAAACTTTTTTAAAGTGGAGTAATGGATATTGTTAATCTTTGTGATCACTCATCTTCTGAGCCTCATTTCTGTTTGGGGAATCCTCTACTTTGTGAGTTTTGTTGACAGGCAGAAACTACCTTTTAATACAGAAGCTGAATACTCTTTTTTTCAAAACAGTATTTAGAACTGCAACCAAACTTCACTCAGGTTCAGGGTCACAAAAACAAACTGCATTGACTGCATGGCCTCCAAGTCTGGTTCTCTGGCCCTACCAGACAGTGAGCTACCCCAAATCCTTTTAATAGACTCTCTCTGCTTAAAAAACCAGAAATATGTTGATTCTGATTTTTTTTTTTTAATGTCTAAGAATCCTAGCTGATACCTGTGGGCTTAGGTTTGAAAAAGCAACTGAAATATCACATAGAATAAGACTTAACAGCAGTTCATGCAAAGGAAAACTAAACATAGCTGATTTCAACTTAATACAAGTCAACAATGCTAATGTGCTTGTCCCAAAATATTCATATAGACTTGGGGAGGGAGGCGGCACTGAAAGGATAGAGACCAGGACGAGAGAAAAAATGTTAAGACTGATTCTACAGCTCTGCCCGGGCCTGTGCACATGTGGTGCAGAGTCTTAGGCTCTGGGTCCCACTTCTTAGACAAGCCTTTATAAATGTATGTTTCCAGTGAAAGGCTTGAAAATTATAACTGTCAAAGCAAACAGATATTTAGCAGTTTAAAGACAAGATTTGATGAAGGATATAAAAGCATCATCTTTCAATAACAATCCAGAGATTTTTCCAAAGAAATTAGAAATTTAAACTGGTACCAATGGGGGTATTTTCACAGGATATGATCTCATTGTGAGACTTGACAGTTAAAGCTACATAAAGAAATAATAGAATTCAATTAAAGAAATTAATAGCAACAATAGAGGCCTAATGATAACTTCTCAGCATGTTCAAAGGACATATGTTACCATGTAATGAAATTCACTTAATAAACCCCAAACCTAATTGTCTATTTACTTTGTCTACTTTACATTGTCTATTTCACCAGAAGATATATTTTTTACTCAAAGGCTCTTGCCTGCCACAACACTGGAAATGAAAAATAAGCTTATAAATCCTTCCCATCGTACTAGTGCTGAGGCCACGAACAGCCACTGTCATCACAAAGTGACAAGTTCAGTCCACACAGACCATCTGTAAGTTTTTAGGACGAGGTAAAGGGCTTCTGAAATAGTCATGTAGAGTACAGTTCTGGAGGATCTATGAACGGTTTGGTACATGAGATTTCATTGGAGGAGGCAGTGTCACTATGTATAAGGTGATGGGCAGGACTCAAGAGTAGTAGGGCTTCAGCCAATGGAGAGAGCACTTGAAAGTTATGGCTGAGTGACTCACAAAACTGAAGGTGTTAAGTGTGAAATACAAAGAGAACTGTAATTCAGCAGCTAACGTTGGAAGCCAGCGGCACTCACTGAGATACAAAATGTTGGGATCTGCTTGTGAGTAAAGGGTAATATGGGGCTCTGAAGATCAGTGTTGAGATCCATGACCTGGGACCTGGGTTCTGTTATCTGGACATGTGAAAAATCCAAATTCGTGGGAGGATCAGAGATTCAAAACCAGGTTTAATTCTTATGTGCCTAAGTCAAAGAGTGCTGACAAGATAAACTTCCAGAGTCACGGACACCACTGGATTCAGGAATGAACCCAGAATTCTTACCAGCACTGAATGCACTCCTTTGATGATCTCATCTAGTTCCATGATTTAAAAACTGTCTCTGTGTTTATAAATGTATCTTGAGGCCTTTCGTGTCCTCTTAATTCCAGGCTCCCCTTGGATATTTAACATGTATCTCAAATGCAACATATCTAGAACTCCCAATTTCCATCTCTATAGTTCCATATATTAATTCAAATAAGAGCAACGGTTTTCCCTATAGAGAGTTCTGTATGGTTTTCGATCAGTGGCAGTACCAGAATTTCCATACAGGTGTCCCTTTGGAACAATAATCTGATTGGAAAGGGGAGGTTGGCTAGGGAATTTGAGAAAGACGTTTTAGAAGCACTGGCATTGCAAGCACACATTTTCACTCAAATTGTATATTTATTTTAGTGAAGAGAGATTGGGGTATGATGTTGAGATGCCCCCTACTTGCAGCCACCACTTTGCATACTTGAATGAACTACCATTGAACTTAAAATAAATGAAGTATTACACTTTATAGTTTCCCGGGCACTACTTGTGCTGGCCTCTTGCCTCCTTCTCTGATGTCATCTTGATCCACCATCCATCCCCTGCTTCACTTTTGCCAACTACATTCCAGCTAAAATACATGTGTTGCTCACACTAGACCTCGAATTTTTTCAGCTTTTTTAGTATTCCAAGCACATTCCTGGTTCAGGACCTTTCCACGAGCTGTTCTATCTTCTTGGATTACTTTTCCTTCCACTTTTTGAATAGCTGTCTCTGCCTTGTTATTTAAGTCCATTTCATTGTCACCTCTTTCTCAGAAAATGTTTCCTAACCACCTAATCTGAACTCTCTTTTCTCCCTCATCTAATATTCAAACCTGCAATTTCTATCATATCGCTGTTTTTGTTCATCTTAGAAGTTATTTATTTTTGTGTTAATAGTGAAGTTTTGTATTTCTCTATCAGAATGTAAGCTTCAAAGACAAGGAGATGGTGTATACCAGATTTAACACTAGACTCCCAAAATCTAAAACAGTCAATAGTAGGTGTTCGATAAACATGTGTAGAAAGACTAGAAAAAGCAAAAGTAGGTAAATATGCAAAAGGATAGGTAAATCAATTTTTAAACATTAAATACAAGTTATTACAATGTTAACATTTTATTTAAAAGGAAGGGGTAAGAATTGAAACATTGTAGTGGCAGAAACCCTCTGATCTGTGTTAAAGGTAATGGGTAACCCCTGATATTTACTTGATGACATGGTACCCATTACTTGAACATCTCTTCAGCATATCATTTCACACAGGGTAACAGTGAAGTAGTTCCTGCAAATGGTTGCAGTTCAATGTCTATATATTTAGTTTCTCATTGTTATATACTATAAATCGACTTTTAACTTATGATTAATCTTCCTTTGACAATAATTTTTAGTTACTAACAGATAAGGGTTTTTTCTCCACACCTTGTCAAGAAGTTAATTACATGGAAATATTTTAAATATGTAACTGGTACTTCTATTTTAACATACTTTGCTTAAATATTTTTAAGTGGAATAAGCATAATTTATCTGTGAAGAGAACTATGCTAGAATGTTTCACGAATGTTTTCATAAAATTGTGGTTTATATACTAAGTTTTCTCAAAAGAAGGGTAATCATTGCCATATATTCCATTTTGAAAAATGAATATATTCAGGTGATCCCAGAAAACATGGATTATAATATAATTATACATAATATTACTGACTTAAAATTGTCCCAGGCTCATAGAAAAAGGAATATTGTTTCAAAAGAATCTAATTCAACAGATTTTCAATATAGGGCTTTCTTATTGTCTTCACATGAGCTATTGAAGAATTCTCACTGGGAAATAAGTAGACATTAACAGAGCCCCGGCAATGAAAAATCCATTTAGACCACTTTAAATATCACAGTAGATGTTATTAGACATTTATAAAGTGAATCATGTCAACCCTCAGGAGTTCAGATTTATTTATTTTACATAATAAAAATACAACTTTCCATGAAAATTTGATGCAATATAAGAAATTGCTCTGAAAATTCAGTTTCCCTAATTTAAAAAATTCCAATTGACTTACACCTTCCAGTAGAAAATATTCATAAAGTTGTCAGTTTGTGTAAGTTGCATGAGAAAGATGATATAAATTTTCAGAGAAGGCAAATTTAACATACCATTTATAACAACTTTTCTTAAAGCCATAGCCTATATATTCTATTTCTCATATTCACATTTCTTAAAATCCAATCCTGATGAGATATGGATTAATAAGAGTTATAGCTAAATATGTTTAATAACTCTTATGTTAATTTAATTTTCATGAAAGCTAGTATACTGCAGTAACTAGAGTTATTTCACAAAATTCAAATTCCTAAGGGATGTCCTTTTAGACTCTATCAAACAATAAAACACTGATCACTATATGCTAATAGACAATGTCTTAGTTCAGCACTGGTTTGTTTAAGTATTGGGAAATAACAATCCTCCTCTTCTCTACTGTCATTTAGAGGAAAATGTCAAAATTATATAGTGAATAAATGATTTATAAAATGTTTTTCTACTGTCTACTCTCTTTAAAGGATGATAGCATTCCTGAACTAGGATTAGAAAATCTGAACTCTAGTCCCCAAGTCATCTTTTAATAGATTACTCTGAATAAATAACTTTAGCTTTCTGTGCTTTCCTCTTTTTACCTATAAAATGGTGACAGTCACATTGTCCTTTTTAACTCAACTCTTTTAGTGGTAAAATTAATTTTAGGGTCAAATCGTGTCTATGATTTATTAAAGGAGACATGGGCACAATCCATGAAGAATTTGCTGTTTCAATGATAAAAAAGGAGAAGACATTATTTTGGATACTGGTTCAATTTTTAGCTACTTTTATTGAAATATACATACTGGCATATGTATTTTTTTTGAGTGTGTATATGTTTTATTGCATAAGAGTGGATAGGTTTTAGTTCTATGTAATGCAAACTATGCATTTTGGACCACAACTTCCACATAAGACAATTTAATAACTATACAAAATATTTGAAATACTTTCCTTAGAACATCAAAGAGCAAACAACTATAACTCTTACTGTTGAAAAGTAGCAACAGACTGACAGCTATCTCCTCAATAGCAAAAAGGAAGTCAAAAGACTGGAATAATTTACCAAAATGCTGAAACCAAACATTTACTATCTAAAAGAAAAAAATCTCGTTTTAGAATGAGAACTGAAATAAAGGTATTCTCACAAAAACCAAAAAGCCAAGAATTCATTACTAGCAGACTGATGTTAATAGAAATTCTACCAGGGCTTCCCTGGTGGAGCAGTGGTTGGGAGTCCACCTACCGATGCAGGGGACGCGGGTTCGTGCCCCGGTCCGGAAAGATCCCACATGTCCCAAAAAAAAAAAAAAAAAAAAAAGAAATTCTACCAGATGACAAGTTAGTAATGCAGAAAAAACAAAGAGCACAGAAACTAATAAACATGTGAAAAAACTAAGTTAACATTGGTTTGTAAACCAATACATATGCCCATAATTTCCCATAGATAATTTCTATTATCTATTTAATAATAGATATAATAAAAATAATGTTTAAATGCGTCTAAAAGTATATAATGTGATATTGGCTCGGGGATACAGAAACAGATCAATATGATAGAGGATCTATAGATCCAGCGATCTATAGACACTTGGTATATGTCAAAGATGGATTTGCATAGCAGTGCAACAATAAATAGTCCCCAGATAATTGAGCATTCATGTGGAAAAATAATATTGGACCTACTTCACATGGCTAATATTTATAGAATTAAATGTGGAAGGGAAAATAATAGACAATAAACAGTAGAAAAGAAAACAATAGACAAAATAAAGGAGAATATCTTCAGAATATTAGGACAGGGAAATACTTCTAAAACAGGACATAAAAATAAATAATACTAAATAAATGATTGATAAACTGGGTTACATTAAAATTAAGACTGTCTGTTTATTAACGGCACCATTAGGGATGTAAAAAAAATGCACATCAGTTAATAAGAGAATACAGTTAACAACATATGTAATTGACAAAAGTCTTGTATCCAGAACATATAAAGAATATCTACAAATCAGTAAGAAAAGACAGCCCAATGGAAAAATGGGGAAAATGAGGAACTGAAATTTCACAAAAGAGAATGTGTAATTGGCCATTATACATATGAAAAGGTACAACCGCATTATAAATCAGGGTAACTCAAATCTTGCAAGCACCATAATGGATGCAATGTAAATGTCTGATGATACCAAAGTGCTGGAAAGAATGTGGAGCACCAGGAATTCATACAATGCTCACAGGAATATAAACTGGTACAACTACTTTGGAAAAAAAAAACAAACCTGAAATTATCTACTGAAGTTGAAAATATGCAAAGCCTAAGGCAAGCGAACCTATCCCTGTGTATTCAGCCATGGAAATTATGGGCATATGGTACATTAGGGAATAAGCACCAAAAAAAAGTTAATAGCAGCATTATAGGCATAAACTAAAAGTCCATTAAGAGCAAAATAAATAAATATATTTTGATTCATTCGTGCAATGGAATCGAATAAAGTGAAAAAAGTGAATGGACACGTAACATTACCAGTGAAATTATAAAAAGAATGCTGAGCAAGAGATGTCAAACACAAGAAATACACATTGTATGATTTAATCTATGTAAAGTTTTAAAACAGCAAACACTAAATTATAGTGCTTAGGAATGCATTTTTGGGGGTGTAGAAATTATACAGCAAAACAAGGAAGTGTTTACATAAAAGTCAAGCAAGGGAGGTGAAGAGTTGAAAGTGGCAAGTGGGGAACTTCTGGGGAGCTCACAATGTTCTCTTGACCTGGGTAGTTTAATTGCTGATCACTTTTTAATAATTTGAAGCTGTATACATTTATGTTTCATGTACTTTTCTGTGTAACCTTATCACATTTAAAAAAGATAAAAATTGTAATAGAAACAGCTAAACTCTGGAAATCAAATGCTTAGACAAAAAGCTAAAATGATGTAAAGAATGAGAAAATAAAGGAAATCAAGAAATGATATGACATATATATGACATATTTCAAAGGAGATTGATAGATCTAAAAAGGTAAATTAATGCGTTGTTTGAATAGAACATTTAAAACACCCTTAACATGTCACAGGAAAATTGTAAGAAATGTTTTTCAAATCTCAACTTTCTGATTTAATAAACATATGGGAAGAAGAGCCTGCACCCCTGAGTGCATCCAAGAAAATTAATTTGTCTTCCGCAATGCAAAGGGATTATGAGAGGGGGTAATATAAAGAAGCTACAACTAGAGAAAAAGGGTTTATGGCATTAATATTATTTTTAATGGTAAATGCAAATTAGGATAATTTTTATTATTATTTATTATTATATATATTATATTATATATATTATATTATATTATATATATTATTATATATTATTTATTTATTATTAGGATAATAAAGAATCATGATTTTGTGATTAAGTGGTGTCTGGAGGGAAAATCTTAGAGCATAAATGCGCTATCTAAAACTGACCAGAGAAGGTAAAATACATTAAAGAAAACGGGCAGAGATAATGCTGTAAGAGAACAAGGAAAATTTGCACATCGTATTTTTAAAAGATAGATATATGGAATTAATACAAACTGTGTGTGGTATTTCCATCCACTTCTTCAAGAAGGAGAAAATAATTGTAACTATATACAATATTAAATTTCCTTTTACAATAAAAAGTGTGAACATTAAATGAGGATGAAAGAAGAAATGATATAGTAAAGTGAATAGTAAAGGGCTGTTAACAAGAAAATAGGCTCAAAATGGAGCTGTTTATGCTAAGCCTCAACTCACCAAACTGAGACTTAACTTAATTCCAGTTTCTGTTCTCCCAGAAACAGACTGTGAAACTGTCTATCAGGAATCACCAGATGAGCACAAGTTAGTTAATCTGCCTGATGGACCCCTTGCTGTGCCCCAAAGGAAGGTAACCTTGCAATAAGCAACCAACTTTTTTTGCATAGTATAGCTTCTTTGTTCCTGCTCCCTCCTGCCGATAGAAGTCTTTCATTTTGTACAGCTCCTCATAGCTCCTTTCTATCTGCTAGATTGGAATGCTGCCCAATTTATGAATCATTGAATAAAGCCAATAACATTTAAAAAATTTACTTAGTTGAATTTTTTTTAACAGGGCCAAAGAAAAAATTTTCTTTATCTTCCAAGGAATCAACCTCTATCTTCTCCTACCTCCATGAGAATTCCTTATTTAAGGGGTTTCTGCTCCTCTGCTACTCCTTAAATGTACATCTTTTCCATGGTTCCATCCTCAAGTCTCTTCTGTTTTGTCTCTATCTGCCTTCCTTATCCTTTCTAGTGATTTAAATCACTTACATATCATTGATTCCCACAGTCCTCATTTCTTTCTTTTGTTCCACTTGCCTGCTGGACATTTCCACCCAAAGTTTCAATTTTCCCTTTCCAAAAAGGAATGCATAACTTTTTTCTTAAGACAGAATTACATGCCTGATTTTGGCAAACAGCATGACTATCCATGTAGTAACCCAATTAGAAATTTTGAAAATTTCCTTAGCTCTTTTTTCTCCTTAGGAACACTTTCAACCTTCTTCTGTGCATACACAGAGATCATCACCATCGTCACCATCACCACCACCGTCATCATCATCATCAGTCTCCAAATAATTCTGTTCTCTATAATGCTGCCAAAGTTCCTTTATTAAAAACAAGCCTGAATATATAATATAGTTGCCCACTTAACATTCTCTATGACTCCGTAATTCTTCCAGTTGACAATTACAGAATTTTTGACACACCATATAACAATCTAGTTTTATACTTTGTTTACGTGCCTATCTCCACCAAATTGCAGATTCTTCAAGAACCAATCATAGGCTTCAATCCTTAGAACAATCAGTATTGTATACAATAAATATTTATGGAATGAATGCATTTTTTTTGCATGGCTGCTCGCTATAAATTCAGCATGCTCTAATTATTAACCAAAGGTCCTTGGATCCCCATGGGATCCATGTATAGAATTTCTGAGTCATCAAAGTTGGATCAAAAGATACATACTTAATTTTCACTAACCTCTGATGAAAGTGAGCATTGTCTTCACACCATAAACTACAGTAGTACCTACAGCTTTGACACTAATAAAATCGAAGAATTACTCATATCAGATATGAGTTATTACAGATATATTAAAATATCTTTAAGACCATAACAACTTTGGAATATGGCAATTATCGGGTCCATGCTATACCATTCTATGCAATACGTTAACAAACACACGCACATATATTAATGTATGATGATTTAAAATATTTTGGTAAACATATTCCAAAACAATACTTTTCCTTAATAACACTATGCATTTAATTTTATTTATTTAAACCTGAAAAAGAAGGGCTCCATAGGTTTCAATAGACGCCCAAATGGTTCATGACACCAAAAATGTTAAGAATCCCTATTTTAAAATGAAGTGAATAGAACACACCACTAAGAGATTTATTTTAATTCTTCTATTAGATAAGGAGTTCATCCTACTATGCAAGAAATCACTGAAGATGGACCAGCAAATCAGTTGGGGGGAAAAAAAAAGAGAATGTTTAGGTCAACAGTGCAAGTGGAAAGGAATGGCATTCCTATCAGTGACTGAACAAGGAGACAAACAGAGGTATGAATAGAAAGAAAGGTAAAATATAGAATTAAAGTTAAAATATAAGAATTTATAATACGAACTGAAAACTCTTGTATAATGAAAATGATTGCACATTGAGTATTTGATTAGAATATCTAAGTCTCCTGGAAAATATAAAACAAAAGACAGAAGTATTACCACAGATAATGGTTTGCTGAGGTAAAACTATAAACAATTTTGAGGCACTTAAGAAGAATACAGGGCTTCCCTGGTGGCACAGTGGTTGGGAGTCCTCCTGCCAGTGCAGGGGACATGGGTTCAAGCCCTGGTCCGGGAGGATCCCGCATGCCCTGGAGCAACTGAGCCCGTGAGCCACAACTGCTGACCCCGCGTGCCATGGCTCCTGGGGCCTGAGCACCTGGAGCCCGTGCTCCGCAGCGGGGGAGGCCACCGCAATGCGAAGCTCGCGCACCACAATGAAGAGTGGCCCCCGCTGGCTGCAGCTAGAGAAAGCCCATGTGCAGCAACGAAGACCCAATGCAGTCAAAAATAAATAAATAAAATAAATAAATTTATAACTAAAAAAGAAACTACAGAATTAAAAAAAAAAAAGAATACAGGTGAAGACCAAGAAAAAAAATAAAAAGCAAAATAAGACAAAACAAGTAAACACAGGTATAATTTGTAAGTTGTGAACTTTTGCAAATTCCACATGGAAAAGAAACTGGTAGCCAAAAACCAAATTGTAATTATATATACAGGAATATCACATTTTATTGTGCTTTGCAAATACTGAGGTTTTGACAATTTGAATTTTTGTGTCAACCCTGCATTAAGCAAGTCTATCACACCATTTTTCTAAGAGTATTCGCTCACTTTGTGTCTCTGTGTCAAAATTTGGTTATTCGTGCAATATTTAAACTTTTTATTATTATTTTATTTGTTATGATGATCAGTGATCTTTGTTGTTACTATTACAATCATTCTGGTGGGGGGGGCACAAACTGCCCACATAAGATGGCAAACTTAATAAACGTATGTGCTCTGACTGACCCATGGACTAGTTGTTCCCTGGCCTCTCTCCCTCTCTTCAAGACCTGTCTGTTCCCTAAGACACAACAATATTGAAATTAGGCCAATTAACGACCTTACAACGGCCTCTAAGTGTTCAAGTGAAAGGAAGATTCTCACATCTCTCACTTTAAATCAAAAGCTAGAAATTACTAAGCTTAGTGAGGAAGGCATGTTGAAATCTGAGTAGGCTGAAAGCTGGACCTCTTGTGCCAAACAGTTAGCCAAGTTGTGAATGCAAAGGAAAAGATCTTGGAGGAAATTAAAAGTGCTCCTCCACTAAACATACAAATGATAGGAAAGCGAAACAGCCTTATTGCTATATGGAGAAAGTTTAAGTAGTCTGGGTAGAAGATCGACAACTTCAAACCATTCTCTTAAACCAAAGCCTCATCCAGAGCAAGGCCCTAACTCTCTTCCAATCTATGAAGTCTGAGAGAGGTGAGGAAACTGCAGAGGAAAAGTCTGAAGCTAGCAGAGCTTGGTTCATGAGGCGGAAGGAAAGAAGCTGCCTCCATAACATAAAAGTGCAAGATGAAGCAGCAAGTGCTTATGTAGAAGCTGCAGCAAGTTATCCAGTAGATCTAGCTAAGTTAATTAATGAAGGTAGCCACACTAACCAACGTAGTTTCAATGTAGACAGAACAGCCTTATATTGGAAGAAAGATGCCATGTAGGACTTTCATAGCTAGAGAGGAAAAGTAAATGCCTGGCTTCTAAGCTTCAAAGGACAGACTGACTCTCGTTAGGGGCTAATGCAGCTGGTGACTTGAAATTGAAGCCAGTGCTCATGTACCATTCTGGAAATCCTAGGGCCCTTAAGAATTATGCTAAATCTACTCTGTGCTCTGTAAATGGAACAACAAAGCCTGGATAACAGCACATCTGTTTACAACGTGGTTTACTGAATATTTTAAGGCCACTGTTGAGACCTACTGCTCACAAAAAAAGATTTCTTTCTAAAGATTCCTGCTCATTGACAACACACCTGGTCATCCAAGAATTCTGATGGAGAGGTACAATGAGATTAGTGTTGCTTAGCACAACATCCATTCTGCAGCCCGTGGGTCAAGGAGTCATTTCAACTTGCAAGTAACACTGTTTAAGAAATACATTTTGTAAGGCTACAGCAACCATAGACAGTGATTCCTTTGATGGATCTGGGCAAAGTCAACTGAAAACTTTCAGGAAAAGGTTCACCATTCTAGATGCCATTAAGAACATTTATGATTCATGGGAAGAGGTCAAAATAGCAACATTAACAACAGGAGTTTGGAAGAAGTTAATTCCAACCCTCATACGATGTTGAGGGGTTCAAGACTTCAGCAGAGGAAATAACTGCAGATGTGGTGGAAATAGTAAGAGAACTAGAATTAGAAGTGAGGTCTGAGATGTGACTGAATTGCTACAATTTCATGATAAAACTTGAAAAGATGAGGAGTTGCTTATTACAGAGGAGCAAAGAAAGTGGTTTCTTGAGATGGAATATACTCCTGGTGAAGATGTTGTGAAGATTACTGAAATGACAACAAAGGATTTAGAGTATTACATAAACTAGTTGATAAAGCAGTGGCAGGGTTTGAGAGGATTGACTCCAATTCTGAAAGAAATTCTACTCTGAGTAAAATGTTATCAAATAGCATTGCAGGACTTCCCTGGTGGTGCAGTGGTTAAGAATCCGCCTGCCAATGCAGGGTACATGGGTCGAATCCCTGGTCCAGGAAGATCCCATATGCCGTGGAGCAACTAAGCCCGTGCTCCACAACTACTGAGCCCGTGAGCCACAACTACTGAGCCCGCATGCCACAACTACTGAAGCCCACGTGCCTAGAGCCCGTGCTCCACAACAAGAGAAGCCACCGCAGTGAGAAGCACGTGCACCACATCAAAGAGTAGGCCCTGCTCGCCACAACGAGAGAAAGCCTGCACGCAGCAACAAAGACCCAACATGGCCAAAAAATAAATAAATAAATAAAATTATATTAAAAAAAACAGCATTGCATGGTACAGAGAGATCCTTCATGAAAGGAGGAGTCAGTCAATCAATGTGGCAAGCTCCACTGCTGTCTTATTTTAAGAAACTGCCACGGCCACCCCACCCTTCAGCAACCACCACCCTGATTGGTCAGCAGCCATCAACTTTGACGTAAGACCGCACCAGGAAAAATTACAACTCGCTGAAGGCTCAGATGATGGTTAGCGTGTTTTAGCAATAAAGTATTTTTTAATTAAGGTACATACACTGTTTTTTAGACACAATGCACACTTCATAGACATATAAGTATATGTTAACATAACTTTTATAGGCACCGGGAAACCAAAAAAATCGTGTGACTTGCTTTATTGCGGTGGTCTGGAATCAAATTTGCAGTATCTCTGAGGTATGCCTGTAGTTTCCTTAAATAAAGCGGCTACTAGTTTTATGCATTTGACTGGACTTAGTAAATTAAACTGCAATTTTATTGTCGATGCTACAGAATTATTTTCAAATTTCCTGCTTTAATTTATTCACATTCAAATATAGGTCAACCACTCTAAGCATCTGGTATTTACTCTGTTTACCAGTATCCAGTGATGAAGTATGCTTGAATCTTTTTATCTCTTGGTAACATCTCTTATTATCAAGGTGAACAGAGAATGGAGAAGAGATGACAACATGGATTTACACAATGAAACAGGGGCTATTTCAAAAACACCGGGAAAATATGAGCGACTATACTAAATTATTATTTAGGGAATAGAAATATGCCACCTACCATTCGTTAAAATCACAAGATATATTATGTATTATTCTGTGTCTGTCAGGTTCTGTGTTAGATACCAATGATTTAAAAAAAAAATGATGACACCATCAGTATCTTCATGAACCTACCACCTAGGGAGAAGGAAGAATTTAATCAGATTAACACATAGCATATAGTTTAATATGATCAGTGCTACAAGCACTATGAAGGAAAGATACATTCATGTAGGACAGGGAAAATAAACTAGTCTAGATCTGTAAGGAGACAATATTTGAGCTGAGATCTGAATGATGAGTTGGCTGGAGGATGAAGGAAGCAAACTACGCAATGAGGCAGTACAGACTCAAGATAGGAAAGAACTTGACATGGTCCAAGAAGTGAAAGATAATCAATGATGTGTACTGAGCATGACGGAGGTGGCAAGAGGGAAGGCAGGGTATACCACATAGGACTTCATAGATAGGATAACCATATATCCCAGTTGCCTAGAATAGTCCAGGTTTAAGATAAGTAATAATAATGATACTTAGTAATTAATGTCCTTTTCCACTCTCTTAAGTGTCCCAGTTTGGTGACATATTATTATTCCACTTTAAATGAGTAGGGTAGGATCATGGTATCAATTAGCAATTGCACTTAGCTGATAGTATCCCTTGTCAGAAACAATAAGAGCTCAAAAAAAGATACAGGTTTAATTTTCTCTCGTTAAAAAAAAAAAAAGTACAAAGGTAGGAAGCCCTGCCCTGATCTGACAGTTATCTTCTATATTTGTGTCTCAACATTCCTAGGTAACAGCTTATCATGTCATCTCATGATTCAACAAGACTTCTTAAGCCTCAGCCATCTGGTCCACATTCCAGGTAAGATAAAGGAAGAACGAGGAAAGAACAAAAATGTCTACACCCTATTAAGGAGCCTTCACAAAAGACCCAGACTAAAAAACTTCCATTTACATTTTATTGGCAGGAATTTAATCACACAGTATCACTTAGTTGCAAGAAAGGTTAGAAATTGTAGTTTTTAGCTGAGCATACTGCTACCACACCAAATAAAATAGGGTTCTGTTATTAAGGAAAATGGGGAGAATAGACATTGGGTAGGGAATTAGCCATCTGTGCAAAAGACATACTAATAGTTTTAAATATATACATATATATATATTCTAAGTGAACTGGAAGCCATGAAGAGATTTATGCAGGGTAGTGCATAACCTGATCATAGTTTTAAAAAATCTTTTGGCTTTCATATGGAAAGTAGGCCTGAGGAGGGCAAGTGTAGAAGTGTGGAGATCAGCCAGGGGACTTGAATTGACATGACGTAGGAAAAATATGAAATAGAGCAAATTCTACTGGAGACAGAGAAAGTGTGTAGATTAAAGAGTGACTATGGAGGTTGACCAAGAGGCAGATGTTAGAGAAGACAATTATTTGTGGCTTATAGAACTGAATGAATAGTGTTACCATTTGAAGAAATACGGAACCTTGGGAGAGACACAGATTAGAGGCTAAAGAGCACAAGTTTAGCTCTGGCCATGTGAAGTTGGAAGTGCATTTGAGATATTGAAACGGAAATATCAAGTCAGTTGTTAACATATAGGCTTAAAATAAATCGGGAAATTATTGGCATATAGATGATAACTAAACTTGCAGATATTACTAAGTTTACTGAAGAAAGGCATATATAACATGAAAAGATGGCCTAGGGACAACCATAAGAAACTACAACATCTAATTGTAGAAGATGATCTTACAAGAAGACTGAAAATATCTGGCAACAAAGTTGGAGGAAAAACAGGAGAGGGCATTGTAATGGAAGCCATGGAAGACAGAGTTTCAAGGAGAGAGTTTACAGGTGTCACATTCTAGTAAGATATCAAATAAAACAGCTGAACAATATCCAATGGAGTTAGAAAATGAAGGCTATCAAAACTTGCTTCCGGAAAGGGGAAGTGAGAAGCAAGTACACATTATCGAGGAATAATTGGAGGTGAGGTGATAGAGGTAGTAGACCCGTGTAGGAGAAATAACTTCTGCAAAGATTTGCATTGCAAAAAAGTTTAAACATTGTGTAGAGAAAAGTAGGATCTAATGAGTATTTTCCTTTGGTTCTTTTTTTATTTGAATCTACTTTTTTTTTTTTTTTTTGTGGTACGCAGGCCTCTCACTGCTGTGGCCTCTCCCGTTGCGGAGCACAGGCTCCGGACGCGCAGGCTCAGCGGCCATGGCTCATGGGCCCAGCCGCTCCGCGGCATGTGGGATCTTCCCAGACCGGGGCATGAACCCATGTCCCCTGCATCGGCAGGCGGACTCTCAACCACTGCGCCACCAGGGAAGCCCCCTGGTTCTTTTTTTAAATGGTAGAGTTTAAAGCAAGTTTAGATGCTGCTGGGAAGGATTCTATAAACAAATGGTTTATTAAATGAGCAAAATGTGACGGGACAAACACCACATTGTTTCATATTTCTTACTTCTCTCTTCAAATACACCATGTCAGATTTACTCTCCCTGTTAAGGACATCTCTGGAAGATCCCACATTTAGCCACCACTTTCAAGAATTAAGAAGTCTGATTCTGTCTTATATTAAACATCCATCTCATGCAAGTTAAAGTTTCTTCTCGTCCTTCAATGTAGGCCTATCTTTTTTGGCCTGGGGACCTGTTCTGGCAAAGAAGTAATTGATCTGGTTTTCCTTCACTTACATTTCTGCTATTTGCACTGCCTGGAGCAGAGCAGGGATTGAAGGAAAGTAGGCAAAAGTTCTACTTGGTTAGTGCTATTTAATCCAGCCCTGTGTGAACTGTTTCCTGATGTGGGCAAATGCACAGCTGACTTCTTGCTACGTTTCTTCAGCTTCCGTCTCCTGGAGGTATTTACATCATAGAGTTTCTTAAGTGGGGGTCCCTTTGAGACAACTCAAGCCCAGGTACATTCCCTGGCATCTGATTGACTTGTGGGGGATCTTATGTATCTTTGGTTTACCAAATGGTGGATGTACGGCTTCAGAAATTAGCACTCTTTCATTCTCTTCCCTGCTAAGTTTCCTTCACCAGCTCCAGCTTCAGACTCCTGCAGGCAGGAAGTAGGTATGGGTTTCACTGTTTCTAAGTCCACATACATTTCCAAGTATTTGAGAACCTACGTCCAGCCCTCCCAAAAGTACTCCCCAAAACTCTCATAGTGTACAATTAAAAGGCCAGAAAAGGGAAAACAAAAGTATTCTCTACTTTTACAAAGTCTTCCTTTAACAAACCTCCTTTTAAGTTTCTAGTCTTTCATCTAAGCTGTGGAGGCTGTGATCACTGTGTCCATTTTCTCATTTTGCAGTAAGTCCTTCACAGGTGTATCCCATCCTCTTTTCCAGAATTCTGAGACTACTAGAAAAGTGGATTATGTCATGTTATAAAAACAGTCAAGATAGCAGAGAGCGGGCACAACAGATATATTGGACTGCCAAGAAAGTGCAGAGTGAGTGGAATGATTCCCCCTCAGAAAGCCAAGATCATTCTGTGAGGGACTAGACACGGAGGTTCTTCTGTTTTTTAAACATGGATTTCGTTCTACTGGTATCATGAGACTGTTGAATATATGGCCTGTGAACTGAAAGATTCAAATATATTCTTTAAAATGAAAATGAAAGGGGGGAGGGTAGTGTGTGTAGGGGGGGAAGAGAGAGTGTTATGGGAATAATTTAAAGGGAGTGGTAATCCTTAATAAGACAGAGACAGTTGGAAATGAGAAGAGAAGGTAGATTCAGGAGAGATTATGGAGTTACAAATGGCAGGACCTAATGACCAGAGGAATATGAAGAAAGAAATAGGCTTAAAGGCAGTGGTAGGAAAAGGGAACTTCAGAGTTGATTTTGTTTATCACCCAAATGTTATGAATTTGAACTAGTTTTGTCATATGTGTGCTATGAATTTAGATGCAAATATTACCTCTCTGAGTCACAGAATTTTACTTTAAAATTTAAATCACTTCCATAGTGACCTGAAGGCTCTAAATTCACAAAAATTGCTAATTCCTACCTCATTTCATTTTTCTCCATGTTAAAAGGAAATCTTCTTCCTGTTTTTTAAGTTCCTGTTCAAAAAATTTTTTTAAACAAATGGACAAATATTATGTGCCTGGCATGATTCTACTTGCTTTCTAAATATTGGCTCTTCCAGTTTTCACAATTGACCCTATAAAGCAATTGTTATCACCTACATTTTGCAGATGAAGAAATCGAACCCCTACAAGACACCCAAGATCATGCAGCTAATAAGTAGCAGAGCTTGGATTTGAATTCAAGTAGTTCATGCTTGTAATTACTGTACTGTGCTCTGCTACTTTTCTCTCCCACAAGAAGCCATCCTAGATTCTTTCAACCACAAGAAATTGCTCTACCGTCCTCCCACTCCCAGCCTGAATCGCTATACTGCTTAACCTGGACTCTTATGTTGGTTGTTTCTTTCCACCTTGAGTTATAATTATTTATATACATGTTCTAACTAGATTATATACTAAATTCTCTGAGGTAAGGACCCCTTCTCATTCGTCTTTGTACCTATGGCCTAAAAGAGCATAGTACTATAGCGTGCTGGGCTATAGTACAGCACAAACGCTAGAATCAGACAGACTTGAGTAGAGTGGATGTTACTGAGTTGCTGTATGACTTGAGCACAGTCCTAAAATTCACGTTTCCATCTCCTTGCTTGCAAAATGGAGAAAAAGTCTTTCTCTTGTGTTTGTTATGAAGATTAAACAGATAATATAAACATTGCAACCTAGTTCCTGATACATAGTGAGCACTCATGAAATACCTATTGTTTCCGTTAACCCTCAGCAGATGTTTGTCGAATTATTGATTCTGTTTTTGAGATTACATACAGATCTGGCTGGTAAAAAGCACAGAAGAGGCCGTAACTATTTTAAGTCACAGGTGAAGTGTTTTAAAATATAATTGCAATCAAGTATTTCTACCTTCAGGTATGTTGATTAGTCATCCATTCAAGTTTTAAATTGTAAGGAACAGCTGTCGACTATTACCCAGTAGTTTATCCTTGTAAATATAAAAATTATATTCATGAGCTCATATCAGATAGGAAAGACAAAGGGGCAGTTTTGTTTCAAAATTTACCCAGAATATTGCAACATTTCCATCTGTAAAAGGAATAATACATCAAAACTCAAGATTAAGGCTAATTATATTTGTAATTTATAAAACGAAAGTAAGAAATATTAAGCATAGTTGTTCAAATTAAATCAGTTGGGACTGAGAATGAATGGGTTTATGAGCTGTTTGTTGTTCTTAATAGCAATAAGAAAACCAAATATTTTCTATGAAATAGTAGCGGATAATTATTTTCATCCAGCCCTGAATTATAGACTTTGTAGATTGCCCTCCTCGGATTCTTATGTGGAAACACTTAATGAAGGATGTTATGACTCAATAAGGCAAATAGGATTGCATACTTGAACTTCTTTTCTCAGACTATGGAAAGGTACAAGAACATATGATTTCCCTAATCTCCAAGTAACACTCTCCTATTATATTTATTTCTGGCTGGCTGGGAAAATATTATATGAACTACAAATTGTTGCTATAATGGAATTGCAAACATTGTATGTCTATATTTTTTCCTTGAAAGGGCTTCCCAAAAGAAAAGCTCTTGTATTACATTTGGTGGGGAACAGAGGTATTGCTTTAAGTGAATCTGCATACCATTTAAAATGTCGCACAGGTGGTTTCTCTCTAACCTTCTCTTTCTAATCCTTCACTTTCATTGGAAGATTTTAACAGGAAGAAAGATAATACTGATGCCTTTGCAAAGGATAAAATGCTGAAGGTGGAATAACATTAGAGATAGGGCAATCATTTTGAAGAGTATTTTAATCATCCAGGTGTAGCTTGATGAAGTCTTGAATTAGGATTAGTTCCTATTACATAAACTTTTTATCCTTTATAATTTTTCAGTTCAAGTTCTAGTAGGAAGGATGTTTCCTATTAAATGGACTTACTGTTTAATGAAGCAGAAAGCCATTTAAATCTAAAACTTACAGGAAGAAAGTAGGTGATATAGAAACATAAACTCATTTGATTTCATGAGTCCTGGAGCCTCTATGTGATTACTCAGTTCAAGTGGGGAATCTTTGAGAACCTTAAAGCAATGAACTCAGAAAGGAGGAGCTAGCTTGACTGATTGGAAAAGGCAGAAGATAAAGCCCCAGAGCTAGGTAATATGGAAGCGGGATTAGCACATCATGTCAGGCAGCAGCAGAAATGCCCTTCAGGTGAGTAGAAGATGTTCCAGAAAATGCAAGGGAGCCGTTTCCTGAGGGTTTGCCCTGTTGACACTGAATTGGAATCAGCCTAAAATTCCGGGCATGATGGTGAAAGAGGATAAAGTGTCAAAAGAAAGGGAAAATGTTGCAAATTTTATCAAAATAAAATGAGTAAAAGGAACTTGAGCTCACCTGCTCTCATGAGCACACCCAAATCACAACTAACTACTGAACAACCATCAGTAAAAAAGACTGGAACCTACCAAGAAAGATATTCTACCTCCAAAGGCATAAAGAAACCCAACGAGACGGTAGGAGGGGGTGTATTTACGATATAATCAAATCCCATACCACCCAGCTGGTCGACCCACAAACTGGAGAACAATTATATCGCAGAAGCTCTCCTGCAGGAGTGAGCGTTCTGAGCCCCATGTCAGGTTCCCCAGCCTGGGGTTCTGGCATTGGGAGGAGGAGCCCCCAGAGCATTTGGCTTTGAAGGCCAGTGGGGCTTGAGTGCAGGAGCCCCCCAGAGCTGGGAGAAACAGATACTCTGCTCTTGGAGGGCACACACAAGGTCTCAGGGCAAAAGAAGTGACTTCACAGAAGCCTGGGCTGGACCTACCTGCTGGCCTTGGAGGGTCTCCGAGGAGGCAGGGTGGCGGCGGCTGTGGCTCACTGTGGGAACAATGACACTGGTGGTGGAGGTACTGGGGGAATATTCATCAGCTTGAGGTCTTCTGGAAGTCGCTATTTTGGCAACAAGACCTATCCTCACCCAACAGTCTGTAGGCTCCGGTGCTGGGCTGCCTCATACTAAACAACCAACCGACAGGAACGCAGCCCAAACCATCAACTGACTGGCTGCCTAAAGACTAAAAAGCCCACAGCTGCCTCTGGACACGCCCCTAGGCACGGCCCTGCCCATCAGAGGGCCAAGACTCAGTTCCACCCACTGGCCCCTCCCTCCACGAAGCCGGCCCAGCATCTTAGACCAGCCTCACCCACCAGGGGGCAGACACCAGAAGCAAGAATACTACCAACCGGTAGCCTGTGGAACAAGTCCGCAAACGCAGATCAGAGTCCGCAAACGCAGATCAGAGCCTACCCTGGGGCCAGCTGGTCCCTGGCCCTTGGGAGACGAGAGGGGAGTGCGGTGCTGGGACACATAGGAGATCACCTACAGAGGGCCATTTCTCCAAGGTTAAGAAACATAACTAACCCTCCACATACATAAAAATAAAAATAGAAATCTAGACAAAATGAGACAGAAAAGGAATATGTTTCAGACGAAGGAAAAAGATAAAACCCCAGTAGAAAAAAAAAAAAAAAAAAAAAGATGATCCTTCTCTTGGGAGAAGAATGGATGCAAAAAGTGAGAAGTTACAAGAAGTCTTTTAACAGAGTTAGAAAACATACAGAATAACCAAAGAGTTGAAAAGTTTCAGAGTGAGTAAAAAAAAAAAAAAAAAGAAAAGAAAACAGTTAAAAGGTACAAAACCAAAACCCAAATCAGTAGTTGCCAGGGACTGGGAATGCAAGAAGTGGACTGATGACTTGATTCTGGTGTGAGTTACAGGACTGTACACGTCTGTCAAAATTCATAAGACTATTTACCTAAAAAGGGTAAATTTTCCTGGAGGTAAATTATACTTCATTAAACTTGAATAAAAAAAGTTAAAAACAAATATTATTCACTTAGAAAGATGAGCATGCTAGTAGAAGTAAAAATAAAATTATGTGAGTGATTCAATTCACAACAATTTTAAATTATAGCATGTGGATTAAGAGATGACCAGAGTTTCAAAAGAGGAAAGGGATGGGAAATTGCATATTAACTTGACTTTTCAATTGCTGGCTTGGTGAGACTGTGTATTCTTTATGTGCAGGAATTTCACACAATTCTGTGTCTTGAATGTGGATCCTGAGGCAGAAATAAAAGGTTGTGCCCAGTTTGCCTTTATAAACTGGTATGTCATAGGTTAGGTGCTCCAGAAGTAAATGCCACCACTGTATTTAGTGAGTAACGTGTTTATTAGAGAAGGGGAAAAGGGATAAGCAAGATTGGGTAGCAAGAAATTCAGTTGTGATGGACCCAACAAAAACTTGGCCAATTCAGCATGGAGCTCCAGAGAGAACTCAGGTGATCACCATGGACATCTATTGATCCTTCCTTAACCAAATGTGACAGTAAACAGGTAGATCCACCAACCTCAGGCTGCCTAACATGTCCAGTGGTCCAAATGGCCAGGCCTTTCCACCCGTCCCTGCCTTGATCAGTCTTTAGGTGCAGGTGAAGCAGTTTGCTGCAGCTGAGGCAACTCTGAAGAAACTGACACTAGGAGGCTGTCTGGTGATGGCATCCCCACAGCAAGCCGGTCTCTGAAGAGCATCTGGGTGGTATAATCTTCACATCTGTCACAGTTCACCCTTTGTACCACTGGCATGTACTTCTCCATATTTGTTCAAGTAGCAGCTCCTAGTCGAGCAGGATTCTGCTGGGTCTCTCCCCTGAGGCATCTCTTAGAAGTGGGAGGTCACTGAGACAAACGAGACAAATGACAGCCCCTCTCATGGCAGTTGGGCATGGAGCCACAGCTGATATTCAATTAGAGTCTTCTCTTTACCTCAAAGACCAAGGATCCAATGTGGGAGTTGCTCCAACTGTCCAGTGTTAAAATCTTGGATCAGAAATGACCACTGAATGAATCCATTAACTTAATGAACTCACTATAAGCTGGATCTTGGCAATACTCCATTTATTATCTGGAGCTCACGTGTCCAAATTCTAGGAAGGGGCATGATGTTACTTTGGGTTTTTAGTTGTCAACGTCCACTCATTCACTCTGTCCTTCGGTCTGCATAATATCTAGGTTTCCCCTTTCCCGCTTTCCTTTGGGGAAAGACCTGGGGAATCATTCAAATACAATTGTCATGTTGTTGCAGGGTTGTTTCTCCTAAGAACCAGCCACCTCTGTAGTCAAAGTGTCCCAGTTTTAAAAACTGGCTCAGGTCTGGAAACAGGGCAAAGACTTATGATTTTTTTTTAGTGGGGTGACTTCCTTCTGCCTCCCCACCCAGTGATCCAACTTTGATTTCTTCTGCTGGTTCAGGATGAGTAGTGCCCTTGTCAGCTGTCCATCTATTATGCCCTTTTGTATGTCACGTTCTATGAATCATCTGAATAGCTTTCTGTGGATGAGCCCCCCTAGGATGCCAGACCAAGTTAATTAGCCATTGCAATAGTCTTTGTATGCTGATTTTTGGTACTTAAGCACTGTTATCTGAATTACATTGTTTTGAGGCCTTATCAGCCCCATGGTTCTCAGTGAGCCAAGTTCTGTAACTGCCTTGTCTAAACTACAGAGGAGAGCCACCACTGGACATTCTAGTGCTGCTGGTGCCCCTTGCACCAGCACATTCCTTGTGGCCTTGTTGAATACTGTGCTCTTTGGGTCTCCCTACAGAATAGAATAATTGGTGAGTCTTTTGGTAGTATATAACATCTACATTCCTGCATAATCACTTCCCTGAGCTTTTAATGATTTCCTTCACCATCTGCCGTGGAAATTCTGGCATTTCAGCTTTGCTCATCGTGATGGTTAATTCTGTGTGTCAACTTGACTGGGCTATGGGAGCCAGTTGTTTGATCAAATGCCAGTCTAGATGTTGCTGTGAAAGTATTTTTAAATGCCAAACATTTAAATCAGTAGATTTCTTAAAATTATAGCTATCTATGTCTATATCCATATCTACATCTATATATAGAGAGAGACACATACCGCATCTCTGGAGAACCTAACACACTCATCTGTGGGCTACTGCTTTTTCTGTGTTTTTCTAGGAGCCTTTCTAGTAGAGAGTTCACATCATCTCCTGGGGGTAGTTGCCAGTGTGTTAAATCCCGTATCAGGAGAAACACTGCCAAGTGAATCAACTCTTTCCTATCTAATTTTAAGTTTTGACCCCCTTGATTAAGCATTCTTAGTATCCAGTGACACAAGTACTATACCAGCTCCACTGGCTAAGTCTTGTGGCTGCTTTGGGGGTATAGTCCCATAATCCTTAAGATACCAGTTACTCCATACATCTAAATAATCTGATACTTCACTTTCACTAGTGCAGAGCTTCCATTGGTATGCCTTCCAACATTGCTGAAAAGTTTTAATAAATGAACCACCACATTGTTCCATAAGCTGTCTGTGTTGGGGTCCTCCAGCCAGGTGATGAATAATGCAGGTCTAAAAGTCTGTAGTTACACCTGCTTTCTCAGACCCTTCCTGGTACCAACTTTCAAAGGTTGGATTACCTAAAAGCAGACTCTGAGAAGTTTAAGGTGCAACATATTTATTAGCAGTCAACACGTAAGAAGGGAAAGGGGAATTAGCATGACTGGGCAGCAGAGGAAATCAGAATGACTGGGTTTGAATACATCTGCCACCCTTGGTCACCAGATGCAGGCTACCCAAAACAGGAGGTGACATCAGACAATGTGACTTCCTGCAGCTAAGGCAGAACTTGAAGTTGATGACATGTGGAGGCTTCCTGCTAACCCCGTTCTCTGCACCTGGGGTCTAAGAAACACAACTGTGTCTACCACATGGAATTAAATTTTCAAAGGCAGAAGACAAAACAAAAAAAAAAACCAAGAAACAAACAACAAACCACCTACCTCTTTCTCTCTATATCAGACCTGACTTTTCTAAGGAAAACTATAAGCCGGTCCATTTGTTGTTTAGCAATTTTTTTTTGTTTGTTTTTTGCGGTACACGGGCCTCTCACTGTTGTAGCCTCTCCCGCTGCGGAGCACAGGCTCTGGACGCGCAGGCTCCGGACGCGCAGGCTCAGCGGCCATGGCTCATGGGCCCAGCCGCTCCGCGGCACGTGGGATCTTCCCGGACCGGGGCACGAACCCGTGTCCCCTGCATCGGCAGCCGGACTCTCAACCACTGCGCCACCAGGGAAGCCCTTATATGTTCATATTTTGTATATGATAATACCACCTTTCATTTTTGTTAAGCTTTACAATTTAGAAATCAATTCCACTTATTACATCATCTGGTTGACTCTTCTTAATAATCAAATCAAGTTTTTTACTTACAAAGAAAGTGAATTTTAAACATATTTGTGTCTTTGCCAAAGTAGTGCATTAGTAAAGTGCCCAACTAGGCCTATATCCAGTTATTCAGATGCCTAGTATCTGAAATACTAATTTCAGACATTGTATTGCTTTTTTAACACATTTTTTATTTTATGTATTAAAAATCAAACTTGATATGATAACACATGTCCACAGAAATATTTTAATTTAAATATTCATAGAGGTATTTAAATAATAAAAATCCAAATATCCTCAACATGTGAATTGATAAAAAAAATTGTGGCATTTCCACACAACAGAATACTAACCAACAAGGAAAGGAAGAACTACTGATGCATACGCACAACTACATGGATGAATTAAAGATAAATATGCAGAATAAAAGAAGCCAAATAAAAAAGAATACATATGATGTCATTCTATTCACATACCATTTTAGAGTACGGAAAACCAACTGGTCTATGATGATAAAAACCAGATTAGCCATTGCCCGGGCTTCAGGGAGGACTGAATAAAAATGGCATGAGGGAACTTTCTGGGATGATGGAAATGCTCTAAATCTTGATTAGAGTGGTGATTAAATGGATATAATAATTTGTCAGAATTCACCAAACTGTACACTTAAAATGCATGCATTTTAATGTAACTTATATGTCAATAAAGTTTATTTAAAATAAAATAAAGCTGGTATATTGACAGAGAAATCCACAGTTGTTGTTTGAAGTCTTTGGCATCATGGAAGAAAGCTCATTCTCCTTCATAAAGGCTTCCGAGGAAAAAACTCTACATGTCTTTTTGAAACATGTTTCTGAATCTCTGGATAACCCTTCAACCCAATACTGTAACTAGTATAGTCAATTCCAGTTCAGACTGAAATTCCAGTTCAGATTGAAAAAAATTATTAGTATCATAATAAGTACGAAAAGTAAAGAAATAGTGTATAGTCTGCTTGAGAGAACCACTACTTACATCCCAAAAGCTTATCACAGTGCCTGTCACGTAATAGTTGCTTAATAAATACATCTAATAAATAAAACTCATGAAGATTGAATTCCGTGACTCAGGACATGCATTGAGAAATGAAATTCTGGTGAATCAAGGGAAAAAAATACAGAATCAATAAACTTCAGGTGACCACCTACATTGCTTGGCTCCAGCACAAACCACAGGGCTGGATTTGAAACCTACATCACATTTCATATAACAAATGTTATACAGATTATTTCTTGGGAAAAAAATTTATAACAAGTGATAATTCAAGATCACAATCAACAAACTCCCAGAAAAATGAACCAACATTAAGAAATCAATTAGAATTATACAGCGAAACAGCAGAAAATAAATAAGCAGTTTGAGTCAATGCCTGGCAGATGCAAATCAGCCAAAGAGCCTCTGCATGGAAGACAAAATGGCAAAATGGCTCTAACTTTAGGCAAATAAAACAAAGTAAGGGCAGTTGAAAATCTAGCTTACTGAGAAGCAGGCAGCTGAGAGTATTTTAGCCTGAAACTATCTTGTGACCTACGAGGCATTATGTAAATGCAAATGATGACTAACCCTTCAAGGACAGTTCAGGCACAGGGCAAGTTACACCTGGTTACAAGCAGGTAACTTTGTGGTCGCATTCTCATGCATCTTGATCAAAAGTACTCTCCAAAATATTTACAGGAAACAGTTACTTTTGGTTAATTAGAAAAAACCCCTCAACATACATAAATATTTTCTTCATTTGTTAACAGCGTGCATAATATCTGTAAATCTTTGTGCCCTTGAAGTGCTTGAAAGTACCAGGGAGTTCTAAAAAGTGAAGCTAAAGTTAATAGACCCACCTAAGACCACATGTACAGGAAAAGGCACTGCAACCTAGGTTCCTTGGTACCATATTCATTCATCATTCATTCATTTGATAAAAGTCATTAAATATTAAATGCTTATAAGTCATTATTTACAAGACCCTGCTAGGAAAGTTTATTGTAAAAAATTTTAATCCAAGTTTTTAATTTTATATGCTTTCAGAATAATTAACATATTCAGCTGAAGGCATCTATAATTAGGTTTATAAATAGAATTCATTAAGCTTACTTTATGGATAACATTAAATAAATTGTAAAATTAGAAAAATCCCAGTGGACAGGACTTTAAATGCAGAATCCACGGAGAGATTTTTGGAGCCTCAAGAGTCATTTCTTTTGACAAAAGACCTCTCTGGGCTCTTGTACAGTTATTGAAAGGCACGCCATACAACCATGTCCAACATGATTGTTTTTCCCTTTTTTTATTCTTTGAAAACTGAGACTAGGTTTGCATTCTCCTCAGTTCTATGGGAGGCTTCCATAGAAGAGATTTCCGAAGTAGCTGATACAGATGCACTCAAGATATAAATCTAGAAGCAGTGGAGTGATGTCTTTCATATTTTGTATATTGTACGAAACCAGGTCAGAGCAATCATATTCACAGCTTCTAGCCAGCTACAATCTGCCACTAGATGCTGGATGGCAGGTGCACGTTCATTTTCACTCAGGCTGAAGGGAATACTGGGACATTTGGTCTTTTGTCCTTAGTTTAAACCAATCTATTGTGTGTAGTTAACACACACACACACACATACCCCTGCTTTGGTCTCACAGAGTCTTGCCAAGAAAAGGCTGTTATATCTTAAGTTCGGGTTGTGAGGATATGTATTTTTAGCCTTGACTTAAGAACACATTAGAGCATTCTCGTAAGCTCAATGTTTCATTGGGTTGTTATGCCATTATGATTTACAATCTTATTAAACAACATCTTGTATTGGTCAGAATAGGCTAGGCTATGTTCTCATGACAAATAAATTCTGAAATCTCAGTGGCTAAACACAATAACAGTTTCTTGCTCACACAGAGTCCAGTGCAAGACAAGCAGCCTTTCTTTATCTTTTAGTGACTCCATGTTATAGTGACTCCATATGAAACATGAGGCTATTAGAGCAGGGAAAGGCGGGGATAAAGGAGAATTACTGGTTCTTAATGCCCTTCAGCCAGAAATAACGTAAGTTGCTTTCATTCATACTCTATTAGTTAGAACTTGTCACATGGCCCCAATATAACTGTAAGAGAAGCCAGGAAATGTAGTGACATGTAGATCATGGATACTATTAGTGCCAGCAGCCTCTACTACATATCTGTTGCAAAAAACTCACACTGTCATCTCTTTCCTCCCTTGGGCAAACATTATTGATTATTTTCTATCTACAGGAATTTGTGCTGGATGCTGGAAGATTACAGGGAGGAGTAAAACGTCATCGCTACCCTCCAACAGCCTAAAAGATAGGGGAGACAAAAAAAATTACAACATTGCCATACTGTGAAGCAGAAGAAAATCCCCCAAATACAGACATACACCATGTACTATAGGAACATGGGAATTAATTCTTATTGAAGGAATCCTTGCAATGCTACAGAGGTGATGACATTTATGCTGGGCCTTGAAGGACGCGTTTAATACAGAAAAGAGGGTGGTGAATGAGAAAAGACATGGCATGGCTGAGGAATGAATGGACAGAGAAACTGGAAATGAGGCTATGGGTGTGTAATATAAGTTTGGGCTTTACTAATTTGTATGTTATGTATATATTCACTAGTTCACTTATTTATGGAACAAGAGTTGCTCGAATATTTAGTATGTTGCTATCTTTTGTTTCTCCCATTGTTATTTCATCTATGAGTAGAAATCAAGGCAGAAATTTTACCATAAAAATTTCAAGTTCTGATCATATGATTTGCTTTTCCCCTAAATTGTATTTTTTCCCTCAATTTCTGAAGAATATTAAGACTGCAAGTCATAGGAGAAATTGACTGGATTTATTCCCACCTAATTCTCTTTTCAGATTCCTTTCTAAGCCAAGCAAATATTTACATAGCATGCCTAGCCATAGCAACAAGGCAATTTAGAAATGAACACCCAAATACTAATACTGGGGCAGTAGATAAATTAGATCCAGAGTTTTAATTGTTGGAAAAACAAGACTTAAAAAGACAACTTGCTACAGTTGTTGATATAATACTATGGGTAGTGATGTTTAGGAGTTTGTAAATAGGTTAAATAGGCCAAGAATATGAGGCTGTGAAAAATACAGGATGAAAAAGAAATATAGGACAAAAAAGAAAAATCAAAGAGAAGGAAAAGGGAGAGTAGGGTCAAAATTCAGGAAATATATGGTCTTTCTCCTTTCTCTTCTTTGAAGTAAAATAAAAATGATGTATGAATGAGAAAAATGTCAGTAGCGAACACTCAAGAACATGACTTTGAAGTGTGTATCTTAATGTTGTTTCTTTTTAAAATTTAACATTCTTTTTTGTAATGAAAATGAAGCATTTATAGTCACTGCTAGACATTCCATCATTATCAAAAGTCTATTATATCTTATACAAGTGTCAATTTACAGATTTCTTCCTTAAAAGAAGTCTAAAGTTCTTCCTGGAGTTTCTGCCTTCGTTCCTTAGTTTCCAAACTACCCCTTTCTCTGTAATACCGTCTTCCAAACTTTCTGATGTTACTAATAATGACCACCATTTATTCATTTCATATTATCTACCATCAAATTCACATATATCATTTCACCTAGATCTTCTGACAGCAATAAAAAGTTGATATTATTACTATTTTGTAACTGCAGAAACTGAAATTCAAGCCTACAGACTAGCTGTGGCAGAAGTAAGGCAATGTGAATTCAGCCAAATACTTAATTTGTTTCCAAATTTGTAAAACGTGAATAATCTACCAGCTACAAATGGTCACTTGCCACCTACCTCTACAAGATTGAATCGTGAGCTGCTTGCTGCAGCTGCTGACCTTCAACACCCACTGAAAGGAGTTCAGGGTGGAGATCAGGAATGAGGCACTCTGTGCTCTGGGAAAAACTGGCAGAACAGACCTTCAGATAGATATTTTCAGGAGAAGATTTTATGAGCCTGATTTTTGCATCTCCTCGTATCTAGAAAAGCACTAAAGTCTTTTATGGTGACGTCTGCTCCTCACGACTAGCAGAAACCTTCTGCAAAAATGTGTGCTTGATTGCATGTACCCCGCCTTCACCAAAATCACATATATGCTGACCTTCCCCCCGCCTCTTCAGAGCGCTTTCTCTGAGCTTTCTGAAACGCTGTTTCCTGGGCTATAGACTTCATTTTGCCCCAAATAAAACAGCTCACACAGCTCTCATGTTGTGCATTTTTTCCAGTCAACAAATCTCATACGGCTACTGTATTAATTGAGAAAATCCATATAAGTACTTAGAACAGTGCCTGACAATGATAAGCACTTGATAAATAAGTAATTATAATGATTATTACTACCATATTGCCATTTTGATTCTTTGTCCCTTGGACTTCAAAATTCCACTTATTTCAACTAAATTACCTTGGCTTTTTAGAAATGATTTAATTTCTAGAACAAACAAGAAAAGCTTCTAAGAAGTTATATTTTTATCTAAGGTTAATGCAACATTTTATCTTTTTCACTTTTTTGGAGCAGGAAAGGGGGGTGGGTCAGTTAAATGGACAGAAAAGCTGGAATATGAATTCTCAAATCTAAGCCCCCCCTTTTTTCTCCTGGATTGTTTCTTTTCCTCTAAGTAGTACTTCAACTTTAAAAACATTAGAGGAACCAATGTAAATGTTCATTTCCAGCCCTTCTTCTTTCCAACTTCCCTCAAAACATGTTCTAGACAGCAGGTAAATGTAAAGGTAGAAGAAACAAAACCAAGACTGGTATTACCATTATCCCTAGCACTATGTATTGTCAAATAACTAAATCCTATTTTGAAGAATTAAATAATTTGAGAAACTAAAACTGATTCATTTATAAGTGACCTTCTTTCACTTCTTTCCTATTTTCAAGTTCTTGCGCTACGCCTGCACCCCCGGGGGGTAAATTTTATTTTTCCTTTAGTGTGAGGGATTTGGTTGGCAAGCCTAATCTCCAACACTGAAGTCGCCCCTCCCGCCTCCCTGCCCCGGGCGCCCCCCTCCAAACACCTCCAGTGAAAAAAGGCCCAGCACTTTGCCTGCAAGCTCAAATGAGACTCTTCTCTTCTCCCTGCCTTCGGCCAGGTTCCTCGCCTTTCGCATGGCTTTCCTCACCCCTAGGTTGCACCACTCCCTGCGGTATCTAAACAGAGCTACCACACACCTGGCTCCTAGGTTAGGTGCCAAAGTACTTCGGGTAAAGCGTGTTCCAACTGATAGAGAGCAACAGTTCTACCAGACTTGTGTCTTTCTCTCAGGGTCAAAACTAAAATCCGAAGTGGAGCGCCCCGAGCCACAGAGAGAGCGTCTACAGCGTTGACAGTGGCCTGGAGCATGCTCAGTCCGCCTGGAGTCACTGGGCGGCGGCCGGCCCCCACTCGCGGCCCCCGGACTCAGGCGGAGCCTCAAGGGCATCCACAAGGGAGCTCAGCCGCTTCGCCTGCCCTCCCCGCCGCCTCCACCTCCTCCTCTTCCACCTCCTCCGACTGAGGCGGGCGAGGACTCGTCCGGGGACGTAAATAAATAAATAATTCCATTCACCCGGTGACAGCGAGGCGAACCGGCGGCGGCCGGCGGGGGACGGATCGCTGCAGCGCCCACCCTGTGCCGGAGACCAGGTAAAGTAAGTTACACCCCGGGAGGAAAGGAGCAGAGGACTGGGCGCCAGCGGAGAGGAAGGCGAGCGCTCATCCGTCACTCGAGCTGCCCGGGGAACCGCACGCGTGTGTGTAAATAATGGCCAACGTGTGACACGCACGCCAAAGCCGTTAGCCGGCGAGCCCTTATATAGACAAAATTCTCCTAGGCTGCTGCCGGAGGAGAGTTCGCGTCACAGGAGCGCGGACCTCAGCCGGGTGCAGCCCCGGGACGCGCGCGCGCGCGCGTCGGAGAGGGGGGCCAGAGGGGTCCGGGGCGGAGAGCGCTCCGTGCGCCCGCGTGCTTCCGGCCAGGCGACGCCAAAGCTCCGAGCTTCTGCGCAGAGGCTCTGCCGGCGCGGTGCTCCCCCCATCCTTACCCCACGAGTCCCTCCGGCAGGTTCCCGCCTGGCGTGTGCCGCTTGCGCTTCTCAGCAGCATCCCGCCCCTGGCCCGCCAGCACCCCGGGGTGGCCTCGGCCGCAGGAACTGGGGATGGGTGGTTGGTGAGAGTGTGTGTACGGAGCATCTTCTCTTTTAGCAGATGGTGGGGGCTCGGAGAGGCTGGAAGGAGAGGACGCAATACCAGGGGGTTCGAGTTTTGTTCTTTTTCGGTCCACAGGTAGCGTGGCGGGGGCGAGGCCAGTCGGGGGCAGAAAAGGAGTGTGACTTGACGAGGGCGGAGGAGGGCCTGCGCCTCCCGGGCTCACGCTGGGTTTCCTGCGTGAGCTGCTGCGCCGCGCTGGGGTTGCCAGGCCCGGCCAGGTAGCGCGGGAGGCTGGCGAGGTTCCTCTTTCGGGCGGATGCTGCTTGGCAGCTGCTCCCTCCACCCCCATTTTCTCCCTTACTTCCGCGAAACGGGATTGCAGACTGCCTTGGCAGGGCTGGGGAGGGAATTTTGTGGTCTCCGTCAGGGATGTTAAAATTACACACACACACACACACACACACACACACACACACACACACACACACACGGGAGAGGAAATGTGCGGTTTCCCTCTGCCTCTCCTTCCTGAAATAGTACTTAGTGGGGTAGTAGTACGAAAGCTAATATTTCGTGTCCTCCTTTCTTGGGTCTGTTAAGGGACGCAGCAGAGGAATAAAACCACGGGCACTGGTGAGGGTGATGTGAAAAAGCCTGGAAACAGTGGGCACTAGGTGCCGTTTACTGGCACCTCATGCATTATGACTAAATCCAAACTGGGAACTCGGGAGGGCTGCAAACTTTCAACAGACACGTCGGCTTGAATGTGCTGTGTCATTGAAACCTCAAGAACTACGTGTGCATTTGGGGGAGAGTGGCTGAAAAATCAGAGCTGGGTGGTGGCTGCGGAGAATGATGAGGGTTGAACAAGGTGACCCTTATTTGGCCCTGGTGAGGCAATCCTAGCTCCACTTTCTGCCTCTGACCACAGTGCATTTGAAGCAGTCTAAGTCAGCTGGCCTGAATGATCTCAGTAAAAGGGAAGGATTACCGTAAGCAACTCAGTGTGTTGCATAACAATTCATAAAGTCAGAAATTAGTTTTTGCAAAATTCATAGCAACAGTTTGCAATTAAGTACTGCTCCCCCCACCCCCGCCCGGACTGTTTTAATAATGGTAAGCGATCTGAAATTTTAACACCTTTTCCCCAGTGTCCTAGTTAGTTCACCTTCCTTTAAATGCTCAGTTTATTTCTAGACATGCATTTACTCTTCTATAATATCTGGCTGATATCTTTGGCCTTGAGCCCTCCTGAAGGGAAAGAGGGCAAAGAGACTTGAAGAAATATACTTTATCCAGAGTTATATTCCTGGTTCATGTATCTAAAGTAAAAGAAGTCTCCTGCAATTGCTTTTCATTCTGTATTCATTTATCAAACATGTTTTTGAGACATTCACATGGGAAAAGGTAATTAACTTTAGAGTTAGACCTAGATTTCAAGCTCAGTTCTGCACTTTTGTAAAATTGGGTAATTATTTAACAATCTCATCGTCAGTTTTTCTTATTCATAAAATGGGATTCGTGGTATCCACCCTGAAGTGCTATGGTGAGGAATAAAGTATACGGAAAACACCTAATTAATAAACTAGCTATTTCTGAACCCCTAAAATCACCCCAGACACTGTACTGTGGTTCCCAAGATGAAGGAGGTTGGAATTCTGCTCTCCAAAAACTCAACGTCTAGTCATCTAGGATAATCTTCCTCCTGTCCTCTTTGCCATCAGTCAGTTTCCTCTCAGTGGAAGAAGCATATATCTCAAATAATTGGAAAGGGATGTAGCAATTTCAAGAAATTAAGATGTGCTAAAAGGCAAATTTGAGAAGGGTACCTTGCCTCAGAAACCTGTCTGTTCAGCCCCATCCATTTGCCCATTGAGAGTGACCCAGTATAAACAGGTAATGGAGGATTTTGTCTTGTTATGAGGGCAGGACATCCCTTCCCCGAAGAAGGTCTTTGCTAATGAATTGATTTCCATTTTTTTGAGAGACTGAGCAGCAAGTTTTTTCTGCACTTTGGACAGACTAATCCACTCACTCTGAGAAGCCCAAGAGTATAGTAACTATAACAACATCTCTGTAATGCTGCCATGTTCTGGGCACTGTGCTACCACTGTCTATTAACTCCTTTTATCTCCTTAACAATCCTGAGGTAGGTCTGTCAATATCCACATTTATAGAAGAGCAATTGAGGTACAGAGAGTTAAGAAATTTGCTCAATTTGCACAGCTAGCAAGTGGTTGAGTTGGGGCAAGCACCCAGGCAGGCTGTCTGATTTTAACCACTGAGTAGTACGGCTTATGCTGCACGAAGCTGAACGAGGGCAGGGACTTTGTCTGTCGTGTTCTCTCTTCTCAGTGCAGTGCCTGGCAGGTGATAGTCCTGAACAGCTGCTTGTAGAAAAAATGAAGCACGGAGGGACAGGAGGAGAAACAAACAAGGGAAGAGTGAGCCTCCTTTCCTGCCTACAACTCTAAATCTGGCAGGGAATCCCTCACGGACTTTGCCTGGGGGACAGGATAGTTGAGGATCTTTTGAAGAGTTGTTTGCCTTGTCCCACATTATTTATTCTGTGTAAGCACATGCATAGAAATAATTCATGGTAGCTAGTGTCGGTATTAAATGTTTGGCATTAAGGCTACTAGGTTGTTATAAGGTTCACTGGCTTGTTTTTCTTAACAGATTTTTGGGAACCTTTTGAAGAGCCAAGTTTCTCAATAGATGGCATGATAGTGCTGGATTGCATAATAAGCCACTGAATGGACTCTCATTGTCTGAGAGGTCATCCTTGTTTGTTCGAGGCTTTCTCAACTATTTGGATCAAAGTGTGCAGGAAATGTGTTGGGAAACGACTGCACACTAAGTCTCAGTGTGTAATAGAATTTTTTTTTTAACTGACGGAGCAAGCTTCGTTTTCTCAGTTGGTCCCTTAAATGGTGAATCCAGGGTCCTAATCTACCTACTTGGAAGATCCAGTAGTTTTTATTAATCTTTATTGAAATCCCAAATAAGTTCTTGAAAATTTTACAGGGCATTTGGGTGACAACTACAAAATGCTGGTGTAAAGATATTGTTGTTAAAAAAATGACATACTGTGTGGTTCAGATATCTGAACTGGTGATTACTGTTTGGTAATATTTGGCATTAAAACAGAAACTTTCAATGGAATATATCTAGAATGGGTGGTAGCACAGAGAAATATTTGTTTAAATAAATAAAGATCTGTACAAAATGTTGGTATTTTTAAAAAGCAGTTAAATTAAACATTGGCTGTTTTCTCACCTAATAACACAATGAAATGTATTCTTATTAATCATGCACACCCCTAAACAGATTCTGATTAGAGCTAATACGTAGAAGAGTTATAGATTATAAGAAGCTGCCCTACTAAATAATTTACTTGAAGACCTATTTCTTTTGGAACTAGATTAGATATGAATAAACAGTAAAACTAAAAGGCATGTATTTGCTTGAAAAGTTTCTAAGGGATGAGCTGTATTAATGATATTTGCCTGTTTTTGAAACTGATTCTCCAAAATTTCAGAATCTGAAGTTCTATCAGTTTTTCTCAAATATACAAAAGGTGCATTCAGTGATAAACAGCATTATGTGACAGTGTTTCTAAACAGGTGACACTATTGGCATTTTGGGCAGGGCTCCTCTACATGGATTAGCAATGCCTCTTCTATTGCAGGACATTTAGTGTGTATGGCCCTTGTCCTCTGTATGCTGATAGAGTCCCCTCAGTCATAATTACTGAAAATGTCCCCCGAAATACCTTTTGGAAGAATAGGACTAGATAGGATTGAAAACTATTGGCCAATAAGATCAAATTGAGAGTGTTTAAGGAGATTATCCTTGAAATGCATGTACCTTCCAATAAGAAATTCTTTTGTTTTTTCTTCAAAGGATAAAAAGAGTAATCTCCTGTGAAACTACTTTGATTTAAAGGAGTGAGTCCTTCCCCCTGAAGTATATTAAGTATTAATATTTCAGAATCAGGTTATAATTGGCCTCTGAGGGTCCAAATCTTCATTCGCTTCACACTGTCAACAGCCTCTGGTAACGCTGGCACCTGCTGCTTCTTAAACTCTTCTCTTCGGCGTGCTTTTTGTGCCCCTCTTACTTCTCTGACTGCTCATTGGTGGCTTCTTCTTCGGCTTTCCTTTCATCTCCTGCTCACTCAAGTATGTGTTCCTCAATTTCCGTTTGAGTTCTTCCCTTATCTGTATTTGATCCATTGGCAAAGCTCATCCTCTCTTGGTCTGTGTTTTGACCTCAGTAGGAGTAACGCCCAAGTCATTATCTTCAGCCCTGACTTTCACATAGCTCCGGGCAGCCCTTTCCAAGTACCTGCTGGACGGGTTACCTCTTCTGTGCTTCTGACACGGCTAACACCCTGTGGACTCTTCTGAACACTGTCTTTCCTTTCCAATGAAAGCCCCTGTTGCTTTCATTGGTATTAACATTCTCTTCTAGAAGCTTTTGAGACCCTCAACACCCCCAGCCTTACGTCTTACAGTCAGGTGCTAAGACCTGACATCCAAAATGCTTCTTTCACCAGTTTCCTCTTTTCTGATGCTGCCACAGAGTTCAGGCACATTTGACATACTACCTAGAGTCATGTCCTAGTCTCTTAGCGGGTCTCCTCATTTCTAGTCTCTCACTGTACCAGTTAATTCTGTACGTACCACGAGATACTCTTACTGAAATACACCTCCTTTTCCTATTTGTTAATAGCACTTTGTGACTCCCATTACCTAGGTCTAAGGACCAACGTTTCAACCTCTGTAATTCCAAAAAGTTTTTCCAGGCTCGTCTCCCACTGCCACCATCCTCGAGTCAAATTGAACTGTCCCCTGTGCCTCATTTATCTTCATTCTATTTCCTGACACCACACCTTTGGTCTTGCTGTCCTTTCACCTTAAAATGTTCTAACCTCCTGCTATTTTCATGTCTAGCTTCAACCTTCAAAGCTGAGCTTAAACACCACATTCAGATTTCCTCCGAAGCCTCTGGATAGGTAGAAGGAGCTTTTCTAAAATTTCGGTAACATTGCATTGTAATCTGTCTTGTGTGTTTTAAACATTGTATTATAGTTGCATATAGATTTGTATATCTTTGGTTTCCCTATATACTACAAATTTCTGGGTATTGGGAAAAATAACATATCCATATATACATATCCTTTAGCACTTTGGTGGATTACTGAGTTACATGGGACTTAGAGGACATTGGTTTCTGCTTTTCTTTATTGTTTCTTCAGCATTTTCAATATACCACCATCTATTTTTATTTTAAGTATGTTCACTGAGGCAGCCTGTTCTTTTAGAGACAGTTCCAGTTGTGACTGCATTCTTCTTGCTTCTACCTAGGACCCTTACACAGCTTTCCAGGGCCACACAAAATAAATCTTGCTCTGGGTTGATTGAGAGCCTGTACCTATGTGGTGACAGCTCACATTCTTACGTTTTCTCTCTGAATTTAACATATTCCGTTTTTCTACCTGTTCTTTACAGGACCTGGTGAAGCTATTTTTTAAGGCCATTGTGTTTCTGGAAGCATTCAAGTTTAGGAAAGTCCATATATGTACAAAAGAGTTCAAGGATGAAAATGGTTGCTTATAAATATAAATGTTTGAACCCTTGTTCATGAGCCCATTGGTCATCAATATTATCTCTTTTCAGATGAAGTCAGAAGGTGGGAAGTAAAGGCATATAGAGGGATCCACTTTTGGAAGAACACACTGTTACCTCAGGGCTGAACATTTTCTTTCCGTGGCCCTCAGTGTAGTGAATGAATGAATAAACCACCGAAAGGAAGGAAAGAAGGAAAATTCACTTTAAATTTTGGTTACAATTAGATATTAGCCCCTCAGTTAAGTTATTTACCTTTGTAGATTAATGCCGTAAGAGGTAAAGCACCTAAGATGCTGTGTGTGTGTGTGTGTGTGTTTGTGAGTGTGTGTGTAATAAGTGAGTTTAGAGACCAAAGATGTGGCTATTAGGTAAAGCTATAGAGATCACTTTGAGTAAAAATAGCTTGACTTTATCAAACACTTCTATGTGTCAGGCATCATTTTACATATTCATTTTACACATTTTAACTCATTTAATCCTCCAAACCTTATGAGGAAGCATTGTTTTGACCCTCATTTTACAGATGAGGGAATTAGGGCAAGAGGTTAAGTATCTTGCCCAAGGTGTGTACATCTTGTCAGTGGAGGGATCTGGATTTGAATCTATTAACCACAATACACCTTCTCAATATTAGTATTTTAAAATATGCAGTTCTGCAGTAGATTTTAAGAGATTCTAGAGGAAGGAAGTTTGAGAAATGTTAAAAAAAAAAAAGACTAGTCAAGTATAACGAGTCTTGATCTGTTAAAACACAGAGTCAGCAGAATGATAAGACTTCCTTACTGTTTAAAGGAAGTATCTGGAACCAAACTAAGATGCTTAGAAAAAATAATGACCTCTTATCGCGCTTAGAAAAAATGATGACCTCTTATCGCTTGTGGACTCAGGGAGGCTGGGGAACCATTAGGGACTGAAGAAACAGTAAGTCCCGGATGTTATCCCTGTAGCACAGGTAGCAAGATGATAGGGGTGGAGTGGGCATGGGGTGGCAAGTCTCCTGTGGACACCCCAGGCTGTGGGCACCAGTGGGTACATGAACAGAGTAGTGTCTAGAGAATTCCCATGGATGTATAGATGTCAGATCTGCAGTGAAGTGGGCTTTTGAATAAAGCCTATGACGTATTTCAAGCCAGACAATGTAATCCTTTAATAACAACTATTTATTCATCCACTGCGCTCCCAGACACCGTTTTAGATGTTAGAGATGGCAAACAGGTAAGCTCCTTTTAGTCTTGAGTCCCACAAATAAAGGAACATATTCTCAAAACAAGGCTAAGCAACTTATGTCCTTCAGTCAGCTTTTTGTAGACCTCCAATGTCTCGTCTTCACTCTGTAGTTTGTCTCAATCTGTGGTTCTCTCTTTTCTCTGTTTCCTTTTTTCTCCATCACAGTGTCACGTGGTGGATCAGAGGCTTTGTGGTTAGATAGACCTTGATGGAACTTTGACTTAGCCACATCTCAGCTGTTTAACTAAAATCAAGATATGTGAACCTTCAGAGCCCCAGTTTCCTCATTTTAAAAAATGGAAACAATAAAACCTATATCACAGGATTGTTGCTGGAGAGTAAATAAATAATGCAGGTAACTTATAAATGGTAATCATAATCATTTTCCTTTTATCTCTACCAGTATTTTTGGTGCATCTTAAGGCAGGGCCTCTTTATTTTTGAGGAATTCTCTTCTGTGCACAGGTATTTATGAATTATAATATTACCGTTCAGAGCCTGAGCCAAGTAGGAGATTCATAAAACAACAACAACTCATTGACTTTACAGTTATGTGGGTCTTTCCCATATAGACAAAGCTCTGGTTTTTGGTACATATAGGAAGACAACTCAACACTGATATTGATGCTGCAAAAATATTTCAGTGCTAAATTTTTCACTTAAACACAACGTTAGTAACATCAATTGGGACTGTATCCCAAGGGAATTTTAAGATGGAAATTTCTTACTTTCCACTTAGAAGTAGCAGTGCACATAAGCACATTTAAAAGCTATGACAAAGAGAAAAACAATAGTCATTCTATTATCACGACTTAGAGACATTTATTCATATTAAGATGCAAACTTATGGCAACGTAATTATTGATACCATGTAAGTGCTTCTTATGTGTCTGATCTTTTAAAAATAGAATTTCTATTCCTCATTATTACCAAGTAAGATATATTATATTCATTTACAGGTAGAATAAAGACTCAGCAAGATGAGGCTGCCCATTAGAGAACCCTAAGAGTCAATGTCTCAGTAGATGTTTCAATGTAGATAGGACGCTAATGGCAACTAGATCTTGCTCCCAAATCTTAAAATCAGTTTAAATCAGTAAATAATTAAGTATTGCTTCATGAAGTAATATGCACAGAGACCTGAAAAGATCATGTATAAGACATCTTTCCTGACCCCCCTGAGGAGACTCTAATTTCAGAGACATCCTCTATGTGTGTACAGTTAAAGGTACAATCCAGAGTAGGACTGAGTGTCAAAATAAAATGATAAAGCAGTGATTGTCTACGGCAGAGGTTGACAAAGTATAAATAACCCTTGGGCCACATCTAGCCTGCTACCTGTTTTCATAAGTAAAGTTTTTCTGGAATATAGCCACACCCATTTGTTTCTGTATTTTCTGTAGCTGATTGCCTGCTGCAGACAGAGTTGAATAGTTGTGACTAAGTCTGCAAATCCTAAAATATTTACTATCTTTCAGTTTAGAGAAAAATACTTGTTGACCCCTGCTCTAGGAGTCCAGAAGAAGGAGACTTTACTATGTAACGGAGCAATCAAAGAAGGCTTTAATGAAAGAAGTGGAAATGTTTTTAGAGCTGAGAGATGAATAGTCTTTAAGTGAAACGAGGAGATGGTCATTATAAGTGCCCCAAAACTCGAGAGTAAAAGCAAAAAAACGCATGGATAAATACAAAAGTCTGCTGAAGTATAAGGATTATATTTCTGTATATAATTCATATAATACTCATTTATCTTTGAGTATACTTTTTGTAAGTATTCATCTAGAACTGTGATTCTTAAACTTGATGGGACATTTGAATCAATTGGTAAAAAATAAGATATATTTTTTTACTCATTGATCTGTGATACTGAACTGTGGAAAATCACTAATCTAGAATACTTATTCATTTGCTATTTTCTGTTGAGGACAGAGAATATTTTTTTCTCAAATGGTATCTCTTCCTCCTTAAAGTACATGCATGCTGGACATACATTAATAATTTTGCTAATCACTAGTTATAATAAAAATAATACTAGCTATTGAGCACACAGCTAAGTGCCAGCACTATGCCAAGAGCTTTTTATACCTTCTCACATTAAAAATTTACAGTAGCCCAATGAGGTAGATGTTATTATTCCCATTTTGCAGAAGAGAATACTAAGAATAGATGGAACAAGTGATTAATTGCCTTTATACTACAGTAGTAGTAAATAGACCCTCTTTATCTAATATCACCAAGAAATTGACTTTTTTAAAAAGAGAAACTTTTTTTTTAAGTGTATTTTTAAAAAATGTATTTATTTATTTTGGTCTGTATTGGGTATTCGTTGCTGCGCACAGGCTTTCTCTGGTTGCGGTGAGCAGGGTCTACTCTTCGTTGCGGTGCGCAGGCTTCTCATTGTGGTGGCTTCTCTTGTTGCTGAGCATGGGCTCTAGGCGCGCGGGCTTTAGTAGTTGTGGCACGCAGGTTCAGTAGATGTGTCTCGCGGGCTCTGGAGCGCAGGCTCAGTAGTTGTGGCTCACGGGCTTAGTTGCTTTGCAGCATGTGGGATGTTCCTGGACCTGGGCTCGAACCTTGCATTGGCAGGCAGATTCTTAACCACTGCGCCACCAGGGAAGTCCCTAAAAAGAGAGACTTTTGGAGGTAGGGCATAGATAGGAATGGGCTTTCAGAAATTTAAAAAAAGTGAATTTGCCAATTTGTTCTATTATGTGACTTCTTTTCTTTTAAAAGCATTGTGCCATATTTTTATAAAAGTTGAGTCTGCTTTCACTACAAATTATTCTACAAATTTTTATTGAACATACTGATGTTTTTTTGGACTGGAACTTTCTGTACCCTTTCTGTTTCTCTTGTTTCTGTCACTTTCTGTCCATAGATCTTAACCTTGTCTCTTAAGGTTCAGTTATTTGTAATGTCCTTCCTTTCTTCCTTCTTTTTCTGTAGTATCCCTTCCTAATATCATATAGATTCCAATTACTTATTGCCTGGTGTCTTCAATGTAGCAATAAAATGCTTGAATGCATTTTCCTAAAGCCATGGCCTCTTTCAGAAGAAAAACAAAGAATCGATGCAACTAAATACCCGTTTCTTTTTCTGAACTTAAAAAGTGGCAGGTACTGCAGGAATATTTGCATATCACTAATTGGTATGACAACATAATAAGTAGATAGGAAAAGGTGAATGATTCAGAAGGAACCTCAGGGAATATAAGAAAATGTAAGTCCATCCCCTGTGGACCACATTAGCATCTCTGTGGGGAGTCACCTGGCCGCTGTGTCCCGGGGAGAACATTAATTACACTCAGTAATGGCCTGCTACTGGAGGATTTACAGATGTCAGATCTCAAGCTCATCTAAAAATTATTTCCCTTTTTATCGTTAATTTTCTTAGTAATATGTGCTGTAATTTAAGGGAAAGAAAGCACTTCAATGAGGAAGCATGCAAATTTTTATTGCTTTAAGTTTATTTTTCTCAATAACAGATATATTACTCTATTAAGCTATCTGGGCCCATTATCTACATTTATTTTCAAATATTCCAAAAAAAGGGCCTATGCACTTCTATAGCTGTATCACCAAATTAAGAATCTTATTTTAAATGCTTAGAAACCTAATTATTACTGTTCATTGGGTTACTTCAGTACTGATGATCAAAATTATTATGCATATTTGACCTATAACTTTCACTTCAGAGTGAACGTTCCATCCAACTTTTTTAGTCTATAATCTATTTTAAATTATTTCACATTTTATTAGAACTCTTATTTTACTAGCTTTTGTCTTGAAGCAGTACTACTAATGTCTCCTCAGCTATACATTCAGATATTGAGTTGTGGTCTATAAAATCTAAATTTAAAAATGTAATTTTTTGCTATTCTCTTGGTGTCCAAAGGATTTACACACTCAGATTTTTGGGATTGGGAAAGGGAAAAGAGAAGACACATATCATACTTGGTGCTGGCTGTGTGCCAGAGATAAAGCTGCGGGCACTTTACATGTATCACCTCACATAATCCAGAAAGTCATTGTCTGACCAGCAGCCCTATAATATGGGCATCTGGCATTGTTATCACTAATTTAGAATGAATTGAAGTATCTGATATCTCAAGTAGGTTAGGTCACAAAGCTCTATTTTCAAAATCCACATTTTTCCCTATGTTCCATGTAGTTGTCCCAGGTAGGAGTAGATTCCTCCATCTTTGCACAAACATTTTATAGAAAAGGGAAACTGTAGGGAAGATAAATACTTAGGATTCTGTCCTTCTGAATTGTGCTACTTTTTAAGAGTCATGCTTTTAAGTATCAAAATCGCACCTGGAAGTCTTTCACAAAAAAAACAAATGACAAAATTAAAAGGACAAGAAAAATGTTGGCAAAATTGTATTTTGTCCCTCTTCCACATTGTCTCAGTCTGTTTGGGCTGGTATGACAAAATACCACAGACTGGGTAGCTTATAAACAACAGAAATTTGTTTCTCAGCGTTCTGGAAGCTGGAAGTCAGAGGTCAGGGTGCCAGTGTGGTCGGTTGAGGGCCTGCTTCTGGGTTGCAGACTTTTAGTTGTGTCCTGGCATGGTGGAAGGGACTCTGGAGCTCTGTGGGGTCTGTATAAGAGTACTAATCCCATTCATGAGAGCTCCATCCTCATGACCTAAGCACCTTACAAAGGCCTTACCTCCTGAAACCATCACACTGGGCATTAAGATTTGATCATGAGTTTATGGGGCCGCAAGCATTCAGACCATAGCACACATACATAATCCTTCTTTCAAAAATGTCAGCTCCATGAACTGTGTATACTGGGACTGATGTTAGTACCAAGAAATCGAGTAGGCATGGATAACACTATTGAATTAAGGCTAAATAAATTGGGATCCGAATATTGTTTTACTTTTTTTCTAGTACTTGATTATGCTTTTTTAAACAGGTACATTCAGCTCCAATTATACCTTAATAAGAAAAGCAATTCATGACACATTAAAAAAAAATCTTAGTAATAATTGGTTCATTAAAGTACTGTAACTTCATTATAACTTGAAATTCAGTGTAAGAGTTCCTCTTACACAGAGTCCATTTCAAAAGCCCATTTTAAAAGGATGTTTCAGAAGGAAGTCCCCCACTATAAGCAATTTAGCTCTTTACCTTAGCCTTGTTATAGGAACGGGAGCATTCAGCTGTAGCACCTTGAAGATGGTGCTGTAATGAAATCCTAGCATCATTGTTTTGAAATGTATTCCTTTTGTAGCAGAACAACTTCAAAATATATGATTGAGGTACTACATGTTTTAAAATGTGAGGCAGTTGAATTGAACGCTATGTCTTGTTTATCCAGTGTCTGATACACTTACAATGTGAATGGGACTTTTCTTTACAGTTGAAAAGAGAATATAATTGGTTCATTGCAATTAAAATGTCCCCTCCTTGACTCCAAAAAGATATCCAATCAAGGAGGTGTGGGAAAATTTATCAGGTATTATTACCATCTACTGAATAGTATTTTATAGGACAGAGTTGATGGGGAAAACAGGAGATGCTCTGATGTTAATTGAACACTTGTATGGACTGTTTAAGAGCACAGACAACCTATGTCTTAGACAATCTATAGCATTTAAGTTGTAGTTTACCAAAATCAAGAGTCTAAGGCCAATAATTCAAACAAAGAGAAATTATGCAACTAAGGTATTCCTGTATGCATAGGGCCTCTTCCACAAAGGTGGAACTAGAGATTCAAGTTGAAAACATAAAGGATTATGATCAATAATCCTATTAATAATTATTAATTAATCCTGAACACAAATATAATATCCCCAAATAGTCTATTGGGGTCAGAAAAGTTTCTACATGGACTGTTTTAGCTCCTGAGAAGGGCCATCTTTTGTAATCAAATCATTAATGATTTCAAAGGAAGTGGTTCTGATATGCTCTTTATGTTATTAAAAGGCATCAGAATAATATAATGTAGTTGAAGTGCCATGATTTTTTTAAATTGAAATACAGTATAGTTGATTTACAATGTTGTGTTAGCTTTCAGGTGTACAGCAAAGTGATTCAGTTATATACATATATATATATATATATATATATATATATATTCTTGTGCAGATTCTTTCCATCATAGCTTATTATAAGATATTGAGTATAGTTCCCTGTGCTATACAGTAGGTTCCTGTTGTTTAAATATTTTATGTATAGCAGTGTGTATCTATTAATCCCAAACTCCTAATTTATCACCCCTCCCCCTATGATAACTATAAGTTTGTTTTCTATGTCTGCTTCTGTTTTGTAAATAAGTTCATTTGTATCATTTTTTTAGATTCCACATATAAGTGATATATATTTGTCTTTTTTAAAAA